>NC_133169.1:44797595-45420251 GCF_040802235.1 Manis javanica | reverse complement strand
GTATTTCAATATAATACATAGAACTGCTGCTTTCTGGTCTCAATAATTTTGTACTCTTGAGGTTTACTGCTTTATGAGGATTAACTAAAGTGACATGTAAAATTCTTGGTAGTGATGAATTCTCAGTGAGAGTTGTTTAGTTTCTTTAGATGTTGGATAACATATTTTGCCTGGATATTGGTACAAAATGGAAATTTCTACACTTTTATAAGACGTTGACATTTTCATGACATTCAAGACTAGCAACAGATTTATGTATTGGATAATTTTCAATTATTTTTCCAGGAAACCATTTATTTCAATGTTTAGAAGATTATAAAATTTGGAGGAACATAAAATTGCTCTTCACCACAGCATGTTCAGGAGGAATTTGTCTCATTGATGTGAACCTTGGAAGGGAAGATTTCCATTGGTCAATTGTTTTCCTTAAAAGAAATTTAATTTCTTAAAATAACAGTTTCCTTAAGTTGCTATTAATCAGAAACTTACCTCATGTAAGATATTAAGATAAAAGATTAACATGTTTATCACTACCTCTCTGTTTGAAAGCCCTGCTTTAACTATCCATCCTTTATGTAACATGTTTAATTCCCTGCCTTCTGTTGCCCAAATGTCACACTTGCCACCATCATCATAGCACCATATTCAGTGTCAGCCATGATCCAAACTATAATTAGATCGGTTTCTTACATAGGAAATTATTCATAATATTGTTGTGTTTCATTATCTACTTTAATATTAACAATTTGTTAATGGAGAGAAAGTCTCAAAAATACTAAATAAACTTTTACATCTAAACAAATCTAAGTCTAAGCATTGGCTCAACCTGTCACTGACTCCAAAAGTTCAAATCATGACTATTCCATAGTTGCTACCTTGGGGAGTGCTAGACCTGTTACAACACTGACATTTCCCAGGAAATGCATATAAATCAGTGGCCTTGGGTCATCTACATTTTACCCTTTCTCCCCTTTACTGGTATATTATTATGGGTCTTTAAAAGACTATTCTTTGTATCCATCTTTTCTCATATTTGTTTCTTGCATGGCTGAGCCATCTTCCATTTTTGCAGTTCATGGCCAATGGCCAATAATATTTCCCAAATCTTGAATTTCATTGTTTCATTCAAATTTAGTACATGTCCAGAGCTTAGAATTATTTGGCATTTTTCTTAAAATTTCTCTAAAATATCTTTGAAATATCTATTTGTCAGAAACTCACTGTATTATCCTTTGAACATTTTTTGAAAATATCAAATATTACTACATTTACACTAGCAACTTCAGTGTTCATAATAGACACCCCCCCTTAACTATTTTTTATCAATTTTTCTCCATTTTCTCTATTTGATTCTCATCTGCTCCTATTCAACTGGGTGCCAATTTTCACCTCTCACTGCTTTCTTAAATTGAAATGTTCTAGTCACCGGTGTTACTTAAACATAGATTTCTCTTTTTATAAACTGATCTGCACTGGTCTTTTAAAAATCTTTCATTGTGTTTTTGTCCTTTTTTCGTTATGGTCAATAAAAACAGTGTTTGTATTTATGACAATAGAAATCACATCACTCCTGAGATCTCTCTTACCTATTTTTCTCTGCAAGTGGCCAGACTGGGCATTTGGTCAGTCTTCCCCTATTTCTTTGGCATTTTCAGTATCTTCTCACATTATCAGCAATCTTACCATAAGACCACTTTTCTCATGACATTTCCTAGAGCATATCTGAAAATCCATGTGTTCTCCAGGTCTGTGCTCATGTCTCCCAGAACCACATTCCTAGTGTGTTACGTTTCAGTTTGCCTGAAATTGAGTTCCTGTTTAGAAACAGCCCACCCATCCTTCTGTCCCAGGTGCCCCGCTCCACCACGAGAGCTCACCTTGGTGAACTTCCACAATCTCCAAATACATTTAAAAATTTGACCTTTCATTCCTGGGTCACTTTACTTCCTCCAATGAGATCATGTTCTTCCGTTGTGATCTACAAAGTTTTAAAATACAGCTTACATACTTTTATCCTGATACTCCTTTAAGTACATCAAATTTATTCTCCTATAAAAATTTATATTTTGCTTAAGATATCAGCATATGCTCTTGAATATAGGATAACTGGGTTTATTTATCACACCCAGATATCTGTGTGTGTTTAAATGTGTACAAAAATGTTATACATCATATATAATCCTTTAATAGAAAGTGTTAAAATATTGAAAATGACTTCATTTATCAATACTTTGCCTGTGATGAACATGATTCAGTTCATAACAAATCATATTATTTCTAAACTGACTTGGGAAAGAACAGATCTTCTAATGTGTGTATAGTACACTTAAATTTCTATAGATTAAGGAGGAATACAGTATATAAGTAAATTAAGATAAATACTATTTTCTCGATCTATGGAAAGTAATGAGAAGGTAATTCTCCACTGTATGTAATAGGTGAAATTTAATATTAGTCAGTTTTGTAATATTTAATGTGCTTAGAACATTTGATAAATTTACCTTAATGTCACTAATTTCTCAATAAGGAGCTATTCTGTGGATATCAATTTAATTAAAATGTATTGGATAGCAATTTTTTCAAACTAGATAAAATAGTCAAGACAGTAATCATAAGAATATTTATAATCCAGTGTTGTTTTTATTTACATAGGATATTTGGTTTCTCATTTATAAGTCATTGACCTCAAAAATTGGGGTCTATGTCTATTACTAATTAATATCCACAGGAGATGGATGCATCAGCTGTCTTATACTATAGTCAATAAACACATGCACTATGTGTCTTTGATTTCTTAATCAAAACCAATTTAAGGATATTTATTTTAATTTTCTTCTGGTATTTAAATTCATTTGAAACAATAAAAATCAAATTTAAGAAATGTAAAATTTGTATTCTCTTATTTAACTAATCATTTTGCCCTATTCATATATTTAATATATTAGAACATCACTTATGTCTTAATGAAAATGAGTAGTATAAAAGTTTGATGATTAAAGGAATGTATTTCAAGTGTAACAGAATTGCCAGAAAGGGAATATGTTGGGTAAAACTCTGGTTTTCACTGATGTATAAATTCCTAGTATTATTGTAAACAAAAGGGGAGGCAATCACTTATAAAACCAATTCTAAATAAGTACATTTAAATGTTGTACAATATATTAATTTTTTTTTTATTTACTTGTACATTATTATATACCATATCTTGTACATATAGTATATACTATAAAATATTGTATATATTAAATATAATATATTCACTTAATAACTATTTAAATTTTTTTCTTAACACAGGAAAGAGAAAAAATAATCGAATGTGAATATAATACACTTTTATTTGCCTAATATCAAGAATAAACAGTATTTAAATAAAAAGTCAGCAATATTTTTATTTATGTATTTTATATTATATAAAAAGAGCTTTTATATTGGTGCCTTTCTCCATCTCCTCTTTAATGTCTGTATACATTTCTTTACTTTTCAGAAACATGTTGATGTTTGAAAATATTAATTTTTAATCAATAAATATATTATAAGTCATGAGTCCATCACTCTGAGTCCAGCACACTCCTTGATATTACTGTTGTGACATCTATGAATTACAGAAATGATTATAAAATTATTAAAAATTATCTATGACCCTAACCCCATATACAAAAGTAAACTTAAAATGAATCAAAGACCTGAATGTAAATCATGAAACCATTAAACTCTTGGAAAAAAACATAGGCAAAAACCTCTTAGACATAAACATGAGTGACCTCTTCTTGAACATATCTCCCCGGGCAAGGAAAACAACAGCAAAAATGAGCAAGTGGGACTACATTAAGCTGAAAAGCTTCTGTACAGCAAAAGACACCATCAATAGAACAAAAAGGAACCCTACAGTATGGGAGAATATATTCGAAAATGACAGATCCAATAAAGGCTTGACATCCAGAATATATAAAGAGCTCACACACCTCAACAAACAAAAAACAAATAACCCAATTAAAAAATGGGCAGAGGAACTGAACAGACAGTTCTCTAAAAAAGGAATACAGATGGGCAAGAGACACTTGAAAAGATGCTCCACATCGCTAATTATCAGAGAAATGCAAATTAAAACTACAATGAGGTATCACCTCACACCAGTAAGGATGGCTTCAATCCAAAAGACAAACAACAACAGATGTTGGCGAGGCTGTGGAGAAAGGGGAACCCTCCTCACTGCTGGTGGAAATGTAAATTAGTTCAACCATTGTGGAAAGCAGTATGGAGGTACATCAAAATGCTCAAAACAGACTTACCATTTGACCCAGGAATTCCACTCCTAGGAATTTACCCTAAGAATGCAACAATCAAGTTTGAGAAAGACAGATGTACCCCTATGTTTATCGCAGCACTATTTACAATAGCCAAGAATTGGAAGCAACCTAAATGTCCATCGATAGATGAATGGATAAAGAAGATGTGGTACATATACACAATGGAATACTACTCAGCCATAAGAAAAGGGCAAATCCTACCATTTGCAGTAACATAGATGGAGCTGGAGGGTATTATACTCAGCGAAATAAGCCAAGTGGAGAAATAGAAATACCAAATGATTTCACTCATCTGTGGAGTATAAGAACAAAGGAAAAACTGAAGGAACAAAACAGCAGCAGAATCAAAGAACTCAAGAATGGACTAACAGGTCCAAAGGGAAAGGGACTGGGGAGGATGGGTGGGTAGGGAGGGACAAGGGGGGAGGAGAAAAAGGTGGGTATTAAGATTAGCATGCATGGGGGCTGGGAGAAAGGCGAGGGCTGTACAACACAGAGAAGACAAGTAGGGACTCTACAACATTTTGCTATGTTGATGGACAGTGACTGTAAAGGGGATTATAGGGGGAACCTTGTATAGGGGAGAGCCTAGTAAACATAATATTCATCATGTAGTGTAGATGAATGATAACAAAAAAAAAGCAGTTCCTGTGTGGTGACCTCCAATGAGTTCTACACAATGGTATAAAGGGCATATAAAAGGGTAGGCAAGGATTTGTTTGTGCTTATACAGAGGATCAAAGCCTGATTTGGCTACCCTGAAAATGAATTAAGATACGATATGAAAAAGAACTTCCAACATCAGCACTCTCTGGAAGACTCATGCAAGAAGATGATCATCAAAAAACACCAACAAAGATCCATGCACTGCTACAGGTGTAGATGCACTCATCCCACCGGTTCCTAGACTTGCCATGGGAATGAAGAAGGAGATATCTAAGCTGGCCTGTGCATACAGTAAAACAACAAATTTGACTGAATCTGCACTTCTGGAACTCAACCAAGAATTAGGAGAAGTGCAAATTGTAGCTCTCCAAAATCTTAAAACTACAGACTATTTACTGTTAAAAGAACATATGGGATGTGAACAGTCCCCAAGAATGGGTTGTTTTAAATTGTCTGATTTCTCTCAGACTGTTCAAATTCAGTTGGACAATATCCACCATATCATAGATAAGTTTTCACAAATGCCTAAGGTGCCTAACTGGTTTTCTTGGTTTCACTGGAAAAGGCTGGTAATTATAGATATGCTTTGGTTATGTAACTGTATTCCTATTATGTTAATGTGTGTGTGCAATTTAATTAGTAGTTTAAAACCTATACATGCCGAAGTTACTCTACAAGAAGATATGTCAAAGAAATAATCAATCTTCCCAGGTTTTCTTCTGCCTGCAACTCCTATAGCTTTTATTCTTCCTTCCTAATTACAACCCCTAAATAGAATTCGTGCCTCATATCGAATTTACTGTGTATCACAATTCTTCCAAGTGGTAAAGATACCTCAAGACAAATGCTGGGCATAGATGCCACAGGGCATAAATATGCAAAGAAGTAAAAAACTAACCCTTTCAAACAATAAGGCTTCTCTATCACTTACCAACTTTGCATTTCCCTGTATGGCCCCGGAAGATGACTGGTTAGCCAGAGATGGGGAAGATTCCTCAAGGGAGGAACCTAAGACAGGCACAATCACAGGGGGGCCATCAGATGAGAAATTGGGGATCAACAGAGGTGAGGCTTAGAACCTCCCAACCCCCCTTTCTGAAAGAAATCTGCTGCATCTGTGGATGTCTTATTGCCCTTGGCTAGCTCGGATTAACACATAGTTTACAGGCACACACCTGATCATCTACATTTGCTCTCTTACAACAATAAACTGTGTTTTCTACCTTTATCTTGCATCTACCTACCACTTCAGCATTTTATTAAAAATAATAATCATAAAGAGAGAAATGTGGTATCCACATATAAATCAACTATAAAAATCAAACCAATATTCATATTTGAACTGACTGTTTATAGTTCATAATGAATGATCAAAACCGAAAGTTTCTGTGATGACTGCCCTTGTACTGTTCACCATGTAACTTATTCACTATGTAAGAATTTGTTCTCCATGTAAGAACTTGTTCGATATGCTTCAGAAGATTGGAGACTGACGAAAATTAGGCCTGGGGTGGATTAATGATTATACATTGAACATTGAGTCCCCTATACAGAATTTTATTGTTCTTAACAACCATTTGATCAATAAATAGGAGAGATGCCCTCACAAAAAAAAAAGTACACACTTCCAATTGTAAAATAAATAAGTAACCAGGATGTAATGTATAGCATAAGGAATATAGTCAAAATATTGTAACAACTTGGTATGGTGATATCTGGTACCTAGAATTATCATGTATATAAATGTTGAATCACTGTGTTGTACACCTGAAACTCATGTAATACTGTGTGTTAACTACCCTTCAATAAAAAATAAGTATAAAAATTATCTATGACAATATTTTTAAAATACATTAATAATTTATTGGTCTGCCTTATTCTTTTGATCATAATTGTTAATTGTTGCACAGAAAAAATAAAAACCTTTACTATACTTTCAATTTATATCACATTTCTGTCTATAAATAAAATTAGAAAACAGCATCAGGCAGAATATTATAGGAAAATCAGAGTGTTAAGGAGAAAGAAGCAAGGAGTTTATTTGCTCTTGAGCACAGTGTGTTCTTAACATGGAGAAGATAAAAAAATCTCCTTAACTTTACCAAATCAAAGTCTTCAATATGGTTAATCAAATTTTCTTATGGAGACAGAATTCGGGATTATCTCCAGATGAATCAAGCATCATCTTATATTGTGGGAAAAGGTCAATCCCATTCTGATTTATTTTAAAAAGAGGTCATGCCTGTGAAATAAACATCAAAGCCACTGGGAACACTGTCCTTACTATCCAGTGAGAGCCAAGAGCCTAAATTACTAAAGGTAATTTCAGGCAGGTGATGGTCTCCAGAGCACAGGTGTATAACACCCAATTAAAAACACAGGAGTGGACAGAGTTGAACAGCTAAAAAGGCTGTTAAATTTCAGTGTGTGTATTGACTGCTAATGTAATGAGCAAGTGACATTAGACAACATAAATTACACTTTTCCTGTACAATGTTCAAAGGAGGCATTTACATGAATCTCAGAGATAATATATTATATTCTAAGAAGCCCAGATAATTTATCTCTGGCATTACTTAGGCAGATCGGATGACCCTCTCAGGCTGTCACTTCCTCTGCAGAAGATGTTTATATTTTTCATGTTCATTTCTGAAAGTGAGGGACCAACTCATAATCATCCTATTAAACACCATAGTATTGTGAAAAATATTTTCATATGGAAGGTGCTTTGTTGAAATCATTATTGAATTCAGGCACAAATTATAGGTGTACCTTAGAGATGATGGTATAGTTCCCTGAGGATATTTTACATAGGTCCTAATTCCAGAATAGCTTTTTACAAGCTGAGAGGATATGAACATTTTAAAAAGAGTTTTCTAGGATACTAGGTGTGAATTGTGATGTGATGATAAATAAATGAGTAAAATATCTAAAAATTAGGAATAAAATGTTAATAAATTTGTGAAATATTTTATGCAGAAAAAAATTTTAAAGGTATTATTGATTCTCCAAACAACAAAAGGCTTAGCACCAAATGGCTTCATAGCTGAATTCTACCAAACATTTAAAAAGAGCTAATATCCATACTTCTTAAAGTATTCCTAAAGTGTAAGATAGGGAATACTTCCAATTAGCCTATGAAGCCATCAGCATCCTAATATCAAAACCAGGCAGAGACATTATTTATGTTCATCAGGGGTATCGAATCAATATCCCTGATGAACATAAATGCAAAAGTCCTTCACAAAATAGTAGCAATCTGAATTAAATACATCCAAGGGATCATCCATCACTAACAAGTAGTATTTATTCCAGCGATGCAAAGATGGTGTAATATTCATAGATCAACCAATGTCATGCACCACATTAGCAAAGAGAAGGATAAAAACCACAAGATCATATCTCATATCAATAGATGCTGAAAAAGCACTTGACAAAATACAACGTACATTCCTGAAAAAAAACTCTTAAAAAATGGGTATAAATGGAACAAATCCCAACATAATAAAGGTCATATATGATAAACCCACAAATAACATCATACTTAATTGTGAGAAGATGAAATAATTTCCTCTAAGATCATGAACAAGGCAAGCATGTACACTGTCATGAATTTTATTTGATGTAGTCCTGGCGGTCTTAGCCACAGCAATCAGACAAGATAAAGAGATAGAAGGTATCTAAATTGGTAAGGAAGACGTAAAATTGTCACTATTTGCAGGTTACATGATATTAAACATACAAAACTCTAAAAACCCCATCAAAAACCTATCCGAACTAATAACTAGATTCAGCAAAAGGCTCAGTCCAATAAGAGGATATAACAATTGTAAATATCTATGTACCCCACACAGAAACACTTAAATATAAAAGCATATACTAACAGACATGAAGGGAAAATCTGACCATAATATAAATATCATAGGGAACTGTCATATCTCCTACTTCTTCATGTCAAGATCAGGATAATTTGCAAAAATATTGTATATTTTCTATTTGTTGACTATTCTCTCAATCTCTCTCTCAACTTATATATAAAAGACATCAAAATTAGTAACTTTGTTACAATTTTTTCAATGATTTTGTACTTTTCTCAACTTCATCTACTAAATTCATAGAGTAACATATTAAAATACTGAACTAATTAAACAGTATGTACAATTATCTCCATAATACTGGCAGTTGTAGATTGGATAAAATTGTCTATTTTTATGAAAACATGAATTAAAATAGAGGAAGTATATCAATGAGAGACTATAATAAAGTAAGTGTTGGAATGCCAAGAACATGAATTCAATGCCTTGTTTCTGAAATTTCATAAAAGAGTAGAAAAATAATAGCCACCTCTTAAAATTATATGAGTATTAAGCTAAGATATTATGATGATACTTCAGTTTAATTGCTTGTTTGATATGGTAGTTCATGATAATTTATGGATTTTACCTTTTTTATTTTCCATAACAGCCCTATTTAACAATTAATAGGTGAACAAAACCGATGGCTGAGATTTAGGGGAAAAAAACTTGCTCAAGTCCATGTAGTTGCTAGATAAGAGATATGGGGATTGATCCTTGGTGAAATGTCCCCAAGCAGTTGCATCATTGATCTCTACATTATACTGGCCTATAGTAAGTAATCTACTTTGTTTGTGAAGGTATTTTATCATCTTTATTTGGGGGCCACTCCAGGCAAGGAAATGTCCAGTCACAGTCAGTGACAAAGGCTTGCCGCACACTTTCCTTGTTGGCTTGTAGCTTTAAAGGACTTTTTAATGCCTGAGAGCTCAACTCTCTTTTCAATTCAGTTGAACCCTCGTCAAGTCCTCTCAATTTCTCTAAAAGCTGAATGGGAAAAAATAGGTTTACTACACTTACAGAGACAGTAATTGAGGTAATGTCATTCATCCAGATCAAGGCATACAAATCATATGGGCCCTTGGAATATGTAATATTATCTCTGATCTTCTTGTACATGGCCTCTGCAATTGGTCCCACTGACCTGCTCTGTGGAGATCGTTACCTGATGGGAATCACCCTTGGGGAACTGTCCTGAATCACAGGGTCCGTGCCTCAGGGGTTTTACAACCTCTGGGGGCTTTAAATTTGATGTCATAGGTCTGTCCACATTTTTAGCTAAAGCAAATCATGACCAGCTTATTCCACAACTTAGAAATCATGCTCTTTTCATCTAAGTTCTCAAATCTTATCTGGATTTGAGAAAATTTGGTTAAGCCATTTTTAGACCTTGACTTAGAATAAAGATAAATTTTTGTTTTCTCCTGGATTAGAAGCATGCACAGCTCAGGAGTAAGTAGGCTGTGGTTACTATTGAAATATCTTCCGACCTTCTTTCCTTCCCTTTTATAATCTGATTTTCCTGTAATGTTTTTCTTCACTTTGGAATTTCATTTTGGTTTTAGAAATGGAGATGGATTTTACTAGAATGTATGGTTAGTGTGTCAAAGCAGTGGACCAAGAACTTTTATTCTGTATAACAATTAATAATTTCATTAAAAGAAAAAGCCAACCCAGTAATGAAGAGTTAGGTCTTTCAATAAATTAGCAAACACAGAGAATTTGCATCAGCTTTTTATACATTTTGTGCTACTTTCTTTAACTACAGTGGTCATATCAGGAAGTGTAATGGACTCGTGAGAAACCTAAGAATAAGCAGATACTGATAATTTTTTATGCTGCTACTATTGATACAAAATCTATATTTTCAAAATTTATTTACCATATACTTAGAAAATACTCATGATTATGAATAAAATAGTTTCAGAGGAAACTAAAAGCATCAATATTAAGATGTTATGAAGGATAAAATAGTTGGAATATATTTATATTGATACAAATAAGTGAAAATGATAATATTTTATTAAAAAGTTTAACTAACACTTCATAAATTGTTCTATAAGGCTAGTTTCACTTTTATCAACCCTAATGTAATGACTTTTTCAGTAAGTGAGGATTTTTTTCAAAATTTTGTTCAAGGCATTTTTGGCATTTCTGTTATAGTTAAGTATATTTTTAAGAAATCAATAAGCTCATTAGTTCTTATTTCAACTGAAAGTTAACTGATATTCAAGTACATAACATAGATTGAACAAGCTAAATAAACACCTGTACAATGGATGACATGTTATGTTCTCAAATTTCCATCTTTGAATTTTATAAACTATATTTGTCTGTCACTGAAGGACTCCAATTAAGTTCCTTAAGTTGGACTTTCATTATTTAATAAAAATAATTCATAGTGCCTCTGTGACTAATATCAGTTTAAGTTATTCTGATATGTTCATGTTTGAGAGGTTACCAGTGAAGAGAGCACATGGACTCTAAAAGTTTGAATTATTGTACACAATAACCCAAATATTCTGATTAAATTTAAACACTGGTTGATGGATATTTGTACAACTAGTAGCTTGACCATTTGACTAGGTTCCACATAAAGTGCTATCAAGTAAATTTTAATTGTATGTACTGATATTCATAAAATAATCACAGTGAACAATTTGTGTCTGTTGTTTAAGGAAAATTCATTAGAGAATCTAGGAACATTAAATGTTACTATTGCTCTCCAATATCATTGTGTCACCCATTTAAAAAAATTGGCACCATTCATCTAATTTAGAGGTTTACAAAAGTAATCTTTACTTTTATTTACTTATTTGCATGTGTTTAATACATAATTTACAGGAAATTTAGATATATTTACTCACAGTGTAGGATGCATTCTCTCCCTGACATCAATTGAAAAAAATGATATGATTAGTTTTATGTGAGTCTTATTTATTGCAGATAGTTTAATCTGTATCATGGCTTACCAATTCTTGTGATATTGGAACTGAGTCAATTAATTGAAAGAAATTAGTCACTCACATTATCTTATTTGAGTGTGTCTGTGTCACCCATACCTGGACAAACACATATAATTTGAAATGTATGTAAATATGAAGGAGCAATATTCAATAGCCCATTTAAAATTTCAAAATATAATTGTTTACTTTAACATTTCTCAAAGTTTTAATTAACTTTGTTTATTAAATTCAGAAATTAACTATAATCTATCAACTGCAATAGTGTTTTTCAGTTTTGGTCCTAAGTATTGTGCATTCCATAATTTAAAAATAAACAACACACTGTTGAAAACATAGGTTCTCAGCCCTTAGAAATTTCTCTAAGAGGAAGACACTTTAAATAGTCTCTACTAGTATTTCTGGAATGTGGAGATATTCCGATATATCTTTCAAGTTACCTATCATTCATTTCACCTTAATCATTATTTTAATTTACAAATCCACTTCTCTTTCACATGCAAATTCCACTTAAATGATTTGCATACCTTATATATCAGGTGGTTTTAGTTCAGATACTCTAAGATATTTATGGTTAATTTCTCTAAAATTAAGAAAGAAAATGTCTTTTTTAAAAAAATACAGTTTGGCAAATTTATTTATTTGTTGAAATGATTGATGTCTGCACTAATACCATTGTTTACATATTTCTTCTTTCCATAGTTCATTCTTACATGAGATTTCTGCTTCAGGCTCTATAATCTAAAGTTTCCCTCCAATAGTTATATTTGAGGAATAGAGTTAAATGAAAAATATTTTCATATCATAATTTTCTCACATAAGTGAAATAGTGCATCAAAGAATTTCAAACTAATTAATACTAGTGAACAATTTACTAACTTGTGTGAGAGAAACAAATAGCTGGAATAGTAAAAAAAAAAAGCAAGAAAATGTGTCTGCATCTATGCTATCTTGCAAATTTTAAATGGATTTCTTATGTTTCTTATGTTTGATCTAGAATTTTAGAAAAGGGAAAAGGCTTAGAAATTTTCTACTATCCTCTTGGGATCCATATATCTGAATTGTTAAATATTTATTTGTGGTTTCAAGTATTATATTTTAACCTAAATGAAATCAAGCAACAAAAAGGTAACATTTCCTTTTCTCACTAACACCCCAGCATCAGGAATAGTTTTTAAATGGCTGTGGGTGATCAGTGAAAAAAAAACAAACAAACGTGGATAAAGACCTTAGCTTGTGTTTAGTATTACAAGAGTTTTATTATTTTAGATCTATAAGGAATGTATTTATTTAAGGTGGTTAAGAAACAATGTAATCCCTTTTAGAGCTAGTTATCTGTATATAATTGAAAGTTGAGCATTAAGAATAATAGTAGCCTATGGATTATCTTAAAATATTTTTTAATTACCTATGATATATGTACTTGGAACTAAGTGTACACTAATTTCTGGGTGTACTTTCAATTGAAGTGTCAGTGAGGTGAGAGTTTTGGTATTATATAGGAGAAACAGGAAAATGGTCAGGACATAATATCATGTACAAAGTTACTTGAATTCCTGACTTTGGTTGTTAAATATAATGTATGGGCTACACATATCACAAACGTGGAGAACACATGCATTTCCATAGATACTATAGAAAAATTAATGAGTGAAACAATGTGGTTAATGATCAAAGATGCTGTAACGGGGAAAATTTTCTCAGGGCAGAGGAAATAATGCAGTAGATTACCCACAGGCTTGTAATTTGTTAAAGAGATGTTTCAGAAATGGCAATTATATAGTGACAAAATGTGTAATAAGTACAGGTAATATATTTCAATAATTGTAATATAAATGGAAAAAAATAATGAAAAGAATCAATAGAAAAAGATCAAATCAGTTTATAGACAAAGAAACATAAGGTGTCAGAAGGCATTGAGACAAAATTTCTATTAGTGCATTTTCATATGGAGATATTTAAATATTCTTGTACTATGAAACACAGCTGATTGGAAGAATTAATTTAATATAATTTGTTAAGAAGAAAATAATCATATAGAGTTTATGTTTAGAATGTTAAATTTCCATATTATTGTTATTTGGTAGATTGATTTCCTTGTGTGATTGGTGTCAAAGTTAATTGTAAATTTAGATAGCAATATAATTGTAAGTGAAATTGAATTCCTAAATTGAAAATTACATCCAGAATATAAACATGGAGAAATAATTTATTTTTTTACAACCATATGAGATTTAAAAATATTAACTCTAGGTTGTATAGGAATGCAGACAAACCATTTACAAAATGTACCATTGTAAAATGAGTTTATTTCCTTACGTAAACACATATAATTCCTCTCTACTGAGGTTAAATTCATATCGAAAAGTGCTTAGTGAAACACCTGTAGTGAAGAACAGTTTATTTTTCTCCAATGTTTTTGAGTGATTTTTAAAAAATATTTAATGAATATCTTGAGAAATAATACTTCTAAATGAGTAATGAGAGACAAAATGTGCTGATCCCACATATAGATGTCATATTATCATTAAAATTGAGTTTAAGAGCAGGGAAAGTAGAGCAGTTTTGTGCTCACTTTTGCAGGTCATTTTGAAGCAATTATGGACTCCTGATGAACCACAGATCATATTCTAAAAATCAATGAGTTAAACCTCAACTGTGTATCAATATCCAAGCTGAACATGATGTCCAACATTTAATAAACCATTTAAGAACACTTATTGGGCTGAGTATTTAATAATGTAGATAATTGTCAAATCACTATGTTGTATTAAAAAAACAGTAAAATATTGTGTAACAACTGTAGTTCAACAAAAGCTATTGAAAATTTAATCTGTTTGAAGACTTTATATATATGAACTAATTAAAACTTCAGTAAAATGCTAAGCCTCATGCGCTGGATATTGCTGAGCACCGTAAGAGCACTACACGGCATAACCCGACAGGGGGACTCAGCGGTCCTGTCCATGCCACGTTGCATGTTAACCACTCAGTAGTGGTGATAAGTTGAGGAGATCATGACTAATGATGGACCTTTCCTACACTCGGGGAACAATTTTGTGAATTAGAAGAAAAACCCCTTCAAGGAAAATATTTATGGTGATGTCCTAAATGGTTTTTAGGAATCGTGTGCTTCACGGCTTATTTCTTTTGTTTTATAGGTCAGTCAGAATTTCTGGAAAATGGCCAATTCCACCATGGTGACTGAGTTTCTCCTCATGGGCTTTGCTGATAAGTGGCAGCTGAGGCTCCTGCTCTCTGTGTTATTCCTACTGATGTACTTGGCCACCCTGTTAGGGAATCTCCTCATCGTCTCTGCCACCACACTTGACCAGAACCTTCACAAGCCCATGTACTTCTTCCTCAGGAACCTGTCCATCTTAGACATGTGCTATGTTTCTGTCACTATCCCCAATGCCTGTGTCAACTCCCTCACTGACAATACGGTCATTTCAGTGACTGGCTGTACAGCTCAAATCTTCCTGTTTATTTATTGTGCATTTGTGGAGCTCCTGTTCCTCACCATCATGGCCCATGACCGCTATGTGGCCATCTGCCAGCCTCTCCACTACCCTGTCATCATGAACCACCAATTCTGTGTCTGGACAACACTGGTCTCCTTGCTCAGTGGTCTCATCTATGCAGGTGTGCACACAGGTAACACATTCCAGCTGTCCTTCTGTCAGTCCAACATGGTCCACCAGTTCTTCTGTGATGTCCCCTCTCTGCTGAGCCTCTCCTGCTCTGACACCTTTAACAACTTCTTATTACTTATTGTTTCTGCCATTTTGATTGGTTGTGGGTCTTTTACATTTATCACTGTGTCATATATTTACATATTTTCCACTGTGCTGAAGTTTCCAACCAAGGAGAGAGGCAAGGCCTTCTCCACCTGTGTCCCTCACATCCTGGTGGTGTCTGTCTTCCTCAGTTCTGGCAGCTGTGTGTACCTAAGGCCTTCAGTGGCCTCTGACATTCTCCAGGGACTGATTCTTACTCTATGTTATACAATAGTTCCTCCATTCTTGAATCCTATTATCTACAGTCTTAGAAACACTCAGGTAAAGGAAGCTGTAAGGAAAGTAATATTAAGACAATATTATTCAAGAAATTAATACAGATCCAGTTCAGGTTCATCCCAATGTCACTGAGATCCAAACATCTTTAAAATAACTGCTTGTCTAGGTTTTATATATTAGACTGTTTTCTCCAAAACTTCTCTTGATATCTGAGTAAGTAATGTATAAAACTCTCGTTTTGTGTTTTATATTACTCTTACCATTTACCCTCCATAAAACAAAGTCTTATAACCAACTCTTTCAATTAATGAATATCATTGAAGATATTTGATGAGACTTATTTTAAGTTATACGTATTTAAGATTCATCAAATATTAACAATATCAATAATGCCTCAAAAGTATACTTAAGAAATCTAATATGGAGATAGCTTTATTATTTAATTCAATTTATTTAATGAAATGTAAAATGGATCTATAAATAATATGCTACCTAATTATAGAAATTTATGTATGTGAAAATTTTAAAGAATTCTATCCAAAATTAATAGAGTCTATGATATACATGGAGAAAAATTAATATGTATATTTTCATCCTCCATCCACATTGTCTCAGCATTAGGATGTGAAGCCACGGCCCTCCACTTTGGGGGCTGCCCATGACTGGAGCCATCTGTATACCAAGCATCTTCAGGTATAGAGGATTTTCCTCCTTATTAGGCCAAACAGCCCTGATGGCTGCTGTCAGCCAATCCAGAAGCATCTTGGTTCCCTGAGGTGTGAAGGGCACTTTGCAACCGCTGCTGGAGGGAATGGTGAATTGTTAAGGAAGCCAATCTACCCATTTCAGAACCCAACATGTTTTCACCCCTATATCCCAATGGCACAAAAATCATGTAGGCAGAGATTCCAATGGCTTGTGCCAATACTGGATGCTTACGTCCACCAGCTCATCATGGGTATGGGGATGGAGCATGGAGTGCTCCACAATGTGGGGAGGGGGCAGTTCCTCCCCTGAGGAGCCCGTGGTTGTTGCATTTTTATTTTCTTAATCACAACTAGGTGGGCCTTTAACATGGGAAAGGCTGGTGCTTCAGGCAGTGGCCTCAGCAAAAGATCAGGCCTCGCCTCCAACCCCTCATCCTCTCCTGACATGCCCTCTACCATCTGCAGGGCTGAAGGCACTGCTCTTTCCTCCTGCTTCCCCATGGCCTCCTGCAATGTGGATTCTCCTGATGTCCTTGTTACTAACATATCTTCCAGGAGTGTGATCTATGTTCTCAATTACTGTCTTTCTTCCTTAAGGGGTCATCATCTAGCTACTCCAAGTGATGATGAAGTGTGTCTCTTTCCTGCCAAAGTCTCTCTCTCTCTCCTCAGTAACACTTTCCACTATCTCAAGGAAAAGAGATAATCCCAGCTACCACATGGCCACTCATGGCCTCTAAGCATCTTTCTGTCTTCTGGAGGACTAATTCCACAGCTCCTTGTGTCTCCAACCTTCCCCAGTTCTGGGGAAGGCCCACCCCTGTTGGAGGTGTGTGTTTTACCTTAGACCAGTTCCCCACAAGGGGCTCCCCAAGTGAAATCCCCATGGATTGGGCATTCCCAGGTGAAGATACACCCTCCACCACTGCTGGAGAGAAGGGTTAGTTGTTATCCTCCTCCACAGCAGCCACTGGGGCCTCCCCCTCATCTCTAGGGGCAGCCTGCCCAAGCATCATACCCATGAAGACAGATTTCACTTTTAGAGATCCCGCCGACTATGCCAGATGTAACTCTGTGTGGAAGCTATGTTCAGCCAGGAGAAAATTACCTTTGAAGCTGAAATGTCAAAGGAAGAGGTCAAGTGGGAGAAACCCATTTATTGCCTATAAGAAGTTGTCTACTTCTGCTCACCCATGTCTTTTACAACCAGGCTACAAAAAGACCCCACCCAACCTCCCCTGTTCAGGAGCATGCTGGATCTCCATCCCCCTTGTAACCACTGGTTGATATGGAGATGGACTATTTATCTGCATCCCTTGGAAACACCTACTGATATGCAGATTCACTAAGGCCAGGTGAGAGATTCTGGAAATATTGCAATTTACTCACATAGTGACACCCAAATTATGTAAATAGCATGAGATCTCATTTCCTACTGTTGGAAGCCAATTTATATGTTCTTTAAATTTTTACATAGGGATGGTAGGCACAGAAAATGTCTGTCAACACACTAGTGCCATCAACTTTGGTCAGGAAATAACTTATAGCATTTCTATTGTCCAGTCACTTTGGAGCAAAGGGTGTTTTGTGAGTTTATACAAAGAAATAGACTGTTAGGTTTTTGAAAAATTGTTGTCATATATCTATAACATAAAATTTACAGTCAACCATTATTGTGTAACAGTTTAGTACTGTTACTTAGATTCACTTTAGTATGCAACCAATATCCAGAACCCAAGCATGTTATAAAACTGAAATTCTATATACCCACTAAACCAATTCTCTCCATTTCCTTCTGCTCTCTATACCTGACAACAAGCATTCCAATTTTTTTTCTGTGAATTTGAATACTTTGTGTATACCTCATATAAACAGAATCACCTATGTGATCTGCCTTTTTATGGCTGCTTTATTTCACTTAAATATATGGTTCTCAAGGATCATGCATGTTGTAGGATGTGTTAGAGTTAATTTTTAAGGCTGAATAATATTCTGTTTTATGTACATTTTTCTGACTCGTTCTCTCGGTGGACACACAGCTTAGTTCTACCTTTTGGTTGTTTCTTTGTTTTAATTAATTGTGTTCTAAAAATATGGACTATACAGTTTATATTGGGTGTACTTGATTGAGCATTTCTATGTAACTGAAGACTTTTTGCACCAAGGGAAATTCATAAATTTTTTATCAAGTTATTATTGAATGATTTAACTTTATAGCAATCAGTTCATCCTTGATAGTGTTCTGAATCACAGGATAGGAAATTAGAAGGATAATTCTCAGTATGTCTCCTAGAAGAAAAAAATATTTAACTTTATTCAGGAGGAAAGTTTTAGGTACCATTGTTACAGAAGTTTAGGGAGGAGACAAAATTTGGCAATTGCCAGGGGTGTGGTTTTGACAGTGTGTATGATCTACATTTATTCTTTAACACTTATTTGGATATATGTTTTTATTAACTCAGTACACTTAAGCAGATTTTTATATATGTAGCTGCTCTCCCCATTTGTCTTTGTTCAATAACTGGCATTGATGGAAAGGAGAATTGTTTGATTAAATGCAACTCATGTGGGGCACAATGAAAATGTAGAAATAAAACAAGCAGTAGACTCATAAACACTAAGAAGTGACTGGTGGTTACCGTGGGAGAGGGATTGGGGTGGATGGGTGGCATTCATAGAGGTGATAAAGAGGCACAAAATCTCAATCATAAGTTGTCATGGGGATGGTAGTTTTGTAATAACTTCCCATGTTGACAGTAGCTACAGTAGTTGGGGTGAGGATTTAATATTTTATATAATTGTTGAATACTCATATTATATAAAAATTTCTTAAATGTCAACATAAAAACTCAAACAACCCTATCAAAAAATGGAAAAAACTCGATCAAATGTTTAATTTAATCTAATAGGAATGACTATTACCTAGAATCACAAGAAAAATATGTTCAACAGCATTAATGTTAAATTATCCAAATAAATATAATAATATACCTTGGCACATGTAGTGGATTGGCTCATACAAATTATGACAATATCAAATGCGGAAGAAAATTTAGCTCAATGATATTCTGGGTTACATGTAATTTTGCTTGTTTCTAATAAATCTATACTCATCCTGGGCTTTTACCTTAGAGAAGCAGTAATGTATGATCTCATAAAAATAGTAAAGTTTATAGCAGCTTTATGTATGTCCATTAAGAAGTAGCAATTCAAATGTCTTCACCATGTAAGCAAATTGTAGTACAGCCACAGGATGGAATGCAAAGCAGGATTTAAAAGAAACAGAAAGCAATGTGTTGGCTGAATCTCAAAGATATTAGCTAGGCAGAATAAAGAGCCAGTATGAAAAGGAGACAGAGTATATTATTCCATTCCTATGACATTCTTGGAAGAAGCAGATTAGTGTTTTTAAAGGGTATAGGCGAAGGGAGATTGTGAACATAACTTAAGGGATGTGAAGTTTGGAAATTGTTACTATTCTCTGTTCTGAATATTTATGGTGACAAATCTACATTTGTGTGAAAATTCATAAACTGTACAACAAAAGGAGTGAAATCTCTGCATAATAATTTTTGAAAAATGAAAATTATAAAAGAAGAAAAGTCTCCCATAAATAATCTCAAAATATACCTTAAGACATTACATAAAAGGAAAAACTTAAACCCAGGCAAGCAGAAGGAAGTAATAAATATAAATGTAAAAATTAATTACATGGAAAATAGAAATACAGTAGAGAAAAATTAATGAAAACAAAATTGCTACTTTGAAATATTAGCAACATTGAAAATTCTTGAACCAAATAGGGGGAAAAAAAGACACAAATTATTATATCTGAAGTAAGAAAAGTGATATCATAGTCTATAAAATTTTAAAGGATAATATAAAATATTATGAAGTTTATGCCCACATTGAAAGCTTTGCAACATTGAGGTCTTCACTGTAATAGATTCATCCTTGAAAGACTCAAGCCTCAAAACGCCACTTAAGAACAGATGTATAGTGAAAAGATCTTACAATTCTCAAGTTTGTTTGTAGATAAAAAACACATTCACACAAAGTATCCAGATCTCATCAACTTCACTAGTTAAGTCCACCAAACATTAAGAAATATATACTACCAAACTCTATACAAACCTAATTGAAGAAGAATATTTTCCAAACCATTTTATAAGGCCAACATTACCCCTATAGTGAAAAAAGATAAAGCTAATACAATAACAGAAACTATGGACCAGTATCCTATGCATTGAGGTGCTCACAAAACCCATGAGAAGAGCAACCCTCTCTCTTGTGACCTGCCTGTCCATCGGAGAGCTCCCATGCCTGGGGGACCAGAGCACCGCCGCAGGCTGTCGCGACTCTTCAGGGACTGAAGCAACACGCCCAAGGTCTTGATTCTTCTCTAGGCTTTATTTTCTAATCTCTCGTGCGGTTACAGCAGTTGTCGGGCAGCTTTTCTCCCTCCTGGCGGGCTCCCTTATATTCAGTCACCCAACTAATCTGGGACAGTATCATGCATGACCTTTAAGCGGATAGGTGTTACACGCCACTCTAAGCGGGCAGCACGAGCTGTGCACGGGTACGGAAGTCTGCTGGGCCAATCCCCAACAGGGAAGAGGGGAAAGGGTGGTGAGCAGGAAGCAGGTGCCATCTTTAGGGCGTTGTCCAGCTAGAGTGGGGCTCAGCCTCGGCCGTAGGCCGGGCCCCCACATCTCCCCCTTTATTGTTTTATAACTAAAGGGCTGTGGGGATCATGCCTGTCTTAGGTCATCTGGAGTCTGCGGCATTCTTACCCATCTTCAGGCAACAGACAGCTTAGGTCTGCGCTTTGTCTTAGGTTGATATGCGCAGCTCCTGATCTTACCCGTCCTTGACTACTGATCTAGCATATTAAGCTATACTCTAGGGGAGATGCTTTCTTCTAGCGCTGCCATGGCCTGCAACAGGACCTTCCGTTCTCCCCGTTGCTGTTTTTGTAACAGACTTTCTTCCTAAGCAGGAGAGGCCCACAATTAGCAATATTCCTATGACAACTACACCTGACCAGGCTTTGGTGGCGTTTAACATCTTGCCTAACTGTCTGGACAAGTTGGCAGCTTTAGAATAATTATGAAAAAGAATACCAGTAATACACCCTCATATACGCAGCCTACAGACAAAACTTCCCCCAAGAGGTCCAATTGTTCTTGAAGAAGGTTCATGCGTTGGTTGACTAAGGCCATCCCATTCTTAAAATGGCCATTGATGACGTTCTGTGCTGTTATTGCTGAGGCAGTGGCCTGGGACAGACCATTCAGCGTCTCTGCTGTAGGAATGGTGATAGTCAGTGTGGCGGTGGCTGCAGCTGCAGCTCGGCTCCCCTGTCGCCTGCTGTAGGATCCATGGCAGGAGCAGAAGCAGTGCGATCATCTTGTACTTCTGCTCCGGGGTTTTCCACTCTGCGTATCAGACGTTCAGGCACCCAAACGGGGTTCTGCTGGTCCTGTGGAAAAACACAAACCGAGCTTCGGGTCCAGATTATCACTGGGTCCGGGCCTTTCCATGTTCCTTCTAACACATCCTTCCACAAAACTTTAGGCATGTGTTTTGGATTCGATTGTTGGCTGTGCCACTCTGCTGCACTGCGGCCATTTTTGTCTAGTGTTCTAAAGTCCAAAATGCCACTTAAGAACAGATGTATAGTGAAAAGATCTTACAATTCTCAAGTTTGTTTGTAGATAAAAAACACATTCACACAAAGTATCCAGATCTCATCAACTTCACTAGTTAAGTCCACCAAACATTAAGAAATATATACTACCAAACTCTATACAAACCTAATTGAAGAAGAATATTTTCCAAACCATTTTATAAGGCCAACATTACCCCTATAGTGAAAAAAGATAAAGCTAATACAATAACAGAAACTATGGACCAGTATCCTATGCAATGAGGTGCTCACAAAACCCATGAGAAGAGCAACCCTCTCTCTTGTGACCTGCCTGTCCATCGGAGAGCTCCCATGCCTGGGGAACCAGAGCACCGCCGCAGGCCACCGAAACAGATCCCCAGCTCCACGAGGATAGAAGCTCCTTTATTTGGGACCTTCCCTATGTCTCTCCATCTGGCTGTTAACCTGCATCCTTTAAGGAATCTTTATTAGACTGGTACATGCAAGTGTTTCCCTGAGTTGTGTGAGAAGCTCTAGAAAGTCAATTGAGCCTAAGGGGGAGGCCGTGGGGACCTCCAAAATGTAACTGGTAGGTCAGAAGCACAGGTAAGTGCCTGAGGCTTGTGACCTGCGTGTGGAGTGGGGGGTGGAGGGGAGTCCTGCAGGACAGAGCCTGTACCCTGGGGTATCAGGAGCTTTCTCTGGGCCGAAAGCATCAGAATAGAGTTCTGAGACATCCTGCTTGTGTTCAAAATTCCTTGGTGATGTTTCAGGGAAGGTCCCCCCACCCCCCATCCACCACCTGACACACACACACACACACACACACACACACACACATACACACACCTTGAAATCAGGTCTGGGAACCCAAAAGGAGTTCTGCGAGGAACACATGATCTCATGTTATTTTCATATAACAATATTGCTATTTTTATTTCTGTAAGTGCTATTTGGGTTGTGTATACTCTTCATGTCACTAACCTAACTTTATGAGCATAGGACAAATGAATACAGTAACAATTTCAGTTGTTTTCTAACATGCACTTCTGGCTTAGATCTGTTTTTCTGCTTTATACTAACCATGTTTTGAATTTTTCTCCTTGTTTGAGTGCCTGATAATTGTTGATTGGGTGCCATATATTGTGAATTTAACGATTTTAGTGTTATTTTTTATTCCACTAAAGATACCTGGCATTGTTCAAGTGCACAATTTAACCATTCAGTATCCCTTTATTGCCTTCCTGTCATCCCTTGAGATTTATGAGGAGGACTGGAAGAGGGTTATCCTGATGCAAATGTCTTCTGAACAGTGTACCCAGTGTCCTCTGAATGACAAGGTTTTCCATGTCATCTGTCAGGTGCAGGCACAGTTCCCAGCCCGTGTGAGCACCTGGCACTCTTTGCTCTAACCAGGTCAGTAGCCCCTCTACTGGCCTTTGGAAGTGCCCCACAGTGCATGTGCAGATTTCCAGCCTTATTCCCTGTAGACCACTACTACCTGGGATTCTGAAACATATCCAGCTTGAACTGCCCAGAATACAGCTTCCACCTCACCGAGTCATGATATTCAATGGATTTCACCAAGATCCCACTTACCCCAAGGTTATCCCATGGACCCAGGTTGCTCATGGCCATCAGTATGGGCAACTGTGGGATTGACTCACTTGCTTGAAGTCTCTCGATTATTTTTGTCCTTTGTTGCACAGTGTCCAGTATCTTGAAAATTGTTTTAAATATATTTTGACTGGGGTTTCCTGGTTGTTTGAAAGCGTCATCTGTTGGTATTGACGCCCTGTGTCAGCCCCTCCCCTAAGTAGCAGTCCCTGAACTTACTGAGTTACTTGTAACAGTTGAAACCCAGCATAAGCGATGGGATGGCACATCGAAGCGAAGTACTAACCAAACACAGGAGCCATGCTGGGCACTCCTCCTGTTCTGGCACCGGCCAGCCCGATGGAAGCCCAATGCTGGGTCTTGAGGAGAAGCCCACAGGTCCCCATGGCCAGTCCGGTGGCCTGTTGTGCAGTTACGCTCGTGAGCTCACATGCACACACTTTCTGTGCCACTAGACGCTTTGGATGAGGAGGCAGCCAGTAGCCTGACTACAAACTAGTGGGAAATCTTGAGGTAGAATCACTCAGACAAGCTGCTCCTGGTTTTCTGATCTACAGAAATAATGAGATAATAAATATTTATTTGAAAACATAAAGTTCTGTGGATACTTTTTAGGCATCCATTTATATTTAGTAAAGGTTTTGGTAACTGGAAGTGGGACAATGTCCTAAGAACAAAAACTAAGCAGGACAGTCTTTGAACTCGGACAGAAGGCTTGGAGAAGCAGGAGTTAAAGTGCCAAGTGCCTGATGAAACCATTAACAGAAATGCTGTGGAGTCTGAAAAAACTGTCACTTAGGGCTTAAAGGGAAGTGGAAATTGAAGTGCAAACTTTATTATGTAGTGTCAGAAAGTTTAGTAACACTGTTTTATGCAGAATGTGAAAAATATCAAACAATGAAGAAAATGCGTATACTGTGTTAAAAACACAGCCTAATTTCTTCTATCCTGCTTTTAATAAAAAACAAGACAAAATGGGTAAAATGAGGAAGGAGTATTAAACAAGCTGAAGGTAGCATTTGATATTTTTCAATACATCCAGCCATCACAGGTGTAAAATAAGGCTAACAATAAGAAGCAGCTTCTGAGGAAAGAAGTAAACCAGAGCCCTGCAAGGAGTCCTGCTCATCTAGAACCTCGGGAAAGACAGGCTTCGGCCCCACTGGAAAGGACAGCTGCTGGGCCTGTTAAACCGCACAGTAAGAAAACCCAGAGGTGGCTCCTTACATCCATCCTTTGCAATTCAATATAAGCCATCCGTGAATAAAATCAGAAAGTTGTCCTTGCTATGGGACTCAAACTGAACATTTTTAATTATTAAGAAAAATCCTTCAAAAGAAGTCAGTTTCCAAACAATACATTCAGAAATGGTAGATGACTAAGTAAGGTGGAATCCTTTTTCAAGCAGTAACTGAACAAAATACAGTTAATAGCAGCTACAGACCATCATGCTGCAAACTCAGTCCTCTTGGTCTTTATTTCTTTAGCTATTTTCTTCCTTCTCTGTTAAGATTCTGAATCCCTTACAGTCACTTGTTACACCTTAACTGTGACACTCATAAGGACCCTCACCCTCATATTAGTCTCAGCATAATTATTTTCTCCTTGATTCTTATCCATCTGTCTTATCGACACTCATAAGGACCCTCACCCTCATATTAGTCTCAGCATAATTATTTTCTCCTTGATTCTTATCCATCTGTCTTATCCAAATGTCCAACATTTGGCTACAATTCCCTAGGAATTTGACTAAGAAAATTACACTAAATGTAGTATCTATATTTACCTTCATTTGATTTCTACCTCATTCCCTTTGCCAAGAATGTTAAATGAATAACCTGCTCCCCCAAATATATAGTCCATCCACTACATGGCTTTTGGATGGCCATCACCATGCAGGGCATGGTGGCCAGAAGTCTACAAGCATTATGTGTGATATGTAGGACAGGGGCTGCTGTTTGCACTAACAACATCCGTGGGCCTTTTGCAGATGTTGGATAGTTGCTCATATTTTCACAGTAGTAGGCCTTGAGGATGGACTCAGAGATGATAGTGTATACCTGAAATCTCCTTGACTATGACTGGTATGAGGCATGCTCACTAATTAATCAATCATTTTTATGTATTTTTTTTGTTTTAGATATCCTTGATGAAATTTTCAGTAAACCTTTAGCAATCAGAGCACTCATATGGGGTCAAACTTATATTAAAGGGCCACAGCATAATCATATATTAGCAAAAGATAAGCCATCATGTTCCATCCTGAAAACTGATTCAATTTGCTGCACCTTAGGCTGGACAGAAAAACTGAATCTCCATTTGAGAATTAATAACTTAGACTCTGAAAGTGATTTCTGGCCTAACTTTGTCTAACCTTAACCCTCAGTACTTCACACAAAGAATGAGAATTGGGGAAAATCATATATATTTTGGTTTAGAAAATCATGAGTGAACTACACAGTGAGAAAAATACCATAAGACTTAATATGTAAGCCAGTCCCTCACAATATACATATAATTTGACAGGCACTTGTTTCAAACAACAGAACTCCAGATAGAATATTGACATTTTAAGGTGGAACATGGGTAATATTAGGGGAAACATGGTCTGCTTTGGTCACTACAGGACTCTTCAGCATTTTTACAATCACCAAATGTCCTAGAAAATAGCACTTTAAATAAGTAATCTATAATTTATCTAACAACACAATGTCTAGTTCTGATGGTCCTTCAGTTGAAGATAGGATCTGTCCCTTTCATCTGAGTGCTGCACACTTGGCTCCAGGATTAGACAGAAGTGGGCTGCAAATTCTGATGTCAGTTACCCTCTAATTATTATTCTACATTACAGTGCTGCCATTTGTTACCAGTTTCTGGATGTTGTCACACAGACACTGTGCTATCCAATCATAAAAATATAGGAAAGCCTGACACTTGCAGAGGTTTAACTGATCACAAAGACTATTGATAGTCCATGGTGTTATAGTAAACACTGATGCAGATCTGAATCATTCACTTTATCTGCAGGAATAATCCATATTGGGGAACAATCACAAGGTATTATAGGGAACAGAGAGTACCTGCACCAGCGTAATTGTGTGCTTCACTAAATTCCTTCTCAGGAAGTTAACACTGCAAAACAACAAATAACTTTGCTAATTACATCAGGAAAGTGATAATCCAATGTGTCTTGGAAGACATTTTATTTATTTCGGTCATTAGCCTGCTATGGAAAACATGAGTTGGCTTATCATTATTTGCCCTGTTACACTTAAAACTTCACCTCAAGGTCATTACCCCATTGTATTGCCCAATCTTAAGCTATTTAGTATAAATGTTGCCCAATTCCCAATAGTATCCTACATTGAAAAATCCTCTCTAGAACATTTGATCTCTAAAGTTTATATAATTATACATTCATAATTTGTCATTCTGATCATCTGTCAAGGTGATGTTTCCACCTGGTACGGTGTTTCTTGGGTAAAATAGCAGGTATTTGGGGGCACTGAATTAGAATGTTGCATTTTCAATTTCCCTTACAATGACAATTATTACAGGGTTAAGTGGTCTGTGTTTCTTTAAATTAGTTTAACAAAACGTCTTTTTGCTGCAAAGTGGCAGAAAAGTAGAATTATCATAAATAATTTCCTGAGTAAAAAGGTAGAACATTTTTGTTGGAAAATATTTCCTGTTACCTAATGTCCTACATAAAAATTGAAAGAATATGTCAAATGTTAAATACAATGTATTAGTCAACATGATATGTTGGTTAGGTGGCTTATTCCAATCTTGCCATATCAGGTGGACAATAGACAATGTCTTAAGTACTAAGGGACCATACTGCCAGTTCGTGCATCAGAGTACCTGTATCTAAAGGAGACTGAAAGAAACCACACACACACACACACACACACACACACTGGAATCCCATGAGAACGCTACTTGAAATCAAGATGGTGTTGGTATAGACCTGAAAACCTAATAATTTGTCGATTCTGTCTGGTCATCACATCAGCCTCAAAAAAAAACAAAAAACAAAACTGAAATCAAGAAATGTATTGTAAATGGAAAACAATCCACATAATGCATCATTTACAAAGAAGATACCAAATCTAATCACAATCTAGTGAGAAGAAGGATGTGGAAAAATTTAGAAACTTATGTTGGCAGAGTGGATATATGGAATATTTTTAAACAAATCTAACAGAAAATATTTGACCTTTTGACAAGAAATGTAATTTATAAAACAATATAAATAAAAATAAGAAATAAAAATAACCATAACCTTTCATCACAAGTTGTACCATCTGAAGCAGACAAATGACTATGATTTTTGAGTGATCCAAGGACTTTAGACCTTTATTTACTTACCCAATTGAATATCATTTCCTAATTACATGCAATAGGATTTGTTTCAACAAAGCATGAATTAACCACATGGACTCTATTTATTTCATCCAGAGAGATAGTTAAATAGTGCCATGAAAAACTCATTTTTAGTGCTGAAATATCTATGATCTGAAAAGTTCAGCTTTCAATAATGTTCAAGTTGTTCTAAATTAGCTTAAAGCCGTTCTAGACTTGAAAATTTTGGAGGAAAATTATCCTGTTTTCAGTTGCTTGATTCTAGTGAGTGAACAATGTAATACATAAGAACATAAATAAATATGAAAAATGAAATAAATGGATGTATGCTTAGGAACATTAGTGGCGAAAACTGAGCAAGCCTCATAGAAAGATGAGACATGCATTCAAAACCTACAAAATAGGACAGAATTATAGAAACATTTTATTTTTGCAGTAAATCACCTACTTCTGTTTCTCAAAAAGAATTTATTAGATGTTCCATTAGCTGCTTTGAATAAATTGACATAATTGATTAATTTGTGTGTGTACCAAATCATTATTTGGAATATCCCCTTCCAGATCGCCTTCATTTCCCCTCCTGCCTCGGAAAGCGGCTTCTCGTCGTGGGCTCTCAGGTCACAGTCACGTGCAGAGCAGGTACATGCCTGACCTTCCTGTTACAGGTTTGTCAACAAATAAAAATATTGCTCTGTGCACTTTGGTGATTTTTAGTAAAACTATGTTTTATTTCTTTTTGTAAAACTTACCCTTAAACTTTTAGAGTAAGTGTGAACTAAAACTTGTTTAAATGTATGATATGACAAACAATCTTCTAGGGAAAAATGATGATGTTAAAAATGTAAGATACTGAAAGAATAAGATAATGAAAGATAGAGTAATAGGCTTAAGGAGAAATGTGAATATTCCCAAATGCCAAAAATATTTATTAAAGGAACTGCCTGAAATGCTTTCTTCTCTGAGTAGTTCATTAGTGAGAGAAGTGAGCACATATTTTCCATGTCACACTTATATAAAATCTTATTCTGTATAAAACAAAGAAACGTATAGTATTTCTATTTAAGTATTAACAGGGATAACTTGACCTTGGAGATTACAGATGTAATTTGCAAAATTATATTTCTCTATGTTAAAAATATTAACATATTAATTATTTTTTAAGTGCTGTTGAAATTTTGAAGTTTGACTTCATCTTAAAAATTAGAATATGCTTTTAAACACTGCACATTCATATTTTAATATTTATAAATTGTACATGCATGCAAATGTAATATTCTTTTAGTATAAAATATTAAAATAATTAAAGAATTCCCAGGATAATTTGAGTGCAACATCACAAGGACTAGTAATTTTTGACACAGATAGAATTAACTGTATTCACTTCATAAAAAGGCATGTTGTTTTCTTAATTGACACGGAGGACTAAGTCTTATATTGTGAGTACAATGTAATTATGTTTTTTACATATCATTATTACTAACACATAAATAAATTAGGGTAAATTTAATTTTCCAGATTTATGGGGAGTCCAATGAAAGGATAGTAGTCAGTTATTAAATATAATTAATAATTTTGTGTTTGGATTAGTAGTGGTTCCAGGCATCTGTGTCTGGGAAGGCCTCTGCATGCTCACCAGGTGAAACCTCAGCCTGGAGAGGGAAGGGTTCTTGACTCTGAATGAGAAATAATTCTCTAGCAGGTTGGACAAGTATAGGTAAGGAAGGAATTTATTAAAGCAAGAGTAGTAATGAATGGCAGGTGCTGTGCAGGCAGCAGAGAGAAAGGAAGAGCAGAGGGAGGGAGGGAAGCTCACTGAGCTTCTGCTCAGCATAGTGCACCTCCCCTGGAGACTTCTAGAAGCCAGGGTCACCTGGCACACAGTGTCTGATTGCATCTGCACGGCATGGGGACTAAGCCCCTACCAACCCAGGATTCGGGAGAGCTGCAGAGAACTGGATGGAGTGAGATTAACCTCTGAGAACTTCCCAGAGCCAAAGAAAAGAGATTTTCAGAAAGGCTACTAAAGAACAGGTTGTGCAGCTACAGTTCCATCCAGATCACCCTGGGAATGAGGACTTGCAAGCTCAAATCAGAGCTCTCAGCAGCCCTTCCCTGCTTATCTGCAGTAGAACAGAGAGAAGACTTGGAAATAGAATGAAAAAGCAAAGAGACAAAGATGCTTAATGTGAGAAGAGTGCACAGACAAAATGCAATGAAGGGAGCAGGGAAAAGTCTTTATTTAAAAGTATGCACTTAATGAAAGGCTAGTGTGGGAAACCTCAGATAGAAGGTACACTTAAAAGGCTGGGTATTCTATCTTTGAAGGATTTTGAGTACTGTGATAAAGGGCCTGGGGATGGAGACTTACCAAGTGATCTCAGATTGCTTATCTCCAGTGAGAAGCACTATGTATCCTCCATTATAAGTCCTCCAGGTAATTCTGTAAGATAAACCTAATGCAGGGAATTTATTGATCTTGTTCCCCTACAGGACAGTGGCTTTTCTCTGGGAACATATCAGTTAAGATTGCCTTGCTTTAAGGTGGGTTGAGTTATTGTCTGATTACCTAAGAATACATTAGGAATCTTGCTTTTCAATTCTGCTTTTTCTTTAAAATGGAATCTGTAGTTGTAAGATGGATGCCCTCCTGTTCTTTCTATGCTATTCATATCTCAGCTTTTTTGGAAAATTAATTATGATGCTTGTCCCATGTCTCTACTTCAGTAGTAATATTTGCTGTTGCTTAATTCTGATGAATTTACATCAAATTGCATTCATTGTTCATGAAGGAATTAGTCTATATTCCTCTATTTATTTATGATGTATTTGATAACACCTTTTATCTAGCCTAGAAAATGTAGTTTAGCCACTGTTTATAACAGGGTCCATAGTTTTGTCTTTTTTATTTTTACTAGTTGGGGCAAGCATTTAATGTACACAACTGTAAAAACACTATGTTCTGTATTTGGGCTCTTGTATTGACACTATGAACCTTCAACTCAAATTCCAACTTCATTTCCAAAACAAAAATGAAATTTCAGAATGAAATGAAAGACTACATGAAAATCATAGTGTAAATGAGATGGAAAGAAGAAAGACAGCAATAATAGTCATCACAGAATACTTACTCCTAAGGAATATGTGTTCTTAACCTAGAGATGAGAACAAAACTTTCTTTCATGAACCTCTTCAAATCAGTTTTAAACACAATTTAACCAAGACCCTCTCTGCACACAGGGCTTGAGTCCACCTCCCGACGAGCAGAGCGCCGCTCAGGCCCATCACATGCAGCCTCGTCTGAGCACGTGCATCGTCCATGCCATCGGCTGGGAGACCCCGGGAGCGCCGTGATCCTGCCCAGTGACACCATGCTGCCCGCGGGCCGCTCGTGGGAGGTGACGGTCTCCGGAGTGCAGTGAGGAGGGCCTGACTCAAGTGCAGGCGTGGATGCAAGAGTTGAATATCCTCATCCTTAATCACTCTTTTTGTAGAATACAGTAAGTATAAAAAACTACATATATATACATACATATACCACATATATAAGCTGTATATGATATATATGATCATATATACCATACATAAAACTATATATAACTATGTATACCATGCATAATGTATAACTGTATGTAGTGTTACGTATATACCATATATTCTTTATATGAACCTATATATAAATAAATACTTTTGACAGCAAAACTTTATTGTAGCCTCTGTATTGCCAACCTTTTTATTTATTATTTATACCTATTTATTTTATTTTACATTTAATAACCCTATTTTAATATTTACAGCATATATACAACTTTACTCAAATTCTATGAATATAAATACATTTTCTATATAATTGTAGCTGTGGGGGGAATTGGTGTTCCTAGTGGGGTGACTAAATCAGTGTGACCAAAATCAGTCTAAGGAAAGGTTAGACTGGGAGAAATCAATTTATTGTTCATGATGGGGCTTGACTCCCTTCTTTCACTCTGGCTGCCTCTCTATCATGGTGCACACTCACCTCCCGCCCTCCCCTGCCCAGAGGAACTCCGTGGGTGGGTCCCTGGCACTGACAGGCGCCAGACCAATTATGCAATAGAGGAGAGGAGAGAGCAGCCTCTCTTCACCCCTTGTCCCAGAGGCTGTGGGAAGAACACCTATTGATATGTAAATGGACTAAAGCCAAGCAAGAGATTCTGGAAATATTGCAATTTTACCCACAACCCACACCTCCAGAATTCTCACCTTACAATCTACACAATTCCATCTTATACAGCAGTTCCTGTGTGAGAAAGTTGGAGCCCTGTAACCATATAATCATGATAATCCTCAAGTCCGAGCATCCAGCCAGGTTCAAAGCCCTGTTCAGAGTAAGTGTAGAGCGCACCCATTCCACAGTAGGCCCCCAGCTGAACTGGTAGGGAGATCATGTACACTCAGCAAGAAGCAGCTGTAACCAGGAGGCAGGTCAAAGCAGTGAAGACTTATAAGAAAATAACCTTAAGGGTGATAAGATACATGTTTTAATGACACCAGCAAAGACAAATCCTACCAATCAGGTAGGATGCAGGAAAGAGAGTGGTCCTCTGATAGGACAGTTGCAGGAATGGGGTCTCTTCCTGGGCTAGTATACCAGGCCTTCATCCCCATCCCAGTGGGAGCTGCAGATGGGTCAGTATATAGGACTAAGGGAGGTACATGCCCTGGCCATAAAGATAAAACAAAACTTCCCTATAAGATGCTCTTACCTCCCAGATGTCCAAGATACACTATTGTGATCTTAAGGGGCCATGCTGCTGTTACTCCAGGAACACCCGGGAGGCCAGCTTCCAGACCTTCTCTTCAAGGTGCCAGAAGGGCCAGCTATAGCTGGTCCCTGTGTCAAAATGTCCAGGGCCACATCCACTCAACAGAGTCTCTAGGGTTTAATGCAGTTGGGGCAGGCAGCAGGATGTTACCATGCTAGACATATCCTGGCATCAGTAACTCTTTGGTTTGCACATACAGTTGTATAGGAGAGGTAGCAATGTGTGTGAGCATGTCCACAGGGCTCAAGGATCCTTTTTGGGGCTTCTCATTCAAATGCCATAGCACCATCCATAAATGCATTGGCCAGTCCTATAGACTATTGGTTTATGACTGGTCCCAACTTCAGGCCAGATTTCAACAAATCATTGTACCTCTCTATTATGCCTGCCCCTGTAGGGTTATGTGGAATGTGAAACTTCCACTTTATTCCTAATTGCTTCACCCATTCCTCTAACACATATCTAGTAATGTGGGTACCTTGATTGCCCTTAAGGCCGGCCATAGGCTGCAAATAGATGCTCTAGGCCCCTCTTGGTGGTTTGCTGATCTGCATGACATGCAAGAAAAGCAAACAAAAGTCCAGTGGCTATGTCCACATAAGTCATGGCATACTGATATCCTTCTGATGTGGGTAGAGGCCCAATATAGTCTATCTGCTGCCTGAAAAGGGGTATTGGCCCCCTTACTATTGTCACATGTTCTGCAGGACTTGGTGTAAGTACCTCTTAGAGCACACAAGGCAATCCTTCTGGGCTCTGCTGGCTTCTTCAAAGGTCAATGGCAATCCCCACTGACAGCCTAAAGCCCCCATTATCTTTTGCCCCAAGTGCAACAAATGCTGATGTAACCATTTGGCTACCTCAGAGGCAGGCTTTCTTTCTAGCCAGCACCCCTGGGCCAGTGTGTCTGCTTCATCATTCCCTGGGGATGCCAAAGGCAAATGGCCAGTCACATGATACATGGTAACTGTCTTAGTCTGACCAGAGGCCCATAGATCTTGCCACAACTCTTACCCTCAAAGGGGCTCGTGATCATCCATCCAGTTGGCATGGTACCATGTCGGTAGCCACAGGGTCAATCCCTGATAGATGGCCCAGCTGTCAGTGCAGACAACAAAGGGAGGCGGGTACTGGGTGATCACAAGCCATATTGCCCACAACTCAGACCACTGGCTGCTCTTCCCTTGTCCATTCTCCATCTGTATTTTCTCAGTCTTAGAATGGAAAGTCACATCCCTCCACTTAAGGGGCTGCCCACAACTAGAGGAAGGAAAGTGAACTAGAGACATCTATATATGAAGTATTTTCAGGTATAGGGGCTTTCCTGATATCTGGTCTATGAAGTGCTGAAAATCAAGTTCTTCCTGCTTTCCACTGGTAGAGGTCACTGGCTCCAAAAAGCATTGGAGTTCTCCACTTAAAGGGCTAGCAGAGAGGGTGCTGCACTGCTGTAAATATGCGCCCCATTTGGCCAATACAGGTGTCTGTGCCATGCCACTCTGTGGCCTTTGGGTCCAGTCTTGCACCCACCCCCTGATGGGATAGGTAGTTATTACTTTGGTCAGAGCTGTTATGGTGATGGGCTCTGTAGCCAGCAAGGTGTGGTACACAGCAGCCAGTTGCTTCTTGATCAAGGTGACCTGGACCTCTGCTCCTTTCCATAGTTGTGACCAGAATCCAATGGGTTGGCATGTCTGTTTAAGCTGCTGTCAAAGACCCCATCCATAGCCATCTTTGGTTACATGAACATCTAGCTCACAAGGTCTTGAGTCCATTACACTCAAGGCCTGTAAGGCCATGGCTGCCCCATTGGTAGCTGTAAAAGCAGCTGCACATGTCTCATCCCAGTCCCACCTTATGCCCTTTTGTACCAACTGGTACAAGGGCTTCAGAGTTTGTGCCAAGCGTGGGATAAACACTTTCTAGCCCAAAAGGGCCAAAAGCTCTTGTAATATTGCCACAGTGGTAGGGGTGGGGAAAGCCTGGACCTTGGCTATGACTGCTTCAGGAATAACAAGTTTTATCCACCCAGACAACCCCCAAGAATTTTACAGACAAAACAGGTCCCTGAACCTTGGTGCTGTTCACAGCCCATCCTTTCTCCTGTAGATGTTGCAGCAGTCTAGGAACTGCTCCTTGTAAATCTGCAAGAGAATCAGATGTGAGCATGATATCAATGTAGTGACATAGCCACACCATTTGTGGTATCTTCCATGTGGCCAAGTCTTGGGCTACAAGTCCGTGACAGATGGTGGGACTGTGGAGGTATCCCTGAGGAAGGACAGTGAATGTCCCCTGCCAGCCTTCCCATGTGAAGACAAACTGTTCCTGACTTTCCTGTGCCATGTCAATAGAGAAGAAAGCATTACCAAGGTCCACAATATAACACCCAGCTCATGACTATGTACAGAATGGCTGCTATAAAGGGGACAGCAGCATGCAAAGGGGGTGTGACTTTACTTACTTCATGGACTGCTCCACAACCTGGGGAGGGAGTGGCTCATCACCCTGAGAAGCCCATGGTTGTTTCATTTTTATTTTTTATATTACAGCCGGGGATGTACAGGAGAGGATGGTATCTTGGGTGGTGGCCTCAGAAACAGGTCAGCCCATGGCCCCAACTCCTCATCTTCTCCCCCAGGCTCCTCCACCACCTCTGGGGCTGCAGGCACCTCTCTTTCCTCCCCCTCCCCTCAGCCTCCTGCAACGCTACTTCTCCCGCTGCCTCCCCCCTCACCACTGCTAAGGAATCTTCCAGGAGCACGACCCATTTTCTCAATAAATGTCTCTCTTCCTTAAGGGCATCCTATAGGTCATTGCCCAGCTCCTCTAGCAATTCCGAAGTGTGTCTCTCTCCTGCCGAGGTCTTTCTCTCTCCTCCATAACCCTCTCTCCTCAATAATGTTTTCCACTACCTCAATGAAAAGAGACCCAAAAATGCCAGTTCCTGCATGGCTACTCAGGGCATCTAAACAGTTTTTTATCTCAGATAGGCCTAATTCTGCAGCTTCGGGTGTCCCCACCCTTCCCAAATTCTGGGGAAGGCCTCACCCTTCTAGGAGGTGCTTTACACTAGACCGGTTCCCCAGTAGGGGCTCCCAAATTGGAAGCCCCACATATGAGGGGCTCCCAGGTGAAGCTGCACCCTCTGCCTTGGCATCCACTGGGGCCTCCCCTCCATCCACAGTGTGGGTTCTGGGCATCTCACCACCATCTCTAGGAGCAGCCCACCCAAAGAGTCACACCCATGTAAACAGATTTCGGGTACAGAGGTCCTGCCGACTACTACCAGATATAAATCTGGGGAGAGGAAATCCTGGGGCACAATACCTAGCTGAAACCAAAATTGGTCAAAGGGAGAAATTAAGTTTAAAACCTATTTATTGCTTACAAAAAGCTGTCTGGCATCTCTCTTTCTTTCTCTCTCCTGCTGTGGCAGAAGCAAGCGAGCCTCCCCCCAACCTCTCAGGTTCACATAAGCCCTTGGTCGCCCCAGTAATTACCCATTGCAATGGAGATGGACTACTTCTTTCCACCCCTTGGAAATGCCTGTTGATAAGGAGATACACTACAGCCAGGCAAGAGATTCTGGAAATATTGCAATTTTACCCACACCTACCAACTCCACCAGAAAGATTTGAATTACCTGCCAACTAATTTGCAACATAGCAAAGAAATTTTTTTTCCAGTCAACACTCTTTAATGGATATCAGTATGTACTGGTAATGGTCTGTGTGGTTTTGCCCTGGGTTGAAGCTCACCCTGGTCCCCATGATGCTGCCACTTCTTGGCTAAGATACTGATAGAAAAAAATTATGCCAACCTGGAGAACTTTTCCCACACCCTATAGTGATTTGGAAACTCATTATACTGGCAAAATTTCCAGCAGGTACATGCCATCTGGCCAATATTGCAACATTTTCATTGCACATACCATTCGCAATGATCTGTGCTAGCAGAGAAAATAAACAGAATTGTGAAAACCCATTTAGCTAAGTCCATGGAAGTTTCAAAAATTCCTTGACCAAAAATCTCACCTATAGTTCTCTTGAATCTGAGATCCATTCCCTTTATAAGACATAAGCTTGCCCTCATGAAATCCTAACAGGAGACCCATGCATCTTTCCCCAGTGGATAAAAGGAAATCCTCTAGTTATAAAAGAAATTTTATTTATTGCTAAGAGCTTATTAAGGCTGTTAATAAAAATCACTCTTTAGTAAAACTATATTCTCACTGTAACAAGGAGAGTGATCTTCTGCCACATGGAATGCAAACTGGAGATTTTAAGTCCTGGAGAAGACACCTCCACAAAAATTCTTTATAACCCTAATGGAAAGGTTCATTCCAAGTACTTCTTGCAAACCCCTGTGCAACCAGACTCAAAGGCATTGACTCCTAGATCCACTTCATCCCCTAAAAATGGCCAATCCACTTGAACAGTCCTGAACTCCCATCTCTGGCCTCAAACGCTCTGTGACCAGCAAGAGAAGACACTACTGACATCTTGAAGTTGAGTGCATCCACCCAAGAGTTCAGACCAGGCCTGCATACTCTAGATTAAAAAAAACCACTTTCATCTATATTCCTTCTATTTTCTTTCTTATAATAATATTTTTAAAAATGGACAATCAGGTTGTAGAAAATCTAAGATCCAAGCACCATCATAAAATGTTTAATCAGTTTGTTATTATTGTATTTTCCCACTGCAGAATGGACATCTCATGGCATCATTTTCCCACAGTAGGACCATTAATTTTCTCAACATAGAAACCAATCTGATTGTTGGATTTGTGGACAACAACCCCCTCCAACTCACTGGGGTCACCCTGGTGGCTGTCACCACTTCATGGCTGGAGATTAAGTCTCTTAAACAATGTATTTTAAAAAATAACTTAAAAGTAGTATCCCTAGCTCATCTGAAATTACTAATTTTGATCTATAAACATAGCCCATTTTACACACTGTTAATGAATCTAGGTAGGGTGTTCATTGTGTACAAATCGAACAAATTATATATCCTGTTAATTGGATCACCAGGAAAAAAAATGACCCTGTTAGAACTGCGGGATATTTTGGGTGTATTCATGTGGCTCACTCAATGCTATGGTCAGTTGAGTCACCAGGTATCCTTATGCTGGGGACAGAAGAATCACTCTGAGTGGGACCAAATCAATTACACTAAAAATATTGGAAGGATACCACCAGAACTCTGTGATTATTCTACTGGGTTAAAGGGAAGCAATTGGTTTGGAAGAAACTGGTTAAGCTGTCTAACCATATACTGCATAGCCCCAAAGGGGACCCAATTTTTGTGTGGTACTAGTTTTTGGCTATAGCTTCCTGCTGGTTGGATAGATCATTGCACCCTAGGTTTACCTTGGGTAAAAGGAAGAATTCATCCCCCAGTTACCGAGGTTGCTAATCTCCCTTTCCTTAAATACAGGTAGGTTTGTGGTAGGGTTGTTTTGTTTTTCCTTGGTATAATCATTTGGCTGCTGTCTTTGCCTCCTCTGTTGGTATAGATGATACAATAATATATGAACCCTACAAAATTCACCCAAATGCTGAATGATAGCAAATGGAACTTGTCTGTATTAAACAGTGAAATATCTTCAATGAGGAAACCTGTTCTTCAAAACAGAATGGCCTTGGACATCATTACTGCCCCACACAGAAGTACCTAGGCAGTCACACAGTCAGGATGCTTCATAATCATACCTGACAGTTATGCTAATGTAGTAGCTTTATTAAATTATATGAAGACACAAACTAGGGCCCCGAGTAATCCATTCAATGACCAATGTGGAGATAACAAAACAATGGCTCAGGTCATGGGGCTCATGGATTTCAACCATCTTTCAGATAGTATTTGTTGCCCTACTTTTAATTTTGCTTGGTGTTACTTGGTTTAAACCTTATGATCCTTTTTCCTCCAAATTATGCAAGCCTAGGAACTAAACTTCAGCCAAGATAGTTCCTGCTCCACAGATGGAATTGGTCAATTATGCCTTTTCAAGATGAAGCAGCACCTTAAGAAAAGGAAACTAAAAATACCTGACAATAGTTGACTGAGAGATCTTTCTATCTCTCTGTCTCTCTTGCTATCCAACTTGTTGTCCAAAATTGGCATGGGAAATCTCATTTCAACCAACATTATCTTTGCATTTCCGTCCTACATGGCACATGACTGCCTAGGGATGAGGCTTCCTAGCAAGGTGGGACAATGCCCTGAACATAAAAGGGTCATTTTAAACATGTTAAAATTCATTCATCAGTGGCAATTTAAATGAAATATCTTGATGAAAAGGGGGAAACAACATGACAAAATTCTGAAAAGTCCTAAAATAAGTGACATAATGACCAGAGAATGAGGGAGTGAGAATCAGGGAATGACATTAGTTAGCAGCTTTGGGACATATCTAACCAGAAACTCCACAATCTTGGATGAAGTCATTTCAACCATTATTAGAAGGCCCACTGCATCCACCTTGCATATGACCAGTGTCTCACCATCACCAACAACCAATCCATGAGCCTTCTCCATGGACGAACCAACTCTCCCAGGACTTTCCCTGCTTCATATTAGCCCACCTTCCTTATTAGTAGCCAATGTGAATTTACCAAATGTTCTTTTCTTGAAACCCTTCATAAATGTGTCCTATATCTTGAGTCTGTTGGACAAATTGTTTTTGTTAAGTGGTCTTGCCGTCAGTTAACCAGAAATTTTCTGTCTCAGGACTCAGCCCTTATCTGGCTGCATCTGTAAAGGCTCAGTAAAACTTTAATTTCAGATATCTTTCAGCCTCTAGAGTCTTTGTTTCATTGTTACCTTGGTATCCTCATAGGTGTACTGGTCATTACATCACAATGACCCATTACAAGGTTCTTGTGCGGATAGTATCAACTTGAGCCTCTAGCTCTAAGCCATCTGTCTTCTATACATCTTGACATCAGTGCCACTCATAGGTCTCTACTTTAAGTAACTGTTGATAAAAATATTTGGCAACCATCCCAAAGACCCTGTGATAAATCAGAGAATGGATATGTCTTACAAAATCCATGACATCATAGTTATTTCTGCTGGCACAAGGGCCTAGCCAATGTCAACAAACCTTCATGGAAATTCCAAATTAATTTATTGTGCCAGCTTTGAGGAAACACCTTTTTATGTCCTAGCTCCACTAGGAAAAATTCTCTTGAATTTTGGTAGAGTTGTATTTGTACAATTTCATAATAAAGAAGATAGAGTATCCATGAGCCACATTTTAAAGAAATACTTAATTCTGTAATGTGTAATAGCCTCAATTTTATGTACTATATGTAAAATACCATATAATATAACTAATGTGTCATATGTTCAAAGATTATACATAGATGAATATATTTGGATCAGTATTTGTAATCCAGGAAATGTGCTATAATCAAATGTGTGTAATTATATTTTTTGTGATCAAATGGAGGTTAAATTAAGTGTGAACTACATTTAGAGATCAATTTATTTCATGATTTAGGAGACCCACACCTCTTCTAGATTCATATAACTCCAAGACACCTCCATGACATGGCTTCATTTTCTGAAAACTACAAATAAAGAATATAGCTTGATATATGCAGTTAGCATTTCTTCTTTATACCCAAGTTGTCACTCAAAATAAATTAAAAAGAAAAGATAACATATGTATTAGAACCGTAGGGAACTCCAGGGAAATTTCTCTCCATTCAGACATGTATAAAAGAAAACAAGATGCAGTTCTCTACAGTTATTTTAATTAAAAAAGATGAATGATAGATAATTTGTTGGTTTTCTGAAACAAAACTGTTTAACTCATGGTGCTTTTGTTAAGAAATAATAGTATATATTCTTCAAAAGTAAGCTCTGAAAACAATAATACACCCTAGGCAAATATATTTTGAACACTTATTAGGTGCCCAAAACAGGAATTGTATTTCCACAGATTTTTTTTAAAGAAAGTGGCATGTGAAATAATAGGAATGAAGAATAAATCATAACTTACTGTCTTTGAACTAAAAGCACCCTTTTAAAAATAACAAATCAAAGATTTTCTAATGGAGACTGTGTGAATGCTATGATTTTCAACAGCCTTTCTGGTTCAAGAGATTGGCTTCTATTTTTTTGGTGTGCTGACCCCCTTTCTCAGCAGTCTCTGCAGAGCATCCCTCATCTCTTTGTTTCTCCGGGTGTAGATGAGGGGGTTCAACAAAGGGGTAACCAAGGTGTAGAAAAAGGCAAAGAACTTTCCATATTTTGATGCAAAGTGGTTCTTGGGGTCTGTGTAAACAATGGCGACCATCCCTTATAACATGAAGACCACAATGAGGTGGGAGGAGTAGGTCACATTGGCCTTCTTCCTTCCCTCATCGGACTGGAGTTTTTGCAACGCTTGAGCTATGTAGACATAAGAAGTCAGAATCAATGCCACTAGCAAGATGGTGAGGAGGTCAACAGAGATGGTCATCTGCCACTCATTTGCAGAGGTGTCTCTACATGCCAGGCATATAAAGGCAGGAACCTCACAAAGAAAATCATCCAGGTGGTGGTGGATGCAAAAATGTGAAAATAGACTGGGTCAGAGATTCTATCAGGACTGATAACCAAGTCATGAGCACCAGCTCCCGACAGAACTGAGGATACATGATGATGGTTTGGCACAGGGGCTGGCAGATAGTGACGTAGTGGTCAAAGGCCATCACCATCAGCATGACATCTTCTATGACACCAAGACAGATTAACACAGAGAGCAGGATGGCACAGCCTGTGTAGGTGATGCTCTTGTCTGGCCCCCACATGTTGGCACAGTAATTGTGGTGTATCAGAGATCCAGGAAGGAGAGATTGCTGAGGAAGAAGTACATGGGGGTGTAGAGATGAGCATCCACGCAGGAGAGCAGGATGATGGTCAGGTAGGAGAGGACGATCATGGTGAACAAGAGAATCACAGCCCAGAAGAGAACTGTTTTTATATATAGGGCCATTTGGAGAAGCCCAGAAGGATGAATCCCACAGGGAAACTCTTGTTGGTCATTGCTGGAGACTTTGGCATTGGTTTTGGATGTAATTGTAAGCCAGATTTTGTGAATAAATTCTGTGAAAGGCTATTCTTCCATTTATCTAGAGAAGGCAAGCATTGCTTGTTCTCTAGTGTGTCTTGGGACATGGTACATACAGGTATTTCCTCTTACCTTAGACCAACAGGATACAACCTCTTTTCCATAAGGCTGTGTTTTTTCTACGAAAGGAGGTATTGGTAAGATACCACCATGTTGGTTGATAGAGTTTTGGAAATTCTAAACAACATAATGTGAATGAAAAATAAATTGCTATATTTTAAAGTACAGGAGATTAAATGTTTATGTTGTACACTTGATGTCTATGAAAAGTAAACACAATGTGATTCTCTGAAAAATTATTTTCAAATTAAAGATTGTAAATTAGCAAGATTAAAAAATAAATTAATATTTACTACCAAAAGCCCTCTAGTTGGCCAGAAATAAACATGGAAAAATACCAAAATATGGCAGAAAAATAGCAGATAAAATCATTAAGACAGCATTTAATGAGAAACATATGGAAATAAATATAATGTGAAATATACAATAATATACAGAACACACATAAATATCCACATAAATCACACAAATCATAATTCTCAACAAAGGAAGTTAACTGAACACCTAACTAAAAAAAAGGATATAATAAACTCTTAGTGGAGAAAAGTAATTTTGCAAAGATGTCAATACTCTTCAAATAAATGATATGGCTAATGCTATTATTGTTTTCAAAACATAACAATGCAGTTCTAGACTTATTTTTCTGTAGTAAATAAATGGGAAATTCCTTATAAAATTGTTTACAAAAGAAAGATAAAATACATTTAATTTAACACCCATAATTCACTGAACAAGTTACATCTTTTAATAATCCAAACACTAACACAGAGTTTTAAGAATTTGAAGAATCTGTAGATAACATTAGAGTCCTCAGTAAATATTTAAAAAATCTATTTAAGAAATTGATATTGAAACTCATTAGATAAAGGCATAATGATCTTTACAATGATTGCAAAATTATGAATAGACAGTTCAGTAAATCACCACTTCATATTTATATCCCTAAATTCCAGACTTTAAAGAGTTAAATTAAAATATACACATACAAATGGGAACTAATAAAGGTAAAAATATTTCTCATATTTGAAGCTAGTAGAGAATTTCTAAATATTTTTGGAAGAAACTACAAGTATCGTTAATGTATTTTACTCTGTAACTTTAAAAATTCTTGTATAATGAAAAAGCCATGAACAAAATAAAATAGAAAAAAGAAAAAAAATGGAAACAACAGTTGAGACCTACATGATGGGCACATTCAAGCTTTCCTATGCAAAGAAAAGGTTGTATAAGTCTCAAAGAATAACATTTCTAATAAATAAGGACACATAAAGTGGATGATTTAGAAAATAAAAAATCTCAACACATTCAAGAAGATTCAACCTCACTAGACAAAGGATCAGTTAAATTCAGTTGTCTAGGCCAGAATTAATTACCAGAGATGTGAATGTGTGTGTTTATTTTTAGAGACAGGGAGCTCTGAGTGTGTATCAGTGAAGTGGAAATTAGCAGACATTAGGAAAGTGAACTGACAGTATTTCAGAAATGCAACTTAAAAATGAAATTCAAACTCCAAAAATATTATACAAGTTGCCTAAATTAATTCTGATGGAAGACAATTTGGTGGAAGAAACACTCCAAGACACACACTCAAAATTATAAGGATGTTCACCACCACATGACTTTTTAGTGCCACAATTTAAAAAAAGTGTGCATTGAAAATGGAGCATATGTTAAGTAAAATCAAACATATCTTGGAGGTAGAGTACCCTGTGGATATTGAATATTATATTTGGAAACATATATGGAACACTTCCTTTGAAGTAGTTTATGAACAATGGAAATTTTCAAATTATATGTAAATTCACACACATATACAGAAATATATGTGTTGGTATATAAATGCTGTGAATATATAGATATAGATGATATAGATAATATAGATATCTGCAGGGGAAATGCAATTTTGTAGGATATTTGATATATTTTTCAAGAATATGCAATTTTGTAAGGATATTTTATGTTTTGTGATGATAGGCAATATTGTAAGGAAATGCAATTTTCTAAGGATAACCAGATGTATGATATGCTTTCAGTGGCTCTCTCTGTGTATTACACATTTTAAATGTTTTCCATGTTTTCCTCAGTGTATATATTTCCTGTAATAATTCAGATAAAGTGATGATTATTAAGACTACAAATAAAGTGTTAAAATAATTGAAATTTGGCTATTTTTCATCTTTTTTATGGCTCTTCACATTAGTTCCTACATTTCTCTGGGAGGAGTAATTTTGGGTGAAATGCTCAGAAAGTCAGGGATGTGCACTTTGGAGCCAGCACCGATGACTTTAGGGCTCCCAGCCTGCCAAGCTGTAAATACACGTCTAATTAGCTGCAGCCATTCTGTCTCACTGATGTCTGCCGAGATCCACAGGGAGGAGACCTGCTCTTCCCAAGAGGAGGTTACTGTGGTCTTCTCAGAAAACTATTTAAATCACTGCCCCTTCTTGCTCTGGGCGCTCCCCCGTTAGCAGGGGTCCCAGACACAGAACATCCAGAGACAATTCAACGCTGTTTAATGATCGGCTTCTTTGTTCATGTCTATTCATTTTTTCACAATTCTCTCTTTGGTTCCTAAGTATTTCCTTGTAAACATAGGGAGCAGTGTTAACACACTTTTCTAGAAGGCTAAAAAACTTGTATGATTTGTCTGGTCAATGCAAAATGTTTCAGGGATTTTGGGGGCATTTTTAAATGATTCCTCCTTTTGCAGAGTTTATTACAAAAGAGTTCTTTATGACTTACTGCATGTCTGTTTGCTAACTGCATCATCTGTTGCTAAGATTACTCCTCCACTATAATTCAGTAAATCCAAGCTCATAAATCCAAATTAAAAACCTCCGTAGCTGATCTTCAGGAGGAAGATGCAGAGTTCAGCTGTGCACACAGGCCAAATCTTCAAGGTGTACCCTGTGTAGACATTCATTTTGTTTCAGTGAACTTGGGTGACCATCTCCACCATCGAATATCACATTATTCTCAGAATATTTGTCTGGAGGGGACTCAGCTCCAAGTAAGTGACAAACGTGACCTTCTTTAGTTGGGCCAAAGTTTAGGATAAAATTAGGCATTTGGGCAACTTTTGATATCACTGAAGCGCATTCCATTTCCTTATGCACACCAAGAGGGGAATGTAACATAGCTGCTTTTCATCCATAGCCTTCAGATTGCATAGATGAGAAAAGACTTGAGAATTTTGAGGTCATGAGGTTAAACAAGGGAGGACATGGGAAAAATGAATAAATTGCTAAGGCTTTTTGAAAAAATAAATGATTGGATTCAGTAGTTTCAGAGTTTGTTTAAACAAAGAAAACACTTGATTAAATTTTGCAATTCAGTGAATCATCTAGCTGCTTCTGGAACACTTAGACCAACTCTGTTTTTCCCTCTCTTCTGATGATCTTAATGAAAATTCAGGTCTTTGGAATTGTGCAGGAAGATCCCGGGGATCAAACACTGAGTCGCTTCCCAGCTCTTCCACTGATAACTAAATATTTGCTGAATTAGGAAAGGACTGAATTTCTACAGTATTTCCAAGGGGTCTAAATGAACTGACCCTCTTTATAGACATAACAGGGACTTACATAAGTTACATGTAAGGAAATGGAAGCAGGTTTTCCTACAGTTCGAGGGCTGCGAACCTCAGGTACCTGTTCAGTGGGAGAATGGCTGCCTCACATCTCCCACCTCAGATGTAAGTGCATTAGGAAGCAGACTGATTATTTCTGGGAATTTCTGGAGTAGGCATTGCAAATCTCTGGCTGTAAGGGTTCTAATGAGTGAAAGAGTGCAAAGAATCAGAATCTTCTTTTCTATTAAATGACTTTTTATGTCTGTGTGTATGTAATTTTAATAAACATTTCCTCCTTTTAACTTTTCATTTTTTTAATGATTAGTAAATGTATTTAGCCATAATATGTGTTTCTATTAAAATGGTGACTTACTGTTTATTGTACATTAGACATTCTGACTTTGAAATAATGAATGTCAAAGATTAACTAAAGATGCAATAGTCAATTGCCTTGTCTGCCCCCCAGTTAGGGACCCGATCCCATTCAACCTTATAGACCTAACATGTAGCATAAGATGATTTTTTTCTGTTCAAGATTCCTGTACTGGACATTATATTAGATATCATCTTTTACAAGTAATAATGTATTTGTTACAGAATCTATTTGTCTAATAATTTAAGCAAATCTTGACATTGTGTATTAGATGGAATAGGAACAATACTATTTGAAAGATCTAGATGGGTAAATGAAAATATAAATTAGTCTTAGTTTATAGCGCACAGTCTATAGGAGCCTCCCTAAGTCCCTGCCGATGCTGACTCCCTTCCCCACCACTGACATGATTACCATTGTGTTCTTGCCCTATATTTACAGATAAATACACAGGGGCTGCAGAATTGGAGGTGCATGTCCTAGGACACACAGGCAGGCTCCTGCAGGCCCTCTGATGGCAAGCCCAGGGCTCTTGCCTGGCTGTCGGTGGTGCATACATTTTACAAATCACTTTTCTGCAATGACTTTAAAGGTTGTATAGACACAAGTCTTCTTCAGTTGCAGCCTTCCAGTGGTTCATAAGCATAGTTTTAGTGCCCTCTATGCCACAGAGTGATCACCCATCAGAAACAGTGGGTGTTTTTAGTTGTGGGTTTTCTGAGTATGTGATCTCATTAGGGGTCCTGGCAGGAGGGCTATGTGGTTGACAAAGGATGTGGTTCTGGGTCACTCCATGGATTTATGTCCTAAACATCATTGAAAACTTGCTGAAATTGTCATTTTGTTATCTTTAAATTTGTGATTCTTATTTCAATTTGACTTACTCTTTTTTTTTAGAGTAACAAACTTCAATTTATTAAATAATTTAGTCACAGGAATGGAAGTACAGCATAAGTAACAGAGCTAAAAATAGATATATATTTTTATTTAAATATAATAACTAACTTATCATGGTGATTACTGGGTAATTATACAATTGCTGAATCACTTTTTTATTTTTTATTTTTATTTTATTTTATTTATTTATTTTGGTATCATTAATCTACAAGTACATGAAGGACATTATGTTTACTAGGCTCCCCCTTCACCAAGTCCCCCCCACATCCCCATTCACAGTCACTGTCCCTCAACATAGTAAGATGCTGTAAAATCACTACTTGTCACCAAGTTCACAGTCACTGTCCTTCAACATAGTAGGATGCTATAGAATCACTACTTGTCTTGTGTTGCACAGCCCTCCCTGTGCCCCCCCAACACTATACATGCTAATCGTAATGCCCTCTTTCTTTTCTTCCCACCCTTATCCCTCCCTTCCTACCCATCCTCCCCAGTCCCTCTCCCTTTGGTAACTATTAGTCCATTCTTGGGTTCTGTGCTTCTGCGGCTGTTTTGTTCCTTCAGTTTTCTTTTGTTCTTATACTCCACATATGAGTGAGATCATTTGGTACTTGTCTTTCTCCGCCTGGCGTATTTCACTGAGCATAATACCCTCTAGCTCCATCCATGTTGTTGTGAATGGTAGGATTTGATTTTTTCTTAGGGCTGCATAATATTCCATTGTGTATATGTACCACATCTTCTTTATACAATCATCTACTGATGGACATTTAGGTTGCTTCCATATCTTGGCTATTGTAAGTAGTGCAGCGATAAACATAGGGGTGCATCTGTCTTTTTCAAACTGGAGTGCTGCATTCTTAGGGTAAATTCCTAGAAGTGGAATTCCTGGGTCAAATGGTATTTCTATTTTGAGCATTTTGAGGTACCTCCATACTGCTTTCCATAATGGTTGAACTAATTTACATTCCCACCAGCAGTGTAGGAGGGTTCCCCTTTCTCTACAACCTCGCCAACATTTGTTGTTGTCTTTTGGATGGTAGCCATCCTTACTGGTGTGAGGTGATATCTCATTGTGGTTTTAACTTGAATTTCTCTGATAACAAGCAATGTGGAGCATCTTTTCATGTGCCTGTTGGCCATCTGAATTTCTTCTTTAGAGAACTTTCTATTCAGCTCCTCTGCCCAGTTTTTAATTGGATTATTTGCTTTTTGTTTGTTGAGGGGTGTGAGCTCTTTATATATTTTGGATGTCAAGCCTTTATTGGATCTGTCATTTTCGAATATATTCTCCCATACTGTCGGATACCTTTTTGTTCTATTGATGGGGTTCTTTGTTGTACAGAAGCTTTTCAGCTTGATATAGTCCCATTTGTTCATTTTTGCATTTGTTTCCCTTGACCGGGAGATATGTTCCAGAAGACGTCACTCATGTTTATGTCTAAGAGATTTTTGCCTATGTTTTTTTCAAAGAGTTTTATGGTTTCATGACTTGCATTCAAGTATTTGATCCATTTTGAATTTACTTTTGTGTATGGGTTTAGACAGTGATCCAGTTTCATTCTCTTACATGTAATTGTCTAGTTTTGCCAGCACCATCTGTTGAAGAGACTGTCATTTCCCCATTGTATGTCCATGGCCCCTTTATTGAGTATTAGTTGACCATATATGTTTGGGTTAATGTTTGGAGTCTCTATTCTGTTCCATTGGTCTGTGGCTCTGTTCTTGTGCCAGTACCAAATTGTCTTGATTACTGTGGCTTTGTAGTAGAGCTTGAAGTTGGGGAGTGAGATTCGCCCACTTTATTCTTCCTTCTCAGGATTGCTTTAGCTATTTGGTGTTTCTATATGAATTTTTGAACTATTTATCCCAGTTCATTGAAGAAAGCTGTTGGTAATTTGATAGGGATTGCATCGAATCTGTATATTGCTTTGGGCAGGATGGCCATTTTGTTGATATTAATTCTTCCAAGCCAAGAGCATGTGATGAGTTTCCCTTTGTTAGTGACCTCTTTAATTTCTCTTAAGAGTGTCTTATAGTTTTCAAGGTATAGGTCTTTCACTTCCTTGGTGAGGTTTATTCCTAGGTATTTTCTTCTTTTTGATGCTATTGTGAATGGTATTGTCTTCCTGATTTCTCTTTCTATTAGTTTATTGTTAGTGTATAGGAAAGCCACAGATTTCTGTGTGTTAATTTTGTATCCTGCAACTTTGCTGAATTCCGATATTAGCTGTAGTAGATTCACTGGAGTCTTTAGGGTTCTTTATGTACAATATCATGTCATCTGAAAATAGTGACAGTTTAACTTCTTCTTTACCATTTTGGATTCCTTGTATTTCTTTGTTTTGTCTAATTGCCATGGCTAGGACCTCTAGTACTATGTTAAATAACAGTGGGGATAGTGGGAATTCCTGTCTTGTTCCCGATCACAGAGGAAAAGCTTTCAGCTTTTTGCTGTTCAGTATGATGTTGGCTGTGGGTTTATCATATATGGCCTTTATTATGTTGAGGTACGTGCCCTCTATACCCATTTTGTTGAGAGTTTTTATCATGAATGGATGTTGAATTTTATCGAATGCTTTTTCAGCATCTATGGAGATGATCATGTGGATTTTGTCTTTCTTTTTGTTGATGTGGTGGATGATGTTGATGGATCTTCTAATGTTGTATCATTCTTGCATCCCTGGAATGAATCCCACTTGGTCATGTATTTTTGAATTCGGTTTGCTAATATTTTGTTGAGTATTTTTGCATCTACGTTCACCAGGGATATTGGTCTGTAGTTTTCTTTATTGGTGGGGTCTTTGCATGGTTTTGGTATTAGGGTGATGTTGGCTTTATAGAATGAGTTTTGGAGTATTCCCTCCTCTTCTATTTTTTGGAATACTTTAAGGAGAATGGGTATTATGTCTTCTCAGTATTTCTGATAAAATTCCAAGGTAAGTCTATCTGGCCCAGGGGTTTTGTTCTTTGGTAGTTTTTTGATTACCACTTCAATTTTGATGTATTTTTGAATTCGGTTTGCTAATATTTTGTTGAGTATTTTTGCATCTACGTTCACCAGGGATATTGGTCTGTAGTTTTCTTTATTGGTTGGGTCTTTGCATGGTTTTGGTATTAGGGTGATGTTGGCTTTATAGAATGAGTTTGGGAGTATTCCCTCCTCTTCTATTTTTTGGAATACTTTAAGGAGAATGGGTATTATGTCTTCTCAGTATTTCTGATAAAATTCCAAGGTAAGTCTATCTGGCCCAGGGATTTTGTTCTTTGGTAGTTTTTTGATTACCACTTCAATTTTGTTGCTGGTAATTGTTCTGTTTAGTTTTTCTGTTTCTTTCTGTGTCAGTCCTGGAAGGTTGTATTTTTCAAGGAAGTTTTCCATTTCTCCTAGGTTTCCCAGCTTGTTAGCATATACGTTTTCATAGTACTCTCTAATAATTCTTTGTATTTCTGTTGGGTCCATCGTGATGTTTCCTTTCTCATTTCTGATTCTGTTGATTTGTGTTGACTCTCTTTTCCTCTTAATAAGTCTGGCTAGAGGCTTATCTATTTTGTTTATTTTCTTGAAGAACCATCTCTTGGTTTCATTTATTTTTGCTATTGTTTTATTCTTCTTAATTTTGTTTATTTCTTCTTTGATCTTTATTATGTCCCTCCTTCTGCTGACCTTAGGCCTTATTTGTTCTTCTTTTTCCAATTTCGATAATTGTTACATTAGACCATTCAATTGGGATTGTTCTTCCTTCTTTAAATATGCCATGATTGCTATATACTTTCCTCTTAAGACTGCTTTTGCTGTATCCCACAGTAGTTGGGGCTTTGTGTTGTTGTAGTCATTTATTTCCATATATTGCTGGATCCCAATTTTGATTTGGTCACTGATCCATTGATTATTTAGGAGCGTGTTGTTAAGCCTCCATGTGTTTGTGAGCCTTTTTGCTTTTTTTTCACAGTTTATTTCTAGTTTTATGCCTTTGTGGTCAGAAAAGTTGGTTGGTAGGATTTCAATCTTTTGGAATTTACTGAGGCTCTTTTTGTGGCCTAGTATGTGGTCTATTCTGGAAAATGTTCCATGTGCACTTGAGAAGAATGTATATCCTGTTGCTTTTGGATGTAGAGTTTTGTAGATGTCTATTAGGTCCATCTGTTCTAGTGTGTTGCTCTGTGCCTCTGTGTCGTTACTTGTTTTCTGTCTGGTGGATCTGTCCTTTGGAGTGAGTGGTGTGTTGAAGTCTCCCAGAATGAATGCACTGCATTCTATTTACTCCTTTAGATCTGTTAGTATTTGTTTCACATATGTTGGTTCTCCTGTATTGGGTGCATATATATTTATAATTGTTATATCGTCTTGTTGGACTGAGCCCTTTATCACTATGTAATGTCCTTCTTTATCTTTTGTTACTTTCTTTATTTTGAAGTCTGTTTTTTCTGATACTACTATTGTAACACCTGTTTTTTTTTCTATCTGTTGTTAGCATGAAATATCTTTTTCCATCCCTTGACTTTAAGTCTGTGCATGTCTTTGGGTTTGAGGTGAGTCTCTTGTAAGCAGCATATAGATGGATCTTTCTTTTTTATCCATTCTATTACTCTGTGTCTTTTGATTGGTGCATTCAGTCCATTTACATTTAGGGTGATTATTGAAAGGTATGTACTTATTGCCATTGCAGGCTTTAAGTTTGTGGTTACCAAAGGTTCAGGGTTAGCTTCTTTACTATCTTACTGTCTATGTTAACTCACTAATTGAGCTATTATAAACATGGTCTGATGATTCTTTATTTCTCTCCCTTCTTATTCCTCCTCCTCCATTCTTCATATGTTGGGTGTTTTGTTCTGTGCTCTTTAAAGGAGTGCTCCCATCTAGAGCAGTCCCTGTATGATGCCCTGTAGAGGTGGTTTGTGGGAGGCAAATTCGCTCAACTTTTGCTTGTCTGGGAATTGTTTAATCCCTCCTTCATATTTAAATGATAATCATGCTGGATACAGTACTCTTGGTTTGAGGCCCTTCTGTTTCATTGCAGTAAGTATATCGTGCCATTCTCTTCTGGCCTGTAGGGTTTCTGTTGAGAAGTCTGATGATAGCCTGATGGGTTTTCCTTTGTAGGTGACCTTTTTTTTTTTCTCTCTGGCTACCTTTAATACTTTGTCCTTGTCTTTGATTTTTGCCATTTTAATTATTATGTGTCTTGATGTTGCCCTCCTTGGATCCCTTGTCATGGGAGTTCTGTGTACCTCTGTGGTCTGAGAGGCCATTTCCTCCCCTTGTTTGGAGAAGGTTTCCACAATTATTTCTTCAAAGACCCTTTCTATCCCTTTCTCTCTCTCTTCTTCTTCTTTTAGTCCTATAATGCGGATATTTTTCCATTTCGATTGGTCACTCAGCTCTCTTAGAATTCTTTCATTCCTGGAGATCCTTTCATCTCTCTCTACATCAGCTTCTCTGGGTTCCTGTTCTCTGTTTTCTAGTCCATTAATGGTCTCTTGCATCTCGTCCATTCTGTTTTGATGTCCTTCCAGAGCTTGTTTTATTTCTGTATTCTCCTTCCTTAGTTCTTGCATATTTCTCTGCAAGTCTATCAGCATGGTTATTACTTTTGTTTTGAATTCTTTTTCAGGAAGACTGGTTAAATCTATCTCCACAGGTTCCTTCTCAGGGGAACATGTAGCAGATGCCGAAGCTATCTGGATTAGTCTTGTCTGGATCAAAATTTTTTGCCTTTTCATGTTGACAGGTGCTGTGGAGTGCTATTGACGCATCTATCAGCTTTCCACTTGGCTCCTGGCCTTTCTTTCCTGGGACAACTGTGACCCCTAGTGGCTTGTTTTGGGCAATTGCGTGTAGAGTGGGTCTGTGTATCTTGTTCGGCTGGTATGGAGGAAGCTCCCTTGCTGAGGGTGTGGTCAGCCTCAGGCTGCTTCTCTGCTTTGGCTTGTCCCCAGAGGAGTAATGGACGGGGGCTGTTTGGCTGTTTACCTCCGTGAGGTGTCTCAGAGCTGTTGCCCAGGGGGTTAGTGCACTGGACTTCCCTGGAATTTTCAGCTGCTGGACTGTGACCTGGGATGTTTCCGTCCAGCTGTGGCGTCCCTGTCCCTTTAAGACTTTCAAAAAGCACTCGCTTTTCTTTGTCACAGGGGCATCTGCTTCGGGATCTGCTCAGAGGTCTTGCTGTCCCGTTTCCCTAGTTTCCAGCCTTCCACACATGCACTGTGTCTGCACTCTGATGTAGATGTCTAGGGCTGGGTGTTTAGCTGTCCTGTGCTCCCTTTCCCTCCCCACTCCGACTCCTCTCCTCCCACTGGTAGTTGGGGTGAGGGGCACTCAGGCCCCACTGGGCCGGGGCTTGTATCTTACCCCTTTCACCAGGCGCTGGGCTCTCGCAGGTGTGGATGTAGTCTGGCTGTTGTCCTGTGTCTTCTGGTCTCTCTTTTAGGATTAGTTGTATTGTATTTTCAAAAATATATATGTTTTTGGGAGGAGATTCCCACTGTCCTACTCATCCGCCATTTTGGCCCCACCTCCCAATTTGAGTTATTATTAATAAAATATGGTGCAGCTTCAATTTATAGAAGATTTAGGGATATGCATAAGGTTTTGTGTTTTGATTCAAAACTGCACAAGTATGCATTTACCTTGCTTGTGAAACTCTCATGTGAAATGGGATTCACCTGGAAGAGTTTTAATGTGCATATGATGTACCAACAGTGTAAGATTTCTGATATAAAAAGAGAAAAGTAATATTTCACCATGTATTTTGCACTGGATGCCTAACATAATTGTTGAAATTGGGATAATGCATTTTAAAATAGATATTGTGAAGATCTTCTCAAGTTAGTACCAGGAATATGAGCACTTTGGGCATGGAATTCATAGATGAATGCACACAAGAATCAGGAAGTATAACCCGGCACAGAGACAGGTGAAGAAGGACGTTTTAGCATATTCACAATTTGAAAGGGTTAATGTTGACAAGGGAAGAAATTGCCTCTGAACAGATCAAGAGTGCAAGAAAGAGATTTATTGAGGCAAATTTTAAGTTAAGTGAGCACTATCAATGGGGCTACTCCACAAACAGAGGATGAAGTGTGCTCTTCCATTTGGCAGAAAGTTCACCAGTGGCCATATAGGGAAAGACAGCAACTTATGCCTTAGAGATTCCATTGCCACTTGATTTAAAGGATGGGCTCGGTGATCTTCCAGTCCCAAGGGGAATAACATTGTAACTTCAGGTTAGTTGGGAATAAGTAATTTCAAAAATTCCCACTCAACCAAATGTAATTTTTTAAATTAATTTTATTTTGGTATCATTAATCTACAATTACATGAAGGACACTATGTTTACTAGGCTCCCCCTTTCACCAAGTCCCCCCCACATCCCCATTCACAGTCACTGTCCATCAACATAGTAAGATGCTGTAAAATCACTACTTGTCTTCTCTGTGTTGCAAAGCTCTCCCCGTGCCCCCCTACACTATACATGCTAATTGTAATGCCCTCTTTTTTTTTTTCCCACCCTTATTCCTCCCTTTGCACCCATCCTCTCCAGTCCCTTTCCCTTTGGTAACTATTAGTCCATTCTTGGGTTCTGTGCTGCTGCTGCTGTTTTGTTCCTTAGTTTTTTAATCAATCCAATGTACTTTTATAAAATAAGAAAGAATATTTGCAGATGTCAGATGTAATAAATATATTGCTCTCTCTTTATGGCTAGTGTGTATTTTAAAAAATTTTAAGTCAAGTCTTAAAGAAAGTTTCATCCAAAAAATCATACCAATTTTATCCAATAGCTTTTTTTCTTAAGTTCTACTATATTTCAAACCAAACATATCTATGCTTCTCAAAGACATTTAAGGTCTCTACAGGCTTAAATGTGCATTTTTTGAGAAAATATATTAATGACCATTTCCTTCAAGCCATGAGATGTTTAGAAAAAATATAAGGAATTTAAGACCCAATATAATTCCACCAGTGTGCCAAAATTTATAGGTCTGAGGTTCAAGAAGTCAACATTTTAAATTCATAGATTTTAGCTAAATATGTAGATAGTTTAAAGAAGAGATGGGGAATTCTCACATTCATTAACAGTTTTGGAATAACAAACATATATGGATATAAAACTGACATTTTAACTGGATAAAGTATTTTCACCTAAGAATTTCTTATTTGACTTATAGAGCAGCCCTGAATATTATATTATCTAAATTTAATGTAAACACAAACTGATACTCCGAAAATTTGGGGAGAGAATCTAATGTAACAAGTAATTAATGCCATGATCAGTAGAAGAACTTTGGATCTAAATTTTGTTTTACTCTATTCTACTACATCTCTTCAGAAGAAAATTTTAGTGTAAAGCCACAGAATTACTTCAGACATTTTCTGAATATTTTTATTTGTATAAAACCACAGCAATCTATGCCCAAGAGCAATTCAACTGGGACAGGTCTTTCTCATTATGCTTCCTCATAGTGAGACAACAGATTATAAGGTAACCAAATGGGGCTGCCTTCTGACAAACGAAACCTTTTATGTGCACATAGGAGAGTGAGGCCAGCCAGCTGCAAAATGGAGAAGCCTTTACCCATTGCCTTGTTATTGTCAGGACTGTAGTTGGGAGGAAAGACAACATCTAGGACAGCAGATTTTTAAAAGATTTTGGAATGAGTGTGACTAGAGAGCAAAGAAAGTTATGACTTTGTAAAAAAAATTTAGAGGGAATTTAGGGAATGATAAAAGTTAGAGCCCAAATATCAAAAGTGTGGAAGTAGCTGAAATACTACTAATATTTAGGCTGCTATAAACTGGACAGTGTTTCCCCCTCATATACACATTTTCATGTGCTCCATTAGTGGAAACTAGAAAGGTAAATAAAAATGAAGCAGATTGAAATCACGCATGGTGTCAAGAAAATTTATGAAGACTGGCATCAAAGATTCTCAAATTGACAGAAAAGAGAAGATAAACAGGAAATACAGAGTTTGCTCTTAAAAATCAGCTGCCTTCATTATAATGATTTATGTGATTTCCTCATTTATGACTGAATATTAGTAGTCATATTAATGATTACATGTAGTTAAAAATTAAACAGACTCATTGTTACATTTTATTTGAAAACTACTGGAAGAGGCTAGTTGTTTTTCTGGGCTGTAGGTAAGAGCACAAATAAGCTGAGGCTGCCTGGTCCAAACATCCTGCCACTAACAGCCTGTGGGTACCTGGAAACATTGCTCACAACCCTGCCATTGGTGAAAAAGGGGTTTTATAGCTCCTCACTTAGGATTGTTGTGAGACTCAGTGAGTTAATAAATAGGAAGAACTTGGCACAAAGGAAACCCTTCACATCACTGTTGGAACTGTTCTTATTAGCATTTTTTTTCTGTGCAATGGACCCACATACTCATATTTTTAGAATATTTCATGGCACGCACACCAATTTGATCAATTTATCTCACAAACATATTGGTAAAACATATCTTGATTTGACATATTTAACATTAAAAAACATGAAAAAGCATCCTTAACTTCCAAGAGTTTTTTGTGGATTTTTTCCATAGTCATCACCTGAAATTATACCTCAATTAGTTTTTCTTAATTATGAATGACTATGAAAATTTTTCAGATTCCAAAAATGACAGGTCAGTTACATCTCAGTGTGTATGTCTCTGTGCTATTTCCTCGGAATCCTAATTGTTAATGTTAAGTTCTAATAGCTGATGCTCATGCTGATCATAATCCTAACGCTAATTCTTTGCTATCCTAAATTTGAAATATCTTTCTTAAAAATATACAAATATAAATCTGGAATAGTGAATGCCTCTTGTATTGGATCACCTTTCCATTGCTGAGTTTGTGAGAATAATTTCAATTTTTCACTTTATTTGCACCCATAAATTTTGCCTGCAATATGGACAAAAAGACAACAAAAAAAAAAACCTCATAATGTAGGAAGAAACTCTAGTTAAAATTATAGACCACCCATATTTGTGACTAAATGGAGAACATAAGCTACCAGGAACCAGTATTGAGATGTTTTGGAGATGGTGGTATGATGATTGCTATAAAGTTTCATATGTGGAAGTTATAGATTTAAACATATGTGAGGTAGTATGTTCACACACACATGCACACATGCATGCAGAAGCACATGTGTACACACACGCACACATGCAACGCATGCACCAGACCAAGTATAACTCTTACATACCACAGTATACACCCTTAGGTTTTGTTCATATGCATCCCTGTTAACATCTGTTGACATCATCTTGTTGTGCATTTAAATAATCATTCATTTAAAATAAAATAATTAATTTTACTTAAAAACATTTTAGAACAATTAGTTGCTGGATGTCAGAGAAAAGTCATAAAAAAATTTTAATGTTTTCTTTCAACTTGTGGAAGCTTACTATTGTATTAATTCCCTGTAGATATCATTTTACTTGGAATATTCCAGATCACAGCGGTGCCACCGTGGGGTCAATGGATAGATACAACACATCCTCCTCGGGCTTCACCTTCAGGGGCCTGTTCGACAGGAAGGACGTTTCAGGATTTCTTTTCATCATCATCTCCCTCATCTTCTTCATTGTGCTGGTGGCCAACGGGGTCATGATCTTCCTGATTCGCACCGACTCCCGGCTCCACACCCCCATGTACTTCCTGCTCGGCCACCTGTCCTTCATTGACATGACGTACATCTCCACCATCGTGCCCAAGACGCTGCTCGATTACCTGCGGGGTCAAAGAACCATCTCCTTTGTGGGGTGCACAGCTCAGCACTTCCTCTACCTCACGCTGGTGGGGGCCGAGTTCTTCCTGCTGGGCCTCATGGCCTATGACCGCTATGCGGCCCTCTGCAACCCGCTGCGCTACCCTGCCCTCCTGAGCCGGAGGGTCTGCTGGGTGATCATAGTGGGGTCCTGGTTTGGGGGCTCCTTGGACCCATCACCATGAGCTTCCCCTTCTGCGCTTCCCGGGAGATTAACCACTTCTTCTGCGAGGCCCCCGCGGTCCTGCGGCTGGTGTGTGCTGACACAGCGCTCTACGAGACGGTGATGTACGTGTGCTGCATGGTGATGCTGCTCATCCCCTTCTCTGTGGTGATTGCCTCCTGCGCCCAAATCCTGACGACCGTGCACCGCATGAGCTCAGCGGAGGGCAGGCAGAAAGCATTTGCCACCTGCTCATCCCACGTGACGGTGGTGACATTGTTCTATGGGGCCATGTACACCTACAGGCTGCCTCACTCGTACCACAGCCAAACCAGGACAAGGTCTTCTCCGTGTTCTACACCATCCTCACCCCTATGATGAACCCGCTCACCTACAGCCTGCGAAACAAGGATGTGACTGGCCCTCTGAAGAGGGCACTGGGCAGGCTCACGGCATGAAGAGCGGTGGGAAGCCTTGTAGCAGCAGCCTCCCTCTCATACAGACTGTGACTGGCAGCCCCTGTGGTCAGCGTGGCCGTGCACTCAGGGAGGGGTTAAACAGGAGAGGGCTCCATTGTGCAGAAAAAAGGAAAAGGATCAATATAAAGAGGGTGGCCTCTTGGTCTCCCTCCTTCATCTCTTCTTTCCTTTCTTACATCTCCCCTTTCTCTTGCCCTGTATTAAGAAAAAATATCCCCCATGGTTTTGGTCACATGAATTAAAATTATTTGCTTTACAGTTTTACCTTTTGGAGGTAAAACTCCAGGGATAAAACATATTCTCAGCCTGGGGCAAATAAATCTTTGAAACTAAATCAGTAAAAGAGAGAAACAAAGTGGAAGAAACCTTTCTACTGCTCCCAAGTAGCTGTCTGCTCCTGTAACACCTGTGTCTCTCACTGGCTGGTTGCAAAAAGACCCTCATCCAACCTCTCCGTGCGCCCTCATAATCACTATTGATATGGAGATGCACTAAGGCGAGGCCAGAGATTCTGGAAATACTGCAACATTACCCACAGGAGGTAAATTACATGTGACTTTAAATGGCATGAACTGTGTCTAGGAGAGCACGGGGAAAGATGGTACTTTGGGGATGTATGGTACTGCCGTATAATACAGGAAACCATCTAAAAATAATATAATTACCACCTTTTCTATTCTGAAGGGTAATACTCTAACTCAGACTTTTAGGAAGATAGTTCTGTATGTGTTCTGATTTGTCAGGTAGAAGGAAAAGTCACTGAATGTAATTTTCTAAAATAGCCATGTACTCAGTGTAATCATCATGTGTTTGATACTTTAAGAAGAAATACAGTATTTAACTTTTGTTTGTCTGTAAGACATTAGTGAATAGTATTTTTCAGATAAGCTAATACTGATGGCTAAAAGCACTGGATATTGCATAGAGAGGACAACATAAGAGTACTGAATGCCAGAGTGTTTTTCAAAATGTTAGAGAAACAGAGGAATATGGGTTGGGAGGATACTAAAACCATTTTTCAAATATGTAACAGGGTCATTAAGGTTAAGCATATACCAGCAGGGAAGAGGAGTCAGCTCAGAGTTCATACCCATGCCCCCCACGTCTCCCTGAATGGAGGACAGTAAGCATGGTCAGTGTGCTGTTTGAGTTTTTAAGGAATTAACCGAGGGATCAAAAATGAAATATTATCATCATATTGGTTGATATGCATAAAATTTAACAGTTTACCTGCCTTGCCAGATTCATCCTCCAAGAACCTAGTAAGAAATGCAGCACCTCTTATTTGTCCTAAATTATACATGAGAATAGTCAGGCTCACAGATGTAAGGGGCTTCTGTAGGGGGACCTTTTTGATTAGTACACCAGATCACAGGGTTTCAAGAAATGTGATGATTGAACACTACACCTTTCATATTCAGCTTCCTCCTCCATTCACCAATTTATTTGCTCATGTATCATAGCTGTGAGCAAGGCAGATAAAACACCTGCATTCAAGATGTTTATATCCCAATGGGGGAAAGACAATGAAAAGGAAAAGAAGCAAGCAAGCAGAGAAACCACTTACATCTCCACATCACACTGTACGTAGCAGCAGAGACTTAAGCCGAACATGTCTGTGCTTGGTGCCCCAGCAGGCATGCAGTTGGGTGAATTTCTGACAGGTGTTTGCATAGTCTTTGCCAAAAGGCACGTGGTAATAGACAAAAGAAATCAGCTCACTGATGATGAAATGAATGAATAAATTGTGACATATCCACACAACAGGAGTGCACATTCTCATACTGCTGGCAACAATGTGTATTAATCTCAGAAACATGAAGAGGTAAAGAAGCAAGTCACCAAAGATACACCGAGCTGATGAACAGATGCAGCAAAACATGCTTTTGGAAGGTCAGTGGCTGGAAGGCTGCACAGGTAGTTTTCTGTTTCTTCCTGTGAATGCAGATTATATGCCCAGTGTTCAGCTTGAGAAACTGATCAAGTTCAACCTCTCTGTATATTGAACATTTTTATGCTTATTATGCTTCAATAGGAAGTCAAATGTAACTCATAGTACATACCTGCCTCATTTTCTTTATCCATTCATCCATCAGTAGATGCTCAAATTGTTGCAGTGTTTTAGCTAATGTGATGTTTGCTGCAATAAATACTGTGGGTCACATGTCTCTTCAAGGCAGGGATTTGTTTCCCTCAGATATGATATCCACCTATGAGTATCATTGCTGAATTAGGGGTTGGTTCTGCTTTTAATTTTTAAGGTGCTTCTACACTGTTCCCCACAGTGGCTGCACCAACCTGCCATCTCATAACAGTGTAAAAGGATCCCCTCACCCACACTCATCTTCTGTTGTCTTATTGATGACAGTCATTCTCCTATGAGGGTTTATCTCATTGTGTTGTACACCTTGAACTAATATGATGTTATAAGTCAAGTTATCAATAAAACTGGGAAATAGGACCGATGATATAATATGGTATATGTGAGAAATGTGTAGCAGAGTGGGCTAGTGGAGAACAGAGGAGTGCTGCTCAAGCTGTGGTGGTCAGGGGGCCCCCTGGTGAGGCTTACATTTGAGCAGGAGAGAAAAAAGGCATAGGGATGTCCAGGAGGAGAGCCTTCCCGTCAGGAAGGACAGCAGGTGTTGGTGCACTGAAATAGGGAAGGTGTGTTCAGAAAGCTGCTCAGTGAGGCTGGTCCAAAGTGATGGATAGAGAGACAAGTCTGTAAATGGGCAAGGGCCAGAGCAGATCCCCATATACCCCACAAACAGTGGAGCCTTACTTACATTTTAATGAAAAGCCATTGATGGATTTCAAGTAAAGGAAAGCCAGATAATGACTGACATGGTGAGAATATTCCCTTGGCTGCTTTATAGATAATGGACTATAGGAGAAAGCATGAAGGCAGAAGACCTCTCTGGAGGCTTTTATCGTGTTCTGAGGAGAGACATCATGGCATGAGTGTCAGAAGTGGAGGTGATAAAGCACTATGACTGGGACTATGTTTTGAAAGCATGGATGACAGACGGATAGAAGTCAGGTTTGGAGGATGGAGATCAAGAAGAGCCCCTGAGAGTTGGGCTGAGCAGTTAAGCAGACGGCTGGCCTGTTTTTTGGAATAGACTAAGGCAGGGTTTGGGTTTGGGTATTTAATTAAGAGCTTTCTTTTGGGCATATAAAGTTTGAAATGTCTACTGAATATCTGATTATCCATCTCAGATAAGCTGGGTATTTTAGTCTGGATATCATCTGAGTTGCTAGGTGGGAAGAAAGGCTTATGGGATCCCTGGTGTTTCCGTGGCCTGCAAGAACCAGAGAGGAGATTAAACGAAAACAACTCGGGATGGACTATGTGGAGATCTGAAGAACGGGTCCAAAAATCTGCAGTATAAAAACGTCAAGCCGTGGAAGAGTAAGTGGCAATAAAGGGGATAGAAAAGATATACGAACCCAGAGAGTATGGTGTGATGGAATTCTGGAAAGGACAGTCTTTTCAATAGAATGGATGAGTCCACCAAGTGAATATTGAGTATAGTTCAAGTAATATGAAAGAGAAAGTGTATCAACTGATACGCTTGTGTTATTGGCAAGGCGTTTACAATGGAATAATGGAGAACACCCTCTGAAGCAGACGAAGGACAGAAAGAGGTCTAGAAATGGGGGCAGCTTCCAGACTTTGTTTTGAATAGAAGAAAGATGAAACTTTATTGGGAGAATTATGTGGGATTATGGATAATATCAATGCCTACTTGGATTTTGACAAGAATAGTCTGGTGTTGAAGGAGACATCAATGACTCAACAGAGAAAAGAGGAATTCCAGGGCGCAGGCCTGTGAGCAGTGTGCAAGCAGGCGCAATGCAGAGCCCCTCTGCAGGGAGGGGAGGGGCGGAAATGCTTCCTCACCAGAGGCGGGCAGGCTCACTCGCGCCAGGACAGGCAGGTCCCCTCACACACGCGCGTCCCCCTGGCCGTGGGTAGGTACTTTGTCTCCAGTTTTTGGCTGGTGTGCAGTCTTTTTTTATTTGAAATCTCTGCATCAGTGTCCCCAGACATACATGTAAAAAAATAGGTTGTGTGCTGTGGATAAAGTGAGGGTTCCTGTGGCCAGGATTCTTAACTGGCCCTGGTCAGCTTGCTCACTGCACACGTGTGGTCAATGCATCATTATTGACTCTGGATAAATAGCTCTGCCAGGTGCTCCGGGCTGCACGGCTGCAGGAAAGCAGAGGCTGGAGTGGTGGCAGCGCCGAGGACAGAGACTGAGGCGGCTGCGGGGGTGAGAGGCCCAGAGGCAGAGGCCGGCTTGCTGCTTGCAGACTTGCTCTGAGTGGACAGGATTCTAGTGATTGACCTGCCACGGTGGGAATAAAGTTGGGTATAAACCCTTTCACCCCAAGAATGTTTCATTGTCATTCCTCTGTCTCATTGAATCCATAGTGGACTTGGCCGGGGCTGAAAACCCATTGGCAAGACAAGCCCTTTTTGGGTGTCTTATCCTGTTCTTTTGTTTGGAACATATTCCTCTGGCTCCTCATTTTCTCTGGGTTCCTCTGTTTCCTTGTATTAGACAGATCATGTCTCCTTATCTAGAGAGCAGCATCTTTATGAGGAAGGCATCTTGTGACACACATAAGCTCAAGACACTTTGCTCACCAGTGCCTGGTCCCCTTTTGGTACTGGAGCCACGGTCTCTGTTGGTGGAATGTGAACAGGTTGCCTTTCTGCCCACCAGCAGGCAGCGGCTGGTCCACATCGGTGGAGGCTGTTAGCCTGCCTCCGCTTGTCCTTTGTGCGCCCTGTGCTGCTGCTGCTGGGATGGCTGCTGGAAGGGACCCCTGCTGTCTGCCAGGCAGCCAGGGCAGCCACAGCGGCTCTGAGGTGGGGGGGGAGTTCCTCAGAGCATCTGTGGGCTGGTCTTCCCATGAGAGGGACCAAGGAGTCGGTGCTGGATCCTGCATGTGCCTCACCAGCTGGGCTGGGAGATGGCTGGAAAAGCTTGGAAAGCCTCACTCTGCCTGCCAGGTAGGGAAGCCCAGACCCAGACTAAACTTACCTGCAAAGGACATGAACTCTGTGAGTCCTTTCTGTCTCTTTGGTTGTATCTGGGTAGCTCTCTGAGTCCCATTTAGGGGCCTTTACTGGCCTTATTCTCCCTCTACCAATCATGTCTATTTTTCTTTCTAAGAATATAACAATGACAATTTTGCTTTTATTTTCCAAGAGCTGTGGTGCAATCTTATCAGGTAACCACTCATTCTATTGTCATGGTAATGGCATAAAGTTAACAAACACAATAATGTATATAATTGTTGAATCACTATGTTCTACATCTGTAGCCAATATAATATTGTGTACCAACTACATTTCAATTAGTTTTGAAAGTTAACCAATACATTCAGAAAGAACAGTCTTTCTCTCTCCTGTTTTAATCAGATTATGATAGAAAATTTCAGTGATGTCATAAGTTATATTTAACAGTTTTTAATTCCAAATAGTCTATTAATTCTTTAAGGCTGACTCTGTTTTAGACTGGCATATATAAAATGTCCAATGATGTGAAAATCTAGAATTTAGTGTAAAAGATTATTTTAATAAGCAGCCCACTTCCTGTTTATGTCATTCAAAATGACACTCAATAGGAAGAATTTTTTAAATTCACTATTATGATATGAGAAATATAATAGTGTGCAGTATATTTTCTGTAACCATTCATGAAAACAGTTAAGAGGTTGTGTGTCTGTGTTAACATACAAGTTCTACACTAAATTTAAGACACAAGATCCTTCAGCTATTATTGTGAATAAAACACTAGGATAATTTCAGCATCTTAAAATATATCTTGTTTTATGAATTTCAGCTGAACCACATACAGATTTCCTTCAAGTACAGGGCGATGTTCTGTTTTCTAATATCTTTCTTTCTTAATTTTCTAACTGTTGCAGCTTTGAATGTGAATAGCTTATCTGGTTAGAAATCAGGTCAGTAGCAGAGTTTTGAAAACACAAACCTGTCCAAGCTAACTGTAGCCTGGTCTGCTTTGAAGTTTTATGCCAGGCTTTTCTACTTATAGAATTGTCTAGGCATTAAGAGATGGACAGAAAAATGATGAAAACTCTTTCCCATTGAGTGGCATATGGAGCACAGAGGAAATGCTTCTTAGGAGGTCCCTGGGGCCTTCTATCCTTGCAAGAGATTAGCTGCCAGGCTGGAAATGTGGCAAGTGCCAATAGAATGAAAAAATGTTTGCCTTCTTTGTAGTCAGTGAACTGAGCCACTACTTTAACTGTTTTGACTATTTTTCAATGTATCCCTTGTTAACATAATCAAGCAATTGATTTTTTATTATATATGTTAAAATTTTATTAGGCTTTGGTTTACATTCTTAAACCATCAGTGTTCATTGAGTGTCAGTTATGTATCCATTCCTGTACTTGTCATTGATATTATGACATAATAGGAATTAAAGGAAGTCATAAAGAATTAAGACATTTATCAGTCTGAAATTGATTGCATATGCTAATACATAACTAAAAATAGAGGGGATTGAGGAATTCAAGCAATATATTTATACAACAGACAACAAGGATAAGATATGGTTTTTGTGTTTAAGAATAAAATGGAGAGTAAAACATGTTTTAACAGGCATACAACTATGAATAACAAAATTGCATACTGAAGTAGAGAACATTTTGTTAATTGTTTTCTATGAACCTGTCTAGCATATTGAAAAGATCTATGCATTTGAAAATCAAGTTCTGAATAAAACAATTTGATAGTCAGGAATAGAAACATATTTATTTGAAGAATAATGCATTTCACTTTAGAGAACATTATACGTCATAAGGAAAAGAAGTAAGAGAAAAATAGAAAAACTGGTATAACTGCAAAGATTATGAAGTTTTTTCTCTTGAAATGCAATAAAATATATTTCTGTCTAATAGAATTCAAATCCTGTATTTGAGATGTCAAAGGAATAATTATAATAAAATGGTGAATAATATTGAACTTGTGAAACATGATAAAATATAGAAGAAATATAAAACCAGATAGAAAATTATGTTATGAGGAAAAGTAGAGTAAGCATTAGCTTTAAATGGTTTATGACTTGAATACAGGGCTTGTCATCCTGAAGGAAAACATTTAAAAAATACATTTGGAAACCAAATAAAAGTGTCAAAAATATAATGTATTTATTATGATTGAAAATATAACTAATGAATAAGAAAAATATATAACCAGATCTAGTTTTCAAAAAATGACATAGCATTTTATATAGCTAAATATATAATGCAAAAAAAATGTACAAGTATCAGGTGAAAATTCCTCGGAAATCTGGGCAAAAACATGGAGTCAACACATAGAAGTAAATATGTAACAGACCTCTTAATTCTCTTTAATGATAAAAAATGATAAGAAAATTAGAGCAATATTTACCAAAGTTTTAATGAAATGTCTTTTAAATAGCAAAGCACTTCTTCAAGTTTTATAGAAGAAAAAGAACTTCAATAAGTGATGCTTTAGGAAATAGAGCATCCATATAACCTTAATAAAATTAGTATAGGACAAACCTCAGCTCACTCAGTGATGAATGGAGAAACTATGTTAACTACAATTCTAAAGACACTTAGAATATTTAATAATAGCACATGAGGAAATACACTGTGCATGACTAAATAAATGAAGTCATGGGGAAAAAAGAACACAAATATCAGAAATCATGAGCATATGAAAATAATAATATAACCAGCAAGGTCCAGAGGTTGGTGAGATGGATGTGCGAGTGTGAATGAGGAGTACTTAGTCCATCAACATGTACAAGTCTTCCTTGTCCTTTATGTCTTCATAAAGCCAATCCTTTCCTTGGAAGAACAACTAACTCACAATTTAAAGCTGGAGAAACAGCTAACAGAGGTATAATTAAGTTAATTACACATAAGATTATCTAAATTGGGTGCATTTTTGAATGGTGGTAGAATTTGTAAATGAACTGGTTTCCTTTTCTCTTAAGTGATGGTAACTAAATGATGTAGAAAATTGAGGAAGTAAATGTTTATATAAATGATTTTAGTATAACAGTGTATAACATTAGTTTAGTGTAATAAAAAAGCTATAAAACTATGGCTTCTTGAACATATACCCATCCAATATATAATTATCAGGCTGAGATAAAGAAAAGCAAAGGAAACATAGCAAATGTAAGATGTAATAAAGAAATGAAACATATTTATGACATGCATAAATGGAAATGAAATAGATACACCTATTTAAAAAGAATATTATACTGGATTAGTGGAAAAAATGTAGATTTCTGTTACAATAAATATTCATCTCTAAAGAATAGTATGATTGAGTGGCTTACTGTCATATAGCTTCCAACACCTTCAAATTTACTTTTTTCTTCATGTGGGTAAAATTGCAAGATTTGCAGATTCTCTCTTCTGACCTTGGTGCATCTCCATACCAACAGGTGTTTCAAAGAGGTGGAGAGAAGAAGCGCATCTCCATCAATAGGAGATTACATTGGGAGTGGGGAGTGAGGGCACTCAGGAACCAGAGATTTAGTGGGGCCCATTTGCAGCTGGGTCACAAGAGAGAGTGGCAAGCAGAAGTGGACAACTGCTTGTAAGCAATAAAAGGTTTCTACCACTTTATTTCTCCCTTTAACTGATTTTGGTTTCAAAGGTATTTTGCCTTGGGATTTTCCTCTGCAGTTACATCTGGTGGCAGTCAGCAGGACCTCTGAACCTGAATTTTGTCTAAATGGGTGTGACCTTTGGGCGGGCTTCCAATAGCTATGGTGGGGAGATGTCCAGAACCACCACTGTGGATGGTGGGGAAGCTCTAGTGGCTGCCGAGGTAAAGAGTGCAGCTTCACCTGGGAGCCCCCTGTCTGTGGGGCTTCCAATTGGGGAGCTCCCTGTGGAGAACTGGTCTAAGGTAAAGCATCTCCCAGTGGGGTGGAGTGTTCCCAGAAGAGGGAAAGTGTGGAAACACCGGAAGCTGTGAAATTGGCTTTCTGTGAGATAGAAGACTGCTTAGAGGCACTGAGTGGCTATGTAGCAGCTGGAATTGTGGGATGCCTTCTCCTCGAGGTAGTGGAAAGTGTTATCAAGGAGAGAGAGGGACTTCAGCAGGAGAGAGACATAGCTCAGCATCACTTGGAGGGGCTGGGTGATGAACTATGGGATTCCCTTAAGCAAGAGACACAGTTATTGAGAAGACAGGTCACAGTCCTGGAAGGATTCCTTAGAGCAGTGAAGAGCGGGGAGGCAGCTGGCGAATCCACATTGCAGGAGGCCATGGAGGAGGAAAGAGCAGTGTCTTCAGCCCCAGAGATGGTGGAGGGGATGTTGGGAGAGGATGTGGGGTTGCTGAGGCCTCCGCCATAGACACCAGCATCTCCCATATTAAAGGCCTGCCCAGCTGTAATTAAGAAAGTAAAAATGCAACAACCATGGGCTCCTCAGGGTGAGGAGCTGCCCCCTCCCCAGGTTGTGGAGCACTCCATGCTCTGGCCCTATACCCAGGATGAGCTGGTGGACATAAGCATATGGTTTAGGAGATGCCATCAAAACCTCTGCTGATGTGGCTTTGCATCTCCGGAATATGGGGGTGGAAAAATTGTTATGTCAGGTCCTGAAATGAGTAGACTGGCTTCCATGATGACTCACCCTTCCCTCCGACAGTGGTTGCAAAGTGCCCATCATGTCTCAGGGAATCAGGAGCTTTTGGATTGACTGACAGCTGCCATCAGGGCAGTTTGGCCTAATAACAGTGATTTATCATACTTGTCCACTAGTTGGAAAATGTATGGAGCAAGAAAAGTATCATCTATAATATGGACCCCAGGGCCCCAATGAGAAGTTGTTCACTGTAGGAATGAGAAATCTGGTGCTCCAGACAGCTCCGCATCTCTCCTTGGGCCCCTAGTGACTACTCTTGCTCCCCACATAGGGCAACCTATAAGTGAGGCTACTCATACTTTTGAAGATCTGGGGGAGGTTGAAACAATAAGGGCATGGAAGGAAGTACAGGCTGTGACTGAAAGGAGAGGTGCAAAGGGCCCCATGAAGGTCTCAAGGACCCAGATGTGGATTGATTTGATAAAGGCCAGGGTAGTGAAAGAGAAACTTGGTGGGCAGCCCAGTCAGAACTTGTTGGAACTGTGGCACCGATTAAAGCTAGAGCAGCAGTTCAGCTGCTGAGGTCCAGGACATGGAAGCCCGGAGCAAAGGTCTAGGTAAAGAAAATAGCATGGAAAATATTTTAGGATATGAAAAATGAAAAATAAATATTTCTGAGATAATAAAAAGAGATCAACCATATTAAAAGATTTCTAAAAGTGTGTCTAATGATTAATCATAGGCTAAAGCTCTATATTCTATCAGAATTTCTTACATATGAATTAGTAAATGAATAGCATATCAAATCTTAAAAGGGCACAAACCTTTATGAAAAACTTGAAGATGACCTATCAATATAAAAGCACACATGAATCACAAACACGAAAATTAGATCCACAATAGGGCCCATTCAGACTTGGCACATCACAGAGAGAAAAAATAGATTACCACTAGTATTGTGAGTAAAATAAAACAACCAAATGCTTCCATCTGTGGTGTAAATCAGGGTAAATACTTGATGGGAAGCAACATGGATATATTATTCATAAAAGGGCATTATATTTAAATAAAAAAATTAACCACAAAATCAAGGAATTATTTACATAGATATCCATCTCAGTGTTTAAGATTAGTAAAGTGTTGGAAGAACTCACATTTATAGTAACAGAAAATCTTTATATGTTTCCTATCACTAAGGCAAATATAAATATTTACATTCAAAGGAGTGAGTTTCTATAGGTATTTAAAGTCATGAAAATATTACATAATTTTAATATTGAGAGAAATATGGAGCTATATACAGTGGGATTCCATTTGATATCTGATATAATTCGTGTCTTATTAATCAATTTAAATTATTTATTAAACAATATGTATTGAAAGTAAGAAACCAAATTTTATAATATATAAATATATTGATGGTAGGAAGAGAGTTGCCTTCATTTCTTCTTTCTGTTTCATTAATATTTCAAATCATCAATGCTGTTATAAAATGCATTCATAAAGTAAAAATGGTAGCTTTTACAAACATAAGTCAATATAATTTTGTCAAGAAACAACTTGCAATACAATGTTTTTATTTTTTCTTTATGTAAACAAGATGTGAATTCATGATACCATTTCAAAACCAACAGCCGCTTGAACTACTTGAACTTTCTTGTCTAAATGCCATGGTCTGATGCACTATTTGTCTCTGAGCCAGATGAAGGTAAGACGATGAAAAAAATATTGTGGGAATGAGAACTGATTAGGTGATGCTGTGGGATGAGCAGAAGGGACATTCTGAATCGGAGTCAGGGTGCCTCACAGAGAACGAATGCCATCAGTTCAGGGTGATGGTGTGAACTTAGAGGAGAGAAGGTACGTCTGGCTGACGTATGTGACCACCTGCAGGGCACAGGGCTTGAGCTTTTCTCACCACGCTGGCGTTCTTGGAGCCAACACACTCTTTCAGCGCCAGGCTGTTTGCTCTTCCTGTTCCCCTGGAGTGAAGTGGCCTTTCTCTCTCTGTTTCTGAACCCTTCATTGTTAGCCTCAGCTATAGCCTCATTTCTAGATCTTGTCACCTAAAATAGTTGAATCCTTTTGATTTGCTAACTGTCTTACTTTCTCTCTCATGTCCATGGGACTGTGAGTTTGAGACAGGAAGATATTTAGTCTCTCCTGTTTCCAGCATATTCTCGTACACAGGCCAATGAGTGACACATGGCATTCATTCAGTCAGTACCTGTGAAGTTGATTGTTAAGACATGTCTCCCACAGTGTTCCTCAAACTTTTACATTATTTACATTCAAATTTTAATTTTCACAATATGCAAACTCAGTTTCCTTTACTTAATAACAACATTATTTTGTGTCCTATGCCTTTTACATTTTGATTTCCTCTGAACTATTCTACAGTCCCTGGAAGATAACAAAATAATATTTCTGTACTATTTTCCCAAATCAGATTCCCCAGGTTAGTACTGTTTAGCTAATGGCAATGAACCAACTTCCTTTCCTGCCCATGAAGCAGAGCTTTGAAATATTCAGATTTCATAATTTTTCACTTTGATTTATTTATACACTTTATGATTAAAAAATTCATTTACTATCCCCAATTGATTATTAGAGAATAGAAGAGATATTTATTGTGTGATAACTAGACAGCAATTACAGTGCTTTCTGTTCTACTCATTTTATAATGTTATTTGTTATTTTGCTGAAAGGTGGCAAATAATATAATGTTATTCCCATTAATCTGGACATGAATTTTCAAGATGGGAGTTATTATAATCATTTCTAATATAAGAGAGTGTCTCAAGATCTTAAACTTGTTTACTTAAATAACAAGTTTTATTGACCTTTCTTGATTTTATTCTTCTTATGATGGCTCTGTTGTACCTGCCTCAGAATTCTATAAACATTGAGATGCTGCTGAAGGAAAAATAAAGTGTCTCTGTGCTGACAGAACAAAAGCCAAGGAGCAAATTAGCCCCCTCCACATCTTCACCATCTGAATCTACTCACGTGCATCTTGATAGTCAAAGGTATATTTTCAGATCCACAGGAGACTGTATACTTAGATATTTTTTTCCATGTTCTCGTGGAGAAAAAGGTATATTTGAAGGTGTTGGAAGCTATATAATGGTAAACCAGTCAATCACAGTATTGTTTAGAGATGAATATTTATTGCAACACAAATTCAGAATTTTCCTTTAATCCAATATAATATTCTTTTTTCTAATAGGTGTATCTATTCCACTTCCACTTATGTATGTCATAAATATGTTTCATTTCTTTTCTTGCCTCTTATTTTTGCTGTTTCCTTTTTTTAACTACCTTTGCATTTCTTTATCTTCTCCTGTTAATTATGTGTTGGAGTGTTACATGTTCAAGAAGCCTCAGTTTTATAGTTTTCTTTTATATACAATACTAAAATAATGTTATACTGTTTTTCATGAAAGAATTTACCATAGACATTTGCTTCTTCATTTTGTCTACATCATTTAATTATCATCACTTAAGAAAGAAGGAAATGAATACATTTAAATATTCTTTGATCATTCAAAAATACACCCAACTTAGTTGTTATTTATTTTAAAACCTTTAAAATAAACTTATGCACAATAACCTTAATTATACCTCTGTTAGCTGGTTCTCCAGCTTTAAGTTGTGAATGGGTTGTTCATAAAGGACAAGAAAGACTTGTACATATTGGGAGGCAGAGTACTCCTCATTCACACTCACACATCCATCTCACCAACCTCTGGACCTTGCTGGTTATATTATTATTTCCAGATGCTTATCATTTGTAACATATGTTCTATTTTTTCCTGTGACTTCATTTATTTAGTCATGCATCAATGCATTTCCTCATGTGCTATTATTAAATATTCTAAGTATCATTATAATCCTAGTTAAGAGTTTCCTAATTTTATTATCCATCTGGATGCTCTATTTCCTTAAGCATCACTTACTGAAGTTCCTTTTCTTCTTCTATAAAACTTGAAGAAGTGCTCTGATGATTAAGAAATTTCACTAAAACTTTGGTAGATATTGCTCTATTTTTCATATAAATTTTGTCACTACAGAAATTTCAGAGATTTGTTACATATTTCCTTCTGCATGGTGACTAGACATTTTTGCCCTGAGATCCCAGTAATTTTCCCTTGATACCTATCATACTACATATTTGCATTATGTATTTAGCTGTATAAAATGTTATGTCACTTTCTGAAAACTAGACCTGGGTATATATTTTTATCATATTCATTAGTCATATTTTTAATTATAATAAATTCATTTTATTTTTGACACTTTTATTTGGTTTCCAAATGTATTTTGGAAATGATTTTCTTCAGGATTATAAACCCTTTTCAAGTCATAAACATTTATAGTTAGGTCCACTCTGCTTTTCTTCATACCATAATTTTCTTTTTCATTTTGTATTTCTTCTCTATTTTTACCACTGTTTATCAGTTCAATATTATTCTGCATTTTTATAATTCCTTGACATTTCAAATATAGCATTTGAATTATATTACACACTGAAATATATTTTATTAATTTCATTGCAAGAAGAAAACCTTCAGAACCTTTGTAGTTATATCAATTTTTCTATTTTTATTTTACTTCCTTTTTTACTTTTGATATGTAATGTTATCTAAAGTGAAATATCTTACTCTTTAAATAAATATGTTTTTATTCCTGCTTATCAAATTGTTTTTACAGAACTTAATTTTGAAATGAATTTAAAGCCTTTTAGATCTTTTAAAAATGCTACACAGTTTTATAGAAAAACAGTTAACAAGATATTCTATAGTCTAGTACATAATTTTGTTATTCATTATCACATCCCTGTTAAAACATATTTTATCCTCTAATATTTCATCCTTTAATAGAATATTTTATTCTTAAACACAAAGATATCATTATTGTCTTTTGCTTAAGTATGGTTTTGAATTCCCCAATCCCTTCTATTTTTAGTTATGTAATAGCATATGCAATCAATTTCAGACTGAGAAAAGTCTTAATTCTTTATGAGTTTCTTTAATCCCTATTCTGTCATTACATTGATGATGTACAAGAATGGGTACATGACTGGCACTCAATAAACACTGATGGAGTTAGTATGTAAGCCAATTCTTATTAAATTTTTAGCATATATAATCCATAAATCAATGCTTATGTTAATACAGGGTCAATTGAAAAACAGTTAACAGAAAACAGTTGAAGTGGTGTCTTAGTCCATTTACTAAAAACAAGGGGAATATTTTTTCATTCTATAGGCACTTGCCACATTTCTGACCTGGCAGCTCATCACTTGCAAGGATAGAAGGCCCCAGGGACCTCCTGAGGAGCATTTCCTCTGTGCTCCATATGCCACTCAATGGAGAGGAGCTTCATCCTTTTACTGCCCATCTCCTAATGCCTAGACAATATCATGTACTTAAATAGGGAGGCATTCAGACTCCAAAGAGGGTGGTCTGCAGTCAGCCTGGACAGGTTTGTGTTCTCAAAACTCTGCCACTGACCTGCTTTCTACCCAGGTAAGCTATTTACATTTCTAAGCTGCAAGAGTTAGAAATTAAGAAAGATCATATTTGCATATATTTAGAAAACAGAACATCTCCCTGTACCTGAAGGAAGTCATATGAGGTTCGTTGAACTTTATGGAGCAAGATATATTTTAAGATGCCGAAATTATCCTAGTGTTTGATTCATGAAAATAGCTGAAGGATCTTGTGCTTTATATTTAGTGTAGAACTTGTATGTTAACACACACAGACGCACAACCACTTAACTGTTTTCATGAATGTTTGGTTACAGAAAATATGCTGCACACTTATATTTATCATATCACAATAGTGAAATTTAAAAATTCTTCCTATTGGATGACATAAACAGGAAGTGGATTGCTTATTAATGTTTTACACTAAACCCTAGATTTTCACATCATTCCATATTTTATATATGCCAATCTTAAACAGGATCAGATGTAAGGAATTAGTAGACTATTTAGAACTAAAAACTCTTAAATATCACTTATAACATCATTGAAAGTTTATGTCATATTCTAATGAAAGTAGGAGAGAGAGAGCAAGAGAGGGAGTTGTTCTCCCTGAATGTGTTTGTTAACTTTCAAAATGATGAAATATAGCTGATACATAATATTATATTGGCTTTAGATGTACAACATAGTGATTCAGCAATTATATACACTACTGTGTTGGTTAATTTTTGGCCATTACCATGACAATGGAATGAGTGGTTGCTTGATAAGATTGTACCACAGCTTTTGGAAAATAGAGCAGCAAAATTGTCATTGTAATATTCTTAGGCAGAAAAATAGATATGGTTGGTGGAGAGAGAATAAGGCCAGTGAAGCCCACTACATGGGACTCAAGGAGTTGCCCAGATAGAGCCAGAGAGCCAGAAAGGACTCACCGAGTCAGCGCCCTTTGCAGTGTGAGTTCAATCCACAGGCTCTGAATCTGGGGTGACCTTGAGACCTGCTCCAGCTGATGCAGGTGAGAGAGGGCAGAGACCTGGGACAAGCATCATGATGAACTTTCCTAAAAATGCTGAGGTGTGCCTAGCATAGTGGGAACAGGAGGTACTTATCTTGAGGCTAAGATTCCTTTCAAGAGCAGAGAGTTGGGGGTTAGATCCCTAACATACTGTTTTGTAATCAGCCAGTGACTTGTCCTAAGGCAGGGCATGCAGTCTTACCCGATGAGTTCCCAGGGCTTGGGAGTGGCCACTCTCCTGGAGAGGCACAAGAGGCTTGTCCTGCAGAATCCCCAAGAGGGCTGGCTGCGGATAATGACATGCTGTGTCCCACCAGAGACAGACATTGGGAGACCACCTAACAATCCTAGTCCCTCGGTCTTTTACCTTTTTCACATTCTTGAAACTCCATAAAAGACAGAATCCCAGCTTTTGGGTTTGCCTCTCTCTGAGGTTGCCCACACCGCTCCTTGAGTGTGCACCTCTTTATTTATATTTAGTTTACTTTCAGTAAACTTTTCATGGCTCAACCGACTGCATTTTGTCTCTGCACTCTCCCAGTTGTATGTGTCCATGTTACTTGGCTATTTCATTCTATTCTCTAGGCTTAAGCACAAGCCTTCCCCTGTCTCTGTCCCACCTCAGCATGGCAGGGAGGGGCTTCTAGGAGCTCTGATCTGGGCTGCAAGTTCCCATCCACAGGGCTTGCAGCCTCATACTCGCTGGCAGGCTGCCTGAAAATCCCCTTTCTTTGCCTTGGGAAGTTCTCAGAACATCATCTCACTCCATCCAGTGCTCTGTGGCTCCCCCAAATCCTGGGGAGGGAGGGACTCAGTCCATATGGTGCAGATCCAAGTGGACCCTGGGCATCACTGACTCTGGCTTTAGGAGTTGGCAGGGGAGGTGCCCTATGCCCAGGAGTTCAGTGACCTTCCCTGATTTCTGTTCTTCCTTGCTCTCTGTGGCCTGCAGGGCAGCGGTCATTCCTTCCTACTTTGCCTTAATGGATTCCTTCCTCCCCTTGTGCTCTGACATCCCTGACTCCAAGCCACGAACCTCCCAACAATGCAGTGAACTGAGGAAGGATTCTTGAGTAAATATTCTGAAAATTTAGTAACAAATTAAGAATAAATTATAGATCATTGAGCAAAGGCAATGAAGAAAATACCATGACAAATAAAATTATGACTATATATATATATATATATTTATCTACTTATCTATCATATCTCTGTCACCTACCTGTATCTGAGAAGAAGAAAAAGGATGAACTATATGAAACTTTTTAAATTAAGTAATTTATGGGGCTCATATGACAAACCAAAGGTTGGAGGTGTGTAATGCATAAGAATCTCTTCCATGTTAGGTAGATAAAGATATCACATTAATTTTAAAATGGCACAAAATTTCAGTGAAGAAGAATTTGTAGATGACTAATAATACAAAAGAGCATGTGAATGATAAAAATGCAAATTAAATCCTCAAACGGGGCCTTGCTCTTCTACTTGCGGAATCACAGGCAGGAAACAGGGTGGTTATCAGTGGTTCTGTAAGTGCAGGAAAAAGAAGGTGATATCCTCGGATGGTGTATCAGGAGAGAAACTGAATGGGAAGCAGAGTAAAACATGAACCAAAAATAAATTATTTTAAAAATGTAATTATAGACTCAGTGAATTAGTTCCATAAAAATTAATATTAATTTTTCTAAAACTATTTAAAGCATGATAACTAAGTACACAATTTAAATATTTAGGAAAACTAGAGTCATATATAGCATGATTCTACTTTACATCTGATCTATTTTTTATGGTATATGTCTATTTATCTATAGGTATTATTTAATTTATAAAAAAAAATCAAATATTAGATAAATTTAATGGTGCTTTTATTTTTCAGATAATCCAGTGTTCTTTTTATGCTTTTATAGTATGAAAAAGATCATTTTATAAAATAGTTCAAAATAATTTAAAAATTAAATTTCAGATTTTCTTTACACGTAGAAAACAACTGAACCCTTGATATAATTTTAAAACAAAAGGCAGTTGAACAACTTGAACATTTTCATGCAAATGCTACAGTTAAATTCAGCATTGCAGTCCATGGCAGGTGGGGACGGGCACAGGAGGGAAACCACTGTGGAAACTGAGAGAACCCATGAAGTGATGCGTGGGGCAGAACAGAATGGGCATTCTGTGCTACGTGCAGGGTGCTTGCAGAGAACAAAATGCTTCGAGTTCAGGGCACGATCGTAGAAAATTGGAAGAGGGCAGCTGACCTCACGTGTCATTCTGCCCACATTCACTGCACAGGGTCTTGCTCTCCCCCCCACCGGGCTGGCCCCTTGCAGGAGACACACATCCTCAGCACCGCACAGCTCCCTTCCTGCTCTCCCTGAGTGGAGCTGAATCTTCCACTGTTATCCTCAGTATAAATCCTTATTTGTTTGCATTTAGAGAGCTTATCCTGTGAAATATATGAACCCTTATGACATATTCCTCATTTCTTTACTTTCTCTCTCTTTCTCTTTCCTGTGAGACTGAAAACTCTACTAAAACAGGGACTTCATCTGTCTTATTTACAGTGCATTCCCACACTGTAGCAGAGTGCTGGGTACATGACAGGCACTGAACAAACACCTGTGAAGACACTATTGAACAGAATATGTCCCCCATTTTTCTACACATTTTTACATTGTTTGCTCACGTTACAAAATCTGATTCTCACAATCTGACTCAGTTTCTTTTCAGAACAATGTTTTATGTGTTCAGTGTCACTCATGTTGCTAATGTTCTCTGACAAATTCTACAGTTTTTGGAAGATAAAATGTTGGTATTGAAGGCCAGTGTTTCCCATAAGCAATGCTCCAGGCTGATATTACACATGTGACGCCTGTGCATCATCTCTTCTCTCTGTCCTTGAAGCAGAGCTTTAGGATAATCACAGGTGTCATGATTTTGCTCTTTGATTCACTTCTATTTAATTATGGTTCTTGGTTAAATTTGTTGTGTCCAATTGATTATTGAGGAGAAAATACTGCACATTTGAGGGGTAGACATTGACAACATTCAGAGTGTTTTTTAGTACTTAGTGTTTTATGCCAGAAAGTAGCAGACACTGTCAGACCCTCATCCCTGTGACTTGGACCTGAGCCCCATGAGGTGGGATCTACTGTAACCACATCTAGACAAGACCATCAACTGAGGTTTCACAGTTGTTTACTTAGAAAGTGAAAGAACAAGTTGTACAAATGTGGTTTGCCTCATTTAAACACTAGTATGTCTCCTTTGCCAAGGTGGGTTTCTTAGACACTGAGATGATTCATGTTTGGGGTCTCTGTCTAGAGTCTATAATCAGTGCAGAAGGGCTTTGTTTCTGGGATGATCCTCATGTGACGGGTTCCTACAAACATCATAAAAATATCCCCATATAATATTATGTCCCTTTGGGGAATGTATACAAATGAAATATATTCAACATTTCATTTTGGATATTTGTGACAGTGACCACATACTTGACAGAAAGGACAAGTGGAGAAAATATGCATATTACCTAAGGTAAATTTTCAAGGTGGCCACAAATGTTTTTGTGATTACAGATTTGAATGTCAAGTGGAAATTGAATTCCAAAAAGAAGTACCTTGCAAATATGCATTAGGTGAAAAATAGCCACATGGAAGACACATTGGAATCTGTTAAATATATGAAACAATATTCATATGGACAATGCCCAAGTCCTCTTGAAAAAACAATCTACTTTCTCTAAATAAATTTTAGTACAGCCTTTTTGCAAAATTTGTTTGCAACTCTTATTTATATTTATGTCCAAGTCCCAGTAACAAAAGCAACAGGAATGACTAATAAGAGCTTCCCAGTGGGCTTCATCCTACTGGGCTTCTCAGAATGGCCCCTGCTAGAAACCGCTCTCTTCTGGGCTGTGATCCTCTTGTACACCATGGTCGTCCTCTCCAACTCAGCCATCGTCCTGCTCTCCTGCGCGGACCCTCGGCTTCATAGTCCCATGTACTTCTTCCTTAGTAACCTGTCCTTCCTGGATCTCTCCTTCGCCACAAGTGCTGCACCCCAGATGTTGTCCAACCTGTGAGGGCCAGACAAGAGCATCACCTACACAGGCTGTGCCATCCAGCCCTACGTGTTCCTCTGTGTGGGCGTCACAGAAGGTGTCATGCTGGTGGTGATGGCCTTTGACCGCTGTGTTGTTATCTGCCGGCCCCTGCACTACACCGTCATCATGAACCGTCCGCTGTGCTGGAAGCTGGTGCTCACGGCCTGGCTGTGAAGCCTCCTGAAATCTGTGACCCAATCTTCCCTCACATTCCAGATGCCCTTCTGCGCCCACCACTGCCTGGATGACTTTCTGTGTGAGGTGCCTGCCCTCATAAGGCTGGCCTGTGGGGACACCTCTGCAAATTAATTGCCGATGTCCATCACTTCTGTTCTCTTGATCATTTTGCCAGTGGTGTTGATCGTGATTTCTTACGGCTTCATAGCTCAAGCCTTGGGAAAAATACAGTCTGAGGAGGGAAGGCAGAAGGCCATTGCCACCTGCTCCTCCCACCTCACCGTGGTCCTCATGTTCTTTGGGACAGTGGCCATGGTGTACACAGACCCTAAGAACCAACTTGCTTCAAAGCATGGCAGGTTCTTCACCTTCTTCTATGCTTTGGTCACACCACTGCTGAACCCCCTCATCTATACCTTAAGGAACAAAGAAGTGAAGGGTGCCCTGCTAAGGCTGCTCTGCAAAGGTGTACCCACAAAGAAGTAAAATGAGATCTTTTGAACTTGGAGGAAGTAGAAGGTCATGATACTCACCACTTGCTATCAGTGAGAATCTTTGAATTATCATTAAAAAAGGGTGGGTTTAGTTATAAGGCATTAATTGACTTATTTTCCTTTATTTACATGTTTTTACAAGTTGTTTTTTAAAAAATATATCCAAATATGATGCTAGGTTTGGGCATCTAATGACTATTCAAAATACTTTGTCTTTGGAGGAAAAATCTTTGTGGAGTTAAATTTCAAAAAATATCTATCTCAGGCAACATAAGTACTATGAGCTGAAAGTTTTTAATTAAAAACTGTTAAATTACAATGTATCTATTATTAATGAAAAGTCATAAAGAGAAATGTGTTTTATGTATTCTCATATGCAACTGGAAGGAAGGGAATTTTCCTGGCATTTCCCTAGGTCTTTACTATTTATACAGTCTTTCCTTTTAAATTTATGACAAGAAAATATTGTCAATAAAGAAGAAATATCTCCTGCACTTATTGAACTATATAAAATAACTTCATTTCATGTTGTTAGAAGATGAAGCCATGACAGATGCCTGTTAGATTTTTGAATCCAGATCAGCTGTGGCCAGTTTTATACCCTGAGACATACTGGTAACTTAAAAGTGACTTTAATAATGTAAAATAAGTATGAAAAGTGTGAATGCCTCATTAATTCCCTGAGTTGTCTCTTTCATTATGAAATTGTACAAAATTATGAAATTGTACAAACACAGCTCTGTTCATATTCTATTGATTTTTAGCAATTGGAACTCAGGTATTTAACTGGTCCCACCAACTTAATGCAATAATTCGAGTTGGAAGTATCCATTAAGTTTGCTGAAAGTGTCTAGACCCTTTTGCCAGTAGAAATCCCAAAGCTATGAGGTACCTTGTAGACCTATATGTTCTCTGGCTTATCACAGAGGCTTTGGGGTGCTGTCAAATGTCATACGAATTTAGTTAGGCAGAGGTTTGGGAGTAACATTCCTGGCAAATGTCTGGAAAGCAGATGGCTTAGAGCTAGAGGCTACAATTAATTTTGTTTATAGACCCTTGTAAACTTTGATGAATGTATTAACTAGATTACTTAAGAGACTTCAAAGGCAGCCATGGCAGATTGTCAGCACCTTAATCAACAGTGTGGGTTTACTTCTTGTACTTTCAAGGTCCAGTGTGGAGGCACACAGCTCTCTGGGGCAGTGTCCTGTGTGCGGGTTTCACACTCTGTGCTGCTTCATCCTTGGGACCAGTCCATTTCCACGTGTGATCCCATGAGAGAATGGAGAGCTGGACAACTAAATGCTTCCTCCCAGACATTACACATGTCTCTTCCTCTTATGTTTCCCAGGACAATGGAAGTCAATGGTCAAATAAGCTGTTTGAGATTTTCTAAAATATTTACACAATCGCAACATGCCTGGGTGATAGGGATTATGGAAATGCTCATGGCACAGACATAAGGTAAAAGAGGGACAGAGCTGCTGAGGCTTCGTGGAGATGGCAGGAAGGTTTCACAAAGCTGAAGAAGCAGAAATTCATATTTCAGAGTAGTTGCGATTGTGTGGAATTATTTTTTGTAAAAGCTGATGAAAACTTCATAGAAGGAAGAATTACAAGAAATCCTTTGCACTGTTGGCTGAGCCAATGAAATGGCCACTGTGTGTATGTATTTTTATTTATCTTCTCATTTATCTTCTCTCTTCACCATTTCAGTTCTTTAAATATCCATTTAATCCTTTCTTTCAAATAATTTTATTATTTATTCGATTTATTTTCACTTTAAAATATTTTCTTTGCCAGTATGTGACCACTACTGTTAGTCCTGTTAAATGTGTGAATCGATGCTTTTGAATTGCACACATGTCAACCACCGTTCACATGCTGAGTCAATTTATTAAGCGCAGGAGCAGATGAGCAGTCAGAGATGCTCAGCAGATGGAGCTCTGGTCACCGTTTTTATGCATGGGCCCAATTTGCAATGTGTTTCAAGTGATTTTGGGCAAATGGCACTGAACTTTTCGTATTGAGAGACTCAAAGAAGTGGAAAACACAACTAAATGAGAAAAAAAGAGTCCTACCATTCGTAAGTCAGACAGCTAGAGCATTCTACCCAACAAAAACACGAGAGAGCTTAAACATTAAAGATAGGCCATGTCCTGGGCCATGAACATACTGAAGAAATTTACAAGTACTGCAACTATATATAGTGTGTTTTCCTGTAGTAATGTTACCAAACAATATCAATAACACATTGCACCCACTTCATGAAGCTGTGAAACTGCTCCTGCCTGACAAGACATGACTGTGGAAATATAACTAATGGACATATCGAAAGCAAAAGTGTTCTGGATTCAGAAAAATAGACATAGGATGGGTTATTAAATGGAAAGCCTACAAACAGAATTAGGAAGAAAACTTGTAAAATACAAGATAGAAATCATAACAAATGGATGGAGTAAACATAATAAACAATTTTTATAGGGAACAAAATAACTCTTTCAAAAGGGAACTTAATTAATCTTAAGCAACATAAAAGCAGATATTAAATTAGAATAACATACTTTAAAATAGTATAGGAATACAAATGTTTTGAACTTTAAAAAAATTGAAGTACAATCAATACACAATACTATATTAGTTTCAGAAGTACAACATAGGGATTCCACAATTATAGACATTACAAAATGCCCCCCCCAGAGTAGGGGTAGTTGCACCCTGTCACCACACAGAGCTACTACAATAGCAGTGACCGTATTCTCTATGCTGTACTTTACACTCCTGTGGCATAAGTATTTTTTTACTGGAAGTTTTTACCTCTTTATCCCCTTTACCTCTTTCACACACCTTCCAACCCCTCCCTTATAGCAACCACCAGTTTGTTCTCTGTATTTATGAGTCTATTCTTATTTTATTTGTTTATTTCTTTAGATTCCACATATAAGTGAAATCATACGGTATTTGGCTTTCTCTGTTAGACTTATTTCACTCACCAGTCTGGATGCCTGTTATCTCTGTGTGTTGCCTGAGTGCCGTGGCTGGGACCTCCAGTGCTACGTTGAATAAAGGTGGGAAGAGTGGGCATCCTTGTCGTGTTCCCAATCTTAGAAAAATTATTTTCAGCTGTTTGCCATTGAGTATGATGTTGACTGTGGCTTTTTTGTGTATGGCCTTCATTATGTTGAGATACGTTCCCTCTACAACTACTCTGTTGAGAGTTTTTATCATGGTTGGCCGTTAAGTTTGTCATATGATTTTTCAGCATCTGGTGGTATAATCACGAGGTTTTTTTCCTTCCTTTTGTTAATGTGCGTGTCACATTGATGGATGTGCAGATAGTGTATCATCCAGGCATCTCTCTAATAAATCCCACTTGTTTATGGATGGTCCTTATGATATATTTTTGAATTCGGTTTGCTAATATTTTGTTGAGTATTTTGGCATCCATGTTCATTAGGGATATTGGTCTGTAATTTTTTTGTAGTGTCTTTGTCGGGTTTTGGTATTAGAGAGATGGTGGCCTCAGAATGAGTTTGGAAGTGTTCCCTTCTCCACAATTTTTTGGAAAACTTTAAGAAGGATGCATATTAGCTCTTCTTCATATCTTAGGTAGGATTCACCTAATTGACTTTCTACCACTTTGTGTCTCTCCTCATTTTGGAACCCCTATTATGAGAATAATGTTTCATCTGGAGTTCTCGCAGAGCTTTCTCCGTATCCTCCCTTTTTTGCTATTTTTTCCCTCTGTTCTTCATCTTGTTTACTTTGCACAGCCCTACCTCCCAGCTCACCAGTGCGGTCCTCTGCCTCCTGCAGCCCACTGTTCATTCTATTGTGTTTTTGACTGTGGGTATTTATTTTGAAGCTCTCAATGACACTGATATATATTGTGCCTCTGTTGAAGTTCTCACTCTGATTCCCAATTCTTTCCCCAGTTCAGTGAGCATCTTTATACCTGTATGCTGAATTCTTTTTAGGGAAATTGCTTATCTCCATTTCATATAGGAATTTTCTGGTGTTTTGTCTTGTTACTCTGTTTGGAACATATTCCTCTGCCTCCTCATTCTGTCGGGGTCTCTGGGCTTCCTCCTTTGAATTAGATGCCGGTCTCCTGCCCTAGAGAGTCGTGTATTTATGCAGCAGGCATCTTGTGGGGCCCACAGCTCACACCTCCTGCTCTCATGAGCCTGGTTCTTTTCTGCAGCTGACACTTGCTGAGGTGGGGCTGTGGGAGGGGCCAACCTCCTGCCTGTCTCCTATTGAGGATGGCTCCCCATTGCTCACCTCTGAGTGCCCTTTTCTGTGACATGCAGCTGTTTCTGCCGGGGTGTGCTATGGGTCGGATGTCCCTGTGTGTCTGTCAGCAATGGCCGAGCACCCCTGGGGAGTGTACCTGGGGAGGCAGGGCTGCAGGGAAGGCAGGGCCTGAGCCAGCAGGGCAGGAGGAGGGCTTCAGAGATGGCCCCACTACTGCCTGGTTGCAAGCATCTGCGGGAATGCTGGGAAGTGTCCTTCTCCTCCTTAGACGGCTCCCTCAGAGCTGTGGCCCTCTGCACACTTCCTAAGGCTAGAAAGCCTTTCAAACGTCTCCTCCGTGTTGGGTCTCAGAGGGACCCACAAAGCACTCCAGTCCTCCCCAAGTGATGGAGTCTCAGCCCCCCTCAGTGCTCCACGCCCTCCAGTGTCCCACCCTGCCAGCCTCCAAAGCCAGTGCAATGGGGAATTGTCTTTCTGAATCAGATCCCCGGAGCCAGGCATGCCGGGTCCCTGGGCATGGGCACCTTCTGCGCTGGGCCTCTCGCTCCCGCCCGCGGGCTCGGAGGGTCCAGGAAGCAGCGGCTCTTCCTTCACGGTGCGGGCTTCTCCTCCTCGCCAGGGGCAGGCGGTCTGCTCTGCAGCCTTTGGGGAGCTCCCGGTTAGGTGCCCTCATCCCAGCTGCTCCTGGTGTGTGCGGGGAGGCGGTCGTCGCGGTGACGGCCTGTCCTGCCATTGTCCTCCAACCGCTTCTAGTTACTGTTTAATTCTCTCATCCCAGCATCTTTTCATTGGACAACTGGAGTCATTTACACTTAATGTAATTGTTTATTGGTACAGATTGACTAAGGACATCCCAGTGTTTTCTAGTTGTTTTGTTCTGGCCTTGTCCTTTTCTTCTTGCTGAAATCCGTCATAAAGTTGTGATTTCCACGTGGAATGCTTTCATTCCTTTCTCTTTCTCTTCTGTGAATCCTCTGCGGACTTTCACTATGTGGTAACCATGAGGCTTATGCAAAACCTCTCCAAGACACTGCGGTCTATTTTACACTGGGAACATTATAGCTTAAATTACCCACAAATATTCTATTTCTCTCCCTTATATTATGTTTTTGTTGTGCTCATTAACAAATTATTTTATTTAGACAAACTGGTCCTTTCACTTACTTCAATGTGTCCAAATTTGTATTTTTTTCTCTCCAGCAGTGTGATGGAAATTCTCCTCTGGAAACCTGGACATCAAGAAAGTTTCTTTTCTTCTGTCTGTGATCGCCCACGTCAGTGTTCCCCATGAGGTCACAAGTGAACTGGAGAAAGTCCAGACCTGGCTCTCTGGCCACTGCAGGCCTGACAGCTCGGACTGAGTTCTGTCTGCCTGTGACCTGATGCGTGTGTGGGTGACACTCCCCCAGGGTAGTTTGTATATGGATGAGGATCTCACAGTTTCTTCAAAAGCCCTTTTGTCCATGGACAGATGATGTATTTTTCATGTTTTTGGGGGAGTAAATTGATGGGATTCATACCCATGTCATGTTGATGTCATACCTGCTTTTGCTTTTCTTTCCTGTATTATCACATGTTCCTTATTTACATTTTATAAATGATGCCTGAATTTTATACACTTACAGGTTTCTAATTTTAGTTGTCAGTATATGTAATTCAGAATTTGGCTTTGAAATGTGCTTAAAGACTTTCAGATTTTTTTACATGTTACATGTATTTCCTCTAACAATAATTAATGAACCATTAAAGAATCCTATATATATATGTATGCTACCCCTCATTGCATGTATTAGATAAAACTGGGTTTTTTTTATCTTTCTCTCTATCCTTAGTCTCTAAACCCAACTGATTCTTTTCTCTCATGTAAATACTGCTTTGACTCCTTTAATGTCCTCTGACTTTTTTTAATATAATGGTAAGGGCAATCAATTTCAAACTGATAAAGATTATTATTTTCATTCTTTCTTATTTCCTTTCATCTCTTTTGTGTTTTCAATGTGTAACATAAGAGTTGGAAATTTATTGAACATCTGTGGAATGAATATGCAAACTGGTGACTTAAAAATTTTTAACAGATACAATCAGTGTATCAACTGCTTCATAGTGTTAAGTAAGGATCACCTGAAGACAGTCAAATGGAACAAGGTAAAGTGCTAGCTCAGTTCACATACTGAAAACATGGGGATCATTTTTTTCCAAGCTTTTTAAACTCTTTGGACTGCTAGCTAATGAGCCACATAATGAGTCCCCTGGGGACCTCCTGAGTTGTTCCCTCTAAGCTTCTTATGCTCTTCCCCTCAACGGAAATGTTTTCACCCCTTTTCTCACATCTGAATGACAACAGACAATGCTATATATCTAGGTGGGAGTCGCCTCACGTAGGGAAGCTTGAGAGAAGGAGTCAAAGCTGGAAGGTCATCAGATGGCTCCCAGGCAGCCTAAAGCTTATTATCGGGATCCTGCCACTGACTTCTTTCCAACACAGGTAAGCTTACATCTGAGGTTGAGATGTTAGAAAACAAGAAAGGAACAAATCAGACTCACATAAGTTTAAGACTCATTAACATTTCCTTGGACTAGAAGGGAACCTACCCAAATTTATGTGGAATTTCAGGGAACAGAAAATGTGTCAAGTGTATTTTAAGATGCATACTTTATCATTATGGTCTTTTCAGTCTCAATAACTCCTCGTACTTTATGGAGAATCTGTTTCTTAACACACAGCCACATACAGAATCATAACTTAATTTTTTGCTGTTTTGTTACAGAAATTTTATGCCCAGTATTTCATTTATCATATCATGACAGTAAATTTTTAAAATCCCTGATATTAAATGGGATACCGAGAAGTGTAATGCAATATTTAGTACAATGTAACTTAGCATAAACCCTAGAGGTTAATGATTTCACATCTATGGGCACTGTATAGTAATCTGAAACAGGGCCAGCCTTAAAGAATTTATTGTTCATTTAGAACTAACATGTATGTATTAAGCTACTTATTAAATACTCCCAGTGCAATTACAGAAAGTTTATAGTGTTATTATCTGAAAAAATAGGAAATGGTGGAGAGAAAGAAATCATTCCCCTGACAGATTGTCAAATTTTTGTCCATGACCACGATGATGTGATGTGTGGCTCCATGCCATCACTTTAGCAGAGTTCTTGGCAAGTAAAAGCAGAAAAATTGTGATGAAATAAACTAAGAAAATATTTTTCAATAAAATATTTTGATAAGATAGTAACAAATTAGGAATCAAATTTAGGTCCCAATTTCACATGTAAAAAATAAGATTGAAAAAAGCATGGCCCGGGGCGGAGCCAAGATGGCGGTGTGAGTAGAGCAGAGGAACTCTCCTCCCAAACCACATAGAATTATGAAAATATAACAAAGACAACTTCCTAAAATAGAGACCAGAGGACACAGGACAACATCCAGACCACATCCACACCTGCGAGAACCCAACGCCTCGCGAAGGGGGTAAGTACAAGCTCCGGCCAAGTGGGACCCGAGCGCCCCTCCCCCGGCTCCCGGCGGGTGGAAAGAAACTGGAGCAGTTTTTTTTTCTTTTTTGGCGAGTGCTTTTTGGAAGCCTTAAAGGGACAGGGACCCCAATACTAGGGAAACAGGGCAGTAAGGCCGGTGAGCGGGTGCCTGAGACCAGCGCCCGAGGACAAAGAAAATCACGCATTTTCCCCTTTTTTTTTGGTGAGTGCTTTTTGGAAGCCTTAAAGGGACAGGGAACCCAATACTAGGGAAACAGGGCAGCAAGACCGGTGAGCGGGTGCCAGAGATCGGCACCTGAGGACAAAGAAAATCCCTTGTTTTTTTCCTTTTTTTTTCTTCTTCCTCTTTCATTGTTGCTGATGTTGTTTTGGTTTGGAGAGTGCTTTTAGGAAGTCTTAAAGAGGCAGGACAGAACACTTAGCCCAGAGGCAGGGAATCTGGGGATCTCTGGGCACTATATCCCCCAAGGTAACAGGGAGCACAGAGGCCCATTACAGAGATAAATAGCCTCTTGGCCATTCCCCATCCAAAGGGGCTCCAACATTTTGGAGAAGCAGCCCCAACCAGGCCAACCCCACAGCAACAGCGGATATAAACTCCATAGCAACCGGACAGGTAGCAGGAGCCCTGTCTGCACACAGCTGCCAAGAATAAGCTGTTAGAGGTAGCTATTCTCCCAGGACAGGCAGGCCACAAACCAACAAGAAGGAAAGCTCATCCAGCTGTCACTCGTACCAGCTCTGCAAACAATCTCTATCACCATGAAAAGGCAAAAATACAGGGAGACAAAGATCACAGAGACAACACCTGAGAAAGAGACAGACCTATCCAGTCCTCCTGAAAAAGAATTCAAAATAAAAATCATGAACATGCTGACAGAGATGCAGAGAAAAATGCAAGAGCAACGGGATGAGATGCAGAGAAAAATGCAAGAGAAATGGGATGAAGTCCAGAGGGAGATCACAGATGTCAGGAAGGAGATCACAGAAGTGAAACAATCCCTGGAAGGATTTATAATCAGAATGGATAAGATGTAAGAGGCCATTGAAGGAATAGAAACCAGAGAACAGGAACGTATAGAAGCTGACATAGAGAGAGATAAAAGGATCTCCAGGAACGAAACAACACTAACAGAACTATGTGAACAATCCAAAAAGAATAATATTCGTATTATAGGGGTACCAGAAGAAGAGGAAAGAGGAAAAGGGATAGAAAGTCTCTTTGAAGAAATAATTGCTGAAAACTTCCCCAAATTGGGGGAGGAAATAATCGAACAGACCATGGAAATACACAGAACCCCCAACAGAAAGGATCCAAGGAGGACAACACCAAGACACATAATAATTAAAATGGCAAGGATCAAGGACAAGGAAAGAGTTTTAAAGGCAGAGAGAGAGAAAAAGGTCACCTATAAAGGAAAACCCATCAGGCTAACATCAGACTTCTCGACAGAAACCCTACAGGCCAGAAGAGAATGGCATGATATACTTAATGCAATGAAACAGAAGGCCTTGAAGGAAGGATACTGTATCCAGCACGACTATCATTTAAATATGATGGCGGGATTAAACAATTACCAGACAAGCAAAAGCTGAGGGATTTTGCTTCCCACAAACCACCTGTACAGGGCATCCTACAGGGACTGCTCTAGTTGGGAGCAATCCTAAAAAAGAGCACAGAACAAAACATACAACATATGAAGAATGGAGGAGGAGGAATAAGAAGGGAGGAAGAAAAGAATCTCCAGACAGTGTATATAACAGCTCAATAAGCGAGCTAAGTTAGGCAGTAAGATACTAAAGAAGTTAACCTTGAACCTTTGGTAACCACGAATGTAAAGCCTGCAAATGGCAATAAGTACATATCTCTCAATAGTCACCCTAAATGTAAATGAACTTAATGCACAAATCAAAAGATGTAGAGTAATAGAATGGATAAAAAAGCAAGACCCATCTATATGCTGCTTACAAGAAACTCACCTCAAACCCAAAGACAAGCACAGACTAAAAGTCAAAGGATGGAAAAACATATTTCAGTCAAACAACAGCGAGAATAAAGCAGGGGTTGCAGTACTAATATCAGACAAAATAGACTACAAAACAAAGAAAGTATCAAGAGATAAAGAAGGACACTACATAATGATAAAGGGCTCAGTCCAACAAGAGGATATAACCATTCTAAATATATATGCACCCAATACAGGAGCACCAGCATATGTGAAACAAATAGTAACAGAACTAAAGAGGGAAATAGACTGCAATGCATTCATCTTAGGAGACATCAACACACCACTCACCCCAAAGGATAAATCCACTGGGCAGAAAATAAGTAAGGACACACAGGCATTGAACAACACACTAGAACAGATGGACCTAACAGACATCTATAGAACTCTACATCCAAAATCAACAGGATATACATTCTTCTCAAGTGCACATGGAACATTCTCCAGAATAGACCACATACTAGCTCACAAAAAGAGCCTCAGTAAATTCCAAAATATGGAAATTCTACCAACCAATTTTTCAGAACACAAAGGCATAAAATTAGAAATAAATTCTACAAAGAAAACAAAAAGGCACACAAACACATGGAGGCTTAACAACATGCTTCTAAATAATCAATGGATCAATGAACAAATCAAAATAGAGATCAAGGAATATATAGAAACAAATGACAACAACAACACAAAGCCCCAACTTCTGTGGTAATGCAGTGAAAGCAGTCTTAAGAGGAAAGTATATAGCGATCCAGGCACACCTAAAGAAGGAAGAACAATGCCAAATAAATAGTCTAACATCACAACTATCAAAACTTGAAAAAGAATAACAAATGAGGCCTAAAGTCACCAGAAGGAAGGACATAATAAAGATCAGAGAAGAAATAAACAAAATTGAGAAGAATAAAACAATAGCAAAAATCAATGAAACCAAGAGATGACTCTTTGAGAAAATAACAAAATAGATAAGCCTCTAGGCAAACTTATTAAGAGAAAAAGAAAATCAACACAAATCAAGATAATCAGAAATGAGAATGGAATAATCATGGCACACCCCACAGAAATACAAAGAATTATTAAAGACGACTATGAAAACCTATATGCCAGCAAGCTGGAAAACCTAGAAGAAAGGGACAACTTCCTAGAAAAATACAACCTCCCAAGACTGACCAAGGAAGAAACACAAAAGTTAAACAAACCAATTACGAGCAAAGAAATTGAAACGGTAATCAGAAAACTACCCAAGAACAAAACCCCGGGGCCGGACAGATTTACCTCAGAATTTTATCAGACACACAGAGAAGACATAATACCCATTCTCCTTAAGGTGTTCCAAAAATTATAAGAGGAGGGAATACTTGCAAACTCATTCTATGAAGCCAACATCACCCTAATTCCAAAACCAGGAAAAGATCTCACCAAAAAAGAAAATTACAGACCAATATCCCTGATGAATGTAGATGCAAAAATACTCAATAAAATATTAGCAAACAGAATTCAACAGTATATCAAAAGGATCATACACCATGACCAAGTGGGATTCATCCCAGGGATGCAAGGATGGTACAACGTTCGAAAATCCATCAACATCATCAACCACATCAACAAAAAGAAAGACAAAAACCACATGATCATCTCCATAGATGCTGAAAAAGCATTCGACAAAATTCAACATCCATTCATGATAAAAACTCTCAGCGAAATGGGAATAGAGGGCAAGTACCTCAACATAATAAAGGCCATATATGATAAACCCACAGACAGCATTATACTGAACAGCAAGAAGCGGAAAGCATTTCCTCTGAGATCGAGAACCAGACAGGGATGCCCACTCTCCCCACTGTTATTTAACATAGTACTGGAGGTCCTAGCCATGGCAATCAGACAAAACAAAGAAATACAAGGAATCCAGTTTGGTAAAGAAGAAGTAAAACTGATACTATTTGCAGATGATATGATACTGTACATAAAAAACCCTAAAGACACCACCCCAAAAATACTAAACTGATATCGGAATACAGCAAAGTTGCAGGATACAACATTAAAACAGAGAAATCTGTAGCTTTCCTATATACTAACAATGAACCAATAGAAAGAGAAATCAGGAAAACAATTGCATTCACCATTGCATCAAAAAGAATAAAATACCTAGGAATATACCTAACTGAAGAAGTGAAAGACTTATACTCTGAACACTACAAGTCACTCTTAAGAGAAATTAAAGGGGAGACTATCAAATGGAAACTCATCCCCTGCTCATGGCTAAGAAGAATTAATATGGTCAAAATGGCCATACTGTCTAAAGCAATATACAGATTTGATGCAATCCCTATCAAATTGCCAGCAACATTCTTCAATGAATTGGAACAAATAATCCAAAAATTCATATGGAAACACCAAAGACCCCGAATAGCCAAAGCAATCCTGAGAAAGAAGAATAAAGTAGGGGGGATCTCACTCCCTAACTTCAAGCTCTACTACAAAGCCATATTAATCAAGACAATTTGGTACTGGCACAAGAACAGAGCCACAGACCAGTGGAACAGATTATAGACTTCAAAAATTAACCCAAACATATATGGTCAATTAATATTTGATAAAGGAGCCATGGACATACAATGCCAAAATGACAGTCTCTTCAACAGATGGTGCTGGCAAAACTGGACAGCTCCATGTAGGAGAATGAAACTGGACCATTGTCTAACCCCATATACAAAGGTAAACTCAAAATGGATCAAAGACCTGAATGTAAGTCACGAAACCATTAAACTCTTGGAAAAAAACATAGGCAAAAACCTCTTAGACATAAACATGAGTGACCTCTTCTTGAACATACCTCCCTGGGCAAGGAAAACAACAGCAAAAATGAGCAAGTGGGACTACATTAAGCTGAAAAGTTTCTGTACAGCGAAAGATACCATCAATAGAACAAAAGGAACCCTACAGTATGGGAGAATATATTTGAAAATGACAGATCCGATAAAGGCTTGACATCCAGAATATATAAAGGGCTCACACGCATCAACAAACAAAAAACAAATAATCCAATTAAAAAATGGGCAGAGGAACTGAACAGACAGTTCTCTAAAAAATAAATACAGATGGCCAACAGACACATGAAAAGATGCTCCACATCGCTAATTATCAGAGAAATGCAAATTAAAACTACAGTGAGGTATCACCTCACACCAGTAAGGATAGCTGCCATCCAAAAGGCAAACAACAACAAATGTTGGCAAGGCTGTGGAGAAAGGGGAACCCTCCTACACTGCTGGTGGGAATGTAAATTAGTTCAACCATTGTGGAAAGCAGTATGGAGGTTCATCAAAATGCTCAAAACAGACCTACCATTTGACCCAGGAATTCCACTCCTAGGAATTTACCCTAAGAATGCAGCAATCAAGTTTGAGAAAGACAGATGCACCCCTATGTTTATCACAGCACTATTTACAATAGCCAAGAATTGGAAGCAACCTAAATGTCCATCTACACATGAATGGATAAAGAAGATGTGGTACATATACACAATGGAATACTACTCAGCCATAAGAAGAGGAAAAATCCTACCATTTGCAGCAACATGAATGGAGCTGGAGAGTATTATGCTCAGTGAAATAAGCCAAGTGAAGAAAGAGAAATACCAAATGATTTCACTCATCTGAGTAATATAAGAAAAAAGGAAAAACTGAAGGAACAAAACAGCAGCAGTATTACAGAACCCAAATATGTACTAACAGGTACCAAAGGGAAAGAAACTGGGGAGGATGGGTGGGCAGGGGGGGATAAGGGGGAGAAGAAGAAGGGGGATATTAAGATTAGCATGCATAGTGGGGGAAGGGAGAAAGGGGAGGGCTGTACAACACAGAGAGGACAAGTAGAGATTCTACATTTTGCTATGCTGATGGACAGTGACCGTAATGTGGTTTTTGGGGGGGACCTGATATAGAGGAGAGCATAGTAAACATAGTATTCTTCATATAAGTGTAGAATAAAGATTAAAAAAAAATCAGTTCCTGTGTGCTGACCTCCAATGAGTTCTGCACAGTGGTATAGAGGGCATGTTAAAGTGTGGGCAAAGTGTCTGTTTGTTTTTATGCAGAAGATCAAGGCCTAGCTTGGCTACCCAGAAAATGAACTAAGATACGATATGAGGAGGAGCTTCCGGCATCAGCACTCTCTGGAGGACTCGTGCCAGCAGATGATCATCAAAAAGCCTCCAAAGGGATCCAGGCGATGCTGTGGTTGTGGCTGCGTCCACCCACCGTTTCCTGGACTTGCCATTGGAATGAGGAGAGAGATGTTTAGGCTGGCGTGTGCATACAGTGAGACAATGAATTTGACTGGATCTGTACTGTTGGAACTCAATCAGAAGTTGGTAGGGGTGCAAGTTGTAGTGCTCCAAAATCTTATGACTATAGACTATCTACAGTTAAAAGAACTTATGGGATGTGAACAGATCCCAGAAATGGGTTGCTTTAATTTGTCTGACATCTGTCAGACTGTTCATGTACAGTTGGACAATATCCATCATATCATAGACTAATTTTCACAAATGCCTAGGGTGTCTAAATGGTTTTCTTGGCTTCACTGGAGATGGCTGGTAATTATAGATTTGCTTTGTTTATGTCACTGTATTCCTATTATGTTAATATGTGTGTGCAAGTTAGTTAGTATTTTAAAACCTATACATGCTTAAGGTACTCTACAAGAAGATATGTCAAAGAAATAATCAATCCTCCCATGTTTTATTCTATATGCTACATCTATAGATTTTCTTCCTCCTTCCTTATTACAACCCTTAAATAGAATTCGTGCCTCATATCGAATTTACTGAGTATCATAATTCCTCCAGGTGGTAAAGATACCTCGAGACAAGTGCTGGGCATAGAAGTTACAGGGCATAAATCTGAAAAGAAGTAAAAAGCTAACCTTTTCAAACAATATGGCTTCTCTCTCACTTACCAACTTTACATTTCCCTGTATGGCCCCGGAAGATGACTGGTTAGCCAGAGACGGGTAAGATTCCTCAAGGGAGGAACAACCTAAGACAGGCACAGTTCACAGGGGGGCTATCAGGTGAGAAATTGGGGAACAACAGTGGTGAAGCTTAGAACCTCACCCCCCACTCCCCCATGTTGAGAGAAAGCTTCTGCATCCATGGATGTTCTATTGCCCTGGTATAGCTCGGATTAGCACATAGTCTACAGGCACACACCTGATCATCTACAATTGCTCTCTTACAACACTAAACTATGTTTTCTACCTTTATCTTGATTCTACCTACCACTTCATCAGTTTATTAAAAGTAATAATAATAATAAAGGGAGAAATGTGGTATCCACATATAAATCAAGTATAAAAATCAATTGAATATTCATATTTGACCAGATTGTTTATAGTTCATAATGCGTGATCAAAACCGAAAATTTCTGTGATGACTGCCCTTGTACTGTTCACCATGTAAGAACTTATTCACTATGTAAGAATTCGTTCACCATGTAAGAACTTGGTCATTATGCTTCAGAAGATTGGAGACTGAAGAGAACTAGGCTTGAGATGGATTAATGACTGTGCATTGAGCATTGACCCCCCTATACAGAATTTTATTGTTGTTAACAACCATTTGATCAATAAATATTAGAGATGCCCTCCCCCACAAAAAAATAAGATTGATTAAAGATTTAGATGTAGAAAATGAAACTCCAATTTAACAAAATAAACGTATAGGGAAATACTTACGTAAAGCATGAGCAAATTTGATGAAGGAAACACCATGCAATACAAATTACAATTCGAAAAAGAAAAAAATAGTATCTGAGAAGAAGAAAGATACAAACTATGCTAAAAGATGTTTTAAAATGTAGAATTTATGTGGGTATACATCAAAAATTGAAAGTCAGTAATGTGTAACCATTTCTTACATATTAAGCAGAAAAAGATAAATCAAGTTAAAAATATCACAAACATTTTGGTGAAGAATATGCAGAAACAGGTGAACATATTAGCAATAAAAATGCATATTAAATCCATAATAGGGTGTTTATCCTTATTTTATGAATCACAGATGGGAAAATTGATGATTATCATTGGTTGTGGGAAAAATTAAAAGGCCAGGACTGTCCTCTGTGGCAGATCAGGGCGTAGATCCTTCCTGGGAAGCAATATGACCCTGAAAGACAATACTTTCTTAATAAAGTGTATTCTCAGTCAGCATTATTCATAGAGATGGCTATATCTATGTTGTTTTGTTAAAAAATTTGAAGAAACTTTCTTTAAAAATAATAAAATACTTTTTGTATAGGATCTGTTGCTTAGGTAAAATTCTATGGCACTTTTAATTGCATATTAAAAAAGTAGTATTTCCGAAGTATTTAGTCATGAGAACATGTACACAATTATAATATTTGCATATATAGAGAGCTATCACATTTAAGTTGTATTCTAGATATACCTTTTATGTAAAATATTTGTATTTGTATATACATTATTCATTTAAAAATGTGTCAAAAAAAAGAAACAAATGTTTTAAAGGAAAGATTATATTTGATGGTGGGGTTAGAGATGTTTTTATTTCTCCTTTTTTCCACATGTGTGTTAAATAATCTGTAGTGCTCATTAGAAGCATTTATAGACTACAGGCTTTAAAAAATAATTCAACATAATTTTAGCAAAAACATTCGCATAATACCATTGATATGAGTTTATTTTTCTTTAGATAAAGGAATTGAACCCATGATATCATTTCAAAACAAAATCCAGATGTTACAATATTACTCGACAATATCCCCCCTGCTGTACTTTTTATCCCTGTGAATTATTTTCATGGTAAGCATTCCATAATGTATTTAATTGTTGAATCATGACGTTGTACACCTGAAACCAATAGATGTTGTGTATCAGCTATACTTCAATAAAAAAAAAACCAGATGAAAATAAAACATTTTACCTAAATACCAACTTTAATGTAGTATTGCATTCTGAGGCAGACCAAGGTGAGTATAGGAAACAAACTCTGTGGGTACAGAGAGGACGGAAGAAGTAGCAGATGGATATTCTGTAGTTAATTCAGGGGTATCTGCACCGAAGATGATGGGATCGGCTCAGGGCATGATCACGGGAATGTAGCGCCAAGAAGCTGAGTTCAGCGGACGTTCCTGACCACATCCAGCCACACAGCTCCCGCTCTGCCCCATTCAGCTGGACTTTTTGTAGCAGGCACATTTCCTCAGCACCAGAAGGTCCTCCCATTTCCCCTCTGTGAATTATCTTTCTCTATTCTTCCACCTTTTAGTGTTACCCTAAATTGTAATACCCTCTTTTTTTTATGTTTTAGACTTATCTTAAAAATGGTTGAATTCTTATTTATTTACTTGTTTCTGCCCTTGCTGTCTCTATCTCCCATGGGTCTCTGAGTTCTGCAAAATCAGGGATTTCATTTCTCTCTTTCCCAGTGTATTCCCACGTCAGAGCACAGTGGCTGGTACACAGCACTTGCTAAATAGAGACAGAAAGTCGCTGTTGAAGAGAAGCATAACCCTGTATATTCCTCAAAATCTGTGCATTGTTTTGCCACTTCCAAAATTTAATTTTCATAATCTAAAAGTCAGTTTCCTCCACCTGACAGCATTTTTTTTGTCCTATACCTTCCACATTCTTGATATCCTCTGAATTATTCAACTGCTCCTAGGAGACAGGAATTAATATTCCAGGACAGTAATGAAAAATGGAATGTGCTATGATTCTATTGTTTAATTAATGCCTCTGCATCATCTTTCACTTAGATTTTTTTCTATCATTAAATTCTGGTTCTTTATTGAAATTTATTTAGTATGCCAAGTGATTATGGAGGAGCACAATAATGGACATTTGTCATGCAAGAATTAAAGGGCATTTATAATGCTTTCATTTCACTGTGATTATAATGCTTACCATTTTGTTGTTAAGGTAGCGGGCACAATTAAACAATAATATCTACGGTTATTCCCCAGAGGTGAAGGTTATAACCATTTCTCATATAAGAATATAGACTCATTTTTTAAGTTGTTTGCTTAAGTAGAGTTGAATTACTTTAGTTAAATGAAAGAACCAGGTATCCAAGCTAGGCTTCCCTCATTTAAAAACTGGTATGTCTCCAATCCCAAGATTATTTTTCATATACTTGAAAATGACTTTTATTCAGGGTCTTCATGGTTTAGAGCCTACATGGAGAACAGAACAGCCTTATTTTGTGGATAACTTCAGTTTGCTTGTTCCTATTCACAATATCAAGCAATGAAAATAAATGCTCTGTTGTATTGGAGGGCTATGTATTTCAAAGATAAAACTTGGTGTTCTACATGCAGTTCCAAATATTTTAGACATTCTATATGCATGACTGCAAGAATAAACTTGGAGGAACATTCACATGATCTAAGGTGATTATGAAGGTGTCTACTGTATTTTGTGATTAAAGATTGTGGATAGGAGTCCCAACTTTAGTGTGCTACCAAACTACTTTAATGTTAAAACCATAGCCTTATGAAAAATATAATATCCTATTGGTCTAATGTTGTAAAAAATACCCATATATCCCATTTCCCAAAACTCCCTGGAAAGCTATTAATGCTTGCATTCTCCAAATAAGTGAAAGTAAAGCCTTTCTGCAAAACTTGTTCACAACATTGTTTACAATTACATGCAAACCCCAAAGCCAAAAGCAGTAGGCATGACCAACAAGAGCTTCCCAGCCGGCTTCATCCTTCTGGGCTGCTCTGAAAAGCCACAGCTAGAAACTGTTCTCTTCTGGGCTGTGATCCTCTTGTACACCATGATCGTCCTCTCCAACTCAGCCATCATCCTGCTCTCCTGCGTGGACCCTCGTCTCTACACCCCGATGTACTTCTTCCTCAGCAATCTCTCCTTCCTGGATCTCTGCTACACCACAGCTGCTGTGCCCCAGATGTTGTCCAACCTGTGGGGGCCAGACAAGAGCATCACCTACACAGGCTGTGTCCTCCAAGTCTGTGTGTTGCTCTGTCTTGGGGCCACAGAAGGCGTCATGCTGGTGGTAATGGCCTTTGACTGCTACGTCGCTATCTGCCGGCCCCTGCACTACACCGTCATCATGAACCGTCCGCTGTGCTGGAAGCTGGTGCTCACGGCCTGGCTGTGCAGCCTGATGGAATCTGTGACCCAAACCCCCGTCACATTCCAGCTGCCCTTCGGTGCTCACCGCCACCTGGATGACTTTTTATGCCAAGTTCCTGAACTCATATGCCTGGCCTGTGGGGACACCGCTGCCAGTGAGTGGCAGATGACCATCTCTGCTGTTCTCTTCACCATCGTGCCAGTGGGGTTGATCCTGAATTCCTATGGCTTCATAGCTCAAGTCTTGGGGAAAATCCAGTCTGAGGAGGGAAGGCAGAAGGCCGTTGCCACCTGCTTCCCCCACCTCAGCGTGGTCATCATGTTCTATGGGACAGTGGCCATGGTGTACACAGACCCTAAGAACCAACTTGCTTCCAAACACGGCAAGTTTGTCACCTTCTTCTTCACCATGGTTACACCATTGCTGAACCCCCTCATCTACACCCTGCAGAACAAAGAGGTGAAGGGGGCCCTGCAAAGACTCCTGAGGAAGGGGGACAGCGTGAGGGGAAATAATAAATTGAGTTTTTGACTGGAACTAATTTGAAAATCATGATCTGCACCCACTCTACAGTGGAGAGTCTGAATTCTAAGTAGAGGAGGGAGGGCTTAGGTCAAAGCCAGTACTTCATGAATTATTCTTTATTCCTAATAATTTACAAGTAATTTTGGTAAGAAAAAGTCTGTCCATTTTGTCCACCTATTAACTCTTCCACAGGGAGAAATGCTGTTTGCAGAGTTATTTGGATGAATTCATGATTTTTTAATAGCATATTAAGTACCAACATTTCAATATTAGAAAACCAACAAATTATGTTATCTGCTATACCTGTTTAAATTTTTTTAAATGAATGTAACTGCACTCCAAAAACTCAATTACATAAACCTGAAAGGAGAGACATGCTCCTACAGTTTTCCTAGCTTTCTCTTTAAATGCAGTTTTACTTTTTAAGTTTGGTATCTGAATGACATCTTGGGTACTAAGAAGTGCTTCCTGCATACATTTTGCTATATTCTTCTTTTACTTAGAATTTTCATAAGACATACCCATGAGAGTGATAATCCTCTGGGGTACTTATTCCCGAGGATGTGCAGGCTCTCATCCCATGAGACAGAAGGATGTTTAAACCCAAACTCAATCTCTGTGTGATTACAAATATGGTACATATTTGTTTCAAATCTATTCTACCTACATTATACAAAGCCATCTTTAAATAAAACAAAGGATAAAATAAAACTCACTGCCTCATGGATTCTCTATGTTATCTCCTTTTTGGTAAGGTGGTAAAACACAACTCAGTCTAAATCCAAGTGGATTTTTGAAAATTAAACTCAGATTTTAAATGATGAACCCAACACTTTAACACAAAAACCTGAATTAAAAAATTTCATTAGGGTAAATTGAACAATTTAAAGGTCCTTGTGCTCTCAGAAATACCAAAAGATACCACCTACTTACAATAAATTATAATACATACCCATTCTCTGATTTATGCCAGAGTCACTGCACCAGTTTCTAGGTGATTTAGACAAGAGCTTTATGGGGCAGAGTGGTGTATTGCTGAATAGTGTAATGTTTGTCATAATCATAAAAAACAATAGGCTCAGTTAGAGATGTTTATTGGAGATGGGAGGGAAGAGATATTTATTTGTGATGTGGCTTAAAGAGGAGTTGCTTTTTCAAAGTAGTTACATGAAAAGTTTTTTTTTTCTAAAGCCTAATAATGCTTCATAGATAGAAAAATAGCAGTAAACACTGCTTGCCCTGTTGGGTGACCCAATAAATTGTAGCTATGTGTTATTTTTTCCTACTTTTCATCTTATCATCCTTGCTTCATTGTCTTTTTCTTCTCCTACTATCCAATCAAGCCCCTCTTTGAAATATGTTATTATTTACTCAATTTATTTTTATTTTAAATATTTCCTGTCCAGGAGTTGGCCACTGCCTGTCAATATTCTCAGCTGAGAAAATTGATGCTTGAACTGTGTCCCATTGCTATCCTTATACCGAGTAGATACTAACAAGCACAAGGAGCAGATTAAGTGTGTGAGTTGCTCAACAGCTGGAGTCAAGTTATTATCATGGTGGAGATGTAAGCCACTTAGCAATGTTCCCAAGTAGCCTTTTTCAAGACGGCACTGACCTTTTCTTGCTGAAACATTCATATGAGCAGAAATGAACCCTGAAAATATAAAGACAACTCTGTAGTTACGCTGACTAGGAGACAGAAATAGATAAAAGTCTTCACCCAACAAAAATAGAATATACTTTTTTTTTGAAGTCTCCAAAAACATTCACCAAAGACGAGAATATTATGGGCCATAAAATGAACATGAACAAATTTAAAAGAATGAAACTCTACAGACTGTGTCCTCTTGTAATCATGTAATAAAACTGAAAATCAATAACATAACAAATGAAATATTTTAGAAAAATCTCTGAGTCCATGGAAATTATACTACATGATTCCAAATAACCCATGAGTCAAAAAGGAAGCCTCAAAGGAAAATGCTCAGAGGAAAATGCACAAGTTCTAAACTCTAAGCCCATCTAAACTATCATTCAAGAATAAGAAAAAATAACAATTTTTAAAGAAGACATTTTAATTTTTTTTTGATATGATTGTTTAGCATGGTCTGAAAACTTTAAGTTTAGGTATAAATGTACAAAGATCATGAGATTTGGATACAACAGCAATAAAATATGCTGAAAAGAAAAACAATAAACAGTATTTAATTAAATATAAGCAAGGTTACATATACTAATAATTATTGTAATTAAGAGAAATAAGCTGGCAATGGAAGCAAGTTAAATCATGCTGAAAAACACTCTCCAATAGCTTGAAGCTGGAGTGACCAGGTATTGCCATTGACTACAGGTGGTACTGAAATTGGAGGCTTAGTCAAAAGTGTGTTTATAAGGCTGTTAAAACCTGACTGTTCATCTTCACACTTATGTCATGTAGCTGGGCATCTTATAGTTTAAGGAGGTGGTGATTTCAAGAGGCTCTGAATTTGGAAAGATAGGCAGCGCATGGTCACTAAGGGGACATCTACACAGTGAACCGCGAGGCATCCAGCCCCTTCCTGCTGCTGGGCTCTCAGGTGCCGGCCCCCCACCATGGCCTCCAGTCCCCAAGAGACTCTGTCCAGGGGAATCAGATGGCAACCAGGGAAATGTCACACTGGCGCTGACTGTTTCCTAGATGAATGAATCACTTGGGTCATAGTTCAGCACAACTTGGCAGTTTTTAAGATTTACTCTTGTCCAAAGACCTTCCTAACAGCAGAAATGCAAGGATTAGCTGACACATAAGAGATTTTCTAAAACAAAATACATTCAGCAAACCAAAGGCAGAGTAAAAAAGCAAACGGTGAATGCAAGGAAGGAAAAGAGTATTTCAAAGGGAACGACGATTTATCAACTCAGAGAAATAAGAACATGACAAGATATTAAATTGGAAAGAAGGATTTTGAAAATCAGAAGAATAAAAACAAGTTTTTTGATTGACACAACCTATTTAAAATTATTTTTTAAAATTTATCTGTGAGGATGTCTCCAATGAGATCATCCCTTGATTTCATGGACTGAGTAAAGAATTTTGCCTTTCTTTATGGGAGTGAGCATTATCCAATCCATCCAGGACCTGAATAGAACTGAAAGACCGAGGATGGAAGAATACATTCTTTCTGACTGTCTGACCTACGACACTGGACAACTTCATTCTGTCTGACAGTCTGACCTATGACACTGGTCTCCTACATGCTCTGTGACAGTCTGACCTGCGACATTGGTCTCCTGCACTCGGTCTGACTGTCTGACCTACGACACTGGTCCCCTTCACTCTGACTGACAGTCTGACCTATGACACTGGTCTCCTACATGCTGTGTGACAATCTGACCTGAGACATTGGTCTCCTGCACTTGGTCTGACTGTCTGACCTACGACACTGGTCCCCTTCACTCTGACTGACAGTCTGACCTACAATGCTGGTCTCCTGCAATCTGTCTGACAGTCTGACCTATGACACTGGTCTCCTGCACTCTGTCTGACTGTCTAATTTATGACAGTGGTCTCCTAGACTTTGTCTGACAGTCTGACCTATGACACTGGTCCCCTGCACTCTGACTGACAGTCTGACCTATGATGCTGGTCTCCTGCACTCTGTCTGACAGTGTGACCTATGACACTGGTCTCCTACACTCTGATAGTCTGACCTATGACACTGGTCTCCTGCACTTGGACTAGGACTTTCACCACAGGTCTATGAGGTCTCTTGCTTGTAGAAAAGAGATCACGGGACTTCTCAGCCTCCATAATTATGTGGCCCAGTTTCTTATAATAAATCTTCTCTGTCTCTCTCTCAGTGGATAGATAGACAGGTGATTGGTGCCACATCTATCTCTATATGAATATCTATATATAAAATATATGCCTATGTATGATTATGTAACTATATAGAATTTATATATCTATATTTGTATACCTTTATCCATCTGATTTATCTGTCATCTCTCTATCTATCATCTATCTATCTATCTCTTATCAATAGATCTATCCCCTATGGGTTCTGTTTCTCTGAAGAACCCTAACACAGTTGTACATCTGATATACAAACCATTTGAATACTTTCGTAAAACCCTCAAAGTGTCTATTACCAACAGACTGACTATTATAACATAGCTTCTGTTGTTCAAGAATACTTTCTATTCATGTCAGAACACAGATGTCATAGTAACTCTTGATATCTAGGTAAGATTTGTTTAAAATCACTGACCCTCCAATATTCGTGGTAGGTGCTTTCCCTTAGATTTTCGTGACTCTCAATAAATTTTTTACTCATGTGGTCCCTTCTCTATTGCTTTCCCTGAAGTTGTGCAGATACCACATTTAAATATTAAGTTACCTTTCTTTCCCAACATTTTTAAAGCAAGGATTTCTCCTCTTTGTCAAAGAGAGCTGTGTGGGTTTTTGTCATAATGTCTTATTCCAATGAGATAGAATGATAGAATGGCAACTAAAGATGCACACAGATACACTTTTTTCAATGATACATATATTTTTAAAAATTTTAATGATATGCATTACCATTAATGTTATCAGTGGTGGTATCCAGCTCCATGGATCTTTCTCCCTAAGTCTGGCTCTCAGCCAGGACAGAGTTCCCACCCTAGACCTCTGTCTTTCCAGGTATCAGGATCATAAAACTTGGGGGCAGTAATACTTGCTTATCAAATATTGCACTTTAATAAATCATGTTAATCATTGGAAAATTATTTGGCATTTTTAATGTTCTTGTTATGAGAGGAAAACCTTAGCAACAGATTAATAAGGTCTTTTTGTCACGCAGTGGTATAATGCACACCCATTAAAAATTTTAAGTAGTGTTTAATGATAACCTAAATATACATGATAAAATGGTGAATTGTTAAAAAATATGAAACATTCAAGTAAAATTTATAGAAATTAGTACAAAGATACAAATAAATGTACCCAACAAGGAATTACTTCTCTACCACAGAAGTATATTGAATGACCATCTTTATTCTATCATTATAGTACAATAGGAGGGAAATTGCCTTAGAAATGTATTTGAAGCAATGAACTTCTCTTAATATTAACAAAAATATGTCTGGAGAGAAGTAATAAAGAAAATATTGTATCTCCCTTATTGCTTCTAGAGGGATATGGAATAAAAATGAGACAGAACATGTAAAGACCAAGGTGAGATGTGAAGGGCAACTGTAAAAATAACTATGATGGCAATACCTCAGTACACCTCTAGGCTCTTACAGAAAACCACTAGATATATCAGTGGTGGAAGTAATCCTCCCTTCTATTCAGTGAAGTGGATATCACGATGAACCAGTTGCTCCTATGATTCCTGGTGGTATTAACTATCCACATCCCATAGGGTTCATACTCAGGTGTTTGAATTTAGAGTTTAATCCCTTAATCCAGGATGTACCCTGGGTGTTGAGGACTATAGTAATGATGATGATGCTGGTTATAAAAACTAACCCAAAAACTAAACTAGTCAGAAAAGCACTCCACTTACAGTACAAATTTAATGTTTATGAAAATGAAGAAACTGAGTCACAAAAATGTGAAGTGCTTTCCTCAAGGCTGTAAGTGGTTGTGTTGTGTTGAAATCCAACTGATTTGTGTGCTTAAACACAGAATACTACCTCTACTAATAATATGTCAAACAATAGTCTGCTCAATGTAGAAAATATTTAATGACAAAAATTTTTTAAATCAACATCAATCCTTCATAGGTACTGTTAATATCATTTTGTAGTTATATTTTGTTTTTTATTCCCCTAGTCATACATGCTCTTTAAAGAAATACACTGAGGACATACAATGTAGCTTTGGAATAATATTATGTTAATTATCCACCAGGTGGCCATGGGTGATGCCAAATCGTTCCCATATTAGCCTACTAGAGTTCCAGATAGAATCTGAAAATAATCCCTTCAATTAATATACACATTTCTCCTTCCTGTGGAGACAGATCATCTAGCCAAGGGATAAAGGGGACAGATATAAGAGTCTCCTATACAGTCACAAATATCTATGATTCCGGTAGCTGAGGAACAAGCTGCTTAACGCATAGAGAGAGTTCTGGCGAGAGTGGTGTCCTGAGAACGCGCAGAGGGTGCTAAGCGGCCAGATGACAAAGGCAGAACTTCCTTCACCTCAAGGAGCAACCATCACAGACACAGAAAACTTCTGTTATAAGACGCTTCTCCCACTTCTTGATTTTTGATTAGTGCTTAAGACAGGAAACTATGGTACAGAGATCAGTTATCATGGCCAAGGATACATAAGCTAGACATTAACAAAAAAAGCTTCAAACACCAGATAGTTTAACTATAAGCCAATGATTTTAAGGCCTAATTCACACCTGAAAGTGGTATATAGGTATCAGCTAATTTAAAAAGCATTTAAATGTTAACAGAAAATAAACCTTATGAAAAACAATGAGGTCAAGAGCTGAATGATCACTTCTTAGGCATGCACAAAAGTAGAAACCTGGGTGAGCGGGGACGGGCGGTGTGGTCGCCCAGGAGAAGGGCAGGCGCTCCGGTTCCGGGTAAATCCCTTCTTCCGCCTCGGCCGCCCTCCGCCATGGCGAGTAGCAGCGGCGCCGGGGCCACGGCGGCAGCGAATCTGAATGCGGTGAGGGAGACCATGGACGTCCTGCTTGAGATTTCAAGAATTTTGAATACTGGCTTAGATATGGAAACTCTGTCCATTTGTGTACGGCTTTGTGAACAAGGAATTAATCCAGAAGCTTTGTCATCGGTTATCAAGGAACTTCGCAAGGCCACTGAAGCACTAAAGGCTGCTGAAAATATGACAAGCTGACTTTCTGGAGAAATCCTGATGAGATATGTGAAGTCCTGCAAGAGGATTTGAAGATTGTATTGTAGTCAAGGATGTACAATGAATTACTGCATGCAGCAGTGCAGAAACATTTTCTTTTTGAAAAGAATTATAAAACCATAGTTTTATAAATCAGTGGAAAGTGGCTTACAGAGAAGACTATCAAGTGTGTTTACATCACATTTTACCTTTTTTAACAGCTCTAATGCTTTGACATTGCTATGTTCATATTTATGTATTCCTTATTTAAAGCTCTGGTAACTTTAATTTTCTAAGCAGTGTGTCTGTCAGATGTGTACATCAGCTCTGCTGGTTGAAGTATAGTGGAACCCATCAGAAGTAATGTGGTAGTTAACGACTTGTTGACATTTCCATTATAAACTTTAATTTTGAATTGTTTATGCAGAATACCTGTGGATTTATGTTGTATTGGGCTAAAAGTTGACAGAATTTCAGTCACCATTTGTGAGTAATGATTTAGGTTTATCATGTATATGAGAGTCTCATTTTTTTAATAGCTTGGAAAACATTTGTTTTAATTTGCTCTTTAACAAAGAATATTTAGTTTTTTAAACATACTGTTTGTTGGATAGTAGTGTGAATCAGATTTTTGTATTGATTGAAAAATAAAACTTTTAGGAACTTAGATTTTAAAAGTAATGGCAGTGCTTAGGTTAGTATTATCATTTGAATCATTTAAGTTTAATGAGAATATTGATGTTTTTCTAAGTGTTATACTTCTACAAATGATGGCCTAAGAAAGTGCATAATGAAATATTTTCCAAGATTTCCAAAAAGTAAAATTCTTCTACTTTTATTACATAAAAATAATTTGAGTACTTACCTAATACATCTTGAATAAATCACTAAATAGGAGGTGTCTTTCAACAAATATTATTTTCGGAAGGAATAAAAATTGCCAGTCATTAAACACAAGCTAAATAATCAAATGTTCTGTATCAAGAATTACAAATATCCCATTCTAATGTCATTTTTGTGTGTCAGTTTTACTCTGAAAGTTTTAACTAATCAAAGTGATTTTTCAAAATTAATTTTAGAAAACTTAGGATGGTGTTAATTCTGTTGTAGGAGAAACTCAATGGAATATTTTTCCCAAGGTTATTATTCATTTTGTCTGATTTTATTTTAGGCTTTGTTGGCTTCCATTTAAATGACATTACACACATTTACTCTTTAGTAGCATTTTTTGTTCTTTAGACATATTGAAGTGCTTTTAATAAGATTTAGTAATATTTAAATGACAATCTTCTGTACTGTTTTAAAAATCTAGCTTTTTGACCACCACTTTGACTTTGTAAACAAATGCATGGCATCGTTACCCATGTATACAAAAAGGTCTATTGGCAGAACTGGTTGGGAGACAATAATGACTTGTGTTGGTAAGTAATATTAAGCAATGCAAATACTGCATGTTTGTGTTTATTAAATAAAAAAGAGAACACTTGTCAAGTTGCAAAATTTGTATGTACTTTTAGGCCATAAGAGTTTTATTTATGACTTTGTAGATTAAGTTATTTATGTGTGAAACAAAGCAGGAAAATACACTGAGAAGGAGTTATATTTACAGAGGGTTTCTTTAATAAAGTTACATTTTTTAAATGTAAATGTATATATTTTTAATGCAAACTTAAGTAATATTTCAGAAAATGAAACCAAGTAATGATACATTTACAGTGTTGTGTGTTTGTTAATGACAAAATAAAACCATATGGGTGGTAAAAAAAAAAAAAAAAAGTAGAAACCTGGATCGTGTCAATCAGATTTGTCGGAACACAAAGGCTGTTCACTGAGCACAACTACAGCTTCGGGACATTAATTCACACTAAGTGTGGAGACAGCTTTTCAGCAGATAAGCCTTCACAAACACAAGAGTAAAGATGGGATATATTGGGAGTGTGTTAACTTCTGAATTTAATAATTAGCATATTGAAAGAACAGGATGTTACCTTATGATTCCAAATCACATCATTTTATCCTAGAAGATCCACAGCGGAAGGAATGTGGGTTATACACCTTTAATTTACATAAAGGGAACAATCCATTAAACAAACAATGATGCATACCGATTAAATGCTTCAAGTTCTAAGCACTGGAAAAACATAAATGATTACAACATGTTTACTCACATAAAGAATGCTAAGTCTGTAGAAGTGATAGCAGTTGTTTTTCCTATTATTCTTGTCATTATTGTTGCCATAATCAGTTGTAGGTAACACAGTGGATGCTCATTCTTTGCTAGGCTCCCGTGGGGAGCAGTTATTAGACTATTGCACAGATATGTTTATCTTAAATTTATAAATCAATCCCAAAAGATTCCTAAGACTACCTGACAATCCTGATATCTCTACCTTGTTCATTGCTCACCTACTCTCCAAAATGCCTTTATTCTCAAGTTTTTAACAATCCGCCCTGTTCTCACAGAGAGGAGCTCTTCTTGGTTCTGATCACACAGGGAAAACAGGAGGCAAAAGACAGTAACTCACTGGTGCCACGCGGGGGCTCTCTCCGCCTTCCCTCCTGCTGTGGTTAATGAGCTGGCCTTGCTCACACACGAAATTGGTTCCAAAGCTTTTGACCATTCTCAAATGTCTTCTGTCTGTAAGAAATTTCCCCCTTTTTCATTCATCACCAATTTTCTCTTTTATAGAATGCTTCCCTTAAACCTGTCTGTAATATCCCACAGCAACAAAACACACTGGAGTCATACACCCTTCTAGCTACTCCTCCATTTCTCTGCTCTCATTTAGCACAAAAAGACAAACTGTATTAATTAATATTTTATTCATCTTGTTCCCTTCCTTTCCCTCTATTTTACCCCAAATGCCCTCTGAGCATAACTCCATTTTGATTGTTCCTACTAGGTCCCGAGCAGACTCCAGGCTGCCAAATGCAATGGTCAGTGTTCAGAGCTCACTGTGATCCAGCAAGACGCTGCACCTGCTGCAGCTGATCGCACTTCCCATCTTTGAGCCATTCTCACACCTGAATATAAGAAAATATTTTATGTTACCCAATCAATACCTATCTCTTTATTATTTATTTTTATTTACTTATCAAATTATAGTTTTAGTCCAATATTATATTGGTTTCAGTTATACAATGTAATGTTTCAACAATTATATACATTATTATTCAACACTATAAGTGTAGTTATGATCTCTTACCACACAATATTAAATATCATTAACTATATTCCCTGTTACATTTTTCTTCCCAATAGTAATTAATTTTATAATTGGTAGTTTTTATCTCCTCATGCCCTTCACCTATCCCCCCCGTACGGTCATCACCCATTTTTTCTCGGTATCACTGACTCTATTTCTGTTCTTGTTTGTTTGTTCATTTGTTTTTTACTGTCTCACTTGCTTCCCAGTGAACAAAGCTGCCTCAGTTCTCACTCTCAACCCTCTATTCTTACCTAAATGATCGCAACTCATCCTATGCCTTTTGATATCTCTTCAACTCTGAAGACTCCATATTTAGATGTTCAGCCCAGAACTCTAATCTGAAACCCAACTGACTTCACACAACTAACAAGCATTTGAAAAGTGTCTTCATAACAATGAAATTCTCTATTTCTCCTACTCAATATTGACATTTGAAAAGTTTTCAAAATATCAGTAAATAGAAAAGCCATTGTCACTTTGCTGGGGCCCAAACCATTGAGCGATCGTTCACTCTGCATTCCTCCCAGCAGCCATCTTTCCCGAGACCTGATCCTGCTGCCCAACTGCTCCATTCAGTCCATCTTTGTCTCTCATCTCTAAAGCCTCTGAAGTTGTCTTCCTGTATCTACCTGACCTAGTTCCTAGCTCTATTCTCCACATTATAAACAGAGTGATCCTTTTAAACTGTATATTATATCAAATTACATCGCTACAGAAAATTCTTCAAAAGCTTCCCATCTCACCCAAAACCAAACCAAAAATGTATTCAAGTAATACTGATGATGAATCATACAGATTTGGGAAATGTAAATTTTCTGTCATAGCCTTCCTCCTTCCTAGATCTCTGCTATTAAAATGACATGGAAGAAGACAAGGTTATGTTCCTTTATGTTAAATATTAGAGTATATTCTCTTTCAGTAAATATGTTTTACTTCAATATTGAATATTCATAGTCATCTGAGTCAGGCTCACTTACTGTCACATGTACCTTGCACTTGACAGTCACCGCTTTCAGCACGAGTGGCATGAAGGTGATCAGAGACCTGAGGATCCACTGAGAGAAATCCAATAACCAGAGACAACGCACATTGTGTGGTTTAATTTCTTTGTTACTTGTGAATTGGCACTGTTTTTCTTTATTGATACAAAAAAATTCACAGAATTTTGGGCACTGAAATTTGGTAGCTTTGGAAGGTTTTTGATTTGTTTAACAATGAGTTAAGTGTGGAGAAACCTGTGAAGAGTTAGTGTGAAATCTAATATCTGTTCTTCTTCATTTTTTTGAGAAACAAATGACCTAGATCAGATGAAATCTTTAAGTTAATTAATAACACATTATTTTTCATAGCCAGAAAGTCTTTACTTAAGTAATGAAACATTGTGGGTCTCCGTCACTCCCAGGAAAAAGTCACAAGCTAAGGTAAATCATCTTAATTGCCAAATGTGAATAATCTCTGATAGCTGACCAACAGTCTCTTGTGAAACAGGGCCTATAGAGGATGTTCCTTGGAGACATTTTTCCAGGTCACTGGAGCTTTAAGCATCCCTTGTGGGTGCTTTTGGAAGAGCACTGTACAAATGTCTTTCTAAATGCCCCTGTGACGTCCTTGTTTCTGAGGCTGTAGATGAGAGGGTTGAGCATGGGTGTGACGAAGGTGTAGAAGGCTGACACTATCTTGTCCTTCTCAGGTGTGGAAGGACTGGGGAAGCACATACGTGTAGAAGGCAGCCCCATAGAAAATGCTGACCACAGTCAAGTGGGAAGAGCACATAGTAAAGGCCTTTCTCCAGCCTTCAGGGGAGCGCACGCGGTGGACGGTTAGCAAGATGAGGGAGTAGGAGGCTGCAATAACAGAGACGGGGATGAGCAGCATGATTACACAGCAGATGTACATTAGGGTTTCATACAAGGATGTGTCGGCATAGGCCAGCCTGAGAACTGCAGGGATCTCACAGAAGAAATGGTTGATGAGGCGGGAAACACAGTAGGGGAAATTTATGGTGATGGGTGTGAGTAGCAAGCCATCCAGGGACCCACCAAACCAGGCACCAGCAGCCAGCAGTAGACACACCCTGTGGTTCATCAGCACGGGGTACCACAGAGGGTCACATACGGCCACATAGCGGTCATAGGCCATAAGGCCCAGGAGGAAGAACTCTGAGCCAATCATGGTTAAATAGAGGAAGATCTGGATGCCACAACCCACAAAGGAAATGGTCTTCTCCTTAGAAACCATGTCAACCAGGAGCTTTGGGACAGTGGTACAAATGAAAACAGTGTCCATCATGGACAACTGGCTGAGCAGGAAGTACATGGGGGTGTGGAGGCGGGAGTCCACCTGAATCAAGGATATCATAACCAGATTTGCAGTTACAGCCATCACAAAAATAGCAATTGTAGATGATCAGGTGTGGGCCTGTAGACTAAGTATTAATCCAAGCTAGACAAGGGCAACAAAACATCCATGGATACAGAAGATTTCTCTCAAAACAGGGGGTATGGGGTTTTAAGCCTCACCTCTGTTGATCCCCAATTTCTCACCTGATGGCCCCCCTGTGACTGTGCCTGTCGTAGGTTGTTCCTCCCCTGAGGAATCTTACCTGTCTCTGAGTTACCAGTCTTCTTCTGGGGCCATACAGGGAAATGTAAAGTTGGTAAGTGAGAGAGAAGCAATATTGTTTGAAAAGATTAGCTTTTTACTTCTTTACAGATTTATGCCCTGTGGCTTTTATGCCCAGCATTTGTCTTGAGGTATCTTTACCACTTGGAAGGATTATGATACTCAGTAATTTTGTTATGAAGCACGAATTCTTCTTAAGGGTTGAAATTAGCAAGGAAGAAGAAAGGGTATAGAAGTAGCAGATGGAAGAAAACATGGGAAGATTGATTATTTCTTTGACGTATCTTCTTGTAGAGTAACATAAGCATGTATAGGCTTTAAACTACTAATTAAATTGCACACACACATTAACATAATAGGAATAGAGCTACATAACTAAAGCAGACCCACAATTACCAGCCATCTCCAGTGAAACCAAGAAAACCAGTTAGGCACCCTAGACATTTGTGAAAACTTATCAATGATATGATGGATATTGTCTAACTGAATTTGAATAGTTTAAGAAAGATCAGACAAATTAAAACAACACATTCCTGGGTAATGTTCACATCCCATATGTTCTTTTAACAGTAGTCTATAGTCGCACGATTTTGGAGAACTGCAACTTGCAGTTCTCCTAATTCTTGGTTGAGTTCCAACAGTATAGATCCAGTCAAAATTGTTGTTTTACTGTATGGACAGGCCAGCTTAGATATCTCCTTCTTCATTCCAATGACAAGTCCAGGAAACGCTGGGATGAATGCAGGTAAAACTGCAACAGCACCACGATATTTGTTGAAGTTTTTTGATGATCATCTTTTGGAATGACTCTTCCAGACCATGGGAATATTGGAAGTTTTTCTTCATATCTCATCTTAATTCGTTTTCTGGGTAGCCAAATTAGGCTTTGATCCTCTGTATAAACACAAACAAACCCTTTGCCTACACTTTGATACGCCCTTTATATCATTGTGAAGAACATATTGGAGATCACCACACAGGAACTGCTTTTTTTTTAAGTGAAAGGAACATTATCAGAAAAATGCATTTCCATAGCTAATCATCGGACACCCTTTAAATGATCAAAATTAAGGATATTTAAAGCATGCTTTAATCATTGATTTACAGTTAGTTTAATCCTATCAGGGAGTAATCCCCCTTTTCTTTCTTTCTTTTTTTTGTTATCATTAATCTATACTTACATGACAAATATTATGTTTACTAGTCTCTCCCCTATACCAGGTCCCCCCTATAAACCCCTTTACAGTCACTGTCCATCAGCATAGCAAAATGTAGAACCACTACTTGTCTTCTCTGTGTTGTACAGCCCTCCCCTTTCTCCCACCCCCCATGCATGCTAATCTTAATACCCCCCTTCTTCTTCCCCCCCTTATCTCTCCCTACCCACCCATCCTCCCCAGTTCCTTTCCCTTTGGTACTTGTTAGTGCATTCTTGGGTTCTGTAATGTCGCAGCTGTTTTGTTCCTTCAGTTTTTCCTTTGTTCTTATACTCCTCAGATGAGTGAAATCATTTGGTATTTCTCTTTCTCCACTTGGCTTATTTCACTGAACATAATAGTCTCCAGCTCCATCCATCTTGCTGCAAATGATAGGATTTTCCTTCTTCTTGTGGCTAAGTAGTATTCCATTGTGTATATGTACCACATCTTCTTTATCCATTCATGTGTCAATGGACATTTAGCTTGCTTCCAATTCTTGGCTATTGTAAATAGTGCTGCGATAAACATAGGGGTGCATCTGTCTTTTTCAAACTTGATTTCTGCATTCTTAGGGTAAATTCCTAGGAGTGGAATGCCTGGGTCAAATGGTATGTCTATTTTGAGCATTTTGAGGAACCTCCATACTGCTTTCCACAATGGTTGAACTAATTTACATTCCCACCAGCAGTGTAGGAGGGTTCCCCTTTCTCCACAACCTCACCAACATTTATTGTTGTTTGTCTTTTGGATGGCAGCCATCCTTACAGGTGTAAGGTGATATCTCATTGTGGTCTTAATTAGAATTTCTCTGATAATTAGCGATGTGGAGCATCTTTTCATGTGTCTGTTGGCCATCTGTATTTCTTTTTTGGAGAACTGTCTGTTCAGTTCCTCTGCGCATTTTAATTGGAGTATTTGTTTTTTGTTTGTTGAGGTGGGTGAGCTCTTAATATATTTTGGACATCAAGCCTTTATTGGATCTGTCATTTACAAATATATTCTCCCATACTGTAGGGTACCTTTTTGTTCTATTGATGGTGTCTTTTGCTGTACAGAAGCTTTTCAGCTTAATATAGTCCCACTTGTTCATTTTTGCTTTTCTTTTCCTTGCCTGGGGAGAAATGTTCAAGAAGAGGTCACTCATGTTTATGAGATATTTGCCTATGTTTTTTTCTAAGAGTTTTATGGTTTCATGACTTACGTTCTTGTCTCTGATACATTTCAATTTTACTTTTGTATATGGGTTAGACATTGGTCCAGTTTCATTCTCCTACATGTAGCTTTCCAGTTTTGCAAGCACCAACCTCCATTACTAGGTTAAATAACAGTGAGGAGAGTGGGCATTCCTGTCTTTCTCCCGATCTTAGAGGAAAAGATTTCAGCTTCTCGCTGTTCAGTATGATGTTGGCTTTGGGTTTATCACATATGGCCTTTATTATGTTAAGGTACTTGCCCTCTATACCCAGTTTGCAGAGAGTTTTTATCATGAATGGATGTTGAATTTTTTCAAATGCTTTTTCAACGTCTATGTAGTTGATCATGTGGTTTTTATCTTTCTTTTTGTTGATGTGGTGGATGATGTTGATGGATTTTCGAATGTTGTACCATCCTTGCATCCCTGGGATGAATCCCACTTGGTCACGGTGTATGATCCTTTTGATGTATTTTTGAACTCGTTTTGCTAATATTTTATTGATTATTTTTTCATCTACATTCATCAGGGATATTGGTCTGTATTTTTCTTTTGTGGTGGGGTCTTTGCCTGGTTTTGGTATTAGGGTGATGTTGGATTCATAGAATGAGTTTGGAAGTGTTCCCTCCTTTTCTATTTTTTGGTAAACTTTGAGGAGAATGGGTATTATGTCTTCCCTGTATGACTGACAAAATTCCGAGGTAAAGCCGACTGGCCAGGGGGGTTTGTTTTTGGGAAGTTTTTTTATTACTGTTTCAATTTCATTGCTCATAATTGTTTTGTTTAACTTCTGTGTTTTTTCCTTAGTCAGTCTTGGAAGGTTTTATTTTTCTAAGAAGTTGTCCATTTCTTCTAGATTTTCCAGCTTGTTGGCATATAGATTTTCATAGCAGTCTTCAATAACTCTTTGTATTTCTGTGGAGTCTGTTATGATTTTTTCATTCTCATTTCTGATGCTGTTGATGTGTTTTGATTCTCTTTTTCTCTTAATAAGTTTGGCTAGAGTCTTATCTATTTTGCTTATTTTCTCAAAGAACCAGCTGTTGGTTCATTGATTATTGCTATTGTTTTATTCTTCTCAGTTTTGTTTATTTCTTCTTTGATCTTTATTATGTCCCTCCTTCTGCTGACTTTAGGCATCATTCGTTCTTCTTTTTCCACTTTTGGTAATTGTGATGTTAGACTATTCATTTGGGATTGGTCTTCCTTCTTCAAGTGTGCCTGGATCCCTATATACTTTGCTCTTAAGACTGCTTTCACTGCGTCCCACAGAAGATGGGGCTTTGTGTTGTTGTTGTCATTTGTTTCCATATATTCCTTGATCTCTATATTAATTTGTTCATTTATCCATTGATTATTTAGGACCATGTTGTTAAGCCTCCATGTGTTTGTGAGCCTTTTTGGGGTTTTTTGTAGAATTTATTTCTACTTTTATACCTTTGTTGTTTGAAAAGTTAGTTGGTAGAATTTCAATATTTTGGAATTTACTGAGGCTCTTTTCGTGAGCTAGTATGTGGTCTATTCTGAAGAATGTTCCATGTGCACTTGAGAAGAATGTATATCCTGTTGCTTTTGGATGTAGAGTTCTATAGATGTCTATTAGGTCCATCTGTTCTACTGTTTTTTTCTGTGCCTCTGTGTCCTTATTTATTTTCTGCCCAGTGGATCTATCCTTTGGGGTGAGTGGCATGTTGAAGTCTCCTAAAATGGATGCATTGCATTCTATTTCGCCCTTTAGTTCTGCTAGTATTTGCTTCACATATGCTGGTGCTCCTGTGTTGGGTGCATATATATTTAGAGTGATTATATCCTCTTATTGGACTGAACCCTTTATCATTATGTAATATCTTTCTTTATCTCTTGTTACTTTCTTTGTTTTAAAGTCTATTTTGTCTGATATTAGTACTGCAACCCTTGCTTTCTTCTCTCTGTTGTTTGCCTGAAATATGTTTTTTTCATCCCTTGACTTTTACTATGTTCATGTCTTTGGATTTGACGTGAGTTTCTTGTAAGCAGCATATAGATGGTTCTTGCTTTTTTATCCATTCTATTTCTCTGTGTCTTTTGATTGCTGCATTCAGTCCATTTACATTTGTAGTGACTATTGAAAGATATGTACTAATTGCCATTGCAGGCTTTAAATTCGTGGTTACCAAAGGTTGAAGGTTAGCCTCTTTAGTATCTTACTGCCGAACTGAACTCACTTATTGAGCTATCATATACACTGTTCCTAGATTCTTTTCTTCTCTCCCTTCTTATTCCTCCTCCTCCATTCTTCATATGTTGGTTGTTTTATTCTGTGCTCTTTCGTGTTTCCTTTCACTGCTTTTAGTAGGTAGTTGATTTTATTTTTTTGCCTTTAGTTAGTATTTCATTGGTCTGCTTTCTTTGCTGTGATTTTATTTTCTCTAGTGACATATGTTTAGTTTAAGGAGTGTTCCCGTTCAGAACAGGCCCTCTAAATTACCCTGTAGAGGTTTTTTGTGGGAGGCAAATTCCCTCAACTTTTGCTTGTCTGGGAATTGTTTAATCCCTCCTTCATATTTACATGATAATTGTGCTGGATACTGTATCCTTGGTTCAGGGCCCTTCTGTTTCTTTGCATTAAATATATCATGCCATTCTCTTCTGGCCTGTAAGGTTTCTGTTGAGAAGCCTGATGATAGACTGATGGGTTTTCCTTTATAGGTGACCTTTTTCTCTCTAGCTGCCTTTAAAACTCTTTCCTTGTCCTTGATCTTTGCCCTTTTAATTATTCTGTGTCTTGGTGTTGTCCTCCTTCAGTCCTTTCTGTTGAGAGTTCTCTGTATTTCTGTGGTCTGTTTGATTACTTCCTCCCCCAGTTTGGGGAAGTCTTGAGCAATTATTTCTTCAAAGACACTTTTTATCACTTTTTCTCTTCTTCTTCTGGTACCCCTATAATACAGATATTGTTCCTTTTGAATTGATCACACAGTTCTCTTAATATTGTTTTATTCCTGGAGATCCTTTTATCTCTCTCTATGTCAGCTTCTATGCACTCCTGTTCTCTGGTTTCTATTCCATCTATGGCCTCTTGCATCTTATCCATTCTGCTCATAAATCCTTCCACTGTTTGTTTCACTTCTGTAATCTCCTTCCAGGCATCTGTAATCCCTCCAGACTTCATCCCTTAGCTCTGGTATATTTCTCTGCATCTCCATCACCATGTTTATGATTTTTATTTTGAATTATTTTTCAGAAAGACTGGTTATATCTGTCTTCTTCTTAGGTGTTGACTCTGTGATCTTTGTCTGCCTGTAATTTTGCTTTTTCATGGTGATAGAGATAGTTTGCAGAGCTGCCACGAGTGACGGCTGGAAGACTTGTTGGTTTGTGTCCTATCTCTCCTGTGAGAACAGCGACCTCTAGTGGCTTGTGCTGGGCAGCTGCATGCAGATAGGTCTTCTGATTCCTGCCTGGACGCTATGGGGTTTATCTCCACTGTTGTTGTGGGTGTGGCTTGCCTTGGGCCACTACTCCGATATGCTGGAGCTGCATTGGAGGTGGAGTGGCAGGGAGGCTATTTATCTCTTTGAGGGTCCTCCATGCTCCCTGCTGCCCAGGCGGTTAGAGTTACCTGAGATCCGCATATTCCCTGCCACCTGACTAAGTGTCCCAGGATGCTTCCATCTGGTTTTGGGGTCCCTGTCCCTTTAAGACTTCCAAAAAGCATTCGCAACAACAACAAAAAAGTCACTCGCTTTTCTTTATCCCCGGGTGCCAGCCTCAGGTACCCTCTCACAGGTCTTGCTGTCCTGTTTCCCTAGTATCCAAGACCCCACACATGCACTGTGTCTGCACTCTGGTCCGGATGACTTGGGCTGGGTGTTTACCAGTCCTGGCCTCCCACTCCCTCCCTGCTCTGACTCCTCTCCTCCCACCAGGAGCTTGGGTGAGGAGCACTTGGTTCCCACTGGGCTTGGGACTTGTATCTTACCTCCTTTGTGAGGCGCTAGGTACTCGCAGGTGTTGATGTGGTCTGAATGTTTTCCTGTGTCCTCTGATCTCTATTCTAGGAAGAGATGTCTTTGTTATATTTTCATAAATATATGTGGTTTTGGGAGGAGATTTCTGCTGCTCTACTCATGCTGCCATCTTGGCTCCAACCGCCTCTGCCTATTTTTTAATTGGGTTATTTCCTTTTTGGGTATTGAGGCATGTGTGCACATTATATATTTTGGATGTTAACCCCTTATCAGATATGGCATTTATGAATGTATTCTTCCATATGTTAGGATGCCTTTTTGTTTTACTGATGTTGTCCTTTGATGTATAGAAGCTTTTTAGTTTGATGTTATCCCATTTTTTTCATTTTTGCTTTTGTTTCCCTTGACCGAGGAGATATGTTCATGAAAAAGTTGCTCATGTATATATTCAAGAGAGTTTTACATACGTTTTCTTAGAGTTTTATGGTTTTATGACTTATATTCAGATCTTTGATCCATTTTTTGTTTACTTTTTTGTGTGGAGTTAGACAGTAATCCAGTTTCATTCTCTTACATGTAGCTGTCCAGTTTTGCCAACACCAGCTGTTGAAGAGGCTGTCTTACCCCATTGTATATCCATGGCTTCTTTATCATATTTTAATTGGCCATATATGTGTGGGCTTATGTCTAGACTCTCTGTTCTATTTCATTGGTCTATGGGTCTCTTCTTGCCCCAGTACCAAATTGTCTTGATTACTGTGGCTTTTTAGTAGAGCTTGAAGTCGGCAAGTGTGATCCTCCCCTCTTTCCTCTTCCTTCTTAGGATTTTTTTGGCTATTCTGGGTCTTTTGTGGTACCACATGAATTTTAGAACTATTTGTTCTGGTTTGTTGAAAAATGCTGTTGTTATTTAGATAGGGACTGCATTGAATCTGTAGATTGCTTTAGGCAGGATGGCCATTTTGACAACAATATTTCTTCCTATCCATGAGCATGGGATTTATTTCCATTTGTTGGTGTATTCTTTAATTGCTCTCAAGAGTGTCTTGGAGTTTTCAGGGTATAACGCTTACACTTCCTTGATGAGCTTTATTCCTAGTTATTTTAATTTTTGTTGAAATTGTGAATGGAATTGTTATCCTGATTTCTCTCTCTGCTAGTTTCTCATTAGCATATAGGAATGCAACAGATTTCTGTGTGTGAATTTTATATCCTGTAGCTTTGCTGAATTAAGATATTAGTTTGGAGGCGGAGCCAACATGGTGGTGTGAGTAGGACAGTGGGAATCTCCTCCCAAAAACATATATATTTTTGAAAATACAACAAATACAACTAATCCTAAAAGAGAGATGAGAAGACACAGGACAACAGCCAGACTACATCCACACGTGCGAGAGCCTAGTGCCTGGTGAAAGGGGTAAGATACAATCCCCAGCCTGCCGGGACCCAAGCACACCTCCCTCCAGCTCCCGGCGAGAGGAGAGGTGTCAGAGCAGGGAGAGAGAGGGAGTCCAGGACTACTAAACACCCAGCCACAGCCACCCACACCAGAGCACAGAAACAGTGCATGCATGGAGGGCTGGAAACTAGGGAAATAGGGCAGCAAGACCTCTGAGCAGGTTCCAAAGCTGATACCCCTGTGACAAAGAAAAGTGAGTGCTTTTTGAAAGTCTTAAAGGGACAGGGATGTAACAGCTGGACAGAAACAACACAGGTCAGAGCCCAGTGGCTGGAAATTACAGAGAAAACTGGGCACACTAACCCCAATGGCAACAGTTCTGAGACCCCCAACGGAGGTAAACAGCCAAACAGCCTCCCATCCATTACCCCACCTGGTGCTGTGAAAGCAGAGAAGCAGCCTAAGGCAGGCCACACCATCAGTAAAGGAGCTTCCTTCACGCTGGCCGGGCAAGACACAAAGACCCAGTCTACACACAGTTACCCAATACAAGCCACTAGGGGTCACAGTTGTCCCAGTAAAGAAAGGCCAGTAGCAAGGGAAAAGTTTGGCCCACCCAGCTGACAGTCAATAGAACCTATCAACATGAAAAGGCAAAAAAATATGATCCGGACAAGACTAACCCAGACAACTTTGACATCTTCTACATCTTCCCCTGAGAAGAAACCTGGGGAGATAGATTTAACCAGTCTTCCTGAAAAAGAATTCAAAACAAAAGTCATAACCATGCTGATGGACTTGCAGAGAAATATGTGAGAACTAAGGAGGGAGAACACAGAAATAAAACAAGCTCTGGAAGGACTTCAAAAAAGAATGGACGAGATGCAAGAGACAATTAATGGACTAGAAAACAGAGAACAGGAATGCAGAGAAGCAGATGCAGAGACAGATGAAAGGATTTCCAGGAATGAAAGAATTCTAAGAGATCTGAGTGACCAATAAAAATGGAACAATATTATAGGGGTACCAGAAGAAGAAGAGAGAGAAAAGGGATAGAAAGTGTCTTTGAAGAAATAATTTCTGAAAATTTCCCCAAACTAGGGGAGGAAATGGCCTCTCAGACCACAGAGGTACACAGAACTCCCATGACAAGGGATCCAAGGAGGGCAACACCTAGACACATAATAATTAAAATGGCAAAGATCAAAGACAAGGACAAAGTATTAAAGGCAGCCAGAGAGAAAAAAAAGGTTACCTACAAAGGAAAACCCATCAGGATATCATCAGAATTCTCAACAGAAACCCTACAGGCCAGAAGAGAATGGCATGATATACTTAATGCAATGAAACAGAAGGGCCTCGAAAGAAGACTACTGTATCCAGCACGATTATCATTTAAATATGAAAGAGAGATTAAACAATTCCCAAACAAGCAAAAGTTGAGGGAATTTGCCTCCCACAAAACACCTCTACAGGGCATCCTACAGGGACTGCTCTAGATGGGAGCACTCCTAAAAAGAGCACAGGACAGAACACCCAATATATGAAGAAAGGAGGAGGAGGAATAAGAAGGGAGACAAATAAAGAATCATCAGACCGTGTTTATACTAGCTCAACAAGTGAGCTAAGTTAGACAATATGATAGTAAAGAAGCTAACCCTGAACCTTTGGTCACCAAAAACTTAAAGCCTGCAATGGAAATAAGTACATACCTTTCAATAATCACCCTAAATGTAAATGGACTGAATGCACCAATCAAAAGACACAGAGTAATAGAATGGATAAAAAAGCAAGATCCATCCATATGCTGCTTAAAAGAGACTCACCTCAAACCCAAAGTTATGCACAGACTTAAAGTAAAGGGATGAAAAAAGATATTTCATGTAAACAACAGAGAGAAGAAAGCAGGTGTTGCAATTCTGGTATCAGACAAAGCAGACTTCAAAATAAAGAAAGTAACAAAAGATAAAGAAGGATATTACATAATGATAAAGGGCTCAGTCCAACAAGAGGATATAACCATTATAAATATATATGCACCCAATACAAGAGCAACAACATATCTGAAACATATAAAAACAGAACTAAAAGAGGAAATAGAATGCAATGCATTCATTCTAGGAGACTTCAATACACCACTCACTACAAAGGACAGATCCACCAGACAGAAAATAAGTAAAAACACAGAGGCACTGAACAACTCACTAGAAGAGTTGGACCTAATAGACATCTACAGAGGTCTACATCCAAAAGCAACAGGATACACAATCTTCTGAAGTGCACATGGAACATTCTCCAGAATAGACCACATATTAGGCCACAAAAAGAGCCTCAGTATATTCCAAAAGATTGAAATCCTACCAACCAACTTTTCAGACCACAAAGGCATAAAACTAGAAATAAACTGTACAAAAAAAGCAAAAAGGCTCAAAAACACATGGAGGCTTAACAACACTCTCCTAAATAATCAATGGATCAATGACCAAATCAAAATGGAGATCCAGAAATATATGGAAACAAACGACAACAACAACACAAGGCCCCAACTACTGTGGGACACAGCAGAGGCAGTCTTAAGAGGAAAGTATATAGTAATCCAGGTATATGTAAAAAAGGAAGAACAATCCCAATTGAATGGTCTAATGTTACAATTATCAAAATTGGAGAAAGAAGAACAATTGAGGTCTAAGGTCAGCAGAAGGAGGGATATAATAAAGAAGAGAGAAGAAATACATAAAATTGAGAAGAATAAAACAATAGCAAAAATCAATGGAACAAAGAGCTGGTTCTTTGAGAAAATAAACAAAATAGATAAGCCTCTAGCCAGACTTATTAAGAGGAAAAGAGAGTCAACACAAATCAACAGAATCAGAAACGAGAAAGGAAAAATCACAATGGACCCCACAGAAATACAAAGAATTATTAGAGAGTATTATGAAAACCTATATGCTAACAAGCTGGGAAATCTAGGAGAAATGGACAACTTACTAGAAAAGTAAAACCTTCCAACACTGACACAGAAAGAAACAGAAAATCTAAACAGACAAATTACCAGCAATGAAATTGAATTGGTAATCAAAAAACTACCCAAGAACAAAACCCCAGGGCCAGCTGGATTCACCTCAGAATTTTATCAGACATACAGGGAAGACATAATACCCATTCTCATTAAAGTTTTCCAAAAAATAGAAGAGGAAGGGATACTTCCAAACTCATTCTATGAAGCAAACATCACCCTAATACCAAAACCAGGCAAAGAACACAGCAAAAAAGAAAACTACAGACCAATATCCCTGATGAACATAGATGCAAAACTACTCAACAAAATATTAGCAAAACGAGTTCAAAAATACATCAAAAGGATCGTACACCGTGACCAAGTGGGATTCATCCCAGGGATGCAAGGATGGTACAACATTCGAAAGTCCATCAACATCATCCACCACATCAACAAAAAGAAAGACAAAAACCACATGATTATCTCCATGGATGCTGAAAAAGCATTTGACAAAGGTCAACATCCATTCATGATAAAAACTCTCAGCAAAATGGGAATAGAGTGCAAGTACCTCAACATAATAAAGGCCATTTATGAGAAACCCACAGCCAACTTTATACTGAACACCAAGAAGCTGAAAGAAAGCTTTTCCTCTGAGACCAGGAACTAGACAGGGATTCCCACTCACCCCACTGTTATTTAACATAGTACTGGAGGTCCTAGCCAAGGCAATCAGACAAAACCAAAAAATACAGGGAATACAGATTGGTAAAGAAGAAGTTAAACTGTCACTATCTGCAGGTGACATGATTCTGTACATAAAAAACCCTTAAGACTCCACCCCAAAACTACTAGGACAGATATCGGAATACAGCAAAGTTGCAGGATATAAAATTAACACACAGAAATCTGTGGCTTTCCTATACACTAACAATGAACCAGTAGAAAGAGAAATCAGGAAAACAATTCCATTCACAATTGCATCAAAAAGAATAAAATACCTAGGAATAAACCTAACCAAAGAAGTGAAAGACCTATACCCAGAAAAGTACAAGTCACTCTTAAGAGAAATTAAAGGGAACACTAACAAATGGAAACTCATCCCATGCTCGTGGCTAGGAAGAATTTATATTGTCAAAATGGCCATCCTGCCCAAAGCAATATACAGATTTGTTGCAATCCCTATGAAACTACCAGCATCATTCTTCAATGAACTGAAACAAATACTTCAAAAATTCATATGGAGTCACCAAAGACCCCAAAAAGTCAAAGTAATCCTGAGAAAGAAGAATAAAGTAGGCTGGATCTCACTCTCCAACTTCAAGCTCTACTATAAAGCCATAGTAATCAAGACAATTTGGTACTGGCACAAGAACAGAGCCACAGACCAATGAACAGACTAGAGAATCCAGACATTAACCCAGACATATATGGTCAATTAACATTTGATAAAGGAGCCATGGACATACAATGGCAAAATGACAGTCTCTTCAACAGATGGTGCTGGGAAAACTGGACAGCTACATGTAGGAGAATGAAACTGGATCATTGTCTAACCCCATATACAAAGGTGAACTCAAAATGGATCAAAGACTTGAGTGTAAGTCATGAAACCATTAAACTCTTGGAATAAAACATAGGCAAAAACCTCTTAGACATAAACATGAGTGACCTCTTCTTGAACATATCTCACCGGGCAAGGAAAACAACAGCAAAAATGAACAAGTGGGACTATATTAAGCTGAAGAGCTTCTGTACAGAAAAAGATACCATCAATAGAACAAAAAGGAACCCTAAAGTATGAGAGAATATATTTGAAAATGACAGATCCGATAAAGGCTTGACATCCAGAATATATAAAGAGCTCACATGCCTCAACAATCAAAAAACAAATAATCCAATTAAAAAATGGGCAGAGGAACTGAACAGACAGTTCTCTAAAAAAGAAATACAGATGGCCAACAGACACATGAAAAGAAGCCCAACATCGCTAATTATCAGAGAAATGCAAATTAAAACTACAATGAGGTATCACCTTACACCAGCAAGGATGGCTGCCATCCAAAAGACAAACAACAACAAATGTTGGTGAGGCTGTGGGGAAAGGGGAACCCTCCTACACTGCTGAGTGGGAATGTAAATTAGTTCAACCATAGTGAAAAGCAGTATGGAGGTTCTTCAAATTGCTCAAAACAGACTTACCATTTGACCCAGGAATTCCACTCCTAAGAATTTACCCTAAGAATGCAGCAATCAAGTTTGAGAAAGACAGATGCACCCCTATGTTTATCACAGCACTATTTACAATAGCCAAGAATTGGAAGCAACCTAAATGTCCATCGGTAGATGAATGGATAAAGCAGATATGGTACATATACACAATGGAATACTACTCAGCCATAAGAAGAGGGCAAATCCTACCATTTACAGCAACATGGATGGAGCTGGAGGGTAATATTCTCAGTGAAATAAGCCAAGCGGAGAAAGAGAAATACCAAATCATTTCACTCATATTTGGAGCATAAGAACAAAGGAAAAACTGAAGGAACAAAACAGCAGCAGAATCACAGAACCCAAGAATGGACTAACAAGTACCAAAGGGAAAGGAACTTGGGAGGATGGGTGGGTAGGGAGAGATAAGGGGGGGGAAGAAGAAGGGGGGTATTAAGATTAGCATGCATGAGTAGTGGGAGAAAGGGGAGGGTTGTACAACACAGAGAAGACAAGTAGTGGTTCTACATTTTGCTATGCTGATGGACAGTGACTGTAAAGGGGTTTATAGGGGGGACCTGGTATAGGGGAGAGACTAGTAAACATAATATTCGTCATGTAAGTATAGATTAATGATAACAAAAAAAAGAAAGAAAGAAAAGGGGGATTACTCCCTGATAGGATAAAACTAACTGTAAATCAACGATTAATGCATGCTTTAAATATCCTTAATTTTCATCACTTAAAGGGTGTCAGATGATCTCCTACGGAAATACATTTTTCTGATAATACTCCTTTCTCTTAAAAAAACAAAAAAGAAAAAAAAATAGCAGTTCCTGTGTGGTGACCTCCAATGAGTTCTACACAATGGTATAAAGGGCATATCAAAGTGTAGGCAAAGGGTCTGTTTGTGTTTATACAGAGGATCAAGCCTAATTTGGCTACCCAGAAAATGATCTAAGATACGATATGAAGAAGAACTTCCAATATCAGCACTCTCTGGAAGACTCATACCAGAAGATGATCATTAAAAAACCTGAACAAAGATCCAGATGCTTCTACAGCTGTAGCTGCATTCATCCCACTGGTTCCTGGACTTGCCATGGGAATGACGAAGGAGATTTCTAAGCTGTCCTGTGCATACAGTAAAACAACAAATTTACTGGATCTATACTGTTGGAACTCAACCAAGAATTAGGAGAAGTGCAAGTTGTAGTGCTCCAAAATCTTACAACTACAGACTATCTACTGTTAAAAGAACATATGGGATGTGAACAGTCCCCAGGAATGTGTTGTTTTAATTTGTCTGATTTCTCTCAGACTGTTCAAGTTCAGTTGGACAATATCCACCATATCATAGGTAAGTTTCCACAAATGCCTAAGGTGCCTACCTGGTTTTCTTGGTTTCACTGGAGATGGCTGGTAATTATAGGTCTGCTTTGGCTTTGTAACTGTACTCCTATTATGTCAATGTGTGTACGCCATTTAATTAGTAGGTTAAAACCTATACATGCTAAAGTTACTCTGCAATAAGATATGTCAAAGAAATAATCAATCTTCCCATGTTTTCTTCTGCCTGCTACTTCTATAGCTTTTATTCTTCCTTCTTAATTACAACCCTTAAGTAGAATCCGTGCCTCATATTGAATTTACTGAGTATCATAATTCCTCCAAGTGGTAAAGATACCTCAAGACAAATGCTGGGCATAGAAGCCACAGGGCATAAATATACAAAGAAGTAAAAAGCTAACCTTTTCAAACAATATGGCTTCTCTCTCACTTACCAACTTTACATTTCCCTGTATGGCCCCGGAAGATGACTGGTTAGCCAGAGACGGGTAAGATTCCTCAAGGGAGGAACAACCTAAGACAGGCACAGTCGCAGGGTGGCCATCAGGTAAGAAATTGGGGATCAACAGAGGTGAGGCTTAGAACCTCACCCCCCCTGTTTTGAGAGAAATCTACTGTAAAATTTACAGTATAGATCCAGTAAATTTTATTGCCTGTGTCTAGCTTGGATTAACACATAGTCTACAGGCACACACCTGATCATCTACATTTGCTCTCTTACAACACTAAACTATGTTTTCTACCTTTATTTTGCATCTACCTACCACTGCAGCATTTTATTAAAAATAATAGTAATGAAGAGAGAAATGTGGTATCCACATAAAAATCAAGTATAAAAATCAAATGAATATTCATATTTGAACTGATTGTTTATAGTTTATAATGCGTGATCGAAACCAAAAGTTTCTGTGATGACTGCCCTTGTACTGTTCACCATGTAATTTTTCACTATGTAAGAATTTGTTCTCCATGTAAGAACTTGTTCATTATGCTTCAGAAGATTGGAGACTGATGCAAATTAGGCTTGGGGTGGATTAATAATTGTTCATTGAACATTGACTCCCCTATACAGAGTTTTATTGTTGTTAACAACCATTGGATCAATAAATATGAGAGATGCCCTCTCAGAAAAAAAAATAGTACAGACTTCCAATTGTACAATAAATAAGTAACTGGGATGTTATGTATAGCATAAGGAATATCATTTTTTGTATGGTGATAGCTGGTAGCTAGAATTATCATGTATATAAATGTTGAATCACTGTGTTGTACACCTGAATCTAATGTAATACTGCATGTCAACTACTCCTCAATAAAAAATAATTATCCACAAGAAAAAGATATTAGTTCTAGTACTTTTGGTGTGGATTCCTTAGTGGTTTTATATACAGTATCATGTCCTCTGCAAAGAGTGACAATTTACTTTGTTCCTTGCAAATATGGATGCCTTTGATTACTTTATGCTGTTAGTTGCTGTGGCTTGGACCTCCAGTACTATGTTGAATAAATGTGGGGAGACTGGGCATCTTTGTCTTGTCCCCAATCTTAGAGCAAAAGCTTCCAGCTTTTCACTCTTAAATATGATCTTGGCTTTGGGTTTCTCCTATATGGCCTTCATTATATTGAGGTACTTGCCCTCTATACTCATTTAGTTGAGAGTTTTTATCATGAATGGATGTTGGATTTTTCCAGATGATTTTTCAGCATCTATGGAGATGATCATGTGATTTTTGTCCTTTTTGTTGATGTAGTGGATGATGTTGGATTTTTGAATAGTGTAACATCCTTGCATCACTGGAATAAATCCTACTTGATTATGATGTATGATCTTTTTGATGTATTTTTTAATTCAGTTTGCTAGTATTTTGCTGAGCATTTTTGCATCTATGTTCTTCAGGGATATTGATCTGTAACATTTTTTTTTTGTGGTGTCTTTGTCTGGTTTTGGTATTAGAGTGATGCTGGCTTCATAGAATGACGTTGAAAGTATTCTTTCCTCTTCTACTTTTGGAAAACTTTAAGGAGGATGGATATTAGGTCTTCTCTAAATGTCTGATAAAATTTAGCAGTGAAGCTATCTGGTCCAAGATTTTGATCTTAGGTAGTTTTTTGATTACTGATTCAATTTCATTGCTGATAATTGGTCTGTACTGATTTTCAGTTTCTTCCTGGGTCAGTCTTGGAAAGCTGTATTTTTCTAGAAAGTTGTCCTTTTGTTCTAGATTATCTAATTTGTTAGCATATAATTTGTTATAGTATTCTCTAATAATTTGTATTTCTGTGGTGTCCATAGTGATTTTTCCTTTCTCATTTCTGATTCTGTTTATGTGGGCACACTCTCTCTTTTTCTTGATTAGTCTATCTAGGGGTTTATCTATTTTGTTTATTTTCTCAAAGAACTAGCTCTTAGTTTCATTAATCCTTTCTATTGTTTTATTCTTCTCAATTTTATTTATTTCTTCTCTGATCTTTATTATGTCCCTCCTTCTATTGATTTTGGGCCTCATTTGTTATTGTTTTTCTATTTTCACTATTTTTGAAATCAGACTGTTTATTTGCAATTGTTCTTCCTTGTTTAGAAAGGCCTGAATTGCTGTATAATTTCCTCAAAGAACTACATTCACTGTGTCCCACAGAATATGGGCATTGAGCTGTTGTTTTCATTTGTATCCATATATTGCTTGATCTTTGTTTTAATTTGGTCATTGATCCACTGATTATTTAGAAGTATGATGTTAAGCCTCCATGTATTTGTGGTTCTTTTTGTTTTCTTTTCACAATTTATTTCCAATTTCATACCTTTTTGATCTGAGAAGTTGGTTGGTACAATTTCAATATGTTTAAATTTACTCTTTTTGTGGCCTAGTATGCGATCTATTGTGGAAAATTTTCCATGTACACTTGAGAAGAATGTGTATCCTGCTACTTTTGGGTGGAGTATTCTGTAAATGTCTGTTAGGTCCATCTGTTCTAATGTGTTGTTCAGTCCCTTTGTGTCCTTACTTATTTTCTGTCTGGTTGATCTGTCCTTTGGAATGAGTGGTGCATTGAAGTCTCCTAAAGTTAATGTATTGCATTCTATTTCCCCCTCTATTTCTGTTAGTGTTTGTTTCACATATGTAGATGTTCCTATGTTAGGTTCATGGATATTTATAATCGTTATATCCTCTTGTTGGATGCACTCCTTTATAATTATGTAATGTTCTTCTTTGCATTTTGTTACTTTATTTGTTTTGAAGTCTATTCTATCTGGTACAAGTATTTCACCTCTTGCTTTTTTTCCCCTATTGAATTCCCCTATTGAAATATCTTTTTTCATCTCTTCACTTTTAGTCTGTGTATGTCCTTGGGTTTGAAGTGAGTCTCTTGTAGGCAGCACATAGATGGGTCTTGCTTGTCTATTCATTCTGTAGCTCTATGTCTTTTGATTGGTGCATTCAGACCATTTACATTTAGGGTGATTATCGATAGACATGTTCTTATTGCCATTACAGGCTTTGGATTAGTAGTTACCAAAGGTTCAAGGATCGTTCCCTTACTATCCAACAGTTTATCTTAACTCACTTATTATGCTATTACAAATGCAATCTGAAAACTTTTTTCTCCCTTCTTAGTCTTCCTCCTCCACTCTTTGTATGTTAGGTGTCATATTCTGTACTGTTTGTGGATCCTTTGATTGACTTTTTGGGTAGCTGATTTAATTTTGCATTTGGATAATAATGAATTGGTGTGCTTCCTTTACTGTGGTTTTATTTTCTCTGGTGAAAGCTATTTAGCCTTAGGAACACTTCCATCTATAGCAGTCCCTTTAAAATACACTGCAGAGATGGTTTGTGGGAAGTAAATTCCCTCAACTTTTGCATATCTGAAAATCGTTTAATCCCTCCTTCAAACTTAAAAGACAATCTTTCCAGATAGAGTATTCTTGGTTGAAGGCCCTTCTGTTACATTGCATTGAACATATCATGCCACTCCGTTTTGGCCTGTAAGGTTTCTGCTGAGAAGTCTGATGACAGCTTGATGGGTTTTCCTTTGTAGGTGATCTTTTTTCTCTCTCTGGCTGCTTTTAATACTATATTCCTGTCCTTGATCATTGCCAATTTAATTATCATATGTCTTGGTGTTGTCCTCCTTGGGTCTCTTGTGTTTGGAGATCTGTGGACTCCCATGGCCTGAGAGACTATTTCCTTCCAAATAATGGGGAAGTTTTCATCAATTATTTCTTCAAACACACTTTCTATCCCTTTTTCTGTCTCTTCTTCTGGTATCCCTAGAATGCAAATATTGTTCCATTTTGATAGGTCCCACAGTTTTCTTAATATTCTTTCATTCATAGAGATCCTTTTTTTCTCTCTCTGCCTCAGCTTCTTTGTATTCCTGTTCTCTAATTGCTATCCAATTTTTAATCTCTACTCATCTGATCTGCTTTTAGTCCCTACATTGTATGTTTCATTTCAGCTACTGTATTTTTCACAGTATCTATCTCTGTCTTGAATTCCTTCATTAGATCTTGAATATTTTTCTGTAGCTCCATTCACATGCCTATGACTTTTATTTTGAATTATTTTTCATTAAGATTGGTGATTTCAGTTTCACTTAGCCCTCTTTCTTGTGTTTGAGGAATTTTGGATTGAACAAGTTTTTTTCTGCCTTTTCATAATCTTGGAGTGATGGCAAGGTTTGCAGGGAAGCAGTGCTTGTGCCTACCCAAAGGTAAGAGCTCTTTCCTGCTTCCCTGCTTCACGGCCTGCCTCTGCTGTAAGGTCAGTGATTCACATGCCTGGATAAGCCTCTGCATTATGCCCTACACTGCCGTAGGTGGGGCTGCCCTCTGGCTGGCCTAAAATAATGGCATGGGTCAAAGGTAATCCATGCCAGTGCCTGCCAAGAGGACAGATCTCTTGCCTACTTCCCAACCACAGTGCCTGTCTCTGCTGTCAGAGCTTGTGAGCCATGCACAGGGAGCAACCTCTGTGTTAAGTCACTGTAGTTGCCGTAGGTGGGGCTGCCCTCTGGCTGGCCTGGAGCAATGATGAGGGGTAGCAGGTTTGCACGCAGGTGCTGGCTGAGAGGAAGAAGTGGCAGGCTGCTTATCATGGTGGGGTCCATTGACCACAAGGGAGATGGAGTGCCTGAAGCTCCTGAAAGTTCCCAACCTGCTAGGCTGAATGTGCTGGGACAATTTCTTCCACCTGTTCCTTCTCCTGAGCAGCAAGCTCTGTGTAATCCTTGCCCCTATAGCAGCCCTTTCACTGTTAGGAAGTCTTTCAAAGGGCATGCCTTTCTTTAGTTCCAGAGCAGCCAGTTTGGGAACCTGTTCTCCACAAATGGCTGGAATCTCAGTCCCTGACTTTGCTTTTCAACCCCTCTAATCTCCAGAACACCATACAATGTGAGTTTGTGCTCCTGGAGAAGATCTACAGGGTGGAGTATTTATCAGTTATGGGCTTCAACTCACAACCTGCTCTGTGTCTCTTCCTCCTGCTGGTGAGCTGGGGTGGAGACTACATACATATCAAGGGACCAATATTAATAATCTGTGAGGATACAAATCAGTGCACAAACTATGGATTCAAAAATTAACATAATCTTGTACTTGGCTAATTCAGAGCTTAAGAAATACTATGGAGCAATTAACATATATAAAGAGGCTAAATAAATATTAGAAAAATGTAAATACATAGATGCAATCTAGGTGGAGTTGGTAATATTGCAAACATCTGCAAAGTGTAGCCAGTATTAATGAGTAGGTTAAGGTTAAACAGAGGTTGGTGGGGGTAGGAATTTCATCAAAGATGTAGAATGAGCCAATGGAGACATCAAAGTGGTGCTCTCTGCAGCATTGGTCCCGAGGGGCAGCAGGAGGAGCAGTGATTTGCAGGACCTGTGGCAGCTGAAGCTGCAAGGGGGACGACTATTGGTGACACCTGTTCCCCAGGTGGAGGGACTCAGCCGACTCTGGCCGAGAAGGTGCTGAGGGAGTAAATACCGAGACCTCAGTCTGCTACTGCCCTCCAGCCCCCTGCTGGGTCTCTCACAGGCCAAACAATCCAGAATTGAGAGGGACAAGTAGCCCCCTCTGGTCACAGAGCAGACATGGAGGAGTAGAGATGCTTGAGGGGCAGGATAGAGACTCTTCAGCAGGATAGAGACTCTTCAGCACAATGGAAATGGAAAAAATGGAGTTCTTTCTTCTTAGGGGGGTAAATTAATATTGTATAATATGAAAATTAACCATTTGTATCAACATTAAAAGTGATTGATAATTTGAGTCATAATACCCCCCTGGAAATCTTTCATAAAAATGTAATCATATATATGAAGAAAGATATTTTTTTAAAACAACAATTTTTCAAATAACAGTCATCAAGTTTCTGCAATGGCCCTATGAAGTTTGTTAATGGGAAATTCATTTATTTTATAATATTCATCTATTATTTATCATTTTCCACTGAACTGTAGATGACATAAAATAGTATATTAGTTCCATGTGTACAAAACAGTGGCTTAAAAATTATGAAATGCTCACCTCTTTAAGTGCAGTTACCATCTGTCACCTTCATAGTTAATAAAATATTAGTGGCTACTTTCCGATTGTATTCTTTTTTGTCACTATGACTTACTTATTTTATACTTTTCACCTATCCTCCTGCCTGCGCCCTTCCGGCAACCACCAGATGGTTCTCGTATTTATGAGTCTGTTTTTGTTTTTGTTTATTTGTTAATTTGTTCTGTTTTCTAGACTCCACATATAAGTGAAATCATGTGGTATTTCTCTTTTTCTGCCACCTAGCATTCTTTACTTTCATTTAGCATTCCATCTTGGTCTATACATGCTGTCATGAATGGAAAGAGTTCATTACTATTTTATGGCTGAGTAATATTCCATTATATGTATATACCACATCCATATTATAAGATGATGTGATCCATTGTAGGACACAGGTTTCTTCCATATCTTAGCTATTGCATGCAAATATGAGTAAAAGTAGAGTTAGATGCATACTTTCAAATTAGTGCAAATACTCAGAAGTAGAATTACTGAATCATAAGGATTTTTCTTTTTTTTTTTTTTTGGAAATTCCTTACTATTTCCCATAGTGGCTGAACAAACATATTTCCACCAGCAGTTTATGAAGATTCTCTTTTCTCAACATCCTTGCCAACACTTGTTATTTCCATTTGGACTCATGTGAGAATATTAATAGATTGTGTGACTTACCTACATTTCCCTGATGATTAGTTATGTTGAGTATTCCTTCATGTGCACTGGTCATCTCTAAGTCTTGTAAGAATGCCTATGTGGATGTTGTATCCATATTTAACTGGACTATTTCTTTTTTTTTGATGTTGAGTTGCATTAGTTCTTTACACCTTTTGTACATTTACCTCATATCACACATATAACTTTCAAATATACTCCCCATTTCTGTAGGTTGCCTTTTCATATTATTGATAGTATCCTTCACTGTGTCAAAGTTTTTTAGTTTGACATATTCCCAATTGTTTACTTCTGCTTTTTTTTCCCTGCTGTACTGGGGAGACATATCCAGGAAAAGAAAATACTAAGGCTGATTCCCAAAAGTTGCTGCTTATGTCATATTTTTAATTTCTTTTATGAAATATAGTAGATATAAAATATTGTATTGGATTTGGATGTAAAACAAACTGATTTAACAATTATATACTAAACACTCACCACAGTAAGTCTTGTTAACACTTGTCACTATAGAAAGACATTACAATATTACTTGATATGTTCCCTGTATTATTTATCCATCCCTGTGACTAATTTATTCTTATAATTTCAAGTTTGTACCTCTTTATGCCCTTCACCTTATACCCACTCATAATCCACCTCTTGGAAGAATATGGTTGCACACAACATTTTGGTTGATTTTGCTCAGTTTCTTTCCAATATTTTGGGTATTGCAAGTGGAACCATCAAATATGTGTGACATTATGGTCCACCAAGTTAAGTCATAATTCATATGCTTCTCAGTTATTTTAAATTTCATGTGTACATATTTAATTTGTTTAGTTTTACTCTGACAACAATGTTAGAAATAGGTTTTCCACATTGTTTCCCAAACACTACAGATCCATAGTTACAGTCATAAACTATTCATGGTTAATATGCAACCAGGTCTGTGACTTTATAAAATGGGTCCAAGGCCCCAGTCACTCCAAACATCTTTCCCCACAGGCCTTCCTGGTGCTCAGCGTGTCCAGGTGCACACAGACCAACACTGTTCAGCTCACCATCCATACTCACCTGGTTTCCAGACCTCCACTGTACACTTCTCCAATTGATTGCTATCTACTTAACATTACTAAAGTGTTATTCTTCTCGTTTCAATACTGTTTGTAAACTTCTCGGTCACAAAAGGGTAAGAAATGAGTCTACAATATAAAGCATGAAAGGGAGAGCCATTGAAATATTTACCAGTCCTGCTTGGATACCTGTATGATTTTTGTTCATGCTTTTCTGGGGTATCTTGTCTCTGTGCAAGGTCTCCATGATACAGCCTCCTACACTCATCTGAGGTAACATCTAGTCACCATTTAACACTGAGAACCAGGTTCTGCTGTCAGTTCTTTATCATCAGTTGTCTCAGGTCTAGGTAGCACTGATTTGTCCTTATGAGCTGCACCCTTTCCGCAGGAGCATCAAGGAGCATCATATACTTTATAACACCTATTGCATATAGACTATAACTACAGGCTCATACTTCTTGTGTATATCAACAACTTAGTATTCAGATTTTTATTACATTTAGCTATTTTTTATGTTACTACAACATAAAAGTATGTACTGAGTAATTGAATAAATAAATTAGTTTGAATATTTGATATTCTGCCTTCCTAATTTTTCTAATAAATTACATACTTCAAAACTTAGTGCAGATGTCACCGCATGCAAGAGATCTTCCTCAATCTTCTTTCAACATTGAATTTATAGTCTTCCTATGGTTCTAAAACTTCTACCTGCTGGGGAATATTAATCACCCCTGATGCCTTAGTTGGAACATGTGGGATGAGGCATGCAAAATATAAGCATACAGGTAATTGTCTCAGTAAAGATTCAGCACTGTAAAAAGAGTGTTTTTAAAGACAGTGTGTTATATACACTGCCACCTAACAGATTACAATAAAAATGGGAAAGGACAAAGACTCAAAAAAGGTGGGAGGATTGACATTTCAACTGTTTATATGGGAAAATTTTACTTTTATAGAAAAGTATCATGGGTATGAACGGTTCAAACAACACCTACCCGCTCTTTACCAAGACTCTCCAGTTGTTCATATTTTACCTTCTTTGTTTTAACATTTTTCTCCTCCCCCTATCATTTAAATCAATTTCATGCTTTCACATGATATTTTTCCTATAAATATTTTTGTTATATATTCCTAAGAATATGGATATTCTTCTACAGAGAGTGCAGTTATCAACCTTAGTATATGTAACTTATATAATGATTGTATAAAGCATTTTGAATGGAGAAAGTTTATAAAATTGAGTTTTCTCCTACATGGAACCAATACTTAGAAGAGGTGCAAAATTAGATGAGACACAGTGCTATGTGAGTGTGAAGAATAATGCTGATAAGATTCTAAACATACAATGTAGAGTGAAGGAAAATATGTTGATATCAGTTTCCTACTTTATGGTTTTTTGAAAGACAGGTCCCACAGTCAGCATTTTCTTTAGTGCCCCCATAACATCCTTATTCCTTAGACTATAGATCAAAGAATTTAGCACAGGAGTGAGTATGGTGTGAAAGACAGACACCACCATGTCCTTCTCAGGGGTGTGGGAGGAACTGGGGAGCATGTAGGTGTAGACGGCAGCCCCATAGAAGAGGGTGACCACAGTCATGTGGGAGGAGCAGGTGGCAAAGGCCTTCTTCCGGCCTGTGCTGAGTTCATCCTGTGGATGGTGAGGAGGATGAAACCATAGGAGCCTGAAATGATGGTCACAGGGATGAGCAGCATGAGGACACAGCAGAGGTACATGAGTGTCTCATAGATGGAGGTGTCTGAGCAGAAGAACTTCATTACAGCAGGGACCTCACAGAAAAAATGATGGACCACCCAGGATCTGCAAAAAGGGAAAGTCATGGTGACAGATGTGAGCATGAAGCCATCTACTGATCCCAGGAGCCAGTAGCCAGATGCCAGAAGGACACACACTCTGTGGTTCATGAGGACTGGATAATGGAGAGGATGGCAGATGGCTGCATAGCGGTCATAGGCCATTGCAGCCAGGAGGAAATTCTGATCCACCTAGTGTCACACAGAGCAACATATGCATACCACATCTGGGGGCTGAGATCATGTTCACACCACGAGCATCTTGGGCACAGTGATGGAAATGTACGTCACGTCCATGAGAGACAACTGGCTGATTTAAAAGTACATGGGGGTGTGGAAGAGGGCATCAGAGTGTATCAGAAGGACCAGGATGGTGTTTCCAGACAAGGCCATCAGGAAAACCACAAAAATTACCACACAAAGGATTGCCGGGTGTTTGGATTGACTGAAGATTCCCAGCAGGATGAACTCTGACCTTCCTGAGTGGTTGGCCATCCAGATGGTGTCCTCCATGATTTCACCTGGCCCACCAAGGAGAGAAGTAATGGAGCACTCCTGAGATGCCACCTGCTGAATGACTCTTTATTGCGTGTGTGCATATGGCTGTGTATGTGTGTGTGTGTGTGTGTGTGTGTGTGTGTGTGTGTGTGTGTGTGTGTATGTGTGTGTATCAACCCAATTATCCCAAGTTGAGGAACTCCATGTCCTAGAGACTTAGAGGTTACATATTACCTATAATTCTATGATTGTACTATAAAATAATAATTCACAAATCTGGAATAGAATAATTAGTAACTTGTGAGGTTTTCAAAGTCCAAAGTCATGAGATGACCTAATGATATATGTCTTTTATCTAGAATGTAAATTTACAGACACTGGTGTATGTGAACACAAAAGTGAATTATTTAAAAAGAATATCAATTTTCTAAAAATTTTTGATACAGGAATGAGGATTTCATTAACATCTCTGGTTTGAGGATCCAGGTAGGGTCGTAAACACTCTTGAAGCTGTTTTCCATATAAGAAGTATTTTGTTTCACCATGTACCCAAATACTGAGTCATTACATTATACTCCTGAAACTAATAAAATGTTATACGTCAATTATACCTCAATATATAAAAAGACTTAAAAACTAACTAAATCACAGTTTGAGAAAATCCATATGAATGTTTGAACCCATTGTGCCTGTGAGACTGGCTCACATGTTGAAGCAGTGAAGTTGGGTGGGTTGAGCTGTATATTCAGAAGTAGCCTGTGGGCCTCACCAAGGAACTCTTTGGACATCCTAGGGGCAACATTAGGAGCCCAGACTCTGAAGCTGTACTGCAGCTGTGGGTCCAGCTTATCCTGCACCCCTATCCCCCTGTCCACTCTACATAAAATGCACACAAGCACAATGATCTCAGGCATGGTTAGGAACAAATGAGCTAAAATAGTGGAAGTAGTTGGAACCTGACAGTTATTGATGAATATACATACATACTGCTGTTTTAAATAATTAATATATAGAGAAATAATTGTGCAGAATCTGGGTAAGATACTGCTCTAACTATTATTGTCTGATTATATAAGATGTATTAGCTCAGTTCACCAGTCTTTGTATCTACTTATGCTTTTGATAATTTCGAGTTGATTATTTCTGTATTCATATGTATGAATTTGTTTATATATTCATAAGAATTATGTATATTATGTATGTATGTAGATACATATAATTATTTTATGAATATGAACACTTTAAATATAAACATATAAATATATTCATATAATTCTTTTTAACCCTGGTTAGGAAAAATTTCTTGCAGAAATCCATTTTTTTCTATCCAGTACATGCTTTTCCAAGTTGAAACTTACCTTCTTAAAGCTTCTACCACTTGCTATAAATATCAGGGGACAAGAAAAGGATTGAGAGTGTTAATGCCATTTATCAGGCAAGGCTTTTGTTTTCCAAATGTTAACTGCTTTAATGTACACAGAAAATATTTTTTCATGGAAACAGACAGAGTGGAATGCTGAAAAGCACTGAGATGTTTCTGTATGCAGTTCACTGTTGGCTTTTCTATGTTGCTGGTCACAGGCAGCTTCTGATTTATCTGAAGATAAATGAATGACAAATTAAAATTCATTAAACTCAGGGAGGTCACAATCAGTCTATTCAGGGACAAATATTATATAAATATAATTTAATGTATAATTTTAAAATAACTACAATATAATAAAATGAACGATAGATGCAAAAGATGTCTGGTCTAAGAGCATCAGTAATAGCTTCATCTGTATTTTCTCATGAAGATTACATCTCTGAAGATTTTCAATTTCAGACAAGTTAAAACCCTTATTAACAAGAAGGAACTATGAGCTTCTCTTTCTGGAAAGGATCTACAGGCGGTTATATTGCAGGGATATTTCACAATGATATTTTGGATATCAAATATATTTTATAATATTGTGTAAATTCCAAAAGTTAATTAGTATATTCAATCTATTAATAAATGGAATTTATTCAGGGTGGTAGAGCAGCAGAATACACTGACAATGATTTCAATTTCTTAACATAAATATCCAAGAAATCTGTACATATTGTTTTAGAAAATGTAAGCTTTCTTTCAAATCCCATACACTTTGCCATGTGGATTTTGATCTCTTGAAAATTAAAAAAATAATCCAATGAATTGTAAAGCACACTTGTTTGCCAGTCTATATTTGTGGAAAAGTAAACAAGGGCTAGCACAGGGACCGGTCATGTGAGACCTTCAGCTGTTTGCTGAGCGAGTGGAGGGAGAGCGGAAGGGAATTTGGGGTCACTGGGGAAATCTCTGCTGCGCCTCAGTAAATGGGGATCAGCATCACTAGGCCACAGCAAGCAGCCCACCTGGGATACAGACCTAGAGGGAGCAGTGTCTGCACCACCCTCAGCAGCGGCCCCCACCCCATGCAGACTGATTCTAAAGCAGTTCCCTGAGTTTCATGGAAGCAGTTAAGAGAATATTAAACTTGAGGTCATGGATAGTGTCTGTGGCATATGCCAAACCTTTATTTGAAGCTGATGGCATTCCAGGAATTGTCCTAATGCTCACCACATTCCATCCTTCCCAGGAGCCTGTGAGGCACCTACTCATCTTACTTTGTCCTTTTACATGATAAAAGCTTCAGGTTCTCAGAGTATCTGCCTAATGCCACAAACCAAGCAGAGTGAGAACTCATCTCAGCTCCCGATTCAGCCCCACAGGCTGTGCCTCTGCCTCAGGTCTCTTGACAGCATGGCCTCCCATCTATGGGGGACAATCTGGTGTGGGGCGCCCATGTCAGCTTTCCAGGGGAACTATAAATACTATGCAGATATTTGTCTCTAGTATTTTACAAACCTTAAAAATCAACTACAAGTAATCATCCCATCTCCAAGTAAAATAGTAGCTCTTCCTCTGTAATATTTCAATCTCAGGGAAAGAAAATGCATCATCCAGTAAATGAGGATATATGTATATGTGTGTGTGTGTGTATATATATTCCTTTGCCACAAATAGTTGGAAAACAAAAATTCCTAATACATTGCAATATATAGTGCATTTCCTAATATATTGCAGTAGATACATGACACATATAAAGAAATTCTTAAGGGAAAGAATACTTGATTTTCTACTTAAATACAGATGACAGGTAAACATTTGAGGAAATATTTTCAACAACTAATAGAATATGTCAGAAGCAGAACAATTCAAAATAATAATTACACTTTGCTCTTGCAATTCCCTGTACTTCTGTGGCTGAAACCACCATTTGTTGACGTTATTCGTCTCACCCGGATGGGCTGATGGCGCATGTCCCGGTTAAGTGTACAGAGGAAGCAAGAGAGTGACATCATCCCTGGTGTTACTATGCCCGCTGAGGGAGTGGCTTCTTTTTATGACAAATCTCCTCTGAGACTATAAATAGGAATGCAATGAAAGGAGCTACAGAAGCTAGTGGGTAGCCCTGCTGTGATTGCTTTGTTTCTCTCTCTCATGTCTTCAAAGAAAATTTCTTACTGTTAATCACAATATGCATCAAAAACTTAATCAATATTAATAATAATCACAAATACCAACATCACATAAATTCTTAGCTATGAAATGTAATTTCATGTGTATATGTATACATATACTTTATCATTTAAAGTTCAAGGAAATTTGTGAATAACTTTTGTTCATCTTTTTTGCTGATAAAGTATATGAAACTAATAGTTCAACTTAATTACAAAGACAATACCACTAGTCAGTACTATGGTTGAAAGTAAAACTAAATTCATTTCCTTCACATCTTTCTCTTGATCTCTGTTCTTTAGATTACTGATTTGTATACTTTCCTCTGTATTAACATGAAATATATGTTAATTTAATGCTACCTCATTTTTTCATTTTTTTCCAATTTTTATTTTTAAATTTTTTCATTTTATTGAGATATCATTGGCATATATTCTGTAAGTTTAAGATGTGTAATAGGATGAACTGTTATAGTATATTTTCCAAAGTATTAACTGCAGAAGATTAGCTAACATAGCCTTCAACTCATATTATCAATTTGTTGTTGCTATGGTGAGAAAATAGCTGTACCCTAATTGCAATTTTCAAGTATACAGTGTAATATGTTACATTATAGCCACCATGATGTAGCTAACATGTATAAGATATGTTGGTTTGATACACATTATTAATAAATTATTAACAATGTCTAACACTTACATCACCTCTCATAATTATGATTTGTTTTGGTTAGAACATTTAAGATCTCTATAAACAAGTTTCAGTTATATAATAAGCTATTTACTAAAATCATGATGCTGTGTATTAAACCCTCAGAACTTACTAATCTTTTAATTGACAAATCACTCCTCATTTATTCTACATGCAGCCCCTGATAACAACCACTGTATTTTTGCTTTTGTGATTTTGTCTTTCTTAGATTCCATATACAAGAGAAATCATACATTTTGTCTTTCTCTGTTTGATTTATTATACTTAACATAAATAACAGGGTTTATCCAAGCTGTTGCAAATGGCAGGATTTCCTTCTTTTTCATGGCTGAATAATTAATTCTCCATTGTCTATATCTGTATCTGTATCATTGTATCTATTTATCCATATCTATATCTATATCTATGTCCATATCTATAACTATAAGCATACCTCACTTTATCATGTTTCACTTTACTGTGATTCACAGATTTTATGTTTCTTATATGTTGGAGGTTTGTGACATTTCATTGACCAACCATTAACTCCATTTATCAAATAGCATTTGCTCATTTTGTTCTGTGTCACATTCTGGTAGTTCTCACAATATTTCATACTCTTTTATTACTAATATATTTCTGAGGATGATCTTTGATCAGTGAACTGTTATGTTACCATTGTCATTGTTTTGGGGTCACAAGAATCACTATATAAGATATAAAAATTAACCAGTAAATGTTGTATGTGTTCTGAATCCTACACCAACCAGCCGTTACACATCTTACTCCCACTCCTCAGAATTTCCTATCAACTACACGACAATACTTAAGTTAGTCCAATTAATAAGTCTACAATGGCCACTAAATATGCAAGTGAAAGGAAGAGTTGCATTTGTCTCAATTTAATTCAAAAGCTGGAAATGATTGTGTAGAGTAAGGAATTCTTGTCAAAATAGGTGACAGGCTACAGCCAGGCATCAAGTACCACCGTAATCTGAGGTGTGGATGCAAAGGAAACGTTTTTGAGGGAATGGGAAGTGACAGTCCAGGGGACACACTGCATTTAGCAGAAAGAAAAACAGCCTTATTTATTATGGAGAAAGTATCAACAGTCTGGACACATGATCAGCCACAACATTCCTTACACCAAAGCCTAATCCAGATCAAAGCCTTAATTCTCCCCAATTCTGTGAAGGCTGAGAGGTGAGGAACCTGAGGGAGAGAGGTTTGAAGCTTGAAGACGTGGGTTTATAAGGCTTAAGGAAAGCAGCAATCTTCAGGATGTAAAAGGACATGTTGATGTGCTCTACAAGTTGTAAGAAGTTATACAGAAGATCTAGTTAAGATAATTAATGAAGTGGCAACACAAAACAACAGATTTTCAGTGGAGATGAAATAATCTTACATTGGAAAGAGATGCTATTTTCATAGCTAGAATGGAGAAATCGATGTTTGGCTTTAGAGCTTCAAAGGACGGACTGATTCTCTCTCTTATTTGGGAATAAGGCAGCTGGGAATTTAAGTTGAAGCCAAAGCTCATTTACCATTCTGAAAATGCTGAATCTACTCTGCCTTTGCTCTGTAAATGAAATAAAGCCCAGATGATAGCACATTTGTTTATAACATGGTTTACCAAGTATTTGAAGCTCTGTTGAGACATACTGCTCAGATAGAAAGATTCCTTTCAAAATATTCCTTCTCTTTGACAATCCAACATGTGACTCAAGTTCTGTGTTTGAGATTTTCAAGACCTATGTTGTTTTCATGCTGCTAACAAAACATCCAACTGCAGTCCATGGATCAAGAAGTAATTTTAAATTTTAAATCCTATTGAAGAAATACATTTGGCAAAACTATGGTTGCCATAGACAGTGATTCCCTGATGGATTTAAGCAAAGTAAATTAAAATTTCTCTGGCAATAATTCACTGTTTTATATGCCTTTAAGAACATTTGTAATTTATGGGAAGGAGTCATAATATCAGTATAACAGGAGTTTGGAAGAAATTGATTGCAATCAACATGAGTGACTTTAAAGGGTTCAAGACTTTGGCTTAGGATGCAAACACAGATGTTTGAAAACAGCAGAGGAGCTAGAATTAGGAGTGGAGTTCTGAAAATGTGACTGAGTCGCTATAATTTTGTGATAAAATTTGAGTTGATGAAGAGATGCTTGTTATGGATGAACAAAGAAAGCTATTTCTTAACATGGTATCTTTTCCTGGTTAAGATGTGAAGATTGTTTAATAGACAACAAAGAATTTAGAATATTACATATACTTGATTGATTTAGCAGCGATAGAGTTTGAGAGAATTGATTCCAGTTTCAGAAAATGTTCTACTCTGAGTTAAATGCTATGAAACAGTATCCCATTATACAGAAAAACAACTCATAAAAAGAAGAGCCAATCAGTGCATCAAATTTCATTTTTATCTTCATTCAATAAATCACCATGCATTCCAAGATTCAACACCCACAAACCTAATCAGTCAGCAGTCAAAAATATCAAGGCAAGATCCTCCACCAGCAAAAAGACTACAGTTCTCTCAAACTGAGATAGTGCTTAGCATTTTTTAACAATAAAATGTTTTCTAACTAAGATATGTATACAGTAAAGTAAAAAGAATTTCTTTTGTGCACTGGTAAAATAAAAAATGCATTTAACTTGCTTTATTGTAATATTTGCTATATTTCAGTTGTATGAAACAAAATGCACAATATGTCCAAGGTATGCCTGTATTTCTATAACTATCTCCATCCTTAATTATCTCTACATCTCCCATCTTATTTATCTGTTCATTTATAATCACTTATCTTCTTCTATATGTTGGCTATTGCAAATAGTGCTGCAATAAACATGAGAGTGAATATATCTCTTCAATAACTTGAATTTACTTGGACACATACTGAAAATTGGGTTTACTAGATCACATGGTAGATCTAGTTATAACTTTTTAAGAAACTCAATGTTTTCCATAGTGAATGTACTAATTTATATTCCCACCAAGAGTTTACAAGTATTCAATTATTTTCACATAACATATGTGAGATAATATCCCAATATAGTTTTGATTTGCACTTCCATGATGGCTAGTGATGCTAAGCATCTCTTAATATACTTGGCCATTTGTATGTCTTTGAAGAATATCTATTTGGTTTCTTTTCCTAATTTTAAATCAAATTCCTTGCATTTTTGCTATTGATTTGTATAAGGTCTTTATATGTTTTGGATATTAACCTCTTATCTGATATACAGTTTGCATATATTTTCTCCCAATCTATAGATCACCTTTTAATTTTGGTGATATCTACTTTTGTTTCTGAGAAACATTTAAATTTTTGAAGTTCCATTCATATATATTTGCATTTGTTGCTTGTACTTTTTGTGTCATGTACCATAAACCTTTGTCAATGAACTTTTCCTCCTTACTTTTTACATGATTTTTAATGATGTCATCTATTATATTTAAGTACATAATCCAATTCTAGTTATTTTCAGAGTGTTGTAAGACAAGAGTGTAATTTCCCTTTGTTTTGCATCTGGATATCCAGTTTCCTCAGCACCACTTATTTAAAAGAATATCTATTCCAACTGAGTATTGTTGGCTCCTTTTTCAAATATTAGATGATTTATCTCTGGGCTCTCTATTCTGCTCTTCTGTTCTATTGGTGCTTGTGTCTGCTTTCATGCCAGTGCCATACTGTCTTGATTTATATAGCTTTGAAATATAGGTTGAAATCGGGAAGCCTAATGTCCAGCTTTTTTTTTTTTAATGTTTTGCTTTGGTTATTTAGGGTCTTTTGTCATTCCACTCTATTTTTAAGATTTCTTTGTGTATATCTATGAAACATGTCATTGGAATTTTGGTAGGGATTGCACTGAATGTATAAGTAGCTTTGTATGCTAGCTTTTGACAATAAGAGCTCTTCCCATCAATGAACGTGGGATGTCTTTGCATTAATTTGTTTTATCTAATTTCTGTCATCAATGTCTTCATTGTATAGATATTTCATTCTTGGCTAAAATTGTTCATAAACAGAAAAGCCTAACTTTACATCTATAGATGAACGGATATAAAGACTATTTTGGACATATAAAGGAATATCATTCAGCACAGAAAAGAATATCCTTCTATTTGCAGCAACATGGAAGAAACTTGGAGGCATCATTCTATTGAAATAGGCCAAATAGATAAATACAAATGCTCTATGATCTTATTTAATGGGGAATAAAAAAAACTTGTAGAAACACAGCAGATAGGTGTTTGCCAGGTGCAGGGTAATGAGTGATGATGGTCACAGTCCACAACTTCCAGTTAAGAAGATAGTAAGTTCTTGGGGTGTATGTAGAACCTGGTGACTATAATTAACCATCTCTATCGTATAATTGAAAGCTCTACAAGGCTAGAACTTAAATCTTCACTTCTAACAAAGAATAGTAAATAGGGGAATTATAGATATGTTAACTAACCATATTATAGTAATAATTTTGAATACATACATACAATCACTATGCTGTACTTGCTAAAATTATGCAATATTATATGTCAATTAAATCTTAAAAAGCTGGAAAATGTTGAAAAAACTAAAATGAATTTATTTCTGAAATTTTTAGTTTTGGTCCTATTGTAAATGGGATTGTCATTCTTATTTATTTTCAGTTAGTTTAATATTAACATAGAAATGCAACTGATTTTTGTGCATTGATTCATATTCTAAACTTATACTGAATTTCTTATTAGATCAAACATTTTTGGGAGTCTTTAAGATTTTTTATACATAACAATGTATCAGTAAAAAAAACGATTTTTTTTCTGACTCTGAAGACTTTAATTGTTTTTCCTATGTAATTGCTCTGGATCACACAACCAGTACTATACTGAATAGGAGAGATGAGACTGGGCACTCTTGTGTTCTTCTTGTTGTTAAGAGGAGAAGATTTCAACTTTTACTGTTGACTATGACATTGGCTGTGTTTACATTATATTCCCTTTATTATGTTGGTATATATTACTTGTATATGCAAATTACTGAGAATGTTTAGCATGAAAATCACTGGAATTTTAAATGTTTTATATGCACTGAGACGACTACATTTAAAATTTCAAACTATGTAGTGCATCATATTGGTTGATTTGTGTATATTGTTGCATCCTTGAAATGCAAATACAAATCCCACTTAATCACTGTGTATGATCATTTTAATGTGTTGTTAAAATCAGTTGCTAGTATCTTGCTGAGAATTTTTTGCATCTATATTCTTCAGGCATTTTGACATGCACTTTTATCTTATAATACTCTATTATGGTATTGTTACAAGGGTAGTTATGTTTCTGTAAAACAAATTTGGGAGTGTTTTATCTTCAGTTTTTAAGAAGAATTTGAGAATAATTGACATTAATTATTTTTTAAATGAGAGAATTAATCTGTGAAGCAATATTATCCTTGGCCTTTCTTTGTGGGGTATTTCTGGTCACTGATTCAATGTCCCTCATACAAAAGTGTTCAGATTTCTACTTTTTCATGGTTTAGACATAGCATGCTATATGTCTTGAGGAGCTTATCTTGTATATGAGAAATTTATCTTTTCTTTGAGGCTGTCCAATTTGTTGGTATACAAATTATCACAGAGGTCTCTAATGAACCTACATATGTTGTGGTATCAGTGGTAATGCCTCCTATTTCACTCATTATTTTATTAATTTATATCCTCTCTCTTATTCTTACTAAGGCTACCTAAAGGATACTCTATTTTGCTTATCTTTTTAATAAATATATTCTTCATTTCATTGATTATTTTAGCCTCTCAGTAATTTCTGCTCTAATCTTTAGTTCCTTTCTTCCAGCTTTGGACTTAGTTTCTGATTTTTCTAGTTCCATGAGTGGTAAAATTTCATTGTATATTTAGTATCTTTATTCTTTCTGAATGTAGACTTGCATTAGTACAAATTTCCTACTGAACACTGCTTTTTCTGTAGCTCATAATTTTGCTATGGTTTGTTTACACTTTAAACTTAAATATGCAGTGTGGTGACTATAGTTTAAAATATTGTATTGTATTCATGAATGTTCCAAGGAGAGGAGAGCTATAATGGTCCCACTGTAACAATGACAACAAAATGGAAATTATGTCAGTTGAAGGATATATTAACTGACCTTACTCTAGTAAAATTTTTGCAATATAAACTCATCAAAGTCACAATATGCACACTAAACTTATATAAAGTTTTATGTCATTGTATCTCACTAAAACTGGAAAGCATTTCAAAAATAGAAATGATTTGAAAATGCTGAAATTAAATAGAAGAAACATTAAATTAACAGAGTGTATATGAATAACAGAAGGTATAAAATCAGTAATCTAATGAACACTGATCAAGCAAAGATGTGGGGGTGATGGTTTCACTTTTCGTTTCAAATACAGTACTAATTAGTGGTATTCTTTTTGATAAACCAATTGAACAATTAGTTTCAGCTTTTATATCAGGGAAAGACATGAAGAATAAGAAAAAACAATATTTCACAAATTTTCATTCAACTTTAATGATAAAAATTATATATATTTATATATTTGTATATACAGTCACAGATGCATGAAAGCATATTTTGTAAAATGAAAATGATCTATGGATTTAACTCATATTTCATAGGTGCAAATTTATTAGTGATGGAATTTGTGATTATTGTTACTATAGGTTAAGATTTTGACACATATTGAGATTAACAATAAAAGGAGTTCTTTTAAAGACATCAGACAAGAAAATGCAAGGGTAGTATATCCATGAGCTTCCTTAGCTCTCTTAATTGCATTCCTCTTTCTAGGTCTCAGAGGGAATATATCAAAAGAAAAACCATTCACTCAGTCGGCATAATAAAACCAGGCATGATGTCGCTCTCCTACTTCTCTTTGTGCACTTAACCTGGACACGCTCCTTCAGCCCATCTGGGTGAGATGAGCAACATCATCTAATGGAGGGTTAACCAGAAAAACAGAAAGAACTGTGAGATCAAAAGGTAATTATTGTTTTCACTTATTCTTCTGCTTCTGACACATTCTATTAGTTGCCAAAAATATTTCCTCAAATTTTTACCTATCATCTGTTTTTAAGAAGAAAGACAAATGTACATTTCTTCTTAAAATCTTCATGTAACATGTATTTACAGCAATGTATTAGGAAATGGGCTTTTGTTTTCCAATTATATTGGACAAAAGAATACAAATCCTTCCTTCTTCATTGGGTGCTGCCTTTCACTCCCCTTAGACTGAAATTTGACAACAGATGTACTGATTTAACTTTGAGTAGGGACAATTTCTGAACGTTAGAAAATGCTAAAAAAATATCTCCTTCATATTTATGTTTCCCTAAAGTCACAGTGTGTGACTTCAACAATGTTGTTTACTGTGGAGGGAAGACTGTTTCCCCAAGAATTCTGAGGCAGAGTCACAGCCTTTGGGATCAACTCTTGGGCTGAGACACAGGTTCTTAACTCTGCTTAGTTGCATGGTGTTAGGCAGACCCTGAGATGCTGAATCTTTTAATGTGGAAAAGGAGAAAATTAGGAGTAGGTACTTCAGAGAAGCTCTTGGGAAAGAAGTGTAGTAAAACAGTTGAGTAATTGCTTCAAATAAACATATGATATTCTACCAGAACTCAGTGATTTCCCAATTAAAGATGCACTAAATTGTTTACATGAAACTGTAGGAATTACACTAGCAAAAAGTAAGCAAGTATGCGGGAGAAACAGCTGCCATGCCTGATACAGAGTGTTCCTTTTGGCCTGTTGTTCCAGGTGGGCTGCTTACTGTGGCTCAATGACAGTTACCCCAGTTACCAGAGTATAGCGGAGGTTTCCCTGGCACCTGCTGCGCACCTCCCTGGTCTTCCTCCATTCACTCTGTAAACAGTTTGAAGGTGTTCACTGGGACTGTACACTGAGCTGGTCCTTGCTTCCCTTTGGCTGCATGTGTAGACTTGGTCAGCAGGTATGTTTTGCAATTTATCTCTGTTTTTAAATTATGAACAGAGCTCAGAATCCATCTACTAGCAAGGGTGGGATTTCACAGAAAGGTTATAATTTTTTAGTGTAATATATCCCAGATTTGTTAGATATTTATATTAAGAAATAAATAAAATACAGTATTCTCTACTGCTTTGGCACCACAGAACTGGGAATGTCAGTAAACTGAATATTGGAATTATTACAAGAAAATAAAACATATTTGAAATTTGAAAATTCCTTCTGAAATATCCCCTCATCATAGCTATCTCTAAATTCTTCCCATAAAGAAGAGCCAAATAGTTCTTTCCTGCTATAAGGATTTATGAAATTTAACCTTTGTCATATCAGAAATTGAAAACCTGCAAATGTTTTATCTTTGTAAGAGAAAAGGTAGATGAAGCTATTACTGACTGATTCTCTTAAGAAAGGCCAGGTGTCACATAAGTCTATTATTTATTTATTCATTTATTTTGTAGCCATTAAAAAATTACACACTAAATCACATTTATATATTTTTCCCTAAATAGACTGCAACCTCCTTAAGTGCAACCAAGTTTAGCTTGTGTTTGATCTTCAGCGTCTGTAACACAGAGGCGGGGCGTGCGCAGTCAGGGGAGGGTCGGCAGCGGTGCGCAGTCTGCCTCTGCATCTGCGTTTCTATGAAAAATTAATTGCTGCGTGAATTAAAGGAGGTAACATTCAGGAAAAAAATGAGAGCCTCGTCTTATAATTGGCAGTAGCACTCTAAATCCTATTTATTCTCCCCTTGAGATTTAGAGGAAATGCATAAGCTTTAAGAAGATTGATTTCAACTTGAATAAAATATGTACTCGACAGAAACGAGAAACATTTCTACATAAAGGCTCTGATTAACCAGGTTTAAGTAAGAAAAATATATTTATGTCAGTATTCATATTTATTTAAACATTTATTTAAATTTTATATATTTGTATAATACAATTATATGTATATATACAAAGTATATGTATAACATATGTATGTATACAAACACACACTCCTAAGTTGCTTAGGAATACAGAAATGACCAAATCCAAATTCTGAAATATATAAATAGGGATTAAACTGCTGAACTGAGACAATGTATCTTATATCAACAGATATAGCCACCATATCCTTCATAGATTATACACAATTATTACTGTAGATATTAACTTTTTGAACTAGCAGTATGCATTATGTTTATTCACATGTGACTCCGAGTATTTTAAAAATTTTCACTATTTTACCTCACTTAATCTTAAATACACTTGCAATTAAACATTGTTACCCTCTTTTTGTGTGGAATGGGCAGAGGAATAGTATCTAGAAGACAAACTAGGCCCATAAGCATAGTCCAGTTTCAGAGTTTGGGCTCCTAACATAGTGCACCTAGGATAGGTAGGGGGCTGGTGGTTGTGAGGATCCCCACCTGCTTCTTGTGATATGTAACCCACTCTACCCAACCCCAGTGCCTCACAGGGTGGCCCAACCCAAAGGGAAACATGGGTTCAACTGTTTCATATATATTTTCCCCAAATTCTGTTTCAGCTAGCTTTTGAATCTTTTTCTTTTGTTGATGTATAATTGATATACGTCATTATATTAGTTTCAAGTGTACAATGGGATGATTTGATATTTGTATATAATATGAAATAAAATATTTCTTACATGGAATATACCTTGAAGAGTTTTAAAGATACCAGTGGGATCCTTAAACAAGGCATTTTAATAAAGTTCTGAGTGTTATAACAAAGATTTTGGAATAACATGTATCTTTTTTCAGGGATCCACTTACTGTGTTTGAATAGGGCAGAATGATAATATGGATTTCATACTTGTCTATAAAGGACACTTCAGATAATCTCATGACCTCAACTTGTGGCAGCCCCACCATAAGTTACCAATTCTTTTGACCCACAGTTGTGAATCGCTACTTTTCTGGTCAATTAGTAGAATTCCAGGTACTTTGTAATTTCCAGATCTGGAGTCCATGGGATTTCCTCCAGTTAGCATATTTGGGTTGGTACACACATACACACACTCACTAAATGTTTATTTCAGAGGGTAGTTTCTCATGATTGGTCCACTAACCCTAATGCCTTACTTCATGGGCCAGGTGAAATCATGGAGGACACCACCTGGATGGCCAACCTCTCAGGAAGGTCAGAGTTCATCCTGCTCGGAATCTTCAGTAAATCCCAACACCCAGCCCTCCTTGGCGTGGTCATTTTCGTGATTTTCCTGATGACCTTGTCTGGAAACACCATCCTGATCCTTCTGATATGCTCTAATGCCCACCTCCACACCCCCATGTACTTTTTCATCAGCCAGTTGTCTCTCATGGATGTGACATACATTTCCGTCACTGTGCCTAAGATGCTCGTGGACCGGGTCACAGGTGTGAACACGATCTCAGCCCCCGGATGTGGGATCCAGATGTTCCTCTATTTGACACTGGCAGGTTCAGAATTTTTCCTCCTGGCCACCATGGCCTATGACTGTTATGCAGCCATCTGCCATCCTCTCCATTACCCTGTCCTCATGAACCACAGGGTGTGTCTCCTCCTGGCATCTGGCTGCTGGCTCCTGGGATCTGTGGATGGCTTCATGGTCACATCTGTCACCATGAACTTCCCCTTCTGCAAATCCCTGGAGGTCCATCATTTCTTCTATGAAGTCCTTGCGGTAATGAAGCTCTCCTGCTCATGTACCTCTGATGTGTCCTCATGCTGCTCATCCCTGTGACAGTCATTTCAGGCTCTGATGGTTTCATTCTCCTCACCATCCACAGGATGAACTCAGCAGAGGGCCGGAAGAAGGCATTTGCCACCTGCTCCTCCCACATGACTGTGGTCACCCTCTTCTATGGGGCTGGCGTCTACACCTACATGCTCCCCAACTCCTACCACACCCCTGAGGACATGGTGGTGTCTGTCTTTTACACCATACTCACTCCTGTGCTAAACCCTTTGATCTATAGTCTCAGAAATAAGGATGCCACAGGGGTTCTAAAGAAAATGTTGAATGTGGGACCTGTCTTTCAGGAAACCATAAAGTAGGAAAATTTAATACTGCTTTTCCTTTCTCTAAACATCATTCATTTAGAATCTTAGGCCAACACTATTCTTTAGATTTTCATAACATGATGCCTTATCTATTTTTCATACATCTTTTAAAAATTGCATCCCTCTACTAGAAAATTTTGATTTTGAAAAATTTCTCCTGTCTTTCTTTCTCCTTTGTAACTCTTTAAGATATACTGTGCAAATATATTGTATTTGTGTTATTTTTACTGAAGTTAATAACTGAACTCTGAATCTATAGAAATATCCATACTTTCAGAAGACACATAATAAAATTATTTAGAAGAGAAAGTCATGCAATGCTGTGAAATTTATTTAAATTAGAAAGAGGAAAAGAGATGGCATGAAAGAGAGGCAGTGTTAAAATTGGTGATTCTGAGTAAAAAATGTATGGGCTTCATACCATGCATACCTATGCTACTTGTCTGTGTATACAAAATTGTTCCACATAAACATTTAAAGTATCAGTTCTTCCTGCTTTAATGAATTTGTTCTCTTTTTTTTTTGAGTTTGTGTTATGTTTGTGCAGTGTGACATAATTCTTAGGAAACGTGTTCATTTAAATGTGTCTAATAATTTCTGAGACAGTTCTGGCATCTACCCACCTTTATTTGGGCTACTTTTTTTCATACAGTCCAAACCTCAATGCACCTAGTAGCAATTAATTTTTCCCAGCAAGAGGTTGGTGTAGGATAGTGAATTCCGTAAGGAACTATGGGAAAACTGTAAGCTAAGAGTGGAAAGCAAAGCAGAGGCATCCTCCCTTGTACAAAATAAGGAAGGAACTACAGCAAATACTACTAACCCTTAAAATGACCCGAAAACAGCAGAATAGGCCATCTGTACCTGGTGAAGGGAAGGTAAAACTGCGAAGGGTGATGTGACGGAGCCATGACTAATTGGGACCTAGACCCGCTCCCCATTCCGGCCCACAAGTGCGGGGGAGAGGAGTGGAGCAGAGAGAGGATAAGTGCTCGGAATCTAGCACACGGGCCCAGATAAATGCTCCAAGCAGATGAGTCCACGTAGCACTGAGCTTTGGTGATTGGCAGGGCTGCACTCCAGGGAGATGTGCAGCATTCTGGGAGTCCGTGATCCTGTAACTTGTGGAGGAAAGGCGTCCTCCATCTGTCCCACTGAGATCCAAGCAGAGACCACACATCGAACAGTTTACCAGCAGATAACAGTGTGCCACAGAAGCATGGGTCAAGGGAGCTCTTTCCAAGGATAAAGGGCGGGTGGATGGTGCCACCCCTCAGCCCAGCGGGCTGCGTATTCACAGGAACCCGCTCTGAGCGCTCCATCTCCCTCCCTGCAGCTCAGCCACATGGCAGCCCTTCCTTGTGCCTCCGCCCTGCCCAGCCCACTCAGCCGGACAGACTGCAGTGCCTGCAGGCAGAGGGAGGACACTTCCAGGTGCCCCTGGCCCTCCCCCAGTCCACATGGTGGGGCACGTGCATGAACCAGCCCTGTACTCTAGCTCCCTCACAGGAAGGATGACCACAGCAGCTCCCTGCACTCCTGCCCTGTCCTGCCATCTTGGCCCAGCAGCAGCTGCCTTTGTTGACAAGCAGGCAGAGGGCAGCTCTACCTATAGTTCATCCCAGCAGAAGTGCCTCAAGGCACCCAAAGGGCCCAGAGGCCTGCGGGCTCCTCTGCTGACACAGACCAACCACTGCTGGCAGACAGGCCAAAAGGCAGCCCTGCTCTTTGCCCACCAGTGGCACCCTAGAGCCCTACCTTATAGGAGAACCGGGCACTGGGGAGTAAACTGTCTTCAGCTTCTTCATGAACCTATTACCCTGCACACCAGGAAGCATAACAGACAAAGTTTAACCACAGGAGAGAGTACTGAAGTCAACCAGAGAATTTAAAAATATTAATTATGAGTGAAACCTCATCTGGCTGTCAGCAGACTACTCAGCAGAACCATACAGGCAGAAGTCAGGGGCATGATATGCTTATTGTACTGAACCTGAAGGACCTTCACCAAGAATCCTCTAAGAGCAAAAGTCTCATTCAAATATGCAGAGATTAAACAATTCCCAGATAAATGACAACTCAAGGAATTTATGACCATTCAATCAGCATAACAGCATACAGCAAAGGGACTGCTGTAGATGGAAAGATTTCTTAGCATAATAGTTTTATGTTTTTCTAATTCTATTATCTGCTAATATGAAATTGTTTGTTTGCTTGTTTTTTAGAGCCCACATGTGAGGCCATACAGTGTTTGTCTCTGTCTGGCTCAGCTCAGCACAATGCCTTCCAGATTCACCCACTTTGTCATCAATTGCAAGACTTTCTTCTTTTTATTGTTGAATGATACATCATGCCTATTGTGTGTGTGTAATTTTATGTATGCACTCATCCATCTAAGATCTTTTAGGTTGTTCTATATTTTGGCTTTTGTGAATAACACAGCAGTGAACATGGGTGTGCAGATCCTCTTTGACATACTGATTTCAGTTCTTTCAAATATCTCCCGGCAGTGGGATTGCTGGATCAAATGGACTTCTGAGGCACCCCCGTACTGTGTTCCATAGAATGCTCTATTTCACATTTACACCAACAGTGAATTAGAGGTACTTTTTCCTATATCGTGTTGATATTTGCATTCTGTCTGACAACAGCCATGTTAAGATACATTAGGTGATATCGGGTTATGGTTTTGTTTTATAGTCCTCTGTCAATTAGTGATGTTGAGGCATCTTTTAAAGCATATCCACTTTGGAAAAACGATACACAGGTCCTTTCTTCTTTAATTTATTGGACTATTTGCTTTTTTTTTAAACAAAAACTTTATGGGTTATCAAATTACAACTTTCAAAATTATAAATACATTTATCTTTGGCCCAACAATCAAATTTCTGAGACTTAATCTTACAGACAGGAACAGCTGCACATGTACATCCAATATCACAGTACTGGCTGTAAAGGAACAACATCAGAAACAATCTAAGGAGCCATTCGTAGAAAGCTGGTTACATGGTCTATGGTATGCCTATCCCCCACCCCAAAATAATTGCCATGCAGTTGTAAAAGAGATGGAGAAGGCCTCCATGTTCTGATAGGAAAGAGCTCTAGGATATGCCCTTAAGTGAGGAAAACAAGAACAGTGTGCAACTATACTATGTTTTGTCTAAGAAACCATACTGAGCTGTGTAAGTTTTCTGTATATTTCTGATCATAATCCCTTATAATATATGTTGTTGGTAAATATTTCCTCCCTTTCCATCGACTGATTTTCATTTTATTTATTATTTTTGAGGTGAAGAGGACTTTTTAAAATTAATGTATAATTGATATGCAATCTTATGAAGGATTCATGACCAACATTATGGTTTCAACATTCACAAATATAGTCAAGCCCTCTTCCACTCCATTGCAGTAACTGTCTGTCAGTGTATTAAGATGCTTTAGAGTCATTACTTGCCTTCTCCAAGCTATCCTGCTTTCCCTGTGACCTACCTATATTATGTGCGATAATCATAATACACCTTAATCCCTTTCTCCCTTCCTTCCTACCCACCCTTCCCAAACCCTTCCCCTTGGTAACTGCTAAAGGGACTCCTTCTTGGAGTCTGTGAGTCTGCTGCTGTTTTGTTGCTTCAGTTTTGCTTTGTTGTTATACTCCACAAATGATGAATTCATTTGGTACTTTCTTACTCCACCTGGCTTATTTCACTGGGCATAATACCCTCTAGCTCCATCCACATTATTGCAAATGGTAGGATTTGTTTTCTTCTTATGGCTGAACCATATTCCATTGTGCATATGCACCACCTGTTCTCTATCCATTCATCTCCCAGTGGACACTTAGGTTGCTTCCATATCTTGGCTATTGTAAATAGTGCTGTGAAAAAAAACAGAGGTTTTTTCAAAAGCATATGTCTTTTCTAATCAAGGATCTTGTTTTCTTCAGTGAAATTCCTAGGAGTGGAAACACTGGGTCAAATGGTATTTCTATTTTTAGTTTTTGAGGAACCTCCATATTGCTTTCCACATTATTGAACTGATTTGCATTCACATCAGCAGCGTAGGAGGGTTCCACTTTCTCTGCATTCTAGCCAGCATTTCTTGTTCCTTGTCTTTAGGATGTTGGCTATTTTAACTGGTGAGAGGTGATATCTCATTGTGGTTTTAATTTGTATTTCCCTGATAATTAGTGGTGTGGAGCATCTTTTCGTGTGCCTGTTGACCATCTGAATTTCTTCTTTGGAGAAGTGCCTGTTCAGATCCTCAGCCCATTTTTAATCAGGTTATTTGTTTTGTGGGGGTTGAAGCATGTAAGTTCTTTGCATATATTAAATTTTAACCCCTTATCAGATATGTGATTTACAAATATATTCTCCCATACTGTAGGATGCTTTTTTGTTCTACTAACAGTGTCCTTTGCTGTACAGAAGCTTTTTAGTTTGATGTAGTCCCATTTAATAATTTTTGCTTTAGATTCCCATGTCTAAGCAGATGTGTTAAGGAAAAAGTTGCTTCTGTTTATATTCAAGAGATTTTTGCCTATATTTTATTCCAAGAGTTTTATAGTTTTATGGCTTAAACTCAGGTCTTTGATCCATTTTGACTTTACTTTTGTGTATGCAGTTTGATAATAATCTACTTTCATTCTCTTGCATGTAGCTGTCCAGTTTCGCCAACAACAGCTGTTGAAGAGGCTGTCATTTTCCCATTTTATATTCATGGCTCCTTTATCATAGATTAACTGCCCTATAAGTGTGGGTTTATATCTCGGCTCTCTGTTCTATTCCACTGGTCTATGTGTCTGCTCTTGTACCAAATTATCTTGATTACTGTGTCCTTGTAGTACAGCTTGAAGTCAGGGAACATAATCCTCCCCCACATTATTCTTCCTTCTCAGAGTTGCTTTGTCTTTTGTGGTCTTTTGTGGTTCCATATGAATTTTAGAAGGATTTGTTCTAGTTTGTTGAAGAATGCTGTTGGTATTTTGATAGGGATTGCATTGAGTCTGTAGATCACTTTAGGCAGGATGGTCATTTTGACAATATTAATCCTTCCTATCCATTAGCATGGGATGTATTTCCATTTACTAGTATCTTCTTTAATTTTTCTCATGAGAGCCTTGCATATTTCATGGTATAGGTCTGTCATCTCCTTGGTTAGGTTTATTTCTAGGTATTTTTTTCTTTTCAGTCAAATTGTAAATGGAGTTGTTTTCCTGATTTCTCTTACTGCTAGTTCATCATTAACATATAGGAATGCAACATATTTCCCTGTATTAATTTTGTACCCTGCAACTTCGCTGAATTTAGTTATTTGATCTGGTAGTTTTTTGTGGATTCTTTTGTGTTTTCTATGTACAATATCATGTCATCTGAAAACAGTGACAATTGAGTTTCTTCTTTACTAATCTGGATGCCTTTAATTTATTTGTGTTATCTGATTGCTGTGGCTAGGACCTCAAGGACTATGTTGAATACAAGTGGGGAGAGTGAGCATCCTTGTCTTGTTCCCGATCTTAGAGGAAAAGCTTTGGTTTGTCGTATATGGTTTTCTTCTTCCTTCTCTACTCTTTATATATTAGGTGCCATATTCTGTGCTCTTTGTGTATCCCTTGACTAACTTTGTGAATAGTTGATTTAACTTTGCATTTTCTTAGTAATTAATTGGATTTCTTCCTTTACTGTGGTTTTATTTACCCTAGTGACAACTGTTTAGCTTTAAGAGCACTTTCATCTATGGAAGTCCCTTTGAAATACACTGTGGAGATGGTTTGTGGGAGGTAAATTTCCTCAAATTTTGCTTATCTGGAAATTGTTTAATTACTGCTTAAATTTAAATGACAATTTTGCCAGGTAGAATATTCACAGTTGGAGGTCTTTCTGTTTCATTGCATTGAATATATCAGGCCACTCCATTCTGGCCTCTAAAGTTTCTTCAGAGAATTCTACTTTTAGCGTGATAGGCTTTCCTTTATGCATGATTTTTTCTCTCTCTCTTTGGCTGCCTTTAATACTTTGTCCTTGTCCTTGATCTTTGCCATTTTAACTACTATATGTCTTGGTTTTGTCTTCCTAGATTTCATTGTGTTGGGAGATTTCTTCACTTTCATCACCTGAGAGACTATTTCCTTCCCAAGATTGGGAAAGTTTTCAGCAATTATTTTCTCAAAGAGACTTTGTCTCTTTTTCTCTCTTCTTCTTCTTCTGGTGCCCCTATAATGCGAATATTGTTTCATTTGGATTGTTTCCATGGTTCTCATTTTTCTTTAATTCCTAGAGATCTTTTTTTTCTCTCTGTGCCTCAGCTTCTTTGTTTTTATGTTCTCTAATTTCTATCCCATTTATCATCTCCTCTACTTCATCTAATCTTCTTTTAAATCTCTCCATTGTATGTTTTATTTCAGCTACTGTATTTTTCAGTTTCTATCCCTTTCTTGAAGTCCTCCTTAGATTTTGATCATTTTTCTGTAGCTCCATAAGCATGCCTAATATTTTTATTTTTAAATCTTTATCAAGAAGAATGCTGACTTCAATTTCACTTAGCCATCTTTGTAGTATCTGCTGAAATTTTTTTAAACAAATATTTTGCCATTTCATTTTTCTAGTGATTCCTATGGAATAGTAACTGAGTATGCAGCACCCTCTAGTTTTAGGTCACCCATTGATCATTTCAACTTGAAAACACAAATATGATTAAGACTTTTGTTTCAGGGCTGTAATTAATAGAAATAGTCCCACTCAGTTAAATTAAGTCACTCTTCCTCTGCAAAATTTTAGTCTCATGAAGATGAACACATCATCCAGTAATATAGAAATCATATATATTGTTTTATTCCATGAGTACTTGAAAACAGATTCATTTCCACATGTTAGAAATTATAAGATTTATATAGAGTTTCAAAACTAAAAAGTGTATTTACTTTTCTCAATAAAAAGTAATGGGCAATGTCGGTCAGAGCTCAGTCAAGAACATTCCAGCACCATGCCCTCCAAAGTCCAAGACAGGGAGGGGCAGCCTCACCCACCCAGGGCCCAGGGCAGCAACAGAACATTCTCTGTGGCCCATGCAGGCTGCATGCCAATCACATGTGCAGAAACACCCACAAGCTCATGTGGGGAGGCGAATAGTCATGCTGAATTGAGAAAATCCCAAGTTGGCAGCTCAAGGCCAATGCAGAAATAAAGCCGCATTCTTACTTCCAAAAACTGGCCTCCTTTCCTATTCCTCAGTACTTTTAGCCACACTGATCCCAGGGATAAACACATTCTGATCATTCATTTGCAAACCCACAGCATTGGTCTCCTGCATTATTTATGCTGTTGTGAGAGCATGAGGTTGAGGGGAGATTCCTTTAATTTCCTGCTTTAGAGCAGAGGATACTAGCTGGAGAGGCCCTCCATCTTCCCCACCACCCTAAATAAGGGTCACACCTATAGACCTGAATGGCACTGGAGCCTTCTAGACGAAAACAGATGGGATTTTTAGGGCTGCAAAACAATTCTGTATGATACTGTAATTGTGGGCACAGAATACGTTTGTCAAAACCCATAGATTGTACAACACAAAGAATGAGCTGCAGCTGGGATGGGTTGGGGCAAGAAAGCACATGGGAACCCTTTGTACTTTCAACTCAGTTTTTCTGTAAACTTAAACCTGCTCTAAGAAATAAATTTCTGTTCATTAAAAAAATGTTTTTCCAAAAAATAAAAAAGTAATGGGCAAAATAATTGAGGAAATAGCATCTAGAACTAATAGACAGACAGAAGAATAAGTCAAGGATAATAATTACCCTTTTGCTCCTCCAGTTCTGTCTGCCTGTCTGGTTGAACCCACCATCCATTGATTTTTCAGAGCCTCACACACATGGGCAAATAGAGTGTGGTCAGTTTAGTGTGAATAAAGAGAAGGGAGATGACATCACTCTTTGTTTCATGGCACCTGTTGGAGGAGGTGATACAGAGTGTGTTGACCAGTCCCCTTGGACCTGGAAGAGGCATGCAGCCAACAGACCTAAGCAAGGCAATCAATATTTCAGTTGCAGTAATCTTGTTTTCTCCTTATGCCTTTTTTTTTTGAGAGGGCATCTCTCATATTTATTGATCAAATGGTTGTTAACAACAATAAAATTCTGTATAGGGGGGTCAATGCACAATGCACAATCATTAATCCATCTCAAGCCTAATTCTCGTCAGTCTCCAAACTTCTGAAGCATAATGAACAAGTTCTTACATGGTGAACAAATTCTTACACAGTGAATAAGTTCTTACATGGTGAATAGTACAAGGGCAGTCATCACAGAAACTCTTGGTTTTGATCACGCATTATGAACTATAAACAATCAGGTCAAATATGAATATTTGTTTGATTTTTACACTTGATTTATATGTGGATCCCACATTACTCTATTATTATTATTATTATTATTATTATTTTTAATAACATGCTGAAGTGGTAAGCAGATGCAAGATAAAGATAGAAAACATAGTTTAGTGTTGTAAGAGAGCAATTATATATGATCATGTGTGTGCCTGTAGACTATGTGCTAATCCGAGCTAGACAAGGGCAATAAAACATCCACGGATGCAGAAGCTTTCTCTCAAAACAGGGGGGGTGGGGTGGGTTCTAAGCCTCACCACTGTTGATCCCCAATTTCTCACCTGATGGCCCCCCTGCGACTGTGCTTGTCTTAGGTTGTTCCTCCCTTGAGGAATCTTACCCGTCTCTGGCTAACCAGTCATCTTCTGGGGCCATACAGGGAAATGTAAAGTTGGTAAGTGAGAGAGAAGCCATATTGTTTGAAAAGGTGAGCTTTTTATTCTTTGCAGATTTATGCCCTGTGGTTTCTATGCCCAGCACTTGTCTCGAGGTATCTTAACCACCTGGAGGAATTATGATGCTCGGTATATTCAATATGAGGCACGGATTCTATTTAAGGGTTGTAATTAGGAAGGAAGAAGAAAAGCTATAGAGGTAGCATATGGAGATATGTTCAAGAAAAGGTCACTCATGTTTATGTCTAAGAGGTTTTTGCCTATGTTTTTTCCCAAGAGTTTAATGTATTCATGACTTACATTCAGGTCTTTTATCCATTTTGAGTTTACCTTTGTATATGGGGTTAGACAATGGTCCAGTTTCATTCTCCTACATGTAGCTGTCCAGTTTTTCCAGCACCATCTGTTGAAGAGCCTGTCATTTTGCCATTGTATGTCCATGGCTCCTTTATCAAATATTAATTGACCATATATGTTTGGGTTAATTTCTGGAGTCTCTAATCTGTTCCACTGCTCTGTGGCTCTGTTGTTATGCCAGTACCAAATTGTCTTGATTAATATGGCTTTGTAGTAGGGCTTGAAGTTGGGGAGTGAGATCCCCCCTACTTTATACTTCTTTTTCAGGATTGCCTTGGCTATTCAGGGTCTTTGGTGTTTCCATATGAATTTTTGAATTATTTGTTCCAGTTCATTGAAGAATGTTGATGGTAATTTCATAGGGATTGCATCAAATTTGTATATTGCTTTGGGCAGGATGGCCATTTTGTCAATATTAATTCTTCCTAGCCATGAGCATGGGATGAGTTTCCATTTGTTAGTGTCCCCTTTAATTTCTATTAAGAGTGACTTGTACTTTTCTGGGTATAGGTCTTTCACTTCTTTGTTTAGGTTTATTCCTATGTATTTTATTCTTTTTGATGCAATTGTGAATGGAATTGTTTTCTGATTTCTCTTTCTACTGGTTCATTGTTAGTATATAGGAAAGCTACAGATTTCTGTGTGTTAATTTTGTATCCTGCAACTTTTCTGTATTCTGATATCAGTTCTAGTAGTTTTAGAGTGGAGTCTTCAGGGTTTTTTTATGTACAGTATCATATCATCTGCAAATAGTGACAGTTTAACTTATTCTTTACCAATCTGGATTCCTTGTATTTCTTTGTTTTGTCTGATTGCCATGGCTAGGACCTCCAGTTCTATGTTAAATAACAGTGGGGAGAGTGGGCATCCCTGTCTGGTTCCCGATCTCACAGGAAATGCTTTCAGCTTCTCGCTCTTTAGTATAATGTTGGCTGTGGGTTTGTCATATATGGCCTTTATTATGTTGAGGTACTTGCCCTCTATTCCCATTTTGCTGAGAGTTTTTATCATGAATGGATGTTGAATTTTGTCAAATGCTTTTTCAGCATCTATGGAGATGATCATGTGGTTTTTGTCTTTCTTTTTGTTGATATGGCGGTGATGTTGATGGATTTTTGAATGTTGTACCATCCTTGCATCCCTGGGATGAATCCCACTTGGTCATGGTGTATGATCTTTTTGATATACTGTTGAATTCTGTTTGCTAATATTTTATTGAGTATTTCTTCATCTACACTCATCAGGGATATTGGTCTGTAATTTTCTTTTTTGGTGGGGTCTTTGCCTGGTTTTGGTATTAGGGTGATGTTGGCTTCATAGAATGAATTTGGGAGTATTCCCTCCTCTTCTATTTTTTGGAACACTTTATAGAGAATGGGTATTATGTCTTCTCTGTGTGCCTGATAAAATTCCGAGGTAAATCCCTCCGGCCCCGGGGTTATGTTCTTGGGTAGATTTTTAATGACCGTTTCAATTTCTTTGCTCATAATTGGTTTGTTTAACTTTTCTGTTTCTTCCTTGGTCAGTCATGGGAGGTTCTATTTTTCTAGGAAGTTGTCCATTTCTTCTAGGTTATCCAGCTTGTTGCCATATAGGTTTTCATAGTAGTCTTTAATAATTCTTTGTATTTCTGTGGAGTCTGTCGTGATTATTCCGTTCTCATTTCTGATGCTGTTGATTTATGTTGATACTCTTTTTCTCTTAATAAGTTTGGCTTGAGGCTTATCTACTTTGTTTATTTTCTAAAAGAACAAGCTCTTGGTTTCATTGATTTTTGCTATTGTTTTATTCTTCTCAGTTTTGTTTATTTCTTCTCTGATCTTTATTATGTCCCTCCTTCTGCTGACTTTAGACTTCATTTGTTCTTCTTTTTCCAGTTTCAATAATTGTGATGTTAGACTATTCATTTGGGATTGTTGTTCCTTCTTCTAGTGTGCCTGGACCTCTATATACTTTCCTCTTAAGACTGCTTTTGCTGCGTCCCACAGAAGTTGGGGCTTTGTGTTGTTGCTGTCATTTGTTTCTATATATTTCTTGATCTCTATTTTGACTTGTTCATTGATCCATTGATTATTTAGAAGCATGTTGTTAAGCCTCCATGTGTTTGTGAGCCTTTTTGTTTTCTTTGTAGAATTTATTTCTAGTTTTATAACTTTGTGGTCTGAAAAATTGGCTGGTAGAATTTCAATATTTTGGAATTTACTGAGGCTCTTTTTTTGAGCTAGTATGTGGTCTATTCTGGAGAATGTTCCATGTGCACTTGAGAAGAATCTATATCCTGTTGCTCTTGGATGTAGAGTTCTATAGATGTCTATTAGGTCCATCTGTTCTAGTGTGTTGTTCAGTGCCTGTGTGTCCTTACTTATTTTCTGCCCAGTGGATCTATCCTTTGGGGTGAGTGGTGTGTTGAAGTCTCCTAAAATGAATGCATTGCAGTCTATTTCCCTCTTTAGTTCTGTTAGTATTTGTTTCACAAATGCTGGTGCTCCTGTGTTGGGTGCATATGTATTTAGAATGGTTATATCCTCTTGTTGGACTGAGCCCTTTATCATTATGTAGTGTGCCTCTTTATTTCCTGTTACTTTCTTTGTTTTGAATCCTATTTTGTCTGATATTAGTACTGCAACCCCTGCTTTCTTCTCACTGTTGTTTGCCTGAAATATGTTTTTCCATCCCTTGACATTTAGTCTGTGCCTGTCTTTGGGCTTGAGGTGAGTTTCTTGTAAGCAGCATATAGATGGGTCTTGCTTTTTTATCCATTCTATTACTCTGTGTCTTTTGATTGGTGCATTAAGTCCATTTACATTTAGGGTGACTATTGAGAGATATGTACTTATTGCCATTGCAGGCTTTAGATTCATGGTTACCAAAAGTTCAAGGTCAGCTTCTTTAGTATCTTACTGCCTAACTTAGCTCGCTTATTGAGCTGTTATATACACTGTCTGGAGATTCTTTTCTTCTCTCCCTTCTTATTCCTCCTCCTCCAGTCTTCATATGTTGTGTGTTTTCTTCTGTGCTCTTTTTAGGAGTGCTCCCATCTAGAGAAGTTCCTGTAAGATGCCCTGTAGAGGTTGTTTGTGGGAAGCCAATTCCCTCAGCTTTTGCTTGTCTGGGAATTGTTTAATCTTGCCATCATATTTAAATGATAGTCATGCTGGATACAGTATCCTTGTTTCAAGGCCCTTCTGTTTCATTGTATTAAATATATCATGCCATTCTCTTCTGGCCTGTAGGTTTTCTGTTGGAGAAGTCTGATGTTAGCCTGATGGGTTTTCCTTTATAGGTGACCTTTTTCTCTCTCTCTGCCTTTAAAACTCTTTCCTTGTCCTTGATCCTTGCCATTTTAATTATTATGTGTCTTGGTGTTGTCCTCTTTGGATCCTTTCTGTTGCGGGTTCTGTGTATTTCCATGGTCTGTTCTATTATTTCCTCCCCCAGTTTGGAGATGTTTTCAGCAATTATTTCTTCAAAGAGACTTTCTATCCCTTTTCCTCTCTCTTCTTCTTCTGGTACCCCTGTAATTGGAATATTGTTCCTTTTGGATGGGTCACATCGTTCTCTTACTATTGTTTCATTCCTGGAGATTCTTTTATCTCTCTCTATGTCAGCTTCTATATGTTCCTGTTCTCTGGTTTCTATTCCTTCAATGGTCTCTTGCATCTTATCCATTCTGCTTATAAATCCTTCCAGGGTTTTTTTCACTTCTGTGATCTCCTTCCTGACATCTGTGATCTCCCTCCGGACTTCATCCCATTGCTCTTGCATTTTTCTCTGCATCTCCGTCAGCACGTTCATGATTTTTATTTTGAATTCTTTTTCAGGAAGACTGGTTAGGTCTGTCTACTTCTCAAGTGTTGTCTCTGTGATCTTTGTCTGCCTGTAGTTTTGCCGTTTCATGGTCATAGAGATAGTTTGCAGAGCTGGTACAAGTGACAGCTGGAAGAGCTTTCCTTGTTGCTGGTTTGTCGCCTTCCTCTCCCCAGAGAATAGTGACCTCTAGTGGCTTGTGCTGGGCAACTGTGTGCAGACAGGGCTTCTGCTTCCTGCCCGACTGCTATGGAGTTTATCTCTGCTGTTTGCAGGGGTGTAGCCTTGCTCGGGCTGCTCCTCCAAAATGGTGGAGCCCTGTTGGAGGGGGAGGCTATTTTTCTCTGTAAGAGGCCTCTCTGCTTCCTGCTGCCCAGAGGTTTAGAGTGCCCAGGGATCCCCAGATTCCCTGCCTCTGGACTAAGTGTCCTGCCCTGCCCCTTTAAGACTTCAAAAAAGGCATTCTCCAAACCAAAACAACAACAACAAAAATAAATAAATAAATAAACAAATAAACAATTAAAAAAAAGAAAATGCACAATTTTCTTTGTCCTCAGGCGCCTCTCTCAGGCACGCCCTCACTGATCTTGCTTCCTGCTTCCCTAGTATTGGGGTCCCTCTACCTTTAAGTCTTCCAAAAAGCACTCACCAAAAAAAAAACAAGAGGAAAAAAAAATGGCCTCTCCCGTTTCTTTTTCTCCGGTATCGGCCTCAGGCACCCGCTCACCAGTCCTGCCACCCTGTTTGCCTAGTATCCAGGACCCCACACATGCACTGTGTCTGAGCTCTGGTCCAGATGGATGGGGCTGGGTGTTCAGCAGTCCTGGGCTCCCTCTCCCTCCCTCCTGACTCCTCTCCTTCCACCGGGAGCTGGGGGGAGGGGTGTTCACCTCCCACTGGGATGTAGCTTTTATCTTACCCCCTTCGTGAGGCACTGGGTTCTCACAGGTGTGGATGTGGTCTGGATGTTATCCTGTGTCCTCTGGTCTCTATTTTAGGAAGAGTTGACTTGGTTATATTTTCATAGATTTTTGCGGTTTGGGGAGGAGATTTCTGCTGCTCTACTCACGCCACCATCTTGACTCTGATCTCTCCTTATGCCTTTTAAGAAATCTCCTTTTGTTATTAAATGCAATTCATTCTACATTGTAATCGATTTTTAAATTAATCTAAGAAATCCCCATTGTTAATCAATTCTTGTCTGAAATATGTGACCTAGTTTACATTTGTTCTACAAAACAAATATATGTTTGAGATATGATATGAGATAATCTCTAATAATTGTTTAAACATTTTTAAATATTTATTCTTATCATCACAGCTATAGACTGTTTTTTTTACAATAATTAGTGTATCTAGGGGAGCACCAGTAATTAGGACTGTGGTGGAGATTTACACAGAGGGTGTCTGCTTCAGATCATTGTCTTTCTCTCTCCTCAGGGCATGATTGTTTGTACTTTTCTTCATTCACTTACAGTCTATGGTACATTACATATGTAATCTTTTCATATTTCTATTTGTTTCTTGGTAAGCACACATAAACTATATCATCTCAACCATTTTTAAGTGTAGAGATCAAAGGTATGACGTGAATTCACATGAGGCCATCTACACCATCCCTCACCAGAACTTTTATTTTCAAACTATAACTCTGTACCTATCATATAATAATTTTCTCAATTTTCTTTTCCCTATTCTCTTTCAATAACCATTATAATTTCTGTCTTTATGACTAAATCACTCAAAGTAACTTGTATAATTGAAATCACACAGGTTTTGTATTATTGTGACTAGCTCATTCACTTAGCATATTATCCTCAAAATCCATCCACATTTCAGCACATTCCAGAACACATTACACCCCTGTGTTTACTGCCACATTGTTTACATATGTTCCTTCATTTTAAGGTAATAGTCCATCATGTGTATTTTCAACATTTTGCTTATCCATTTATCCTTCAAAGGACACTTGTGTTGCATTCTTTTCTTAGCTATTATGCATAATGCTGATGGGAAAATGAATTCAGAACTACTTCTTCAAGAACCTGCTTTCAATATTTTAGGGAATTTACCTAGAAGTGGAATGCAGGCACATATTTAGTCAATGTTTAATTTGGGGGCATCCACAGACTCTTTTCCAGAGCAAATGCACCATTTTACATTACCACAACCATGCACAACAGTTCCTCTTCTCCACATCCTCACCAGCATTCATTCTTTTCTGTCTTTGATAGCAGCTACTCTAATGGGTTGTCAATGGTCTGTGATTCCAGTTTTGTCTGCCTTTGGTATCAGCATAATACCAGCCTCATAAAATCAGTTTGGAAGTGTTCCTACCTCTGCAACATTTTTGGAAATATTTGAGAGGAATGTATATGCACATGTATATATTTTTTCTGTTAAAGCATAGGTGATATAAAATATTGTATTTGTTTCAATTAAGTCACAATAGTGATTTAACAGTTACACACATTATTAATCCTAACTCAAACTAGTGTAGGTACTATAAGTTATCATAGAAAAAGAGTCTGCACATTGCGAGTCATCAGGAAATGCAAATCAGAACTACAGTGAGGTGTGACCTCACAGCAGTCAGTATGGCCACTATCTAAAATATAAGAAATAACAAGTGTTGGCAAGAATGTGCAGAAAAGGGAATAATCGTACACTGTTGCTGGGAATACTAATTGTTGCAGACACTATGGAAAGCAGTATGGAGGTTCCTCAAAAACTAAAAATAGAAATACCAAATCACCGCATATCTCCACTTCAAGGGATTTATCCAAAAACAAATTATCTGATTCAAAAAGATGTATGCACCCCTGTATTTATTGCCCCATTACTTACAATAACCAAAATATGGAAACAGCCAAGCATCCATCAATAGCTCAGTGGATGAATATCAGGCAGTACATGTATGCAATGGAATATTCAGTCAGAAAATGGAAAAAAATCCTCTCATTTGGGACAACATGGATTGACCTAGAGAGCAGCATGTGAAATGAGATAAAGAGGTGAAGAAAGATAAATAACATATGATTTCACTCATATGTGGAGTCTAAAAACAAAAAAGCAAAATGAACAGAAGAGCAGTGGGGTCACAGACACTGAGAAGTGACTGGTGTGACCATGGGGAGGGGCGGGGAGGTGGGGGAGGCTGGCGAAGGTCACAGAGGAGAGCAAAAATCTTGGTCATAAGTTGGTTATACATACTCATATAAAATCATCACATATACATCTGAGACTTATGTAATGTTAATTGTCAGTTATATCTCAATAAAACTGCAAAATTTAAAATGAAATTTGAGAAACTCGAAAAAATAAGATAACATTAAATTAAGATAGATTTCATGTATGTAACAAAAGGAAGTATACAAATCAGTAATTATGAACAGAGGTCAAGACAAAGTTGTGAAGGAAATATGCTTAATGTTACTTTCAACCGTAATACTGACTAGTGGTATTGTCTTTGACAAATCAATTCAACTATTAGTTTCAGATTGTTTATCAATGAAAATAAAAATAAAAAGAGTATTTCACAAATTTTTCTTGAACTTTAGGTGAGAAAGTATATGTATTCATATATACATGAACATATTTCATAGTCAAGAATTTATTAGTGCTGTTGGGATTTGTGATAATTGTTAATATCAATTAAGCTTTTAATACATATTAACATTAACAGTAAAAGATTATTTTTAAGACATAAGAAAAAAATCCAAAAATTTTAACAGGGCTATCCATTAGCTGCTTTTGCTCTCTTAATTGCATTCCTCATCAGAGTCTCATAGGGGATTTGTCAAAAGAAAAAGCATCCACTCAATGGGCATAGTAACGCCAGGGATGACGTCACTCTCCTACTTAATTGTACACCTAACCTGGACATGCGCCATTAGCCCATCTGGATGGGATGAGAAACATCACCTGGTGGTAGTTTCAACCACATATGCAGACAACTGCAAGGGGAAAGGGTAATTATTGTCTTGAACTGTTCTTCTGACACATTTTATTAGCTGAAAGTGCTTTCTTGATTTTGACCTATCTGTATTTAAGAAGGAAAACATACATACTTTTTCTTATGAATCTCTCTATATTGCATGTCTTTATTAGACATATTAGGAAACATGTCTTTGTTTTCCAACTATTTTTGGGAAAAGGAATATATGCATTCATCCCCATTTACTGGATGATGCATTTCCTTTTCTTGAGATTGAAATTTATAGAGGAAGAGCTACTCTTTTACTTGGTGTGGGGATGATTTCTGAGGTTCATAAAACACTAGAAACAAGTGTCTCCATCATATTTATAGTTCCCCAGGAAAGCTGACATGGGTGCCCGACACCAGGTCGTCCCCCATGGAGGAGAGGCCGTGCTGTCAAGAGGCCTGAGGCAGAGGCACAGACTGCAGGGCCGACTCATGGGCTGAGATGAGTTCTCACTCTGGTTTGTGGCATTAGGCAGATAACCTGAGAACCTGAAGCTTTTATCATGTAAAAGGACAAAGTAAGATGAGTAAGTACCTCATACGCTCCTGGGAAGGAAGGAATGTGATGAGCATTAGGACAATTCCTGGAATGCCATCAGCTTCAAATAAAGGTTTGGCATATGCCACAGACACTATCAATGACCTCAAGTTAAATATGCGCTAAACTGCTTCCATGAAACTCAAGGAATTGTGTTTGAGTAAGTCTGCATGGGGTGGGCGCCACTGCTGAGGGTGGTGCAGACACGGCTCCCTGTCTGTCTGTGTCCCAGGTGGGCTGCTTGCTGTGGCCTAGTGATGCTGATCTCCATTTACTGAGGTGCAGCAGAGATTTGCCCAGTGACCCCAAATTCCCTTCCAGTCTCCCTCCACTCACTCAGCAAACAGCTGAAGGTCTCACATGACTAGTACTTCTGCTAGCTCTCATTTAATTTGACCACAAGTTTAGACTGGCAAACAGGTCTGTTTTGCAATTAACTGGACTGTTTTTAACTTTTCACAGAGCTCAGGATCCATAGGCCAGTGAGACTGCTATTTGAAAGGATAATTTTCTAACACAATATGTCCGTATTTCTTGGATATTTACATTAAGAAATTGAAATAACTGTCAGTGTTGCCAGCTGCTTTAACACCCTGAATAAATTCAAATTGTTAACAAACTGATTATAGTAATTAACATTTGTAATTACTGCAATAGTATAAAATATATTTGACATGTGAAATATCTTTGGGAAACATCCCTGAAATATAGCCACCTCTCAACTCTTTCCAGAAAAAAATGCCCAAATTTCCCCCTTTACTACATTTTAACTTGTCAGAAACTAAAAATCCACAGAGATCTAATCTTCATAAGAAAATACAGATAAACTATTAGTGATTCCCTTAAGAAAGATCAGATATCTTTTGCATCTATCATTCATTTTATTTATATTGTAGTTATTTTAAAATTCTACTTTAAATCATATTTATATAACATTTGTTCCTCAATAGGCCGATTGTGACCTTCCTATGTGTAATGAATTTTAATTTGTCTTCTATTCATCTTCAGATGAATTAGAAGCTGCCCGTGAGCAGCAGGACCAAGGGGCCAACGGGGAACTGGAGTCAGGAATCTCTCCGTGTTATTCCGGTTTCCTCATTGCATCTCAGTTTCCGTGAAAATTATCTTCTGTGACATTAAAAAAAAAACATTAGGAAAAACAAAAGCTTGTCTGATTAATACCCATGACCTTCTGAACCCTATTCATTGTCCTCTGTTATTTACAGCAAATGGTAGAAGTTTTAAGATGATGAATTGCAACTTGGAAAAACATGTACTACATAGAAGAAAAATGGATATCAGAATAAAGTTCTGCTTAACCAGGACTAAAATAAGAAATATATTATATGTGCATGTTCATTTATATTTATGTACTTGTTTTTATTAATTTAAAGTTTTTATAATTATAAAAATTATATATGTCCATATACACATGTAAGTATGTATAATAAAGTATAAATATATAGACAAATTTATGAATAAATTATTTAGGCACACAAAAATTATGAAATACAAATTATCTAAAACATATATAGATAATAAAACTGGTGAACTGACCTAACAGTGCATCTTATATCACCAGACAATAAGAGCAAGAGCCCTCGCTTACTTATATTCTGCACAATTCTCTCTATATATTAATTATTTAAAATACTGGCATTTATGTGTATTCACTGTAACTGGTCATTATCTAACAACTTCCATAATTTTAGCTCATTTATTCCTAACCATGCCTGAGATCATTTTGCTTGTGTGCATTTTATGTAGAGTTGAGAGGGGGACAGGGGTGCAGGATAAGCTGGACCCACAGCTGCAGTACAGCTTCAGAGTCTGGGCTCCTAATGTTGCCCCCAGGTTGTCCAAAGGGTTCTTTGGTGAGGCCCACAGGCTACTTCTGAATATAAGGCTCAATCCACCCAACTTTACTCCTTCAACATGTGACCCAGTCTCACAGGCACAATGGGTTCAAACGTTCGTATGGAATATCTCAAACTGTGATTCAGTTACTTCTTAAGTTATTTTCTATATTAAGGTATAATTGATATATAACATTATATTAGTTTCAGCTGTGCAATGTCATCACTCAGTATTTGCATACATGGTGAAACATAAAGTATTTTTTACATGGAATACAACTTCAAGAATTTTTGAGATCCTAATTGCTTCTTTACACCGGAGATGTTAATGAAATTCTGAGTCCTTACAATGAAAATTTTAGGAGACTGTGATATACCTTTTTTATTAATTCACTTTTGTGTTTGCATAGACCCATGACTATGCAAATTTCCCTAATTGATAAACTACATATGTCATGAGGTCATCTCATGACCATGAACTTTGACAACTTCACAAGTGACCAGTTATTTTGTCTCACAATTTTGCATTATTAATCTTCTGGCATATTCATAGAATTAAAGTTAACATGTAACCCCTAATTCTCCATGGGGTTTCCTACACTTAGCATGACTGGGTTGGTGCACAGACACACACATACATACAAACACACCAATAAACACACACATGTAAACACACACTAAATAATCATTCAGCAGGTGGCATCTCATGAGTGTTTTATTACTTCTCTCCTTGGAGGGCCAGGTGAAATCATGGAGGACACCACCTGGATGGCCAACCACTCAGGAAGGTCAGAGTTCATCCTGCTCGGAATCTTCAGTCAATCCAAACACCCAGTTCTCCTTTGTGTGGTCATTTTCCTAGTTTTCCTGATGGCCTTGTCTGGAAACACCATCCTGATCCTTCTGATACACTCTGAGGCCCGCCTCCACACCCCCATGTACTTTTTCATCAGCCAGTTGTCTCTCATGGACGTGACGTACATTTCCGTCACTGTGCCTAAGATGCTCATGGACCGGGTCACAGGTGTGAACACGATCTCAGCCCCCGGATGTGGGATGCAGATGTTCCTCTATTTGACACTGGCAGGTTCAGAATGTTTCCTACTGGCTTCCATGGCCTACGACCGCTATGCAGCCATCTGCCATCCTCTCCATTACCCTGTCCTCATGAACCACACAGTGTGTGTCCTCCTGGCATCTGGCTGCTGGCTCCTGGGATCAGTGGATGGCTTCTTGTTCACTCACATCACCATGACCTTCCCCTTCTGTGGATCCCGGGAGATCCATCATTTCTTCTGTGAATTTCCTGCTGTATTGAAGCTCTCCTGCTCAGACACCTCCATGTATGAGACACTCATGTACCTCTGCTGCATCCTCATGCTGCTCATTCCTGTGACTGTCATTTCAGGATCTTACTATTTTATCCTTCTCACCATCCACAGAATGAACTCAGCAAATGGCCAGAAGAAGGCCTTTGCCACCTGCTCCTCCCACATGACTGTGGTCACCCTCTTCTATGGGGCTGCTATGTACAATTACATGCTCCCCAGCTCCTACCACACCCCTAAGAAGGACATGGTGGTGTCTGTCTTTTACACCATACTCACTCCTGTGCTAAACCCTTTGATCTATAGTCTAAGGAATAAGGATGTTATGGGGGCTCTGAAGAAAATGTTGAATGTGGGACCTGTCTTTCAAGAAACCATGAAGTAGGAACGTTTGATATTAATGTGCTAAGTATTCTGTCTACACATCATAAGTTTAGAAACTTATAGCAGAATTATTATTTAGACTTTTATAATTTTCACAAGTCTTTTCAGAATTGTTTCCATATAGTAGAAAACTCTACAATTTATAACCCTTCTCTATTCAAAATGGATTATACAATTGTTATTTGTGTTACATTTACTGAGTTGATAACTGTACTATCTGTAGAAGAATATCCATACTGTTAGAAATATATGACAAAAATATTTAGAGGCAAATATGAGAAACTATGATATTGATTTAAATGATAGAAAGGGGATGAGAGAGAAGCGATATAGCAAAAAAGGTAGAATGTCAATACCTGGAGAGTCTTGGTAAAGAGCACGTGGGTGTTGTCTGTACCACTCATATCCATGCTGCTTTACCATAAATATAAAATTGTTCCTTATAAATGGTTACAATTTCAATCCTCCCTCCTTTTTTAGAGTTGTTATTGTTTCCCATTCTTGTGTCTGCATCCTGTTTGGTGGCAGTGTATGTGATATACTATCTTCTAAAAATTCTCCTTTGACCGTGCCCCAGTATTAACAAGACTGTCACCTGCATGCTTTTATTTTGTATGCTTCATCACACATTTTCCGACAAAGACATCAAGTGGTGATTAATATTCCCCAGCAAGCAGGTGTTTTAGGGCCATGTGAAAACTATAAGCTCATAGTTGGAATATGAATTGGTGAAGGCCCCTTGCATGAGGCGACATCAGAGTTAAGTTTTGAAGAATATAATATTTACACAAAGGAAGAAAGCAAATAGCAAACTCATTTATTGAATCAATTACACCATATATATATAATGTCATATTAATATCCAAAAATCTCAGAGTTAAACGGTGACTAGATGTTACCACAGTGAAGTGCAGGAGGCTGGATCATGGAGAACTTGCTAAGAGATAAGATACCCCAGAAAAGCATGAGCAGCAGACATACAGGTATCCAAGCAGGAAAAGGAAATATTCCAGTGGCCCTTCCTTTCATGCTTTATATTATAGACTCATTTCTTAGCCTTCTGTGATCTAGAAGTTTACAAACAGTTTTGAAAAGACCAGAATAACACTTTAGTAATGTTAAATAGATAGCAATCCATTGGAGAAGTGAACAGTGGAGGTCAGGGGAGCAGGTGAGTATGGACGGGGAGCTGAACGGTGTTGGTCTATGTGCACCTGGACACGCTGAGCAGCAGGAAGGCCTGTGCAGGAAGTTATGTGGAGTGTGTGGAGCCTTAGACGAGCTTCACAAAGCCACAGACATGGTTGCACACTGACCATGATTAGTTGATGACTGTAAACTATGGATCTGAAGTGTTTGGGGAGACAATGTGGAGCAATTTCCAATATTTTTGTCACAGTAAAACAGAACTAATAAAATATGTATTCTTCTAATCTAAGTAATTGAAAAGCACATGTATCACTTCTCACCTTTGCCTACCATAAGGGTACAGATATTTCATGGTTCCACTTACAACACACAAAATACAGGGAAAATAATGAACAAAATTAAACAAAATGTTGTGTGCTACCATATTCTTCAAAAAGGGGGATTACAGGTTGGCATAAGGTGAAGGGCATAAAGAGGTACCATCTTCAAGTCACAAGAACAAATTAGTCAAAGGGATGGAAGGATAATATAGGGAACATAGCAAGTATCAGTGTGATATCTTTGGTGACAAATGTTAATTACTGTTATTCTGGTGAGCACTTTGTACAAAATCATCAAATCTGAATGTTGTACATCTAAATCCTATATAATATTTTATATCAACTACATTTTAATAAAATACATTAAAAATATGACACAGGCAGTAACTCTTGGACATCAGCCTTAGCACTTTTTTCCCCTGGATATGTCTCCTTAGTACAACAGAAAATAAAGCAAAAATAAACATTTGGACAATGTCAAACTCAAAACTTTGACAGTGAAGAATAGCATAAACTAAATGAGAAGGCAGCCTACAGAATGAGAGACTATATTTGTAAATTATATGTGTGATAAGAGGTAAATATCCAATACATATAAAGAACTTATACAACTCAACACCAAAAGGAATAATCCAATTAAATATGAGCACAATGTCCAAACTGGCATTTTTCCAAAGACATAGGGATGACCAACACACTCGAAAGAATGCTCAGCATAACTAATCATCAGGTGACAGAAACCAATAACACAATTAGAAATCACATCACGCCAGTCAAAATGGAAATAACACGTGATGGTGAGAATGTGGAGACAGAACCCTCATGAGGTGTTCCTGAGGATATAAATTTGTGCGGCCACTGTGGGAAAGGGTATAGAATTTCTTCAAACAACTGAAAATAATCATCCATATGATTCAGTAATTCTGCTTCTGAGTATTTATGTAAAGAAAATGAAAACACTAATTTAAAAGTATGCATTCATTGCTACATTTATTACATAATTACAAACAATAGCCAAGGTATAGAAGAAACCTGTGTTCATCAATGGATAATACCTACTAATAAGATGGATACAGTATATATAAATAATGGAATATTAATCAGACATAAGATATAATGAAATCTTGCCATTTATGACAATATGTATAACCAAAATGGTATGTTAAATGAAAATTAAGGATGCTAACAGAAAAAGACAAATATCATTTGGTTTCACTTATATGTGGAATCTAGAAAACAGAATAAAATGAGCACAAAAACAAAAACAAAAACAAAAACAGACTCATAAATACAGAGAACAAGCTGGTGGTTGTCAGAAGGGAGCAAGTAGGGGTTTTGGTGAAATAGGTAAATGGGGTAAAGAGGCACAAACTTCTACTTAAAAAATAAATAAGTCATGGTGACAAAAATACATGATAGGGAATATAGTCAGTAATGTTTTATTAACTGTGTAGGTGACATCGAAACTGAATGTATAGTGGTGAGCATTTCATAATCTTCAAGTCACTGTTCTGTACACATGGAGCTTATATAATATTTTATGTCATCTATAATTCAGTGAAAATAATAAATAAATAGATAGGTATTATTAAATAAATAAACAAAATTCCCCATTAACAACTTAATGGTGCCATTGTATTATCTCGATAAATATTACTCAAAAATGAATATTTTTATACAGATATCTTTCTTCACATATATGATAACCTTTTTAGGACAGATTTCCAGTGGGGTATTACAGACTCAAAAGATCAATTACTTTTTAATTTTTTATACAAATTGTTAATTTGCATGTTAAACAACACTGGCTAATTTAGACCCACCGTCTGAGAAGAAAGAGCTGCAGCTGCTCACATTCTGACTGTGCTGCAGAGTCTCTGTTCTCCCCCTCATGCATCTCTGCTCCTCCACGTCTGCTCTGTGGCCGGAAGCGGTGACTTGTCCCTCTGCCTTCTGGATGGTTTGTCTGGTGATAGACCTCAGCAGGGGACTGGAGGGCAGGAGCAGACGGAGGTCTGGGTGTTTACTCCCTCAGCACCATTTCGGCCACAGTTGGCTGAGTTCCTCCACCTGGGGACTAGGTGTCACCACCAATAGTCATCCCCCCTTACAGTTTCAGCTGCCACGGGTCCTGCAAACCACTGCTCCTCCTGCTGCCCCTGGGAACCAACGCTGCAGAGAGCATGCCTTTGATGGTGCCATTGGCTCATTCTACATCTTTGATGAAATTCTTACCCCACCCACCTCTGTTTAACCTTGATCTAATCATTTAATACTGGCTACACTTTGCAGATATTCTGTACTCTTTGTGTATCCCTTGACTGACTTTGGGGGTGGTTGATTTGACTTTGCATCTGCTTAGTAATTAATTGGTCTACTTCCTTTACTATAGTTTTATTTCTTTTGGTGATAGCTATTTAGCTTTAGGAACACTTCTATCTATTTCAAACCCTCTAAAATGCACTGTAGAGATGGTCTGTGGGAGGTAAATTCTCTCAGCTTTTGCTTATCTGGAAATTTTTTAATCCCTCCTTCAAATTTAAATGATAATCTCGCCGAGTAGAGTGTTCTTGGTTTGAGGCCCTTCTGCTTCATTGCATTAAATATATCATGTCACTCTCTCCAGGCCTGTAAGGTTTCTGTTGAGAAGTCTGATCATAGCCTGATGGGTTTTCCTTTGTATGTGTTCTTTTTCTCTGGCTGCTTTTAATACTCTGTCCTTATCCTTGATCTTTACCTTTTTAATTATTATATGTCTTGGTGTTGTCTTCCTTGAGTTGTATTATATGTCCTATGTTGGGAGATCTGTGTACCTCCAGGCCTTAGAGACTATCTCCTTCCCCAGGTTGGGGAAGTTTTCAGCAATTACCTCCTCAAAGATACTTTCTATCCCTTTCTCTCTCTTCTTCCTCTGGTACCCTTATAATGCAAATATTATTCCATTTGGATTGGTCACACAGTTCTCTCAATATTCTTTCATTCCTAGATATCCTTTTTCTCTCTGTGCCTCAGCTTCTTTGTATTCCTGCTCTCTGATTTCCATTTCATTTACTGTCCCCTCTACTTCATTTAGTCTGCTGTTAAATCCCTCCATTGTACATTTCATTTCAGATACTGTATTCTTGAACATTTGTATCTCATTCCTAAATTCCTCACTAAGTTCTTGAATATTTTTCTGTAGCATCATGAGCATGTTTGTGATCTTTATTTTGAAATCTCTTTCAGGAAGATTGATGAATTCAGTTTCACTTGGCACTCTTTCTGATGTTTGTGGAATTTGGGGTTGAAACAGGTTTCTTTGATGTTTCATATTTGTAGGTGTTGCCCTCTAGTGCCCAAAAGCTCTACTCTTTGGAGCTGCTCAGCCCCTAGAGCAATGGTGGGGGTCACAGGGGAGCAGCTCTGGTACATGTCAGGAGGAAAGAGGTCTTTCCTGCTTCCCAGCTGCAGTGACTGTCTCCCTTGCTATGGCCAGTGGGCAGAGAACACAGGGAGAAGCCTCTATGCTTTGCACCTGTAGCTGCTGTAGGCAGGGCTAGCCTGGTGCAATAGAGGGGACAGCTGCTTTGTGAGCTGGTGTTGCACATGATGAATGTGCAGCAGAATGTGTATCATGGTGTGGGGCCTCAAAGCTAGGCAGCCAGCCAGGGGGGTGGAACACATGAAACTCCTGAAAGTTCCCAACTGCTGGACAGAGCATGCCAGGACAATTTTGTCCACCTGTCCTTCCTCCTGAGCAGCAAGTTCTGTGAAATTCCTACCCCTTTAGCAGCCCTCTCGCTGTTAGGAAGTCTCTCAGACTGCCTGCCTTTCTTTTTTCCCAGAGTGGCCAGACGTGGATCCGTTTTCCACAAGTGGCTGGATCTCAATCTTTCCAAGTATTCTGCCTGTCTTAGCTTTCCAACCCCACTAATCTCCAGGACACCATATAATGTAGGTTTGGGCTCCCAGGGCAGATCTCCAGTACTGGGCATTCAGCAATCCTAGTTCTCTACCCCCTCCCTGCTCCATTTTTCTTCCTCCTGCTGGTGAGCTGGGATGGAGGAAGGGCTTGGGTCCCTCCAGATCGCAGCTTTGGTACGTTACCCTTTTCCTTGAGGTCTACTGGTTTCCCCAGGTGTAGACAGTCTGCCGCAGCCTTCCTTCTGTTGCTCTTTCAGGATTTGATGTATTTTCTATATTTTCATGATATATATAGTTTGGGGAGGAGGTTTCTATCTCACCTCTCACACCGCCATCCATAATCCTGTCTTTTGCTCTCTTTTCATATAACTTTTCCAGTGATGATTTTACTTTCACATGTTTATTGTCATTAAATTGTGCCATTTCATTTCAGCTTATAGAAGTCCCTTTCATGTTTCCTGTAAGTCTGGTTTAGTTCATCTGGTGATGAAGCCCTTGCGGATCTGCTTGTTGGAAACTTCTCATCTCTCCGTCTGCTCTGAGTGACGGCCATGCTGGGTGGATCACGGTCGGCTGGGGGACTTCTCCTGTCATGCTTTGAATATGTCATCCTGCTTCTTTAAGTGGTGATACATTCTTAATCAAAAGTCTGCTGATAGCCTTATGGTGCTTCCTTTACACGTAAGAAGTTGCTTAATTATTGCTGTTTCTAAGATCCTCTCTTTAATTTTTACTTTTTCACATTTTTAAGAGTGTGACCATGTGCAAGGACCTTGGTGTCATCTTACTTGGAGCTCTTTTGGTTTCCTGGACCCAGATGTCTGTTTCCTTTCTTAGATTAGGAAAATTTTCTGCCATTATTTCTTCCACTAACTTTTCTTCTCTCTTATTGCTCTTTTCCTTTCAGAACCCCTGTAATTTGAAGGTTATTCCATTTGATGTTTGCCATGGGTCCCTTTATAGTATCTTCACTTTTCAAATACTTTTTACATTTTCTGCTCTTTTTGGTTAAGTTCCACTGTTTTGTCTTTCAGATCACTGATCTGTTCTTCTGTTTCATCCCATCTCCCACTGAAACCCTCATTTATTATTCAGTTCAATTATAATATTCTTCAGCTCCATGACTTGTTTGGTACTTACAGGTATTTTCTATCTTTCTTAAGTTCTCAATATGATCATCCATTCTTTTCCTGGGTTCAGTGGACATATTTATGATCATTACTCTGAACTCCTTGTCACATAGATTACTTACTACACTTCATTAAATCTTCAGAGATTTTGTCTTTTTCTTTACTTGGAACACATCCCCCTGTCTCATTATTTTCCTTGATTCTGGTTCTTACTATGTAATAAGCAAAGAAGCAACCTCTTTGTAACATAGGAGTTGTATAATGAATTATCCATGGGGTCCAGAAGTGAAGTTCCACCTGACCAATAAATCCAGGCCCTACAGGGGCCTCCCCGTGTGGGTCCACAGTTTATGTGGCTGCTGTGTGAGGAAGGAAGCACACCCAGCAGGAGCATGACTGGGGCCCAGGGGCTGGGCACTCACTGGGCTGGAGGTGGTGGAGCTGTTGTGTGTGTAGGACAGTGTGTGTGTCAGCTGGTTGTAACATGTTTATGGCATAGGGGCGATTACACACCAACCTGCTCTAGCAGAGGACATGGAGATTCCAGAATGGTGCTTCCCAATTTTGTCTGATTAAAGTAGAGTTAAATAAAATAAATCATGGCTATAATTCTGTCCATCCATGGAAGATATCCAACAGGCTCCCACCTCTCCTGCAATTCTTTTAAGGTTAGGAAGTGTGTCTCCTTAGCCTAAGTCTCTGTGCATTTCTCAAACTGCTGCTTTTGTCATGGGTCTTAGGAAGTGTGAATTTGCATGTAGGCCATTTAAGTGCAGGTTCTTCATCTCCTCTAGTTCTATATATCTCTTGTACACATTCCCATTTCTGTGTGTGCCTTGGTGGCTGCTCTCTCCAGTGCAGGGCGCAAGAAGTGATGTGTGTGATGGGAGCATTAATTCATTTCTCTGCAGGCAAAGTTCTGTGTTTTGGGGATTCCAGTTAATGGTGAGCTGCTGAACTGGTTTTGGGTTTTTGTCAAGAACATGCCTCTGCCTCTTCTGCCTGTATGAATGTGACCCCATTTTCCTTTCTCATGAATGTAATGTTCATCTAGTTTCATAATTTTTCAGAGCTGTCCTATAAGTAGCTGTAGATTTGTTGTGACCAGGAGAGCAGACCAGTTTAGGATATTTGTATATTACCATCCTGAAACATCACCCCAGTACTAGAGTGGTTACAAAGCTAAAGAGACAGATAGTTTATACAATTTTCCTTAAGCAAGTCTCAAAGAATGGCAAAATTGTAACACCACTTTTTGAAAATAAGTTCTCTATTATCCCTCTGAAATAAACAACTAGTACCTGAGTTGTGTAGAGCTAGACTCAATTTTTGTTTTAGGGAAAAGTGAAAAAAACATATTAAAGTGTCAGTTACATCATTAAGACATTTTTTTATGTATTAGAATTCATCTTGCTTTGTATATTTGTGATGAAGTATTGGAATTATACCAAAAAAATTGATTTTCGTCAGTTTTTCCATAGAAGAGGGTGACCACAGTCATGTGAGAGGAGCAGGTGGCAAAGGCCTTCTTCTGTTTAAAGAGATATACAACTTCATCCTTTTAGAACAATTCATCTTCAGATTGGAAGGAAATTTATACTGGGAATAAATTCTACATTAATTTTTTAAATTGTATGTTTTAAACATGTTTCTGAAATTTGTCCTGGTCTGCATTGTTTCCTGTGATGTGCCTTTTATTATTATATCCTTTGTCTCTATGATCAATCTCTTTCATCAGTGATTATATGTTGATTAATCTGATGTATCTTTTTGTTTCAGAATGTTTCTTTTGCTTGAATTTTTGTTGTTTCTTGCAATAGTGAACTCATCATTTTCATCAAATACAGAAACTACTTGTCCATTATTTCATCAAATCATTTTTATGTCCTATCTTTTCTGCATTGGACATAGTAATTACATATATTAAATATTTGAAATATTCTCACATTGGAAGATGATTTTGTCAGTATTCATTTTGGATAGTTTCAATAATTATGCCTTAATGTTTACTATTATTTGGTTTTGGAATGCCCATATATATTTCAATCCATGTGTTTTTCATCTCATGTGTAATAATTGCATCACTAGAAGGTCTAATTTATCTTTGTGTATTTACCATGTCTCTTACATGATCAAAACTTTCACTAGCTTCTTGAATCTGTGGAATGCATTTATAACAACCATGTACCACATTAATTGAGAAATTGTCATGTACACACAAGTCACTCATTACAAGTGCATAAGAATTATTTTAATGAATTCATATCTATGTGCAACAATTTCCTTAGTTAATTAGAGCGTTTTCATGTACTTCAAAAGGAATCCAAACCTTTTAACTCTCAACCCCCCACTAACTCATCCATCCTAACCCCAATCAAACAATAATTTACATTCTGCCATCACAGTTTACGTGTTCTGGGGGATTCATAAGAATGGAATAACATAATGAGTGGTCTTTTATAGGTAGATTATTTTACATAGTGTAATTCTTTCAAAAGTTATGTTGTAGCATCAGATCTTCATTGCTTTACATGACCAAACAATATTTCATTGTATGGTTACATGGTATTTGTCCATTCATCAGGTTATGGATATATTGATTCTTTTAATCTTTTGATGGTTCTGAATAATGTTGCTATAAAATAGTTTTCATTTGGACATGTGTTTGGTCTTCCTTGGATGTCATTTAGTACTGGAATTGCAGGGTCGTACAGACACTCTAGATTTCATAGTCTGAGAAAATGTCAGACTGATGTACAAAGCAGCTGCCCCACTTTATTCTCACTGATATTGTATGATATCCCCATTATAAATAGATATAACTAATTACGATATTAGTACAATATAGTATTAAAATTGTACTAATTTTAATAGTTCAAAGTATATGAACTTTGAATGGAAAAAGTGTATCAAATCAAAGAATTTTGAAGGACACAAAGACAATTCATGAAAAGGTGAGAAATTGATATGAGACAGTATGGTATGAAATTTTAAGGAATGCTATTATCATAAGATATGAGAATTCTAATGTTTAGAGAAATTGAAAAATATAGAAACTTCCTACCTTATAGTGAGGCAGGTCCCAAATTCAAAACTTTCTTCAGAGCCATCATGACATCCCTGTTTCTGAGACTGTGGATTAACGGGTTTAGCACAGGAGTGACTATGGTGTAAAAGATGGATACAATCATATCCTTTTCAAGGGTGTGGTAGGAACTGGGGAGCACATGAGTGTAGAAGGCAGCCCCATAGAAGAGGGTGACCACAGTCATGTGGGAGGAGCAGGTGGCAAAGGCCTTCTTCTGGCCCTCTGCTGAATTCATCCTGTGGATTGTGAGGAGGATGAAGTAGTAAGAGCCTGACATAATGGTCACAGGGATGAGCAGCATGAGGACACAGCAGAAGTACATGAGTGTCTTATAGAGGGAAGTGTCTGAGCAGGAGAACTTCATCACAGCAGGGACCTCACAGAAGAAATGATGGATCACCCGTGATCTGCAAAAGGGGAAGGTCATGATGATGGGAGTAAAAACGAATCCATGCACAGAAGCTAAAAACCAGCAGCTGGATGCAAGGAGAATACATACCCTGTGGTTCATGAGGACAGGGTAACGAAGAGGGAGACAGGTGGCTGCAAAGCGGTCATAGGCCATGGAAGCTAGAATGAAAAATTCTGAGCCAGCAAGTGTTCCATAGAGGAACATTTGGATCCCACATCCAGGGGCTTAGATCGTGTTCACACCCGTGACCCGGTCCACAAGCATCTTGGGCACAGTGACGGAAATGTACACCATGTCCATGAGAGACAACTGGCTGATGAAAAAGTACATGGGGGTGTGGAGGCGGGCATCAGAGTGTATAAGGAGAATCAACACAGTGTTTCCCACGAAGGCCATCAGGAAAACTACAAAAATAACCACATCCAGAAGAGTTGAGTGTTTGGATTGACTGAATATTCCCAGCAGGATGAAATCAGACTGTGCAGTGTGATTGTCCACCCAGTGAATGGTTTCCATGAAGATTCACGTAAATGAATGAAGAGAAATTTGGATTTAATAACCATTCATAGGCTACCTCCACCTGAAATGAGCACATATATGATTTTTGTGTGGGTGTGTGTGTGACTGTGTGCATATCAGTTGTCCTAAGCAGAGGAATTTCTATGCACATGCAGAAATGGGACTGCTCATTATAATTTCAAATTTCCAAGAAAGGGAAGAATTCACAAATATGGGTTAAAATATTTGAAATTTATACTGGAGTTGCCAGGGATCAGGTCATGGGGTTTCTTCATGATACCATCATCCATCAACATGTATTAGAAAATTACAGAGATTCTGATTAAGCAAATACTAACTTATTGAGCTGCAGAAACGACAGCAGGGGAGGAAGGCAAAGCAGAGACATCCTCCTTGTACAAAATAAGGAAGCAACTGCAGAAATACTACTAACACTGAAAATGACCCGAAAACAACAGAATAGACCATCTGCACCTGGTGAAGGAAAGGTAAAACTGCGAAAGGTGAAGTGACGGAACCATGACTGATTGGGACCCAGACCTATTCCCTATTCCGGCCCACAAGTGTGGGGGAGAGGAGTGGAGCAGAGAGAGGATAAGTGCTCGGAATCTAGCACACGGGCCCAGATAAATGCTCCAGGCAGATGAGTCCACGTAGCACTGAGCTTTGGTGATTGACAGGGCTGCACTCCAGGGAGATGTGCAGCATTCTGGGAGGCTGCGATCCTGTAACTTGTGGAGGAAAGGCATCCTCCATCGGCCCCACTGAGATCCAAGCGGAGACCACACATTGAAAAGTTTACCAGCATTTAGCCACATAAGCATAGTCAAGGGAGTTCTATTCAAGGATAAAGGGCAGGTGGATGGTGCCTCCCCAGCCACGCCTCAGCCCAGCAGGCTGGGTATTCACAGGAACACGCTACGAATGCTCCATCTCCCTTCCTGCAGCCCTTCCTTGTGCCCCCGCCCTGCCCAGCCCATTCAGCCAGGCAGACTGCAGTGCCTGCAGGCAGAGGAGGACACTTCCAGGTGCCCCTCCCCCTCCCCCGGTCCACATGGTGGGCGCGTGCATGAGCCAGCCCTGTACTCTAGCTCCCTCACTGGAAGGACGCCCACAGCAGCTCCCTGCACTCCTGCCCTGTCCTGCCATCTTGGCCCAGCAGCAGCTGCCTTTGCTGACAAGCAGGCAGAGGGCAGCTCTACCTATAGTTCATCCCAGCAGAAGTGCCTCAAGGCACCCAAAGGGCCCAGAGGCCTACGGGCTCCTCTGCTGACCCAGACCAACCACTGCTGGCAGACAGGCAGAAAGGCAGCCCTGCCCATTGCCCACCAGCGGCACCCTAGGGCCCCACCTTAAAGGAGAACCGGGCACTGGGGAGTAAACTGTCTTCAGCTGCTGTGCACCAAGGATACCTTTTTCATGAAGCCATTACCCTGCACACCAGGAAGCATAACAAAGTTTAACCACAGGAGAGAGTACTGAAGTCAACCAGAGAATTAAAAATATTAGTTATAAGTGAAACCCCATCAGGCTGTCAGCAGACTACTCAGCAGAACCGTACAGGCAGAAGCCAGGGGCATGATATGCTTGATGTACTGAACCTGAAGGATATTCACCAAGAATCCTCTAAAAGCAAGATTCTCATTCAAATATGAAGCAAGATTAAACAATTCCTGGATAAATGACAACACAAGGAATTCATGACCATTCAATCAGCATTACAGAAACATTAAAGGAACTGCAGGAGATGCAAAGGTTTCTAATGCCAAATAGTTTTCAACAAGGAAAATAAACCCAAAGTAAATGTAGTGAACAAAATACTACAAAGTACTTACCAAGTAAGTATCAAATTAAAACAAACAAAATTAAAACCAAGTATACACAAATTTAGTCAAGGGATACACAAAAAGTGCAGATTATGACATCTAATACATAAAGTGTGGAGGAGAAATAAGAAAAACGTACTTAAGTAAACCAAGCATCAGCTTAATATGGACTGTTCTATAGTCAGGGAGATATCCTTGAACCTTACAGTAACCACAAAAATGTATAATAGATACACAAAAAGATTATAAAAGAGAAATCCAAAAACAACACTAAAGAAAACTATCAAATAACAAGAGAAGCATACAAGAGAGGAAGAAAGTAATAGAGAGACACTATTAAAACAACCAGAAAGCAATGAATAAAATTGCAATAACAACATTCCTATCAATAATTACCTTAAATGTGAATGGACTTAATGCACCCATCAGAAAACATAAAGGGAAGAATGAGTAAATAAACAGACTCATCTATCTATGTGCTTCCTACATGAGACTCATCTCAGGCCCAAAGACATGCACAGACTATCAGTAAAAGGATGGAATAAAGGTAATTCATGCAAGTGATAAGGAGAAAAACTCAGGAGTAGCTGTACTTGTATCCAACACAATAGACTTCACAACAAAGTAATGAGGGACAAAGAAGGACATTTCACAATGATCAAGGGGACCGTCCAACCAGAGGATATAACCATTATAAATATCTATGCACCCAACATAGGAGCACCTAAATATGTGAAACAAATACTAACAGAATTAAAGGGGGAAATAGTTTCTAACACATTCATTTTAGGAGACTTTAACATATTACTCACTTCAACAGACACACCAACCAGACAGAAAACAAATAAAAAACAGGCAAACAGAGGCAAACACTGAACAATACATAAAATCAGATGTACTTAACAGATAGCTACAGAACATTCCACAAATGCAGCCAGATACACATTTGTCTCAAGTGTACATGGAACTTCCTCCAAAATAGATAACATACTAAGCCACAGAAAGAGCCTCCATAAATTCAAAATGATTTCAATGAGATACACCTCACACCAGTCAGAATGGCCACTATCTGAAAGATAAAAAGTAACAAATATTGGTGAAGATGTGGAGAAATTGGACCTCTCCTACAGTGTTGGTGGGATTGTAAATTTGTGCAACCATTATGGAAAACAGTATGAAGGTTGCTCAAAAAACTACACATAGAAATACCATAGACCCAGTAACTCCACTTACAGGAATTTGCCCAAAGAAAACACAATCTCTGATTCAAAAATTATATGCAAAACTTTGTTTATTGCTACAAAATTTACAATAGCCAAAATATGGAGCAACAAATGTGTCCATCAAAAGATGAGTGGAAAAAGGTGAGGCACACATGAGCATTGGAATAGTGTTCACACACAGAAAAGGAAGAAATCCTGCCATTCCAGGCCACATGGATGGACCCAAAGGGTACTCTCTTAGGTGGCATATACCAGGTGGAGAAAGACTTATATATGGTTTAAAAACAAAAGAAAATTTACAAAACAGCAGTGGACTCATAGGCAGTGAGATGTGACTGGTGGTTACCATGGGGAGGGCGTGAGATAGGCAGGAGATACAGGTGATGCAGATAAAGAGGCACAAAAATCTCAATCAAAATATAAATTACTCATGAGGATGAAAGTACATAGACACAGTAGTAGGCAAATCTGTAACATCTTTCTATGCTGACTACTAATAACGACACTAGTTGGGCTGAGGATTTAGTAATATATATAACTGCTAAAACACTATGTTGCATACTTGAAACCAATACAAGATTGTATATCAGCTATAGGTCAATAAAAATATAAATAAAACATTAAATTATTGAAAAATGGAATTGAAGATTTTATTTCCAGTGCTTGTGTTATACAAGCATATATTTAATTACCTCTTGGCTTTGAGAATCCAGTGAGAATATTATAAAAGTTTTGGATGTGTATTCCATGTCAGAGAGATTTAGGAAGTAACTGCATCATAGTTCAGGGATTATCTACACCCAATATTTGAATTCTTCTTCCATAGTATAGGGTTGCTCATTTAATCTCTTTTGTGTGGGGTAAGCCACACACTCCCAGGAGCAGGTAAGGTTTCTCACACATGACTGGCCTCTCATACACCCGAGGGCCATTGAGTCAGGAGACCAGAATCTCAGCTGATCATAGTGCTGGACACAGATACTCCTGTACCCATTATTCCATTGAAAATTAAATTAAAAAACCAATAAGGTAACTTTTGATATCATGAATTGTTGAGAGGATTAAGGGAAGTTGATTGTTTAGACCAATATGAGTTACAGTAGAATAAGTATGCATAGTATCTGTAAAGATATTTTATGTACAGAAATAGTGCTGAATCTATGACATAGCTCCTAATATTTGCCTCATGATTGAGTACAGTCCTTCAGTTGTCCAGTTTCATGATGTATTCATACATTTGAGTAATTGAACTTGATATATACTCCTGAGTCAGAGCTCTGGGCAGAATCCCATCTTGTTTCTGTCTAGCTCATGTTTCTCCAAGTTCAAATCCCATTCCTCATAACTCTGTCAGGGAGACTCTTGAAATGGCTTGGTCATTGCTCCTTGTCAGACAAGGCTTTATTTACTTTTCCCAAATATCATCTATTTTAATGCACATAGCAATTAATTTTTCATAGAAATTGAGATGCACAGAGGAAAACTGAGCAACACTGACATGCTCTAACCCCGTTTGCTGGTGACTGCTAAGTCTGCCGCTCTCAGCCTGTGTCTGTGCTGGATGCTGAATATGAATCAAAGTAAAATTAAACTTCATTAAGCATAAGGAGGTTATGGTCTCTACTCAGTGACAATTGCTATATAAATGTTATTTAAAGTAGAATTTTAAAACAAATAAAATAAAGTAAATTAAAATGACCAATGAAACAAAATATCTGATTTTCTGAAGACAATTGGTAATAGTTTCATTCACATAATCTCTTCCAGAAATTAGACCTTTCTACCTCTTCATTTTCTGACATGTTGAAGGTTAAATTTTAAAGACTCTTAGAAACAGGAAGGTAAAATGAAATAATTGGCTTCTCTTTCTGCAGAGTTTAGAAGGGCCTATAAGTTGGGATATTTCAGGAGGAAATTACACATATCAAATACCTTGTATATTCTTGTAATCATCACAAAGTCTAATTATGATCTTCAGGTTATTACAGTCCCATGTTCTGGTGTGCTGTAAGATTAGACAACACTGCAAATGACTTTGATGTCTTCCTATATGCATCCAACTAGTCTGGAACACAATGAAACAATAATTTTTCTATCAAGTTCCACCCCACTGGTGGATGGAGCTGAGTTCTATGCAATATTCAAAAGCTGTCCAATACACTCCAAACACCCCTGCCCACTGAGCTCCTATTTGCCGTCAAAGTGAAGCCGGACCCACACAGTGGCCAGAACACTGAAGGCCTGGGAGCTCTTGGCTGAGTGAATGGAGGCAACACAGAAGGTGCTAGAGGGTCCTGGGAAAACTGCTGATGCACTTTGATAAGCGGGCGTGACTGTGCTGGAGCCCCACTGAACAGCCCACCAAGCACTCCTGACATGAGGACCCACTGTCTGTGCCTGCGAGGAAACCCCCTCCCGGCTTGTCCCGACTTCCCTGCCCAGGTGCTGGAGACTGATGTGGGCAGCTCAGTGTGTGTTTAACTTGCAGAATCATTGATGGCAGCAGTAGAATAATGAGCCTTGATTGTCTAGATTTAAAGCATCCCAGCAAATTTTTAATGCTGCACCACATATAATCTTCCCCAACAGTCTAGGACAGACTTTTTTTTTTTTTATCATATTACAGATCTTTAAAACTGAAGTTTTCATGGTAAGTGCCTAACATCCCAGGCTACCCTAAGGGCACTGCCTCACAGGAGCGGGACCCACAGTCTGTACCAGCCTCATCTCTGCTGTGTACGCAGGCCTCACTCCACAGTCTGTCATTTGGGTTTAGGTCACCCATTGGTAATTTCAATAGGAAAACACAAATATGACTAAGACTTTGTTCCAAAGCTGTAATTACCAGAAATAGTCCCCCTCAGTTAAATTAAGTCACTCTTCCTCTGCAAAATTTCAGTCTCATGAAGACGAACACATCATCCAGTAACATAGAAATCATACATATTGTTTTATTCCATCAGCATTTGGAAACTGACATTTATTTCGACATGTTAGAGTTTATAAATGGCATACAACATTTCAACAGGAAAAGTGTATTTACCTTCCTCAATAAAAATAGATGGTTGCAAAATAATTGAGGAAAGAGTGTCAAGAATCAATAGAATGGGCAGAAGAATAAGTCATGAGTAATAATTACCCATTTGCTACTCCAGTTCTGTCTGCCTGTCTGGTTGAACCCACCATCTGATGATTTTTTTACCTCAACCACCTGGGCAAATAATAGAGTGTGGCTGGATTAAGTGTATAAGAAGGAGGATGGCATCAACCTTTGTTTTATGATGCCTGTCAGAGGAGCTGATAAAGTATGTGTGTGTGTGTGTGTGTGTGTGTGTGTGTGTGTGTGTGTGTGTGCACGCATGCTGATAAATCCCCTTGGGACTTTGAATAAGTATGCAGTAAACAGGGCTTAACAATGTAATAAATATTTCAGTTGTACTAATTTGTGTTTCTCCTTTACGCCTTTAAAAATCTATTGTTACTAAATGCAATGCTATTAATGTTATTAAATATAAAATTTTCACCAATATTTAAATTAATCTCAAGAATGACCACTGTTAATAAGTTGTTATCTGAAATGTATGAGCTTGTTTACATGTTGCCTTTTCATTCTAAAAAACATGTATTATATATATTATATAGAGAGAGACTGTTGGGGGAGGAGGAAATCTCCAAAAATTATTTAAACATGATTATTTTTTCTTATCATTCACAGCTATAGACTGAAGTTGTGAGAATAATTAGTGTATCCAAGAGAGCACCGGTAATTAGTGCTGTGGTGGAGATTTACACGGAGGGTGTCTGTTCCATATCATTGTCTTTATTGCTCCTCATGACGTGATTGTTCGTACTTTCTTTACTCAGCCACTTACCACCTCTGCAACATTATGTGTGTAATTTTTCCACTTTCAATTTCATTGTGGTAAATATACATGAACTATATCATGTCAATGATCTTTAAGTGCGCAGTTCAAAGATAAGATGTGCATTCATATGTGAGGCCATCCACCCCGGCCCTCAGCAGAACTTTCGTCTTCAAAAGAACCCATCACCCAATAATTTTCTCTTCTATTTTCTTTTCCCTATTCCCTGGCAATAGCCATTATAATTTTTGTTTTTATGACTATGAACACTCAAAGTAACTCATTAATTGAAATCATACAGGTTTTGTATTGTGACTGGCTCATTCTAATTAGCATATTATCCTCCAAGTCTATCCATACTTAAGCATATTAAATAACATATTACACCATGTATTTATTGCAACATTGTTTACATAATATCCTTCATTTTAAGGTTGGCTAGTACTTCATCATATGTATATTCAACATCTTTATTATCTATTTATCCATCAATGGACACTTGTGTTGCATCCATTTCTCAGATATTATGCATAATGCTGTTATGAACATGTTGCAGAAATACTGCTTCAAGACACTGCCTCCAATATTCTAGGGAATTTATCCAGAAGCAGAATTCAGGAACGTGTTATAGACCTGTGTTTAAGTTTGAAGAAATTCCTGGACTCTGGTCCAAAGCAAATGTAACATTTTATATTTCCACAACTGTGCACAAAGCTCCAATTTTTTCATATCCTCATTAACACCTTTTATTTTAAGTGTCTTTGATAGCAGCTATTCTAAAGACTTTTCGATTTTGTGTCATTTTAGATTTTTCTGGATTTTTCATCGTCATTATGCTGGCCTCCAAAATGAATTTAGAAGTGTTCCAATCTCTTCAACTTTCTTGGAAATGTTTGAGAGGAATACACATTTTTTGTTTTTATTCTACTGAAGCATAGTTGACATAAAATATTTTATTTGTTTCAAGTAAATCACTACATAGTGATTTGACACTTACATACAGTACTCAATCCACACTTCAGCTAATGTAGTTACTGTCTGTGAACACAGAAAAAGATGCTTTACATCAGTTATCCTCAAGGGAATGCAAATCAAAACCACAGTGAGACATCACCTCCCACAGCAGGCAGAATGGCCACCATCTAAGTGATGAGAAATAACAAGTGTAGGTGAGGGTGTGGAGAAAGGGAGCCCTGTGACACTGCTGGTGGGAAGGTCCACTGGGGCCGCCACTGTGGAAAGGAGTGTGGAGGTGCCTCAGAAAAGCAGAAAGCAGAATACCACGTGACCCGTGTCTGAGGGTCTACCCAAAGAAAACAAATTATCTGATTTGAAAAGATACATGCACCCTGTATTTATTGCCATGATAATTACAATAGCCAACCAAGTGTCCATCACTAGATGAATCAATAAATAATAAGTGGCAAATATACACAAAGGAAAATTCAGCCACAAAAAGAAAGACACCCAGCCACTTCTGGCAACATGGATGGACTTAGAGGGTATTATGTTAATTGAAATAAACCAGGTGGAGAAAGCTAAATAATGTATGATTTCACTTACGTGTAGAGTTAAAAACAAAATGGAAGAAAATGAGCAAAAGAGTAGTGGCGTCACAGACACTGAGAAGTGACTCGTGGTCACCATGGGGGAGGGCTGGGGTGGGGGGGTGGGACAGTTGAGGGGGTAAAGAGGCACAACATCCTCGTCCACAGGGTAAGTTGGTCCCGGCCTTGGAAGTGCAGCATGGAGAATATGGTCAATTGTGTGTAATAGCTCTATGTTTACAGCAAATACCCTTGTGGTGAGGATTTAATATTGTGTGTAAGTGAATCATTGTGTACTATACATGAAACCAATAGAATATTGTGTATCAGCTGTACTTCAGTAAAATCATAACATTGGTCATGCCGCAGAGTAAATCAGCCAAAGTTGGAAATAGTACGTACATGATGGGATGAGTAGCTCTAGAGGCCTAGTAAACCGCACGAGCAGGTCACATTCACCCCCTATGTTGTCCATTACTGTCACATCTGTCAATCCATCAGTTCATTCATTGACACGGTGAGGGAGGAGTCCCTTATGTCAGCTCATAGAGGAGGAAAGTAATCTAAATTTACTTACGGTGGATTTCATGACTTTGAAAGGCAGTGAAGTGAAATATACCTTAGAGGTGGATCTTTGGTTTGTGTGCCTGATCATTTATTTTGTGTTGAAAGATAAATGACTTAAAACTAGAATAAATACCTATTCATGTGCTTTGACAAACAGCCTGGCAGGTTGACTAGAGGCATAGATATAAAACGAAATATAGGAGACAATAAGCTTTTGGGGATTATGGGTGGATATATGGAAATGGGCACAGAGTTGAAATACCGTGGTTTTCCATGATAAAACCCCCAGAAAGCATCCAATACAGATAAAGCCCTGAGCTACCAAGCAGATTAAAAAAAAGTAGCTGTGCAATTTGATGTCTACCCTCCTCTGCTGTTGGCTGGTAGAGGACAGAATAAAGTAGCGGCCATGTTCACAACAGCAGAGCTCATGCATGTGTCTCGCATTGCAGGCCCCTGTTTATCTAGGTTGATGTGAATGAGTCGCTGCTGAATCTTCAACCTGCCAGTGACAGAGATTTATGCTGAGCTTTGCCATGGCAACAGCGCTGGTGGACAGCAATGGGACTATTGATTTCTAATAACCCTATCAGATCTTTTCTTCCTGTTGTAATTAATTTTGACTGAAGTAAACAAATATTATGGGAATGGGTTTCCTTTCCTGTGCCCCAGGGCAATAATCCATTCTTAATGATTTGCCCCAAATTTGATCATTGAAATATGATCCTGCACGATGTTTTATTAGAAAATGACTCACATACAGAGCAGGGGGTGTGGCAGTGGACACGTGACCATGCAACCCCTTGGGGTGTGGACGCACTGCTCCGTGTTTTCCAGTCTGAGTGTGCACTGGAGCATCCCAGGGGGGCACAGTTGAGGTTATTATTCAAATGTGATGCCCTGAAAGGGTACCCCCTTCTTGGACACAATATCCACTCTAACAAATGAACATTATGGGATTCTGTGCACCTAATTTGGTAGAATAGATGTCTGGTTACCAAGGAATGGAACTAGGTCTGCTAACATTTACACTTTTTTCTTTGGGACCTCGTGGGAGACCTGCACTTTCTATCCCCTCCATCTTTGAGTTACGATGGTGAGCGGCCCTCTTTCCAAAGGGCAGCCGCTCTCTCCAGGGGGATCAGCAATAGTCCTAATGTATTGTGAGCTCTGTCTCCCTCCGCTTTCCCCAGGGACACTGAACTCCTCATGATAATGAAGCAGGAGGCGATAAAGGGCCACCATTCTTGTGGGGTGCCTGGGCTTGCCCTTGGGAAGTGTTCTGACTACTGTTAAACAAAGACGGAAGGAAGGGATATGTTGGGCACCCAGTTGACCCATGTAGGTATCTCTTGGTACTTTTTTTTATCTCATTATGACAATAAATGATCAAAAGTAGCAGACACAGGAACACAATTTTAAGTCACACTGCCTGGTAAACCATCCAATGACTGTGTATTCAACAAGTTGTCCCATTAACCTTCCGCTTAAAATTTCTCTAAAGAGAGAAGTGCAGTCAAATCCTGGAAATCACTTCTCAGAAATCACAAATAAATAGACACAATAGTGCAAACTGTGATTTGACACACAAAGACACCTAGAGGACTAACTGATGGATCCGTTCTTCCAGTTCTTGGACTGGTGTCAGCTCATAGCCTTCAGATGTTGTCTTACTCTAGTGAGTCGACATATGATAGGAGTCGATTCATTCAAGCTCGCATGCTCTTCTTAGGGACAGTCTGTGTCAATGAGTGATCAGTGGGAGCATAAAGACAGAGCCAGTCACCCTGCCTGAGACAGCTCTGACTGGCCCCCGAACTTCGTAGCTCCCTGGGTGTTCAGTCAATGCCTCTGAGCCCACAATGCAATCCCACTCCTCCTTCACTTCCCCCACATTACACAATATCCTTCACGATCTGCAGAAGTCTTGTATTACTCTTGTCAGTGTTGGCCAACAGCTGCAGGAGGGACACATTACAATCTGAGTAATACAGTTAAATAATTCCTACCTAATATTTTTAGGGGGACAGTTCATAATTTTTGATGATGGATTAAGATAAGTTTAGGGCATGAATGAGTATCCTTAAAGAGTGAAAATTTTGTTAACACATTTTATACATACTTAAAATTTTTCCATTTGTACTGAGGAATCACTGACAAACATAATTACATATACTTAAAGTGTACAAAGTGATTATTTGATATACATATACACTGTGAAATCATCACTAAGATCAAGATGATTAAGGGCCTCATATAGTTAACTTTTTTATGTGTGTTGTGAGAAAGCTAACATCCACTCTCAGCACATTTTAAGTATAAAGCCCTGTGTCACCAGCTGTGGTCACCAGAGCCGCCTTAGGTTCCCAGAATGCATCCGTCACAGTGCTGAAGGTCTGTACCTTCCACCTGCACCTCCCCATTCCTTCCCTGCTTGTTCCTGGAAACCATTATTCTATTCGCTGTTTCAATGGTTGATTTTTATTTCATATTTTTTAGATACCACATATAATTGTTGCCATATAGCATGTATATTTCTCTACCTGGCTTATTTCAATTAGAATCATGCCCTCTAAGTTAACACATGTTGTTGCGTAAGACTGGATTCCCTTTGTTTTATGGCTTAATAACATTCCTTCAAAGTTGGTGTGTGTGTATGTGTTTGTAACACATTTTCTCCATCCATTAATCTGTCAAAGGACATTTAAAGTGTTTCCATACCTTGGCTAATATGAATAATGCTTCAGTGAACATGAAAGTGTGGGCATCTCTTCACTACACCAAATCCACCCCCTTCAGTGTGTATGCCCAGAAAGAGGATGGTTAGGTCATATTGCAGCTCTGTGTCTAATTTCTGGAGAAACCTTCATACTGTTTCTCATAATGGTTCTGCTTTGCATTTTTACTGAGAAATATACAGGGCCTTTCCTCCACATCTTTGCTGTTTGTTATTTCTTGTCATTTTGATAATAGCCATCCTAACAGGCATTAGGTGATATCCAATTGTGGTTTCCGTTTGTAATTCCCTTGGTGATTAAGGATATTCAGAACCTTTCCATGTACCTATTGGTCATGTATGTGTCTTTGCAAAATTTCTATTCAGATCATTTGTCCATTTTTCATTTGGTTTATTTATCTGCTACTGAGTTGTATGAATTCCTTGTATATGTTGGTTATTAATACCCTATCTGATATGTTTTTGCAAATTTTCTCCCAGATAATAGGTTGCTTTTATATTTATGAGTTGTGCAAAAGGCCTCCCATTTGGTAAAGTCACCTATGTTTATTTAGTTTTCATTGTCTGTTGTTTTGGAATCTTAGTAAAAAAAAACCATTGTTAAGACCAATAACAAGGATGTTTTCCCTGTGTTTCTTCCAGAAGTTTTAAGGGTTCAGGTCTTACATTTCTGTCTTAATTCATTTTGAGTTAATTTTTGTGAGTGGTGTGAAATATTGGTCCAGTTTAATTCTTCAGCATGTGGCTGCCATGTTTTCTCAGTGCTGTTCATGGAAGAGATTACCCTGTCACCAATGTATGTTCTTGATTCTCTTCCCAATGATAAGGTGAAAATATGTACATGTATTTACTTTGGGGCTCTCTATTCTGGTGAATTGTTCTATGTGCCTGTTTTACTTTTATTCCAGTACCATATGATTTTGATTATGATAGTATTACACTATAATAAAAAATCAGGATTATGATGTCTCCAGTTTCTACCTTAATTCTTCATCTTACTTTGGTTATTTGGGATTTTTTATGGATACATATAAATTTAAAGATAGATTTTCCTATTGCTCTTTAAATTCCCAGTGATTCAAAGAGATATACGTGTCCTTATGTTAATACTGCATTATTTACAGTAGCCAAGATATGGAAACAACCTATGTGTCCATCAATAAGTGAATGGATAAAGATGTAGACATATACACAATGGAATATTATTCACCCATAAAAAAACAAATATTACCCTTTGCAACAATATGGATGTATCTACAGGGTATTATGCACTTAAATAAGACCGACAGAGAAGGACAAATACTATATGACTTAGTTTATTTTTGGAATATAAAAACAAAGCAAAGCATAATGAAAACCCTGCAGTAGACTAATAGACACAGAGAAGTCACTAGTGGTTACCATGGAGGAAGGATTAGGGTGGGTAGGGATGGAGGGTGAGGGGAATAAAGAGGCACAAAAATTCTCAATCATAACATAAGTTGTTCATGGGAATGGTAGTACAGCATGGAGAATATAGTGAATGAATCAGTAAAATATTTGTATGTTGACAGTAAGCTTGCCCTGTATGGTTTGTGTTATACTGAGGTACATTCTCTACCTTATTTATTGAGAAATTTTTTTGATGAAAAGATGTTGAATTTTGTCTATTTTCCTGCATCTATTGAAATGATTACATTATTTTTATGCTTCATTCCATGGATCATGGCATATAACACTTTAATGTATTTTTTAGTTAACATTGCTCACAGTTTGATACGGATTTCTTGCATCTTTGTCAATCAGGGACACTTGCCTGTAATTTTCTTTACTAATAGTGTTCTAATCAATTAATATATTGCTGAGCACTTTGGTTGCTTCTATAGCTTGGCTGTTGTAAATAATATGGCAATAAGCATAGAGGTGCATATATCTTTTTGTATCAGATATTTTGTTTTCCTTGAGTAAATTCCTAGAGTGGAGTCACTGTGTGGTGTGACATTTCAATTTAATTTTTGAGGAATCTTCATACTGATTTCCATTGTAGCTGGGCCAATTTCCATTCCCACCACGGATGGAACTAAAGGGTTTCATGCTAAGTGAGGTAATCCAGGTGAAGAAAGAAAAATACCATATAATTTCACTTACATGTGGAATCTAAGAACAAAAAAAAAAAATAAAATGAACAAATCAACAGTAGACCCACAGACGCCGAGAAGAGACTGGTGGTTACCACGCAGGAGCAGTAGGCGGGGATGGTGAGGTAGCAGAGGGGGTGAAGAGCCACAGAATCTCAATCACAGCCACGGCATGAGTCAGTCACGGGAAGGAAAGTAGAGCATAAAGAATACAGTCAGGAATCTGTAACATCTTCCTATGTTGACAGGCAGCAACTACACAAGTTTGAGTGAAGATTTAGCAATACAGATAACTGTTAAATCAATTTGTTTTATATTTCAACTCAATACAATATTGTATATACATTATACTTCAATAAACTACATATGAAAAAATAAATGATTACAATAATAAAGTTAGTTAACATATCCACACTTCACAGTTACTATTCCTTTTTAGAACTTAAAAGATTCTACTTTGTCCAGCAGTTTTCAGTTATACAATACAGAATTGTTAATTATAGTCACCACAGTGTACATTACACCTTAGGAATGTATTATATTTATAGCTGGAAGTTTGTACATATTGACAGTCATCACTCATCACCTTACACCTGGTGACCTGCAATCTGCTCTGCATTTTTATGTTATTTTATATCCGATTAAATGAGATCACAGAGTATTTATATTTCTCTATTTGACCTACTTCACTTAGAATAATGCCTTCAAGTTTCTTCCATGTTATTGCAAATAGAATGGTATTCTTTTCTGTGGCTGAATGATATTCGATTATATGTCCAAAATTTTCTTTATACATTTATCATAGTGTACACTTAGGTTTTTCTTCTTAGGAATAATGTTAGCCAAGAATGAAATACATGTACAGTGAAGACCTTGATAAAGGAAATTAGGTAAAACACAAATTAATGCAAAGATATGTCATGTTCCTGGACAGCAAAAATTGTTATTGTTAAAATGCCCGTAGTATTCAAAGCTATCTATACATTCAGTGCAATCCTTGCCAAAATTCCAAAGAAATTTTTTATAGATAAATAAAAAGCAATCTTCAAAACACAGTGGAACCACAAAGACCCTTAATAGCCAAAGCAATCTGTTGAAAAACAAAGTTGGGCATTAGGCTTCCTGGTTTCAACCTATTTTTCAAATAGATAACAATAAAATAGAAAGTATGGCACTGGCATGAAAACCGACGTATACACCAATTGAGCAGAATAGCAGAAGAGAGAGCCCAGAGAATTCATCTAATATTTGAAAAAGGAGCCAAAAATAAACACTGAATTGGAAAGGATACGTAATCTATTAAATAATTTACATTGGGGAAACTGGGTATCCAGATGCAAAAAAAAGTGAAATAAGACTCTAATCTTACACCACTCTGAAAATAACTCGATATGGATTGTGGATATAAATGTAAGAGATGAAAATGTCACAGAGGAAACAAACAAGGAGGACAAGCCCACTAATATGGGCATGTTAATGATTTAGGGGACCTGACACCAAAAGTAAAAGCAATGAAATAAAATAATTATGATTGGGAGTTCAAATAACTAATGTATTTCTCTGAAACAGAAGAAAAATAATCACGAAAACTAAAAGACAAAAATCACCAAAACTGAAAGACAATCTATAACTTGGGAGAAAATATATGCAAACTGATCATCTGATAAGGGGTTAATATCCAAAACATATAAATACCTCATACAACTCAATAGCAAAAGTGCAAAAAATATGATTTAAAATTAGGAAAGGAAACCAAAAAGTTATTTTACAGAGATATACAAAAAGCCAAGTATATTAGGAGATGCTTTACATTACTAGTCATCATGGAAATGCAAATCAAAACTACAATGGGATTTCACCTCACATCTGTTAGATGTGGAGAAAAGTGAACACTTGTAAAATCTTTGTGGGAATATAAATTAATACAGATACTGTGGAATACAGCACAGAGTTTCCTTTAAAAAAAATCTAATGTGATCCAGTAAGCCAACTTCTCAGTATGTATCCAAGAACAAGATATTGAAGAGAACTTCACTTCCATGTTCATTGAAGCATTATTCACAATAGCCAATATATGGAAGAAGCTAAGAGTGTACAAATAGATGAATGGTTAAAGAATATGTGAGATGTAGAGATAGACAGATATAAAGATAGAGTTACTGGAAGAGATACAGATGCACCTTGGAGATATTATGTAATTGGTTCCAGATCACTAAAATATAACAAATATTACAATAAATAAAGTCAAATGCATTTTTTGTTGTCCCACATGAATAAAAGTTATGATTACACATTACTGTAGCATATTAAGTAAGCAGTAGCATTATATCTAAATACTATATTGCTAAATAATTTATCAAATATCTGAGTTTCAGAGAACTGTAATCTTCTTTGCTGGTGGGGGTCTTACTTTGATGTTCATGGATGCTGATTGATCAAGGTGGTAGCTGCTGAATGTTGGGAGACCAGATATTTTTTTAAAGAAGGCAATGAATTATCCTGCATTAATTGCCTCTCTTTTTTGTGAGTTATCTCTCTGTAGAATGTGATGCTGTTTCGTAGAATTTTACCAAGAGTAGAATGTTTTTCAAGATTGGAATCAATTCTTTACAACTCTGCAACTGCTTCATAACCTAAGTTCATATGATATTCTAGACCATTTGTTGACAGTTCAACTATCTTCACATTGACAAGAGTAGATTTCATGATAATAAATCACTTTCTTTGTTCATCCATAACAAGCGACTCCTCATTAGATCAAGTATTGTCATAAGACTTCAGCAATTCAGTCACATTTTCAGGTTCCACTCCTAGTTCCAGCTCTCCTGCTGTTTCCACCACATTTTTTATTGCTTTCTACACCAAAGTCTTGAAGCAGTCAAAGTCACTCGTGAGAATGAGAACAGATTTCTTCCAAACCCCTTTTAATATTGATTTTAGACCCCTTTCTATGAGTCACCAATGTTCTTAATGGCATATAGAACAGTGAATTTTGCCAGAGGGTTTTCAACATTTTTTTTTTGCTTAGATCCATCAGAGGATTCACTGTCTATGGCAACCATAGCTTTGCCAAGTGTATTTCTTCAGTAAGACTTAAAATTCATAACTACTCCTTGATCCATGGACTGCAGAACAGATGTTGTGCAAGCAGCATGAAAACAGCACTGTTCTTGTGCATCTCAGTCAGAGCTCTCGGGTGACCTGGTAGATTGTCGATGAGAAGAAACATTTTGAAAGGAATCTTTTTATCTGAGCAGCATGTCTCAACAGTGGCTTTAAGTACTTAACCCTTTATAAACAGATGTTCTCTCATCCAGGCTTTATTTTTCCATTTTCTGAGCACAAAAGGAGTAGATTTGGCATTTTCAGAATGGTCAGTGAGCACTGGCTTCCCCCAAAAGGCGCCAGCTGCCTTATTGCCAAATGAGAGAATTGGTCTGTCCATGGAAGCTTTAAAACCATGCATTCACTTCTCCATTTTAACCATGAAAATCCTAAATGGCATCTCTTCCAATATAAGGTTATTTCATCTACAGTGAAAATCTGATGTTTGGTGTTTCCACTTCATTAGTTATCTTGACTAGATCTTCTGGATAACTTCCTGCAACTTCTACATCAGCAACTGCTGCATCAATGTGCAGTTTTCTATCCTGGAGATGGCTGCTCTCCTTAAGCCTTATAGACCCATGTCTTCTAGCTTCAAATCTCTCTCCTTCAGGTTCCTCACCTCTCAGCCTTCACAGAATTGGAGAGAATTAAGGCTTTGATGGATTCAGCTTTGGCATAAGGAAATGCTGTGGCTGGTTTGATCATCTATTCAGACCCTGAATACTTTCTCTGTAATAGAAAGAAGGTTGTTTTGCTTTCTGGTAAATCCACTGTGTCCCCTGGACTGCCACTTTCCATTTCCTTGAGAACGTTCCTTTCCATTCACGACCTAGATGGCTGTGGCACATGAGGCCAGGCGGGGGCCTGTCACCTCTTTGCACATGACTTCCCCACCCAATTTAACCATTTCCAGATCTAATTCAAATTGAGGCACATGCCAGTATTCCTTTCACTCAGAGCCTATTGTAGAGTTATTGATTGGATCAACTTATTGACTGTTGTGTAGGTGTGGGAATTCCTGAGGAGCGCGCGGGAGATGTGGAAGTGTGTGGGCTAGGGATTCAGAACACACACAGCATTTGCTGATTGATTTTGGCATCTTATATGATTATGGTTCATGTGACCCCAAAACAATGACAATGGTAATGTCAACGCTCACTGATCACAGCAAGTATAATAATAATGGAAGAATATGGAATATTGTGAGAATTACCAAACAGTGACACAGACAGAAGTGGCAAATGCTGTTTGAGAAATGGAGCTGATGGACATGGTCAATACATTGTTGGCACAATCCTTCAGCCTGTAAGAAACACAACACCTGTGAATCACAATACAGAACAGTAAAAGGAGGTATGCTCACAGATATAGATGCAGATATATGTACAGGTGTAGATAAGTAGATATGATGATATAGATATGGGCGGTGGAGTATTATTCAGCGATGAGCAAGTGGGAAGTCCTGTCCTTTGCAACATATTGGATGAACCTTGTTATTTATGTGAAGTGTAATAAGTCAAACATGGAAAGATGCAATATATAATTTAATTTCTCTTGTATATTCAATGTATGAAAGAAAAAATCATAAAAGCAAGAGTCCAAGAGTGGTTATCAAGGACTCAGGTAGAAGAAATGGGGAGTTATTGGCCAAATAGAAGAGTAGTAAGTTCTGAGGATCTAATACACAGCATCATGATTTTAGTAAATAGTTTATTATATAATTAAAACTTGTTAAAAGAGTAGAACTTAATTGTTCTAATCAAAACAAAGAAATGGTCAGATAATCATAATTTTGAGATGTGATGGAAGTGTTAGGTAAAGTATGTTCTAAACAATTTGTCAGCATAAATATATATTGAACTAACATGCATATTATAAACTTATACATGTTATCCACATCACAGTGACTTTAATTTAAGATATTATACTGTATACTTGAAAGTTAAAATGAAAATAGAGCTATATTCTCACCATAACAACAAAAATTTGATAATAACATGAGTAAGGGTTATGTTAACTCATGTATTATAGTAAATATTTTGCAATATATACTGATACTAAATCATCACATTAGACATATTTTTTATTAAAGTATCATTGATATACAATCTTATGAAGGTTTCACATGCAAAACCTTGTGGTTTCAACATTCACCCATATTATCAAGTCCTTACCCCCTACTGAAGTCACTGCCTGTCAGTGTAATAAGATACTATAGAGTCATTACTTGTCTTCTCCATGCTGTACTGACTTATTTGTGACCTACCTATATAGTGATTGAGAATTTTAGCGCCCCTTAATCCCATTCTCCCACCCCATGCTTATGGATAATAAGAACTAATATTGTCAAAATGACCATTCTTCCTAAAGCAATCTACAGATTCAATGCAGTCCCTGTCAAAATACTAACAGCATTCTTCAACGAACTAGAGCAAATAGTTCCAAAATTCATACAAAACCACAAAAGATCCCGAATAGCCAAACCAATACTGAGAAGGAAGAACAAAGCTGGGGGGATTACGCTCCCTGACATCAAGCTCTACTACAAACACACAGTAATCAAAACAATTTGGTACTGGCACAAGACCCATAGATCAATGGAACAGAATAGAGAGCCCACACATATATGGCCAATTAATATATAATAAAGGATCCATGGATATACAATGGCGAAATGACAGCCCCCTCAACAAATGGTGTTTACAAAACTGGATGGCTACATGTAAGAGAATGAAACTAGACTATTGTCTAACCCCATGCACAAAAGTAAACTTGAACTGGCTCAAAGACCTAAGTATAAGTCATGAAACCACATTGCACATCTTAAACATACACAATGTAATATATTATTATACCTAAAAAAGGAACGAAAACAGAACAATTGTAAAATGAAATAAATGGGAAAAAAGAATAGATAAGGTAGAATTAAATTAACATACTTCACTTAAAGAACAGAAGAAAGTGTACAATCAGCAATCCATTGTAGAGAGATCAAGACAATGATGTGAAGGAAATTAGCTTAAGTTTACTTTCAAACACCATGTTGACTAGTGGTTTTATCTTTAACAAATCCACTGAACTATTAGTTTCATATTCTTTATAAGAGAAAAATAACAGAATTTCACAATTTTCCTTGACCTTTAAAGGAGGAAGTATATGTATTCATATATACATTTAAATATTTCATAGCCATAATTTAGTAGTGATGTTTGGATTTGTGATTATTGTTGATATTAGATTGGCTTTAATACATATTGAGATTCACAGTAAAAGGAGGATTTTTTTAAAGACATGAGAAAAATCCTTTAAAAACTGCAACAGAATAATCCATTAGCTTCTTTAGCTCTCTTAATTGCATTCCTCTTCACAATCTCAGAGGGGATTTGTCAAAAGAAAAAGCATCCACTCAAAGGGTATAGTAATGCCAGGGATGATGTCACTCTCCTCCTTATTTATACACTTAACCTGGACATGAGCCATTAGCCCATCTAGATGGGATGAGAAACATCACCTGGGGTGGTCTCAACCACAGAAGTAGAACTGCAAGGGGAAAGGGTAATTATTGTTTTGACTTGTTCTTCTTTCACATTCTATTAGCTGAAATTGTTTTCTCGATTTTGACCTATCTGTATTTAAGAAGGAAAGCATGTATGCTTTCTCTTATGTATCTCTCTATATTGCATGTACTTACTGCAATATACTAGGATATGTGTCTTTATTTTGCAACTATTTGTGGGAAAAGGATTATATGCATTCATCTCCATTTACCGGATGTTACATTTTCTTTTCTTGAGATTGAAATTTATAGAGGAAGAGCTACTATTTTACTTGGGGATGATTTCTGAGGTTTGTAAAGTACTAGAAACAAGTGTCTCCATCATGCTTATAGTTCCCCTGGAAAGCTGACATGGGTGCCTGACACCAGGTCGTCCCCCATGGAGGGAAGGCCATGCTGTCAAGAGACCTGAGGCAGAGACACAGCCTGCGGGTCCGAATCATGGGCTAGGATGAGTTCTCACTCCGCTTTGTTTGTGGCATTAGGCAGATACTCTGAGAACCTGAAGCTTTTATCGTGTCAAAGGACAGACCTCACAGGCTCCTGGGAAGGATGGAATGTGGTGAGCTTCAGCTTCAAACAAAGGTTTGGCATATGCCATAGACACTATCCATGACCTCAAGTTAAATATGCACTAAACTGCTTCCATGAAACTCAAGGAGTTGCCTTAGAGTAAGTCTGCATGGGGAGGAGGGCCGCTGCTGAGGGTGGTGCAGACACGGTTTCCTGTCTGTCTGTATTCCAGGTGGTTTGTTTGCTGTGGCCTAGTGATGCTGATCCCCATTTACTGAGGTGCAGCAGAGAATTTCCCAGTGACCCCAAATTCCCTTCCAGTCTCCCTCCACTCGCTCAGCAAACAGCTGAAGGTGTCACATGACTGCTCCCTCTGCTAGCCCTCGTTTAGTCTGACCGCAAGTATAGACTGGCAAACAGATGTATTTTGCAATTAATCAAACTGTTTTAAAATTAATCATAGAGCTCAGAATCCATATGCCAGAGAGGGTGGAATTTGAAAGATAAGCTGTATTTCCTAATGCAATGTGTCCAGATTTCTTTGATATTTATATTAAGAAATTGAAGTCACTGTCAGTCTTGTCTACTGCTTTAACACCCTGAATAAATTCACTTTATTAATAAACTGATTATACTAATTAACATTTGGAATTAATTTGAATTATATTTGAAATGTGAAATATAATTGTGAAATGTCACTGAAATATAACTACCTCTCAACTCTTTCCAGAAAAAGGAGCCCATATTTCCCCCTTTACTGCATTTTAACTTGTCAGAAACTGAAAATCTGCAGAGATCTAACCTTCGTGAGAAAACATAGATGAAGCTATTACTGATTCTCTTAAGACAGATCAGATATCTTTGCAACTGTCATTCATTTTATTTACATGGCAGTTATTTTAAAATTTTACTATAAATCATATTTCTATAACATTTGTTCCTGAGTAGACTGATTGTGACCTCCCTGGGTGTCATGAATTTTATTTTGCCTCTCATTCATCTTCAGGTGACTCAGAAACTGCCCGTGAGCAGCAGGACAGAGGGGCCAACGGGGAACTGGGGTCGGAAATCTTTCCGTGTTATTCCGGCTTCCTCTTTGCATCTCAGTGTCCATGAAAATTTTCTTCTGGGTACATTAAAGCAGATAACATTTGGGAAAACAAAGGTTTGTCTGATAAACAGCAGTGACACTCTAAATCTTAATCCTTGTCCTCTGATATTTAAAGCAAATGGTAGAAGTTTTAAGATGATGAATTGCAACTTAGAAAAACATGTACTACATAAAAAAATAGTTTTCTGCATGAAGTTCTTCTTAACCAATATTAACATAAGAAATACATTATATGTGTATATGTATTTATATTTATATGTTTCTGTTTATTAAAGTTTCTATGATTATAAAAATTATATGTGTATATACACATATAAGTATGTATAAATATATAAACAAATTCATGCATAAGTTCTCTAGGAATACAGAAATTATGAAATTCAAATTATTTAAAGTATGAACAGATACTACAGCTGATGAACTGACCTAACAATTCATCTTATAGCACCAGATAATAAGAGCAAGAGCACTTGCTTACATATATTCTGCACAATTCTCTCTCTATATATAAATTATCTAAAATAGTGGTATATATGTGTATCCACTGTCACTGAACATGATCTAACCACTTCCATTATTTTAGCTCATTTACTCCTAACCATGACTGACATAATTGTGCTTCCCCTCATTTTAAGTAGAGTGGACAGGGAAATAGGGGTGCAGGCTAAGCTGGACCCACAGCTGCAGTAGGGCATCAGAGTCTGGGATCCTAATGTTGCCCCTAGGACGTCCGAAGGGTTCCTCGGTGAGGCCCACAGGCTACTTCTGAATGTACAGCTCAAACCACCCACCTTACTGCTTCAATGTGTGTCCCAGTCTCACGGGCACAATGGGTTCAAACATTCATATGGATTTTCTCAAACTGTGGTTCAGTTACTTTTTAAATCTTTTTATAAATTGAGGTATAATTGACAAATAACATTTTATTAGTTTCAGGAGTATAATGTAATGACTCAGTATTTGGATACATGGTGAAACATAAACTCTTTATTACATGGAATATAGCTTCAAGAATTTGTGAGATCCTAACTGCATCCCTACACCAGAGATGTTAATGAAATTCTGAGTCCTTTAACAAAAATTTTAGAAGAATGTAATATCCCTTCGTTAAAAATTCACTTTTTGTGTTTGCATAGACAAGTGACCATGCAAATTTCCATACTTGATAAAGGACATATATCATCAGGTCATCTCATGATCTTGAACTTTGACAATTTCACAGGCTACCAATTATTTTCTCCCACACTGTGAATTATTAATTTCCTGGCATATTCATAGAATTACAGGTGACGTGTAACCTCTCAGTCTCCAGGACCATAGGGTTTCCTCCACTTAGCATAACTGGGTTGATGCACACACACACACACACACACACATGCCCACACCCTAAAGAGTCATTCAGCAGGTGGCATCTCATGAGTGCCCCATTACTTCTCTCCTTGGAGGGCCAGGTGAAATCATGGAGGACACCACCTGGATGGCCAACCACTCAGGAAGGTCAGAGTTCATCCTAGTGGGAATCTTCAGTCAATCCAAACACCCAACCCTCCTTTGTGTGGTCATTTTGTGGTTTTCCTGATGGCCTTGCCTGGAAACACCATCCTGATCCTTCTGATACGCTCTGAGGCCCGCCTCCACACCCCCATGTACTTTTTCATCAGCCAGTTGTCTCTCATGGACGTGACATACATTTCCGTCACTGTGCCCAAGATGCTCATGGACAGGGTCACAGGTGTGAACACAATCTCAGCCCCCAGATGTGGGATGAAGATGTTCCTCTATGTGACACTGGCAGGTTCAGAATGTTTCCTCCTGTCCACTATGGCCTATGACAGCTATGCAGCCATCTGCCACCCTCTCCATTACCCTGTCCTCATGAGCGATAGGGTGTGTGTCTTCCTGGCTTCTGGCTGCTGGCTCCTGGGATCAGTGGATGGCTTCATGCTCACACCTGTCACCATGACCTTCCCCTTCTGTGTGTCCCGGGAGATCCATCATTTCTTCTGTGAAGTCCCTGCTGTAATGAAGCTCTCCTGCTCAGACACTTCTCTGTATGAGACACTCATGTACCTCTGCTGTGTCCTCATGTTGCTCATCCCTGTGACCATCATTTCAGGCTCCTATGGTTTCATCCTCCTCACCATCCACAGGATGAACTCGGCAGAGGGTGGGAAGAAGGCCTTTGTCACCTGCTCCTCCCACATGACTGTGGTCACCCTCTTCTATGGGGCTGCCGTCTACACCTACATGCTCCCCAGCTCCTCCCATACCCCTGAAAAGGACATGGTGGTGTCTGTCTTTTACACCATACTCACTCCTGTGCTAAACCCTTTGATCTATAGTCTAAGGAATAAGGATGTTATGGGGGCTCTGAAGAAAATGTTTAATGTGGGTGCTGTCTTTCAAGAAACCATGAAGTAGGAAACTTTGATATTGATGCACTGATCCTTTCCTCTATACATCATAAGTTTAGAATCTTACATCAGAATTATTATTCAGACTTTTATAATTTTTATACCTCTTTTACTAATTGCGTCCATGTAGTAGAAAACTCTTCAATTTCTAACCCTTCTCCATTCAAAATGGATTATAAACTCAATATTTATGTTACATTTACTAAGCTTGATAATTTCAGTGTCTGTAGAAGAAAATCCACATTCCTAGAAATATATACCAAAAATATTTAGAGGGAAAATATCATGAGAAACTATGATATTGATTTAAATGATAGAGAGGGGATGATAGAGAGGGAAGTGATAGAGCAAAAGGGTAGAATGTCAATAACTGGAGAGTCTTGGTAAAGAGCACGTGGGTGTTGTTTGCACCACTCATATCCATGCTGCTTTACCATAAATGTAAAATTGTTCCATAAAATGGTTACAATTTCAATCTTCCCTCCTTTTTTTGAGTTTTTATTGTTTCCCATTCCTGTATCTGCATTCTGTTTGGTGGCAGTGTATGTGATGTACTATCTTCTAAAAATTCTCCTTTCAAAGTGCCCCAGTATTACTGCCACGGTCACCTGCATGCTTTTATTTTGTCCTCCTCATCCCACATTTTCCAACAAAGGCATCAAGTGGTGATTAATATTCCCTAGCAAGTAGATGTTTTGGAGCCATGGGAAAACTATAAGCAAATAGTTGGAATATGAATTGGTGAAGGTCCCTTGCATGAGGTGACATCAGAGTTAAGTTTTGAAGTATATAGTTTTTAGACAAAGGAGAAAAGCAAAAAGCCAAACTCATTTATTGACTCAATTATTCAATATATACATTTCTTATGTCATATTAAAATCCAAAAATCTCAGTGTTAAGTGGAGACTAGATGTTACCTCAGTGAAGTGTAGGAGGCTGAATCGTGGGGAACTTGCTCAGAGACAAGATGCCCCAGAAAAGCATGAGCAGCAGTCATACAATCATCCAGCAGGAGAGGGAAATGTTCCAGTGGCCTTTCCTTCCATGCTGTATGCTATAGACTCATTTCTTAGCCTTCTGAGACATAGAACTTTATAAACAGTATTGAAAAGACCAGGCTAGCACTTTAGGGTGTTAAGTCGATGACAATCAAATGGTGACCTGAACATGGGAGGTCAGGGGAGCAGGTGCGTATGGACGGGGAACTGAACAGTGCTGGTCTATGTGCACCTGGACACGCTGAGCGCCAGGAAGGCCTGTGGGGAAGGTTATTTGGAGCATGTGTGGCCTTGGACCAGCTTCACAAAGCCACAGACATGGTTGCACACTGACCATGATTAGTTGATGACTGTAAACTACAGATCTGTAGAGTTGGGAGACAATGTGGACCGATTTCCAATATTTTTGTCACAGTAAAACAGAACTAATAAAATATTCATACTTCTAATCTAAGTAATTGAAAAGCACATGTATCACTTCTCACCTTGGCCTACCATAAGGGTACAGATATTTCATGGCTCCACTCACAACACACAAAATACAGGGAAAATCATGAACAAAATTGAACAAAATGTTGTGTGTACCATGTTCTTCAAAAAAGGGGGATTATGGGTGTGCATAAGGTGAAGGGTATAAAGAGGTACAAACTTCAAATTACAAGAACAGATTAGTCAAAGGAATAAAAGGTTAATATAGGAAACATAGCAAGTAATGTTGTAATCTTTGTATGGTGACAATAAGTTAACTACAGCTATTGGGATGAGCACTTTGTATGTAATTGTCAAGCCAGTATGTTGTACATCTGAAACCAATATAACATTTTATATCAACTACATTTCAATTAAATAAATGAAAAATAGACACATAGAGTACATCTTGGGCATCAGCCTTAGAATTTTTTTCCTGGATATGTCTCCCTAGTATGAGAGAAAAAATAAATAAATGAATAAACAATTGGTGCAAAATCAGACTAAAAGCTTTGCACAGTGAAGGATATCATCAACTAAACGAAAAGACAGCCTACTGAATGGGACAGTATATTTGCAAATTATATATGTGATAAGGGTCAAATATCCAAAACATATAAAGAACTTATACACCTCAACACCAAAAAGGGAAAAAATACAATTAAATATGGGCAAAATGCCTAAATAGTCATTTTTCCAAAACCATAGGAATGAACAACACACAAGAAAAAGTTATCTACATAGCTAATCATCAGGTAATGGAAATCAATAACACAATTAGAAGCCACAACACACCAGTCAAATTGGAAATAACAAGTGCTGGTGAGGATGTGGAGATAGAGAACCCTCATGAGGTGATGCTGAGAATATAAATTTGTGCAGCGACTATAAGGAAGGATATGGAATTTCCTCAAACAACTGAAAATAACAATCTATATTCCAAAATTCCACTTCTGATTATTTACATAAAGAAAATGAAAACACTGATTTGAAAGAATGCATCCACTCCTACATTTATAACATAATTACAAGCAATAGCCAAGATATAGAAGATTAGTAGATGTGTCCATCAATAGATAACATGTACTAATAAGATGTATACACATAAACAATGGACTATTACTAAGCCATAAAATATAATGAAATTTTGCAATTTGTGGCAACATGTATAGATCAAAATCATATGTTAAGTAAAAGTTAAGAATGCTAACTGACAGCAAAAAACAAATATCATTTGTTTCCACTTATACATGGAATCCAGAAAACAGAATAAAATGAACACATAAACAAAAACAAAGACAGACCCATAAATAGAGAACCAGCTGGTGGTTGCCAGAAGGGAGCGGGTAGGCGTTTTGGTGAAATGGATAAATGGGGTAAAGAGGCACAAACTTCTACTTAAAAATAAATAAGTCATGGTGACAAAAAGTACATGATAGGGAATATAGTCCATAAAATTTATTAACTGTGTAGGTGACATGGTAACTGAAGCTATAGTGGTGAGCATTTCTTAATCTTCAAGTCACTGTTTTGTACACAGGGAACTAATATAATGTTTTGTGTCATTATAATTCAATGAAAATAATAAATGAAAAGATAGATATTATTAAATAAATAAATAAAATTCCCCATAACAACTTAATGGTGCCATTGTATTATCTTGATAAATATTACTCAAAAATGAATATTTTTATACAAAATATCTTTCTTCACATATATGATTACTTTTGTAGGATAGATTCCCAAAGGGGTATTATTGACTCAAAAGATCAATTACTTTTTAATTTTTTATACAAATTGTTAATTTGCATGCTGAACAACACTAGCTAATTTAGACCCACCGTCTGAGAAGGAAGAGCTGCAGCTGCTCACATTCTGACTGTGTTGCAGAGTCTCTGTTCTCCCCCTCACGCATCTCTGCTCCTCCACATGTGATCTGTGGCCAGAGGCGGCGACTTGTCCCTCTGTCTTCTGGATGGTTTGTCTGGTGAGAGACTCCAGCAGCGGACTGGAGGGCAGGAGCAGACGAAGGTCTGGGTGTTTTCTCCGTCAGCACCAACTCGGCCAGAGTTGGCTGAGTTCCTCCACCTGGGGACCAGGTGTCACCAATGGTCATCCCCCCTTACAGCTTCAGCTGCCACGGGTCCTGCAAACCACTGCTCCTCCTGCTGCCCCTCGGGACCAACGCTGCAGAGAGCATCCCTTTGATGGAGCTATTGGGTCATTCTACATCTTTGATGAAATTCTTACCCCCACCCACCTCTGTTTAACCTTGACCTACTTCTTGATAGTGGGTACACTTTGCAGATCTTTGCTAATATTATCAATTCCACCTAGATTGCATGTATGTATATACATTTTTCTAATTTTGATTTAGCATCTTCCTATATGTTAATTGTTCTACAGTATTTCTTAAGCTCTGAATTATCCAAGTTCAAGATTATGTTAATTCTTAAATCTGTAGTTTGCACAGTATCTGATTTATTTCCTCCTACATTATTAATATGAGTCCCTCATTATATATGTAGGACCTTTTCCAAAAGTGAGATTTCAACATATGTGTATAATTTTCTCTGTTGTGAAAACATTTTCTATGGTGTCAAATATGTCAACCGCTTTCTTTCCAGTTTGTAATTTGCATTTTGTTAAGAATAACTTCTTCATCCTAATATTATATAAATTGATTTCTATATTCTTTTGCCGAATTTGAAAAAAACACATACAGGTATTTCAGATTCATGGAATTTTTTAGTATGCTGTGTGATAAGCATGCAATATTATTTATTAAAGATGGTTTTCTAAGAAATTTTAAATTACACAGTAATTTAATTAGCCACATAAAACACAAATGCACTCACACTCACACATTCAGTTACCTCCCCAAACTGCTGTTTGAGAAAGGGACCCAAAATTTACTAATGGCACTACTGGATGACATTCAAACATATCTGTTGATCAGGAACAATTTACATGTATAAAGAAGAGGCTTGTGGGTCAGAGAACTTCACAGTCCATGATGCACTGGGAAGACCAAGAAGACACCTGCATGGCGTCAGCCAGTTCCAGCTAGGGTCTGTTTGCCTCAGCAGAGACCAAATAAGGAGTTGCAGAGACGAATCCTGCTGCTGAGAAGTCAGTGAGAATCCAATGGGCACTGGTTTATCTAAGTCCTCTTCCTACATTTCAACTTTTATAGGACATAAAAGCCCCCTGAGCACACATGGAAGGCAGTAAGTGGCAGCTAGGATTCTGAAATACTGAACCTAGAATGGACCCCAACCATCAGAAAGAGTTTAGTTATATCATTACAGTCTAAGATACAATTACCAGATAATTTTAAAATCAATTTTCCTTCCCATCCTTATAGTATACAGTAAATTCAAGGGATTCAAGAATAGAAAGATTGATGTAAAAATTATAATAATCATTCTATGACCCCATGTATCAATCCTTTACCCCTTTCCATAGAAGCAACATTTATCTGGAGAAATGTATTTCCCATGAGGATAATTTTCATACACACATGTATCCATACATAATCTATTTACTTGTATCCAAACATAATCTATTTACTTGATGTATATTCACTAGGTAAGGGAGAACTACACACTTCAGTAAACCATGACACACAGAATGCCCCAATGCAGGGAAGCCATCTCTAGTTAACAAAAATTCTGAATCAGGTCTGTGCTAGTAGAGGCTCTCTCTTCCACATGGTCATAAAGGCATCAAGCTCCTACTGTCTTGTGGCTCTGTTATCTTCATTGTGTGCCTTCCAGTTAGGCAGGACCTTTCTGCACCAGGACACCAGGAGGAGAAGAGCGTGGATGATCGCACCTGGCACAGGTCTCTGTTCCATTCACAGATCAGCGGTCAGAACCAAGCACATGTCCCCACTGAACTGCAAAGAACTGTGAAAGGAAGTGAACCTGAGGGCCAGGGAACAGGAGAAGGTCAGGGGGGACAAGGACAGTCTCTAAAAGCTTCTCTAAATATGTATCCATAACATCATTCTGCGCAGACTCTTGTACTTGTTGTTTTGAATTGAATATTTATTTTATGATATTTCTCTCTTTTCAGAATTATGTAGTTGATTCTATCTGATAATCTCATAATTTAATCAATTAATTTCCTAATCTTCTTATATAATTTAAATTCTCTCTAATCTTAAAAATCACGTTTCTTGCTTTTTGCTGTAACAAAATACTGTAAATACATGTAATTGCTAATCTGTTACACATGAATACTGTGAATTAGATTTTTCTCTTGGTATGTAGTAATAATGGAATTGGTTATAGGACATACACTTCTCAGTTTTACTGGGTCCTGCTAAATTGTTTTATATTTTGAATATCTGTTGGAATTTATAAGGAATTAGAAGTGAGATGAATCACCATAGATGTTAAAACTAAACAGTGAACAAAACAAAGTTGCTACCTTTAAGGATTTTAGGATATTGTGGTGGAGATAGGTATATAATTTCATATGTTTGTCTGTGTTTGCTGATATACCAGATGGTATGTCAAATAAATATGTGAAAAGAAAGTGATTGATAATTACCATACTACAGATTATATCGTCAAAAAACATTTATTAAAAGCCACCTGGAGAGAGATCTTAACAAAAAATTATTCATGTCTGTGATGCAGTGTTGTGACTGGGAAGTGGTGATCTACTTACAGAACCTCTTCACATACCCCTTATAAATGGTGTTGATGGCTTGTTAATTACCATCAGAAGAAAATGTGGTATGTGCCATTTCTGGTTTGAAATTTTTTAAAAGGAGGTAAAATAACTTCCAATCCTTCTCTGTCATTATGTGTCCTGTATAAATATAGAAGATCTAATAAAATACTGCCAGTAGAGAGAAAAAGCTAAGACCATGAGTCCTTCTGAATAAGACAGGCATGAACAGTTATTCAAATAGGAATGTCTACAGTAGGTAAAGCTAGAGTTAATTAAACTCTTTGCATAAAGCCATCAAAACTTCAGAATGGTCAAAAGCTAGAATGATTTATATTCTCTAATATTGGAGGTTTTAACTTTAGAGGGCACTGATAGGACAAAAGCCTAAGAACTGTATCCTTGGCTAGTTTAAGGGTATAAAGTAAGATGGGTTTCATGGGCTGGAATGACAGCTGTCACTATTATGTAGTATCTAAATCTGTTGCAAAATAGTTTCCTGTGTTGACTTGGAGAGATACCTTGTGCCTACTGAGTTGGTGACTCTAAGAGACCTGGGTATAAAACAACAATGAGGGAATGGTTATTGCTGCATCTGTATTTGAGGAGACACATCAACATGAAAAATAAACCCATAATTTTGCAATTTACTACTAAATATATTCATAATACCCATAAAAATAGATTTTAAGATACTTGGTTATCTACTAACATTATTCTCAATGCCTATATTTTTACTCAGAAATAACTCTGAAAAGGTTTACGCAATTTATCTGCCACCTCAAATTAATAAATTCTATACACATCTAAAATAATAAAACACCTACCTGTGAGAAGTACAAACTAAGGTCTTAATCATTTAACCATTTTTTTATTAATTACTTAAAATAATTCAAGAACTATTCAAAGCACTGAGGTTTTATTAGAAGAAGAAAAGATTTGTTTTTTTAGGTGCCTTATTCCAATGATGGTGAATATAACACACAAAAATACTTTGTCTCTTTGGCATTTATAAGTATTTAAAAGCCATATATTTGTGGTTTTTTCTTATTTGTGTTTAGTAAGTATTGAAAAATTCAGAATAAACATGGGTCCAAAGAAAAAACAACAATGTGTAATACTTCCTAAGTTTCAAAATGATTACATGGAATGTTAAGGTACATATTTAAAAACTTCAAGGTGTCATAGAACTACAGAGATATTTGTTTTTTGCAATAAATAGCATAATATTTGTATCTCCAACAAAGTTGGGAAATTGTCCACTACTCTGTATTGATTGAACTTTATTGATGAACTTTTTTGCTTGTGTAACAAAAATACCATGTGATAATTTATTTCATTTACTTTATTTTTCATTCATCTCATAAAAATACTTGTAGATTAGTGAGCTTGAAGCAGAAGTGAGATATAAGAACCAGATATGAGAGAAATATGTATAAGAAATCATACTATTCTTAGCTCAGGCCTCAGCTCACTTAAACAAAAAAAAAGTAATTTTGATTTCCTCCAATTTTGAGTCTCATTAACTTATTTTTCAATAATATAATCATAAAAATATAGACTGAACTAAACTCAACTGGGATATAAAACTTGTGAATCCTTCAAAGTAAACCTGCAGTTGAAAAAAAAAGATGGAGTTGTAAAGCAAAAAAATGATTTATTATGAATGAGAGATACATAGATGTAAAATAAGAGTCCCTCAGTTTGAGGGATATTTGAGAAATATGAATGAATATCATTTAAAATACCTTTTTAAGTCAGTATTTGGTAAGTATAAAAGAAATGCGTATTTCATATAGTCTTGTTTATTTCCATAATATACTTAAATATACATCCTATTCAAACTTCAAAAGGATTGAGTTGAAAGACTGCATTACAAATGATTTTAAAGATACTGTTCCTCATGTTTAAAAAAAGTAGTGCTATTTACAAACATGTCGAGAAATACTGAAGTGAATTTAACTTTGAAATTTCAAATGTGCTTTTGAATATTGTACCTGATATTTAATATATTACAAATTGTACATACATACACAACTATATAGTATGTGTGCATACATGCAAATATATTTCTATTTATAATACTTCTTATTATGTACATGTAAAAGATTTTTTAAAGATCCATGAATATTAATGGTGAAGATGAAAAATTAGAATAAATGATGCTTTTGTTTTAGTGAGTTTCCTCAGTTTCAGTCAAAAGAACTAATGATTCATGAAACACATAGGCTGCCTTTCTATAGTAAATAGGATTCAATAAAAAATTCTGTCATTTTCAAATTTCAGGGAGGATAGAATGAATGTTCTATTGTAATTACATGTACATAAATTTTCTATAAATCATGTACTAATATATAAATTAAGGTAAAGATTATTTTGTAGATATTGGTGGAAACCAATGATGATGGCAAATGATTTCAAATAATTTAATATTGGAAATTGATAGTAATACTTAACATTCCTAAATTATTTGATAGACTTACCCTAAAACAGACAATTTTTCACGAAGTGTTTATTGTATGGATATAGGAATACATACAATGTATTTCATAGCATTATGTGTATAATCTAGTAAAAATGGTCAAGCCACTAGAGATACAAAGATCCAACACATGACCCAATGTTTAATATTTAATATGGATATTTGGGTTCTTGTAAGATATTGGCCTTTATATGTCCATATCTACTCTCCATTAATGAATTACTAAAAATTAATGTAACATAAGGTGTACTACTTAATGCAAGTCACATTTTATAGGAAATCTCTAAGCCTGATATTCTCTTAAAATAATTAAATTTTCAACTACTGGGATTTCTCATTTCTTTAAATTATTAATTGTTTCACAAAGTAAAATAATGTGAGACATTGAATCGATACTCTGCCTATTCTTCCCACTTGCACCCATGTTGATTTTTAAAATAAAAATAAAATACTTAAATGAGACAACAGATGAGAGTGTGGGACAAAGGGAGACACGAGGAAAGAGAAACAAGAGCAGCCACGGACCACTTACCGCCACGTGTCGGGTGTTCATGATCTAAGCAGGACCAAAGGCCGCTGTAGTGAGCTTCTCAAAGTCAACATTTTTAAAGTGGTTTATGCAGACTTTACTATTCAGACAGTAGTTGAGAATTTCTTCAGATGGAAAATGAACTTCCCTTAGGTTCTGGAAGAGGCCAATCATGGTCTGTTTAATATAATACTGTAGACAAATCTGTGCATCAACTGCTGTGCCTCTGGGAACACAGTTCTCACAGTTCAGTGCTGGCCAGCTGCCCAGGGGTCATTTTAAACAGGTAATGGATCAGTGTGGTCCAATTAAAGTAGGAGAAGTGAGACAATCAGTGAATAGGTAGACATGGCATCATACATAGATGTGCCCACAAGATTTCTAAGTTAATAAAATAATAACGTTAGGGAACATGTGTGTCTCTTTGTGTTCATTGGGGACATCTGCATGGATCTCCCAGATCATACTGTATATTCCATGGAGCCCTGATTTCCTGTGTCCGCCCTGATCTGCCCGGAGAGACGATCTTGATCCTTGTCTCTGTCAAATACAGTTCTTCATACATGATGTGTCCCCCCCCCCCTGCCCTACCCCCTGCCCCCGAGTAATTGAATGAACCGCATCCGGTCCCCTGAGCTGAACAGGCAGGTGAGGCGCCGGGGGCGGGAAGTTGAGTAAAGCAAGAACCAAAGATGAAAGTGTCCGTCTAGCCTTCAGTCATTTACCATCAAGGCGCAAAACAGAGGCTGACCTGGAGGAGCCTGACTCCCCCTGTGCAGAGTCCGTTCACGGGATGCACCGCCGGTCAGAGGCCGGACGGGTCGGCGCAGGTGCGGGGTCACCACTACCAAGGGATTCGCAGAGGGAAAGCTCGTGCACCCAGGGTCAGAGGGACGAGGAGGAGGAGGGGCGGGTTTGGAGAGCACAGGCGCAGGTCAGAGGGGAGGGGGGCACTGTGAAGATATCTCCTCCCTGCCCCTATAATGGAAGCTTCGGCTCAAGGTCAACGTTAAGCAGACCCTGCAGTGGGGGCAGGTGGACCTCACCCTGGTCATTCACAGACCAGGTCCTGCCTGAGAGGCCTGAGTTACTGACTGGGAAGTGTTTTCTACATGTTCAGTGTGATGATGGAGCATCAAGTCCGGTGTGGGGAGGGTAAACTTACCCTGCAGTGTCTGCTCATTAAAACCCTGGCATTTGCCCTGACGGACCCCACAGAGGAGTTTGGACAAAAGCCAAAATACAGTAAATTATTAATGTGCCAAGATGTGGGATATACCTTTATAAGGGGAGTAGATATGAAAATTCCATACTTCCTAAAGGCAAGTAAGACGCAGAGGTCAGTTGGGTAGCTCCCTGAGGCCATGTAGCACAGGGTCAAATCTGTGTTCTGACCCTGAAGAGTTGACAGGATTTGTGCAAGTTCTTTTCCTGTTTTGTTTTGTTTTGTTTTGTTTTTAAAGAATCTGTCTTCACTTTAAGTTGTTTTTATCACCTATTATAAGATATTAAAGAGCCACAATCAATGAGGGTTAGAGTAAGCACAGTCATGTAGTATGTTTTCACAATGTAATATATTATTTTTATACTATATTAAATGATTTAAGTGGAGACATTTTCAACCTTTTAAAACCCGAATATGTGCCCAGAATGGCATAAAAATAGCAATTAAGTTACATTCATTGTAGGTGCCATACATTTAAACACTTTCAAGTTAATAAATCTATGAAATGAGCACCAAGACAAATAAAATATTGTTAACACCCTAACTCCTCTCATCTTATCTTAGATTTGTTTTCCTTTATTTTATATTCTATATAAATTTATTATATAATAATGTTATTTTTCTGTCTGGTTACTTTTACTCAAAACTATGTTGATAATTGAAACTTTATGAGGTACAGTAATAGATCTTATCTACTAGGTGAATAGTACTGTATTTTACAAGTGTTGCACATATCATCCATTGATATTGACATTTCTGTTTTTTTATATTCTTAGTTTAACAAATATGGCTGCTATAAAGATAATTGTATGGGCCATGGATGCACACATTTATAACTTCTATATTTGCGAGAATTCCCTGGACACAGGAATACATATAAAGAATCAGAAAATATTAAGAAATTGTGCCTAGGTATAAAGCTGACTTGAGTTGATGAGTGACCCATTTGGAAACACATTTTTGGAATTATCAACTTTTCTATTGTGATAGGGCTGTGATTTTTTTCTTATGATAGCTTCAATTTGCATTTCCCACATAACTAATAATGTTAAGACAACTTTCTTACATTTACTGTCCTTCTAGAACTGTTGGAGTATTTTGACCACTTTTTTGTCGTTTGTTTTGCATAAATGCTTTTGAAATGGATATTCAACTGGATGCAAATGTACAGCCACTAAAATTTATTTCTTAGGTTTTTAAACATTTTAAGGAAATCTCTAAATTTGTGTGATTTTCCTAAATTGTGTGACTTTTTCCTATTTTTTATCATTGCAAAATACACCAAAATAAAAATTCTGATCTTCATTTTTTTAAAGTACAGTTCAGTCGTATCAAATACATTTGTAATCTTTGAGATCCATCAGTACTCTTTATCTAAATGTTAGCATCTTGTAAAAGTGAAGCCTTTACAATTGTATCTAGCTGAAGCACATAAGGATCAGAACTTTGACTGCAGGTCTTCACACACTGTATAATCTATTTGAAGGGTTTTCGTTCTGTTAGAAAAAGTGGACTTGTTTTACCCAAAATTGAAACTCTCGAGTCACTATATTTTATCCAAGGTTCTGTGTGGTTAGTATAGGCTCCCTAAATAACTCATTTTTATACTCAATATCTCTGAATTGTCATCAGCTATTCATTCCTTAAATTATTTCACTGGTAAATTCTCTCTTCACTGGTAAATTTCAAATATATATTTTTAAGTGCCCCTTTTTTGTAGAACACTTTATTTTCCTATGCAGTGAAGCATTTGTTTTTCCCCTTATTCTAATATTTAATGCATTAAAGAGTAAAAAATTCAATTACTGATGTAGACATTTCTTGTGTCACTTATTATTTCAGAGGCATGGCTTTTAAAATATGTTATGTGTTATATCAAAATTTCTTAGATATGTTAGCCTTTATAGTGCCAATATGATTGTGAATTTATGAGACAAAATTAAGTAATGGTTTGGAAAATAAAAACTTATGAAACACTAATTTTTCCACCCAAGAAGAAGAAATCATTACAAAGTATTTTGGCTGCATTACAGATGGAACTTTATAGTAGCATGCCAAATAAATTAAACTCTCAACCATTGTGAAGAAGGTGATAGGTCCTGATACTCAGAAAAATATACAACTAATAACAAACATGGCAGGGAGAAAATGGAACAGTGACCTCTATTCCCACAGGAAGATTTATCCCATTAAAATGTGTCATTCAGCAAAGTGTATTAAAATTAATGCAAACAACAAAGAAGGTAAATGATAGTTTCTATCAATAAGTAGGAAGATATTTTTCACTCCTTTAAATAGGAAGATTAAATATTACAGTTTTTCTTTCTCTTCCCTTGTGGATATACATTTTTTTACTTTCTAATGATATCATTTATTAGTTATCATGTAATATGATATAATGAATCAACTATAATTTAAATATTTAATTTAAATTTCCCAATACATAAATGCTATAAATAAAGACACAACATATGTCTACAGATTTCTGTGTGTTAATTTTGTATCCGGCAACTTTCCTGTATTCCGGTATCAGTTCTAGTAGTTTTGGAGTGGAGTCTTTAGGGTTTTTTATGTACAGTATCATATCATCTGCAAATAGTGACAGTTTAACTTCTTCTTTACCAATCTGGATTCCTTGTATTTCTTTGTTTTGTCTGATTGCCGTGGCTAGGACCTCCAGTACTATGTTAAGTAACAGTGGGGAGAGTGGGCATCCTTGTCTGTTTCCCGATCTCAGAGGAAGTGCTTTCAGCTTCTCGCTGTTCAGTATGATGTTGGCTGTGGGTTTATCATATATGGCCTTTATTATGTTGAGGTACTTGCCCTCTATTCCCATTTTGCTGAGAGTTTTTATCATGAATGGATGTTGAATTTTGTCAAATGCTTTTTCAGCATCTATGGAGATGATCATGTGGTTTTTGTCTTTTTTTTTGTTGATGTGGTGGATGTTGTTGATGGATTTTCGAATGTTGCACCATCCTTGCATCCCTGGGATGAATCCCACTTGGTCATAGTGTATGATCCTTTTGATATACTGTTGAATTCTGTTTGTGAATATTTTATTGAGTATTTTTGCATCTACATTCATCAGGGATATTGGTCTGTAATTTTCTTTTTTGATGGGGTCTTTGCCTGGTTTTGATATTAGGGTGATGTTGGCTTCATAGAATGAGTTTGGGAGTATTCCCTCCTCTTCTATTTTTTGGAACACTTTTAGGAGAATGGGTATTATGTCTTCTCTGTGTGTCTGATAAAATTCTGAGGTTATTCCGTCCGGTCCCGGGCTTTTGTTGTTGGGTAGTTTTTTGATTACCGTTTCAATTTCTTTGCTCGTAATTGGTTTGTTTAACTTTTGTTTCTTCCTTGGTCAGTCTTGGGAGGTTGTATTTTTCTAGGAAGTTGTCCATTTCTTCTAGGTTTTCCAGCTTGTTGGCATATAGGTTTTCATAGTAGTCTTTAATAATTCTTTGTATTTCTGTGGAGTCTGTCGTGATTTTTCCATTCTCATTCTGATCCTCTTTTTCTCTTAATAAGTTTGGCTAGAGGCTTATCTATTTTGTTTATTTTTCAAAGAACCAGCTCTTGGTTTCATTGATTTTTGCTATTGTTTTATTCTTCTCAATTTTGTTTATTTCTTCTCTGATCTTTATTATGTCCTTCCTTCTGCTGACTTTAGGCCTCATTTGTTCTTCTTTTTCCAGGTTCTTTAGTTGTGATGTTAGAATATTCATTTGAGGTTGTTCTTCCTTCTTCAGTTGTGCGTGAATCTCTATATACTCTCCTTTTAAGACTGCATTCGCTGCATCCCAAGAAGTTGGGGCTCTGTGTTGTTGGTGTCATTTGATTCTATATATTGTTTGATCTCTATTGTGATTTGTTCATTGATCCATTGATTATTTAGAAGCATGTTGTTAAGCCTCCATGTGTTTGTGAGCCTTTTTGTTTTCTTTGTAGAATTTATTTCTAGTTTTATACCTTTGTGGTCTGAAAAATTGGTTGGTAGAATTTCAATATTTTGGAATTTACTGAGGCTCTTTTTGTGAGCTAGTATGTGGTCTATTCTGGAGAATGTTCCATGTGCACTTGAGAAGAATGTATATCCTGTTGCTTTTGGATGTAGACTTCTATAGATGTCTGTTAGGTCCATCTGTTCTAGTGTGTTGTTCAGTGCCTGTGTGTCCTTACTTATTTTCTGCCCGGTGGATCTATCCTTTGGGGTGAGTGGTGTGTTGAAGTCTCCTACAATGAATGCATTGCAGTCTATTTCCCTCTTTAGTTCTGTTAGTATTTGTTTCACAAATGCTGGTGCCCCTGTGTTGGGTGCATACATATTTAGAATGGTTATATCTTCTTGTTGGACTGAGCCCTTTATCATTATGTAATGTCCTTCTTTATCTCTTGTTACTTTCTTTGTTTTGAAGTCTATTTTGTCTGATATTAGTACTGTAACCCCTGCTTTCTTTTCACTGTTGTTTGCTTGAAATATGTTTTTCCACGCCTTGACTTTTAGTCTGGGCCTGTCTTTGGGCTTGAGGTGAGTTTCTTGTAAGCAGCTTATAGATGGGTCTTGCTTTTTTATCCATTCTATTACTATGTGTCTTTTGATTGGTGCATTAAGTCCATTTACATTTAGGGTGACTATTGAGAGATCTGTACTTATTGCCATTTCAGGCTTTAGATTCGTGGTTACCAAAGGTTCAAGGTTAGCCTCTTTAGTATCTTACTACCTAACTTAGCTCACTTGTTGAGTTGTTATATACACTGTCTGGAGATTCTTTTCTTCTCTCCCTTCTTATTCCTCCTCCTCCATTCTTCATACGTTGTGTGTTTTGTTCTGTGCTCTTTTTAGGAGTACTCCCATCTAGAGCAGTCCCTGTAAGATGCCCTGTAGAGGTGGTTTGTGGGAAGCAAATTCCCTCAGCTTTTGCTTGTCTGGGAATCGTTTAATCCTGCCATCATATTTAAATGATAGTCATGCTGGATACAGTATCCTTATTTTAAGGCCCTTCTGTTTCATTGCATTAAATATATCATGCCATTCTCTTCTGGCCTGTAGGGTTTCTGTCGAGAAGTCTGATGTTAGCCTGATGGATTTTCCTTTATAGGTGACCTGTTTTCTCTCTATCTGCCTTTAAAACTCTTTCCTTGTCCTTGATCCTTGCCATTTTAATTATTATGTGTCTTGGTGTTTTCCTCCTTGGATCCTTTCTGTTGGGGGTTCTGTGTATTTCCGTGGTCTGTTCTATTATTTTCTCCCCCAGTTTGGGGAAGTTTTCAGCAATTATTACTTCAAAGAGACTTTCTACCCGTTTTCCTCTTTCTTCTTCTTCTGGTACCCCTATAATACCAATATTATTCCTTTTGGATTGGTCACATAATTCTCTTAGTGTTGTTTCGTTCCTGGAGATCCTTTTATCTCTTTCTATGTCAGCTTCTATATGTTCCTGTTCTCTGGTTTCTATTCCTTCAATGGCCTCTTGCATCTTATCCATTCTGCTTATAAATCCTTCCAGGGTTTGTTTCACTTCTGTGATCTCCTTCCTGACATCTGTGATCTCCCTCCCAACTTGATCCCATTGCTCTTGCATTTTTCTCTGCATCTCATCCCATTGCTCTTGCATTTTTCTCTGCATATCTGTCAGCATGTTCATGATTTTTATTTTGAATTCTTTTTCAGGAAGACTGGTTACGTCTGTCTCCTCAGGTGTTGTCTCTGTGATCTTTGTCTGCCTGTAGTTTTGCCTTTTCATGGTGATAGAGATAGTTTGCAGAGCTGGTATGAGTGACAGCTGGGAGAGCTTTCCTTCTTGTTGGTTTGTTGCTTTCCTCTCCCCCTTTGTGAGGTGCTGGGTTCCCACAGGTGTGGTTGTGGTCTGGATGTTGTCCTGTGTCCTCTGGTCTCTATTTTGGAATGAATTGTCTTTGTTATATTTTCATAGATATATGTGGTTTTGGGAAGAGATTTCCACTGCTTTACTTATGCCACCATCCTGGCTCCGCCTCCTCCAGTTTGCTCATATTTTGTTGAGGGTTTCTGTATATACATTCATGAGGGATTTGGTCTATAATTTTCTTTCTGTAGTGTTCTGGTCTGATTTTGTTATTAGAGTGATAATGGCTTCATAGAATGAGTTTAGAAGTATTCCCTCCTCTTCTACTTTTTGAATACGTAAAGAAGGAAGGGTATTAGCTCTTCTTTAAATGTTTGGTAGAACTCAGCTGTGAAGCCATCTGGATCTGGACTACTGTTTTTGGTATTTTTTTGATTGATTACCAATTCAGTATCATTGCTAGTAGTTTGTCTGTTCACAACTTTTATGCTTCTTCCCAGGTCAGTCATGGAAAGTAGTGTTTTAAATTACTTCTATACTGTCCAAATTATTGGCATAAAATTTTTTCATAAAAAATTGCAATAATTCTTTTTATTTATAGTGTGTCTCTTATAACTATTCCTTTTTCATTTCTGATTTCATCTATTTGTGTCCTCGATTTTTGTCTTGATAAGTCTGTCTAGGGGGCTGGACTGGGGAAGTTCTTGGGACCTAATCATTCATGACTCTGCCACTTACCCTTCTCCATGTGCTCTTCTCTTCTCCTTGAGATGAAGACGGCCTATTCTGCAGTCTGCAGGTCATTTTCAGGGTTAGTTGTATTTGCTGTAGTTGCTTACTTGGTGTGTGTGTGTGGGAGGTGGTTACTGCCTGGATTACTTACTCCACCATCTTTTTTGCTGTATGTCACATTTCTCATTCTTAGACACATTTAATTAAGAATACGCCCAAAAGATAGAATTAATTCATGCATATTTTTAGATGTATTGATATGAAAATTATGGTGTATACATGCAAGTAAATATTATTCACCCTTGCAAAGGCGGGAAATCTGGAGTCTTGGTACAAAATGGATGAATCAAGGACATTATGCTAAGTGAAGCAAACGAGTCACAAAAAGTCAAATCATGCGTATGAACCTTCATGTGAAGAATTCAGAGTATTTAATTTCATGGATACAAAGTCAGAATGGTGATTTTGGGTACAGAATGAAGGAAAAATGAAGAGAAGTTGTCTAAATGTGTGTAGAGTTTCTGTTTTGCAAGAAGAAATAATTCTTGAGATTTCACAATGATCTGAATCTAACACTAATTAACTGTGCACTTAAAAATGGCAAATATTATGAATCTTATGTTGTATCTACTTTACTACAATTTTAAAAAGAACTAGAATTTTGTGTCTTTATATATACTCCATAAAAATCTGCTTGCTGTAAAGTGGCTAGTGAACAGAAATGCCGTAAGTTATACTCATCGAATATCATGGCACATGTGTGTGGGCTGATAACTCTTCACCTATAGTATCTATGTAAAATATTAAAGAACATGACAATAGGTCGATTACTGCAGGAAACATTCCATGTAACCTATTCTTATAATTGGGGCTTGAATAAGGAAGAAGGTTTAAGGACATATTGCAAGTGTGTTTATTGGTCAGAATCTGTGTAGTCAAGTGCTTTGTAAACAGAGTTTTAGTGCAGTGACACAGCGGTCACCCTGTCAGTTCTTACATCAGAAGAGACGACAACAGAAAGTATAATGGGGGATTTACAGAGGTAAAATCACATCACACTCACACATACACTCACACACACTCACACAATGGGATCCCATGAGAACGCCATGTAAGAACAGAAGGTATATGTTTTAAACTTCATCATTTGCTGATATTTATATGGTTATCCTATCACCATGAAGGTTGAAATGAGAAAATCTATACATAATGGAGCATTTCTTTGAAGATGTTGCATCTTTCCATGATATTTCTTTACAAGTTGTATCCAGATGAAGCAAAGAACCAAAATTTTAAGGGACTGCCAGTCCTCAGACCCCATGCAAATTATTTTAAGGCTTTTCAGACACACAAAAAAATTAAAGTTGTCTCATCCAACATTCACACTCTTGAGTCATTCTATTTAATCCTGGATTGTGGCTGCTTATTGTAGGCATCCTAAATCATCCATTTTTATACTCAGTATCTCTGAACTATCTCAGCTGTTCATTCAATAAATTATTTCATGCAAATGTTCTCTTCATTGGTAAATTTTAAATACATATTTATTAAATTCCCCCTTTTTGGACATTTAATTATTTCCTGTGCAATGAAATAATTTTTTCTCCTGCTCATATTTAATGCACTAACAAATAAAACTCAGCTCTAGATATGGACATTTCATGAATCACTTATGATTTCATGTTCATAACTTTAAAATTTTTGTGGATTCTATAAAAATATCTTGGATAAGTTAGCCCCTATACATATCAAAGTGGTTGTGAATTGAGATAAATGTGTATAGTAGCTCAGAAAACAAAAATTTATGGAAGATTAAGTTTTCCATTCAAGATGAGGAAATAATTATAAAAGATATTAGGCTGCAGGTAGTTTTATTGTACCATGCAAAATAAACTAAACTTTGGACCATCTCTGGAGAATTGTGAAATGGCACAATACTAAGAAAAGTATATAACAAGTAACAAATATGACAGAAGGTAAAAAAGGAAAAAGTCCTGTTTATTTTTAGACAACAATAGTACAACTCATTTTGTGTTTCAATACCCAATTCTAATGTGTGTGTGTGTTTATGTGTGTGTGTCTTCCACACACAACACCAAGGTGTTCTTGAACACCAGCAGTGTGTCTGAGAACTCAAATCAATTCTGGTGCTATTTGCCTGGAGACAGCACCAGACTCCCCAGGTTAAGGGCTCCATCCTACAAGACTGAACCCACCCTCCACTCCAGATGCTAACTGCGAGCCCCAGCCGTCACCTGTGTTTCTCACCAACAGAGATGATAAAATCCTCATTCAGAGCTTCCAATGTCCTTCCCCTTAGCATAATTTGCTAGTGCAGCTCACAGAACTCAAGAAAACACTTGCTCTTACCCTTGTAATAAAGGACACCATAAAGGATAGAAGATAACAACAAGATGAGGAGATACACAGGGCAAGGTCCCAAATAAAGGAACTATTATCTTTGTGAAGCTTGACTGGCATGTGGTCACATTCTGACCCCCAAACATGGAAGCCCCCCCCCCCCACAGAGACGCAAGATGCAGAGAGGGATGCATTCTTCTCATGGGTTTTGGTGAGACCTTCAGTAGATAGAAATGATTGACTAACTTCCTGGCGATTGGCCTATTCAGCCTCCAGCCACAGTCCTTGGTCGGGGTCCAAAAGTCCTTTATTAATTTGATAAGACACCCATTTTGCCTTTAAGTCTCTGAAGTGTCTTCAGGGGCTGTTGATGAAAACCAGATATGCTGGAAAATCCCTACTTGATCACCTGAATGACTAAATATGTTTTTCTTATGGTTCATTATATCACAACTGCCTATATCCCCACAGCATGGTGCGTCTCCTCAGTACGGTATAATAAAATAACTGCAAGCAGCAAAGAAAGGATAATGATAGTTTCTGTCAACAAACAGGACATTCTTCATTCCTATTAATTGGGAGGCTAAATCACATTTCTCTTAATCTTTGTTGTGGACATACTTTTTCACTTTCCAGATATTCATTAGTTTTAATTCCATATATATCATGAACTATAATTTGTTAAATTTAATTTTTAATTTCAAAAAACATAAATTCTATCACTGAAGACAATATTATACAGGTATTTCCTATTTTTTTTGAAAATTTTCAGATAATAGAGCCTATATTATATATCCATACTTGATTTGCTCAGGAGTCCTTTGAGACCTTATTAATATCGTTAATAATTGGTGAATCCTAAACATATATCTAAAATGATTTTCATGAATATCTTTGATTATATGTGGTCATTAAAACCAACAGTTGAACATTTTAATTTGAAATAATAGATGGAAAGAGTAATGTTAAAAAATGTAATTACAGATATATTAAATGAATGATTTCATAATGAGGAGACTAATATGTAAAACTGAATAAGCCAGTTGTAGTCTAGATATCTGTGGCTTATTCAGCAACACAGGGATGAACCTGAAAAAGAAACTATTTACTTTCTGGGAGAAAAACTATTAATTTCCTTACAGCTTCTTTTACTTGTTTGTTTCTAAGACTAGATAATAGGATTCAAGAAAGGAGGAACTATGGTGTAAAATACAGAAAGAATCATGTCCTGGATGGTTTCAGAAGTTGCTGAAGGCTTCAGGTACACATAGGCAATAGAGCTGAGGAAGACAGACACCACCAGAATGTGAGGGACACACGTGGAAAAGGCCTTGCCTCGCTCTCTGGTTGGAAACTTCAGTATGGTGGAAAATATGTGAAAGTACGATATGGTGAGGAAGATAAAGGAAACATCACCAACTACAATAATAGAAACAAAAAGAGGAAATTGCTGAAGGTGTCAGAGCAGGAGAGGCTCAGCAGAAAGGGGACATCACAGAAGAACTGTTGGACCACATTGAACTGACAGGGCAGCCGGAATACATTACCTGTGTGTGCACCTGAGTAGAGAAGACAACTAAGCAGGGAAAATAGTGTCATTTGCACACAGAACTGATGGTTCATGATGACAGGGTAGTGGAGGGGCTGGCAGATGGCCACATAGCAGTCATGGGCCATGAACATGAGAAACAGAATTTCTACAAATGCAAAATAAATGACCAAGAATATCTGGGTTACACAGCCAGCCACTGAGATGGCCCAGTTATTAGTGACATAGTTGACACAGGCATTGGGCACAGTGACAGAAACATAGCACACGTTTAGGATGGACAGGTTCCTGAGGAAGAAGTACATGGGCGTGTGAAGGTTCTGGTCAACTGTGGTGGCACTGATGATAAGAATGTTCCCTGTGAGGGTGGCCAGGTACATCAGAAGGAATAGCAGGGAGAGCAGGAGCCTTGTCTCCCACTTCTCAGCAAAGCCCGTGAGGAGAAACTCAGTCACTGTGGTGAAATTGGTCATTTTCAGGAAATGATATTTGACCTAGAAAACAACAGGGATAAACAATGAAAAGTATGATCCATACAAAAATTAATAATTGTCAAATATTTTATTTTGAAATGTTTCCTTTTATTTTATAAAGTCGGTCTTCATGCATAGGAAATACCCTTCATTACTTGTATTTAGATCTGCTAATTTTATTACCACTTTTGAATAATTAACATGCCAAAATGCTTAAGTTGTGGTTTTCTAATCCCTTGCTGATTACGATATTCAATGTTCATACTCTATCAATAATATGCAGCCTTTTAGTTGTATTATTTTAATAAAGAATTCATCAATTCAAATAGAAGTTTTCAAGTATATGACATAGTTTTTTGACTGGTTTATACTTTATTAAATGCTCACCCCAAATGGTGTGTTACTATTAACATAGAAAGATGTTACAGAACTATTGACTCTACTCTTTATGCTGCAGTTTCATCCCCATGACTAATTTATATTTTGATTGTGAGATTTTGTGCCTCTTATCCCTTTCAACTCGTTCAACAACCCAATTCAAATATATGTTTACATATATACTACATATAAAGTATTTAAAATTTATATATATAATGAATGAGGAGGTGGTATATGTATAAAATGGAATATTACTCAGCCATGAATAAGAATGACATCCAGCATTTGCAACCATATGGATGATGCTGGAGGGTTTTATATTAGGTAAAATACATCAGACACAAAAATAAAAATGCCATATAATTTCACTTATGTGTGGAATCTAGAAAGCAAAACCAGAAAGCAAACAAACCAAGTAGAAACACATTCATACATACGAAGAAGTAATTGGTGGTTTCTGCAAGAAATGGGAGAGGAGGATGGGTGAAGTAAATCAAGGTGATTAAGAGTATTTTCTAGTTACAAAATAAGTAAATCACGTGAATATTTACAGCATTGATATTATAACTGATAACATTATCACAAACATGTCTGGTGGCAGGTGTAGAACTATCTATCATGGTTATTATCTCAGTATGGGTAATACTATCAAATCACTATTATGCACACCTGAAACTAATATAATACTATATGTCAAAATAAGGAGACATATCACCATAAATAATACTCCCACAATGTTTTGCAATGTTTTAATAATGCATTTGCAATACTTATAAAACAAATTGTAAGATATTTGGTTATCTACTAACATTATTCTCAATGCTTATATTTTTACTCAAATAACTCTAAATGTGATTACCCTATTTATGTACCTCCTTACATTAATAAATTTCATACAGCTCTACAATAATAAAACCTTACTCACCTGTGAGAAATACAAGCTAAAGATAATCATATAAAAGTTTTTCATTGATTACTCAAAACCATTAAAGAACTATTCAAGTACTGAGGTTTTATTGGAAGTATAAACAGATTTTTAGGTGCCTTATTTTAATGAGGGTATAATACATAAAATATTTTTCCTCATTTTCATTTGTAAGTATTCAAAAATTCGTATATTGGTGTCTTTACTTATTTGTGTTTAATAAGTATTTAAACATTCAGAAATTCATGGGTCCTTTGCTAAAAAGCTTCTGTACAGGGAAGGACACCATCAGCAGAACATAAAGGCACCTACAGGATGGGAGAATATATTTGTAAATGACATATCTGACAAGGAGTTAATATCCAAAATATATAAAGAGCTCACACATTCCAACACCCCAAAATCAAACAACTCTATTAAATGTGGGTGGAGGATATGAACATACACTTCTCCAAAGAAGAAATTCAGATGGCCAATAGGCACATGAAGAGATGCTCCACATCGCTAATCATCAGGGAAATGCAAATCAAAACCACAATGAGATATCATCTCACACAAGACAAAATGGCCACTATCCAAAAGGCAAGAAGTCAATATAACAAGCGTTGGCAAGGATGTGGAGAAAGGGGAATCCTCCTACACTGCTGGTGTAAACTAGTTCAACCACTGTGGAAAGCGGTATGGAGTTTCTTCAAAAAACTAAAAATAGAAATACCACTTGACCCGGGAATTCCACTTCTAGGAATTTACCCAAAGAAAACAACTTCTCAGATTCAAAAAGACATAAGCACCCCTATGTTTATTGCAGCACTATTTACAATAACCAAGATGTGGAAGCAACCTAAGTGTCCATCAGTAAATGAATGGATAAAGAAGATGTGGTACATATACACAATAGAATACTATTCAGTCATAAGAAACAAATCCTACCATTTGCAATAACATGGATGGAGCTGGAGGGTATTATGCTTAGTGATACAAGTCATAGAGAGAAAGAGAAATATTAAATGATTTCCCTCATTTGTGGAGTATAACAAGGAAGCAAAACTGAAGGAACAAAATAGCAGCAGACTCACAGACTCCAAGAAGGGACTAGTGCTTACTAAAGGGGAGAGTTGGGGAGGGTGGATGGAGGGAGAAGGGGATTATGGGGTATCATGATTGGTGCATATGGTGTGTGTGGGATCAAGGGGAAGATCGTGCAGCTCAGAGAAGACAAATAGGGACTCTGTGGTGTCTTACTACACTGATGGACGATGACTGCAATGGGGTATGGGGAGGGACTCGATAATAAGGGTGAATATAATAATTAAATTATTTTTCTTCTGAAACCTTCATAAGAGTGTATAGCAATGATACTTTAATAAAAATAAATAAATAAACAGGAAAAAATTTAATGGATCCTAAAATATAAGTAGATAATCTGTAATACTTCCTTTTTTTCAAAATGATTACACAGAATGTTAAGATACATGTTTAAACCCTTCAAGGTGTCATAGAACTACACACATTTCGGTTTTTACACTAAATCACATTTCACTTGAATCTGCAAAAATTAAGACATTCTTCACTAGTTTGTATTGATTGAACTTTATTGATGCACTGTTTAAAGTAACAAAATGTTACTTCAACATTTGTCAACTTAATTTCTCAATTAAGTTTGTAATTAGCACAAATTAATGTATTTCAACATGGGGAAAGTTAATAATTTGTAATCTTTAGTCTCTGAATTCAATCAATTTTAAGTTTGAAAAGAAGTACTGCATATCCATTATTTAAAAACACTTGTGGCTCCATGAAATGTGTAATTATCTTATACTTATAAAACACTACTTAAAAAGGAAAACATTTTAAATGGTCTCCATTAATATTTCTGGAAATTAAAGATATTCTATTTTGTCTTAAAGATGTATATTTTTCATTTCTACTTAATCTTTTGGTTTTATTTACAACTCCAACTTTCCTTTTTTCACCTGTAAATTTCTCTTTAAAAAATTACGCATCTCCATCCATAGTGGGTTTAATTCAGTCTACATAATATATATTTTGTTAAAAATTGAAGGGCTTTGTAATTTGTTGATATGAACTGAGGTCTGAACTACGAATAATATTGTTGTTTATACATGTTTTTCTCACATCTGATTCCTAAATCTCCCTACTGCTTCACACTCTATACTCTACAGTTTTTGTGAGATATATGAACGAAAAATGGAGTAAATGAGAAAATAAATTTTCAAATAGCATTTTTTGTTGAAGTAAATAATTACCTTTGAAATATTGCATTTAGCTTTTTAGCATTGTGACTCATATTTACATATAATTCTAATTGTATGTACATGCACAACTATATAGATGGGGATGTATATACACACATATATGTTTATATTTATTGTACTGCTTAGTAGATACACTTAAATTACTTTAAAGATCCACGAATGTTGATGATCAAGAGGAAAAGTCAAGAACAAATGATCCATTTTCTCTCAATAAATTTCCTCAGTTCCAGAGTCAAAAAACCTAATTACTCACGACTCTCTGCCTGCAGCAAATAAGATTCAACACCAAATCGTGATATTATCTAAACTGCAAAGAAAGGGGGAACACATATTTCATTGTCATTAAATATGCTTACACTTCTAATATATCATTTATGAAACATAGTTACATATATAAACTAAGGTAAAGATTATTTTGTAGACCTTTACAGAAATATAATGAGTGATGAATGTAATGATTTAAAAGTTTAAGTTGGAAATTAGTAGTAACTTAATATGTGTAAACTCTTTGATGGATATACCTAAAAAGGCAATACTTGCTCATGAAGTATTTATACTGTGGATAATGACAAGTAAATTACAATGTGTTTTGATAGCAATTTATGTCTAACCTAGAAAAAATGTTAAAGCTACTAGATACACAAAGATCCAACACATAGTGTTTAATATTTAATCAGGATATTTAAGTTCTTGCTTCTAAGAATTTTGCCTTTTAACATTCCTGTCTACTCTTCATTTATGACCTACTAGAAAATAATGCATCAGTGTATCATAAGATGAAGTAAGTAACAAAGAAAATATGAATTCCTTTACTTTGATTCCTTAATGAAAGTCCAATTTGGAATTTTACTTTGAGTTTCTGGCAACACTCAAATATAGCTGAACCAATTCAAGGGAGCAGGTTTAAGAAAAACATTAAACCTGTTTCCTTTCTTACAGCTGTTTTTTTAGTTTTGTCAATGTAATTCATATATTTAAAAACACATTTTCATTTATTTAATTTTTACATATTTATTTATTGAAGTGTAGTTGACAAACAATATAATAGATTTCAATATTATATTGTCTTCATGGATTTGACAGCTATCTACATTATTAAAAACCACTTATCTTTTAATTGAAATGAGTCCTACAGATGTATGTTTATTTTTTAAAAATAAACATTTTTTAAAAATAAATATTTTTTAAAAAATATTTTAACTATAACAGGAATTCTGAAAAGGCAGGGAACTAAGAAAATTCCTGAGATTCAGTTACTCAAAACATAAACTTGTATTATTGTTGGTAAAATGGAAGTCTACTATGCAAAAAAATATTTCCAAAATATTACTAAAATGTTTTTATAAATTAGTATTACCTTTTCATGTACTGTTTTAATATTATTAATTTCATAGATATAGATATATTCCATCTGTTTTGTACAATTTTTACCTTAATATTGATGCCCTCCTTAGTCTTATCTGGAATTTACATATGACAGTTCTATATATTTTCCACATTAAATGGTAAATAAATGTTTGAAAACATTGAATTTGAAACAGTGACAAAAGAAACAAAGAGACAAATATCATCTATGGATTATTGTTTTATGTTTACATTGTCCAGCACACTGCAATAATTCTGTTGTGGCAAATGAAATTATAGCAACAACTGTAAAGTATTTGATAGGAATCCTCTAGATGTGGGACATTGCATTGATACTCTGCTTATCTGTCGAGTTGAAACCATGTCCATTTTAAAACAGAAATAAAGTCCTCAAATGAAGCAAAAATTGCAAGGAAATGTGACTATGAAGTGTTCAGTCAGTGGAAAGATACCAACGATCGGAAATGCAGTCCACTTACCCCTGGGTACGATATGCTCATAATCTAGGAGGGACAGCAACCTCTGTTGTGAGCTTTTCAAAATCAACATTTTTAAATGGTTTACATAGACCTATTCAGAGAGGATTTTATAAATTTTTCAGATGAAAAATATACCATATTTGGATGTGGAAAAGGCTGACCATGGTCTGCTTTATATACAAAATGGACCCAGCTGTGCCATCACCTGCAAAGCCCCTGGGAACAGTCCTTATGTAGGATCTGAAAAATCATAAGTTAGCATAAGTACAGCCATCTTAAAGGGTTAAACACCACCCTCTAGCCTAGGAGAAAGAAAATTATTAGAATCTTGAAAAACAAATTAGTCAGCCAGTGTTAAATGTAGTGACCTTCAGTCAGCTAACCTCAAATCAGTTAATCATGAACACCAGGTGGTGGGCAGCTGCGGCCTTCAGACAGCTAACCTTGGTCGGATAGTCATGCATACCAAGCTTATCTTGCTGAAACACTGTGTAAGAAAATACTGTCTTTTTGAAAATGCTATGCTATAAAAACCTCTGGCTTTAGCTGCTCAGGGTCCTCGTTGAGACCCGCTGCGTCGGGCTAACTTGGACCCCTGCTAGCTGGTTCCTGAATAAATTCCTCTTGCTTGTTGCATCAAGAGACGTCTTTCGTGAGTGATTTGGGGCGGCGTCCTCCTCTGGGAGAATCCAACACTTACAGCTCAGGGTTGGCCAGCTGCCCATGGGTAATTTTAAGCAGCTGATGATATCTAGATTCATTGTTTTATGTTTACATTGTCCAGCACACTGCAATAATTTTGTTGTGGCAAATGAAATTATAGCAACAACTGTAAAGTATTTGATAGGAATCCTCTAGATGTGGGACATTGCATTGATACTCTGCTTATCTGTCGAGTTGAAACCATGTCCATTTTAAAACAGAAATAAAGTCCTCAAATGAAGCAAAAATTGCAAGGAAATGTTTTATGAGTGTAGTGCGATTCTGTAGGAGAACGCAATGAGTGAATGCCCAGGTACAGTGCCATGTATGCATGAGTGTATGTGATTACTGAGTAACAGAAAGAGATAAGGGAACATTTGGGTTCCTTCATCATTAAACAGCTGCAATGGGTAATCTGCATGAATCTCATAGATAATATTATATAATCTCTCTACAATATATATATGATTCTCTATATATTTATATGGCATGTATATTACATTATGTATATTTAATATCTTTAATTATATATGACTGTATAATATATACTTTGTCTATTAAATGTTAATGTATAAAATCTATTGATACTATATATAATATATATATATATGTATATATCATATGTGAGGCACTGATGATTTGTTTCTGCCTTATCTCAGCAAATAAGAGGTACACAATCATTATCAATGTAAAATATAGTTACTTATATCTAAAATGGCCACCATGACAGTAATGGAAATGACTATGTCTAGTTCCACCGGCTGCATAGAGAGGTGAGGTGTGAGGCACCAGGTGTTCAGAATTTATTTAAAGCAACAAACCAAAGATGAAAGTGTCCGTCCAGCCTTTAGTCACTTACCGTCATGGAGCAAAGCAGAGGCTGACCCGGAGGAGCCTGACTCCCCCTGTGCCGAGTCGGTTCACGGGATGCACCGCCGGTCAGAGGCCGTACGGGTCGGCGCAGATGCGGGGTCACCACTGCCAAGGGATCCGAGGGAAGGCTTGTGCTCCGGGGTCAGAGGGACGAGGAGGAGGAGGGGTGGGTGCGCAGGTGCACGTCGAGGGGAGGGGGGCGCTGTGAGGGTGCGTCCTCCCTGCCCCCGAGGAAGCCGGTCTCAAGGCCCCAGCGGAGGAGATCGTGCAGTGGGAGCACGTGGGCCTCACCCTGGTCATTCTCAGCAGCAGGTCTCGCCTGAGAGGCCTGAGTCATTGACTGCCAAGTCTTTTCTAAAAGTTCATTGCAGGATTGGAGCGTTATGTCCAGGAGGGGGATGGTGACCTTCCCCTGGGAGTTCTACCTGGTAACACCTCTAATTACCTATTGCTGGCCTCAAGGACCAAACAGGGTAGTTTGACCAGGGACGAAACTGCTCAAAAATGACTAACAATTATCCATTTGAAAACTCTAAAGATGTGGAAAATAGCTTCATAAGTAAAAAGGTTATGAAACACTGAATGTTCCCTAAAGACAGGTATGACCACAGATTAATGGGGAAGTTTCCTGGGCGTTGCAGCCAGGATTCAAATACGGTGTCTAACCATTAGTAGCTGAATGGACTTGAGCAAATTCTGTTTGTTTTGTTTTGCCTTCTTTTCTTTAAAAGAATATACACCTTTACTTTTCATTTGTTAATGTGGTCTATTATAAGAAGTAAAAGACTTTGCGATATAGAAATACACTCCAACTATGAATTTTAAATAACTTACCAGTTTAAAGCAATTTCATAATGTCTATCGATTAATACCCATAAATGATAAGACCTGGGTAGTATTGCTTGTACTTTCATGAGACTGAGGAGCCAAGACTCTGAACTCACACTTTTCTATCTCCCCAGCATAATATATATGTCCTCTTATTTATTTATTCTATTTTGCTTAACAGTTTCTTAACAGAATCTATACGATGTTACATGACAAAACTGCCAGAATTGTAAGGACAATTAGACATACTATTGCCGTTATTAACCAAACAACTAACCAAAAATGTACAATGTCCTTTTGTAAATGATCTTGTTCTTTGAACTGAAGAGACTTGCACAAACACTGAGAGACAGACACACATGCATAAGCTTTCTATATACTAAATTACCTATTTTCTCTCTTTGAAGAGATGTCTTTCTCTCTCAATCTATTTATCTAATCTTCCCTAAAGATATGTAAATGCATATCTGAGAGTCAAATGTCCTTTCTCATGCCTGTGTATGTAACAGAAGAGGTTGTTACCAGTGCTTTTTTATGTGTTTATCTATTATATATATTCATTTATTTATATTTGAAATTGTGACAGTGGTGTTTCAATTGACTATTAAGGTAAAAGTTCAGTTTTCATATTATATGTGAGAAAATTCAATCTCAATAAAATGTGCCATTCAGAAACTTTGTTGTGATTTCATGAGTCATCATGAAACACAAAAATGTTTTTCATTTTACTGTGTGATGAGAAGGAAGACTCATCATATAACTGCTTCTTGATACTATGACCAGACAGCCAGGCATAAATAAGTTAATGGGGAACTGAGAGGAAGTTCTCATCCTCTGGTAAGTTGTGTTGCAGAACAAGATGTCCCCAGAAGAGCAGACCTCAAAGGGGCATACCAGTTGCTATTTTCAAATATTACCTTGAAGATATCCCCTAAGTGTTGCCTGGAGATTCCCACCCTGTTGCCAAGGACAGAGTTTTGGACATTTACTGCTCTCCTCTTGAACACCAATCAGAATTTAGTTTTCACCTTATTTCCATGGTGATCCAGAGTGCCTAGGAAAGAGCACCCCCATTCTTTGTCAGGGGAGAAACTATTTGGGAGCAATTCCCAGGGTTCTGTTGACCAGCCGCAAGTAATAACCTTTCTTATGATCTGACACTCTCCAAGAGATACACATTTTAAAAAGCTGAAACAGGATTCTGGGAATATGGCAGAGCATAGAGAGCCTGGATCCACCTTTTTACACTCAGACACTGATTCCACACCTACACACAGAGCATTTCATCTGGAAGAATGGAGACTGAAGTGAGCACCTGCACAATGAGGTAAAAAAGATGGAAGGTCATGTAGAAATGGCAGGAAGACAGAGACGTGGTAGGTGCACAGTGTCGGGCCGTAAGCACTCTGGGATGAGAGAAGCCCGATGGGGCCATGGTCGCTCTCCTTCTGCACATCTCCGTGCAGCCCAGGGCAGGGACTGGGCAAGTGCACCAATGTCAGACTTAGTCCAAGCCTCCTTCTGACCTGCATTTATACCCAATGTGCCTAAAGGGAATCCAGCTGTCCCAGAAGCCTGCCGATGGCCGTCCACCAGCCCAGCCTCCATCAGTGGGACCAGAAATGTCCGCAGCATGACAAGGATTGTGCACAAAATCCCAGACCAGCACCAATGCTGCCGTTCCTGGGAGTGGCCCAGAGGGCACACCTGTTATGTGCCAGGAGGCCGAGGGGACTCACCTGGTGCCAGTTCAGGAGTTCCTGGATGTGCCTCTGACCCACCACCAGCCCCAAACCCTCCTCCCTTCAGTCCAGAACCCACAGGTGTCCACCCAGAAGCACCTCTAATGGGCCTCACATACTGTGCCCCAAAGACTGAGCACTGGAAGGCCCAGCACCAGGGAGAGCTAGTCTCAAACTCACTCAGCTCCAGCTGGCCTGAACCATGAGGGTTCTGAGGTCTACCCAGGGGGACCTCCTGCAAATGGTGAATCCCTCCTGGCTTCGATTGTGAGCCCTTGAAGCCAATTAGTGGAATCAAACACAGGAAGTCATGCAAAATGAGACAGAGGAATGTAGCCCAAATGCCAGAACACAGATTCTAGCTGCTGTTGCCCTGCTTGGGGGAAGACTGTCTCGGTCCCCTCAGGAGCTCCCCTTGAAGCCTTCTCTAGCCATCAGGTGGCCCCCCTAGTACAGAACAAAGCCATATTTGGTCATCTGATGGCTGAATACTCAATGTCACATGCTCCTATTAAACAACCCAATAATTATTTTCTCTACCTAAATTATTCTAAACCCTGCTTCCCTGCTGCCCTCTTCCAAAGGTCCCATCCCACCCTATTTTGGTGGAAGAAACTGTTCTTATCCAGCAGGCCCAGCCCGATCTCACTGACCAGACTTTGGACAGTTCTGATGGCATCTGGTTCACTGACGGGAGTAGTTTTATGTCAAATGGGAGGTGAGCAGCTGGGTATGCCATGGTCTCTGACTCCAGGACACTAGGAGCCAGGTCCCAATCCCCAGCACCTCTGCTCAGGTGGCTGAACTTGCCCTGACCTGCACCCTCAAACTACCTGGGGGAATAGCAATAACCATTTACACAGACTCCAAGTATGCCTTCCTTGTGCTCCATGCACACACCACCCTGTGGTTGGAAGGAGGATTTTGAAGCTCCTGAGACTCTTCCATCAAATATCCTGATCAGATCAACCACCTCTTGGAGGCAGCCTTGCTGCCCAATCAGTGGCTGTTGTACATTGTAGAGGCCACCAAAGGGGATATTACAGGGGCAAAGGGCACCGGATGGCAGATGCAGCAGCCAAACAGGCAGCGTATGGGAGCCTCTTCTAGCCTCTCGGGTACCAGGTCTGAGACCCCTGCCCCCACCTGCCCACACACCAGAGGGGGGACTGGGCCCAGAAGAAGGGGTTTGAGCCCCCCTGCCTTCAGGATGGCTCCAAAAAGGAAAGGTCCTTTTTCTTCCCCAAAACCTCCAGTGGAAGTTCTTAAACTCCTTCCATGATGTTACCCATCTAGGGAAAAATGTCCTTGTCACTCTAACATCCCAGATGCTCACAGGGAGGGACTTGTCTGAAGTCACTGAAGTGTCCAAAGCCTGCCCCACCTGTGCCATCAATAAACATCAAGGGGCACGAAAGCCCACCCTGGTCCAGGCTGCTCAGTGAGCAGGGACACACCCGGGGAAGGACTGGCAACTAGATTTTACACAAGTGCCTCCCACCCAGCAGTGTAAGTTCCTATTGGTGTCTGTAGACACCTTCATGGGATGGATAGAGGCCTTCCCACTTGGACGTAGAAGTCCACTGAGGTAGCCAGCAAGCTGTTGCATGAACTTATTCCCAGGTTTGGGTTTCCACTCTCTCTTCAGAGTGACAGTAGCCCTGCCTTTTGTGGTCTCATTGGTCAGAATATATCGAAGGCTCTAGGGATTAAATACCTCCTACATTGCTACAGGCAACCGCCATCCTCAGGGGAGGTAGAATCTGTCAATCCAGTCTTAAAATCAGCCATAAGAAAATGCACCCTGGAGACTGCCCTGAGGTGGACAGAGGCTCCCCCAAATGGCCTTCCAAGAACTAGGGTAGTGTTTAAGGCATCCTCAGAATTCAGCCCATCTCATGCCCTGTATGGGAATCCCTTAATTGATCAGAGATTCTCCTTCACTCAAAAGTCTTAGCTTTACATTCATACGCAAGTTTGTTAAGACAGTTGCAATAGGCAGTAAGGGGTTATGGGTTGTTATGCTCACCCCCAATAAGCCCAAATGCCCCTTAAATCCAGCAGGAATCCAGGTCCTAATCAAAATATGGAAGGATGGCTCTCCAGCCTCCCAGTCACAATAACCTGAATACTCTGGTCAAATTTAAACACTGGGTCATGGATAATTGTATAACTAGTAGCTTGACCATATGACTGGTCTGGGCATTAAGGGCTATCAAGAACATTTTAATTATATATACTGATACCCATAAAATAACCATATTGAAAAATTATCATATATTACTTAAGGCAAATTCATCAGAGAATCTAGGAACATTAAATGGTATGACTACCCTCCAATACCATGTTGTCAACTACTTAAAAAAATCGACTATCAACACTCATCCAATTTATCAAGAGCTTACAAAATAATCTTTACATTAATTTATTTATATGCATGTGCTTAACACATGATTCACAGGAAATTTAGATACATTTACTCACCGTGGAGGATGCATTGTCTCCCTGATGTCAATTGAGAAAATGACATGATTAGTTTTAAGGTGAATCTTACTTATTGCAGGTGGTTTTGTCTGTATTGCAGATTATCAACTCTTGTTATATTGAGGCTGAGGAAATTCATTGAAATAATGTTAATAACTCATAATATCTGAGTGTGTGTCACCCACCCACCCACACACACATACACACTTATATAGAATTTGAAATGTATGGAAATATGAAGGTACAATATTCAATACATTTAAAATTTCAAAATATAATTGTTTACTTCAATATTTCTCAATGTTTTAGTAAATTGAAAAATTAAGTACAATCTCTAAGCTCTCAAATGCAATAATATTTTTGTTTTGAAGATAAATTCTGTGCATTTAATTATTTAAAAGTAAACAACACATTATTCAAAGCATAAGTCTTTAACCCTTACAGATTTCTCAAATAGGAAAGCACTTTAAATAGTCTTTATTAATATTTCTGGAATATGGAGATATTCTGATATATTTTTCTAGGTAGTTATCTTTCATTTCTCCTTAATCTTTTCTTTTTTTGATATATAAATCCCCCATATCTTTTGCATTTGCAAATTCTAGTCCAATGATTTGCATAGTTTATATATCAGGGGTATTCAGATACAGTCTAAGATATTTATGGTTAATTTCTTTAAAAATAAGTAAGAAAAAATCTATATAAAAACAACAGTTTTTCAATTAAATTAAATGTTTTTATTTGTTGAAATGACTAATGTCTGCACTAATGTCATTGTTTACATATTTTTTCTTTTCACAGTTCATTCTAACATGGGACTTCTGCTTCAGGCTCTATAATATAAAGTTTAACTCTGATAGTTATTCATGAAAAACAGTCAATGAAGAAAGATAGTCTCATATCATAATTTTCTCACATAAATGAAATAGTGCATCAAGTTATTTCAATTATTTAATTATAGTGGACAGTTTACTACTGTTTGAGAGAAACAAATAGTTGGATTAGTAAAAAAATATGTCTCTGTATCTGTGCTTTTAAGTGGATCTCTTGACTTTGATCTAATATTTTGGAAAAAGGAAAACTGTTGGAAATTTTCTACTATTTTTGGGGGGACACATTATATCTGAATATGTAAATATTTATTTGTGGTTTTAAGTATTATATTTTAACCTTACTGGAATCATGAACCAAAAAAGATAATTTTCCTTCTTTCACTAAAACCAAAATTCTAAGAATAGTTTTTAAATGGCTGTGGCTGATCAGTGAAAATAATAAAATGTTGATAGATTTAGATCTAAAATTGATTTTAGCACATATTTACAAACGTTTTATTATTTTAGATCTATATAGAATGGATTAATTTAAGGTGGTTGAGAAATAGTGTAATCCCTTTTAGAGTTAGTTATCTGTAAATAATTGAGAATAATTTAGTAGCCACTGATTTAACTTAAGAATTTGAAAATTAACTATGATATATGTACTTGGAAATAATGTACAATAATTGTACATTTAGGTGTATTTTGAGTTGAAAGTGTCAGTGAAGTGAGAGATTTTGTGTCATATGGTGGCTAAAGGGAAATGGACATTCTGTAAGATTGTGTGTAAAATTTCAATACTTTAATTTCAGATCGTGGTTAAATATGATGTATATACAACTGGGATGGCTACACATACCACAAATTTGGTGAACACATGCATTTACAGATAAGCTATAAAAAACTAATGAGAAAAGCAATTAACATGTTTATGGTCAAAGTGCTGAAAAGGAGAAATACTTGGCAGGACAGAGTAAATAACACAATAGATTAATCACAGGACTGTAATTTGGTAAAAGCTATTTCAAAAATGGCAATTCTTTAGTGTCAAATGTGTAATAACTGTAAGTAATGCATTTCAATAAATATTCATAATATAAATGGGAAAAAGAAATAATGAAGAGCATCACTAGGCAAAGGTCAAATCAATTTTTAGAGAATGAAATATAAGCTATCTGTAAGAAAAGGCATTAAGACCAAATCTCTATTAGTGAATTTTTTATATGGGGATATTTAAGTATTTCTGTACTAGGAAGGTCAGTCACTATAGCATCTGTGTCATATTGTTGTTTGGGCCACTAATACTCAAAATAGTGATATGAAAATAGTAGTAATGGTGGTTTCACAGAACAGAGGAAATTAAATCACCGAGATATAAAGAATGAATGCAGTGTGATTTGTTGAGGAGAGGAACAAATAAGCATAAGGAATTCATGCTTAGAATATTTAATTTTCTTAGTATTGTTATTTGGCAACTTATTTTCTTTTTGTGGTCAGTGTCAAAATTAATTGTAAACTTAGATAGCAACATAATCGTATATGAAATTAGATTCCTAAACTGAAAATTACATACAGAATATAAACATGGAAAGATGACTAATTTTATTACAACCATATGAAATTTTAAAATATTAACTCTAGGTTGCATAGGAATATAGACAAACCATTTAAAACTTCTACCATAGTAAAATTTGAGTTTATTTCCTCACATAATCACATATAATTCCTCTCTACTGAGGTTAAATTCAGATCAAAATGTGCTTCTTGAAACAACTGTAGTGAAGACCATTTTATTGTTTTTGAAGTTTTTGCTGACTGATTCTTTTAAAATATTAAATGAATTTCTAAAAAAATAAAATTTTAAAATGAGATATAAGAGACAAATGTGCCAATCCCACATATGGATGTCATAGTATCATTAAAATTGAGTTTAAGAGCAAGGAAAGGAGAGCAATTTTGTGCTCACTTTTGCAGGTCATTTTGAAGCAACTATGAACTCTTGATGAAACACAAATCATATTTTAAAAAGCAATTAATTAAACCTCAACTGTGTATCAATATCCAGGCTGAACATGATGTCCAACAATTAATAAAACATATAAGGACATTTACTGTGATAATTATTTAATAATGTAGATAATTGTCAAATCACCATGTTGTATAAATGAAACCAGTAAAATATTGTGTATCAACTGTAGTTCAACAAAAGTCATTGAAAATTTAATCTGTTTGAAGACTACCTATATGAACTAATTAAAAGCAGTAAAATCCTAAGCCTCGTGGGCTGGATATTGCTGAGCACCGTAGGAGCACTGCACGTCATAACCCGACAGGGGGACTCAGCAGTCCTGTCCGTGCCACGTTCCATGGTAACTACTCAGTAGTGGTGATAAGCTGAGGAGACCACGACTAATGATGGACCTTTCCTACACTCGGGGGACAATTTTGTGAATTAGAAGAAAAACCCTTTCAAAGAAAATATTTAAGGTGATGTCCTAAACTATTTTTAGCAATCATGTCTTTCATGGTTTACTCCTTTTGTTTTATAGGTCAATCAGAATTTCTGGAAAATAGCCAGTTCCACCATGGTGACCGAGTTTCTCCTCATGGGCTTTGCTGATAAGCGGAAGCTGAGGCTCCTGCTCTCCGTGTTATTCCTACTGATGTACTTGGCCACCTTGTTAGGGAATCTCCTCATTGTCTCTGCCACCACACTTGAGCAGAGCTTTCACAAGCCCATGTACTTCTTCCTCAGGAATCTGCCCATATTAGACATGTGCTGTATTTCTGGCACTGTCCCCAAAGCCTGTGTCAACTCCCTCATTGACAAGAGGGCCATTTCAGTGGCTGGCTGTGCAGCTCATGTCTTCCTGGTTATTTATTGTGTGTATGTGGAGCTTCTGTTCCTCACCATCATGGCTCATGACTACTATGTGGCCATCTGCCAGCCCCTCCTCTACCCTGTCATCATGAACCACCAGTTCTGTCTGGACAACACTGTTTTCCATGCTTAGTGACTTCATCTATGCAGGTGTGCACACAGGGAACACGTCCCGGCTGCCCTTCAGTCAGTCCAACGTGGTCAAACAGTTCTTCTGTGACGTCCCCTCTCTGCTGAGCCTCTCCTAGTCTGACACCTTCAACAATTTCCTCCTACTTATTGTTTCTGCATTTTGGTCGCTGGTGGATCATTTATTTTTATCACCATGTCTTATATTTATATTTTTTCCACTGTGATGAAGTTTCCAACCAGAGAGCATGGGAAGGCCTTCTCCACCTGTGTCCCTCACATCCTGGTGGTGTCTGTCTTCCTCAGCTCTGCCAGCTGTGTGTACCTAAGGCCTGCAGTGGCCTCAGAAACTATCCAGGGAGTAATTCTTACTGTATTTTATACAATAGTTCCTCCATTCTTGAATCCTATTATTTACAGTCTTAGAAACATACAGGTAAGGAAAGCTATAAGGGATATAATATTAAGAAATTATTTTTCCAGAAATTAATAAAGATACATTTCAGATTTATACCCTTATCACTGAGATCCAAACATCTATGAAATAACTGCTTATCATATTTTACATATTAGACTACTTTTTCCAAAATCTCTCTCCTGATATCTGGGTGATTAATGTATAAAATATGCATTTTGTGTTTTATATTACCCTTTCGACTTATCTTCCAAAAAACAAAGTTCAACTACCTCTTTTAATTAGTAGATATCACTGAAGAGATTTGATAAGAATTATTTTAAATTATATGTAGTTATGATTCATCACATATTAATAATACCAATAATTCCTCAGAATAATACACATCAAATATGGAGATAACTTACAGGCTTTATTATCCAAAGTTATTTAATGAAATGTAAAATAAATCTATAAATGATATGCTACTTATTTATAGACTTATATGTATGTAGAAACTTTAAAAATTTAATCCAAAATTAATAGTGAGTATATGGAGAAAAAACTACTTTGCAATATATCTGGAAAGTGAAAATTCTCAGAAATGACAATTAAGTAAGTTATTTACTTGATTGACGAACATCCTTCTTTTTCTTGAAAAGGTGCACCTTAACTCCTTTGGTTGAGGGCTGTTCGCAGTTTTATTAGCGTTTCCACGCTGAATGACCCATTCAGAGGACATGGTTTCCATAGTACAGGGTACTGTCTGATATCTTTGGAAATAACGGTGTTAATTATTTGGCTTAATTATTAATCTGTGTCCACTCTGGAATTTATGTTAGCTAATTAATGCCATAACATATAGTCTATTAAAATTATAGCTTAAAATATTTTGTAAATATTTTATCATCTTCAGTGGATCATTGTTTTCCCTAAACTACATCAAACTTCCCCACTAATTCCTAAGCACTTCGGTAAATGCTCAGGATTCAAGTTATCCAGGAAATATTAAGATAATACAATGGGAAAAAGCCAGTTCATATAAAAGCATAAGTGAAATAAGAAATGGCAATTTCAGAAAATAAATTTCATTCTTCAATGCTTTGAGCTAAAACTGGAGTTTTAAATGAATTATTATATATAAAAAATAAAAATTTAAATAACTTAATACCGAGCCACTCGTGAAGGTAACCATCAGTCACTTCTTAATGTCCATGGGTCTAGTACTTTTTTACATTTTGTTTTATTTAGTTTTTAAATTCCACACATAAGTGAAATCATGTGGTATTGTGCTCTTTCCCTGGGTGATTTCACTCAGCATAATACCCTCTAAGTTCCCCTATGTTGTCACAGTTTCATTTGATTTTATGGTGGAGTAATATTCCACTGTATTTTTGTACAACATATTCTTTATTAATCTATCCATGGACAGATAGGTGGCTTCCATATCTTGTATATTGTTCATGATGCTGGATAAATATAGAATCATACCGAAGTGGAATTACTGGTAAATATACACTATTTCAAATATCTTTTCAAATTAGTTTCTTTTTTCTTTGAGGCACAGAAGTAGAATTATTACTGGGCTGAGTTTGTCCTCCTCAGTTCTTGCCCCCACAAAAGATTGAAAGGCAGACAGACAATAGCTAAGCAGAAGGAAGTTTTACTTGAATGCACTCCAAGGGACCAGTGGGCCAGAGAAAAGACAGACTAAGGTCCCCATCCATTAGGTGGGAGCCCTTTATATTGCATCCTGGTTGGAATGTGCCTCTTGGACTGGGAAGGTGGGGTCATTGGATGACAGGCCCACCAATACAGCCCCCCGCTCAGTGAGCGTGTCCTTGCCCATGGTGAGTGGTGCTCTGGGCAGTCCTTAGTCCGGCTGTGCCCACCTGGGATCTGGTAGTGACCAGTTAGGCCTGTCCTCATTCCCAAGGAGGTTCTCTCCCTGCCTTTGTGGTCTTCACGTGGGCCCCAACTTGGGCAGAGTTTGGGCATTTTTGTCTTTGAACTTTGTTTTCCCCTTCCTGGGATGCCCATGTCTCCCTCTGCGTAACATCCCTAACATCCCCCACCTCAGGCAGTTGGGACCCCATTCTTTGGGCATTGGTGATGAGGGCCCTGGCTGCTTCCTGATGGTAAGGGGTACAGTTTGGGGACTGGCTTCTGACTCCTGCTATCTGTCAGCCAGAGCTGGGGATTTCACGGTGGGCCCAGGGTGTCAGGTGTCTGTCTGGTGGTATAAGCCCCAGAGGGCCTGTGGTGTGGGAGGTGTTGTCCATGGGGAGGTTCTGGTCAGTCCAGGGATCCCCCATATTGTGGCACACTGGCAGAGTGGATTGGCTGGTATCCTTCCTATAGGACCATCTGGAGGTGGATGGACTGGAGTCTGGCAGATATGACTTACGTTAAAAAGTTGAAGATACATGGGCCAACCAGAAGCAGACTCATGACAATAATGAGCGGTATTACTAATGGGGAGAGGAGAGACCATACCCTGCTCCCCAGGATGAGGAGGCTGATAGGCCTGTAGTCCTGGGAATGGCTGGGTGTTTCTGTTATTTTAGCCATGTGCGTGGTTAAGAATTTCAGTGGTCCTGGTTTCTACTTTTGCTGAGTTATTAATGTGGGTGCAACAGGTAGCATTAAGAACTGCACACACCCCTCCTTCGGAGGCCAGTATATAGTCCAAGGCAATTCGGATGTCCATGACTACATTAGCCAATGAATCTAGGGTTTTTGGATTTCTTGAAGGGCTCCCCCTGCCTCATTACCCAGTTCTTCTAATTCTGCTGTAAGACTGGACAGAATAATTTCATGTTCAACATATCCTGACAATGGAACAACAGTAGTAAAAACTTTTCTTCCCCAAGTAAAAACATCTAGGAGGCCCTGGTGGCTGTGGGAAGGGCTGGCTGTTTCATTACAGACTTGGAGATTAGGTGTCATGTATCCCAGAAAGCACATTCCATATATGAAATAGGGGCTAAGTCACTGAGTGGCTACAGTATGTGTAGCATTGGCACAAACTGCCTGGACACCACAGGAAGTTACTGCAAACCCACATAAGAAGGCCATACCTTTAGGGGCACACATGGTAGCAAAATTATTGCCCCCATAGGGTTTGGGGTTAATGTAAGATGTAAAGTTTGCAGGCCACCAGGAAATAAAATATTACCTCCAGAGATTGCACAGCATAGATGGTTCTCTGGTACAACTTCCAAACCCTGTGGTACCCTGGCTGTTGAAGGGTTTGTGTTTGGGGGTAGCAGTATATAAGCAGGCAGTGGGGCCATCTGTAGGGTTTACAAGAGTAAAGGGGGTGGTCATGGTAGGGGACAAATTGGGGAAAACTAAATTACCATACCAGGAGTTGTTTGACAGCTGAGACTTGAAATATGCAGAGGGTAGTGATGTCCTGTCCTCATGAGGGTGTCTGTGGCACACCCAACAATTTTTAATCCCCACTGTTACCAGAGCTTGGGTTATTTGGATTACAGAATTCTGAGTCCACAGCTCTTGCCTGGGTGTGATGACTGGTGAAGAGTTGGTCACGTTTACAAAAAGGAAGAGAAAAGCAGACTCGTGGTGATGTGTGGATTCAATGGTGAGTGTAGGGGCGAGGCAAACATGTGCTTATCAATTACTGTTTCTTCTGAAGAGAAGCCTTAAGTTTTCCACTGGTTCACACATATAGACTGTTCTTCTTTGGGCTCAGATGTGATCCACAGCGTGACCTGTGAGTGATGAATCCAGCTAGTGATCCTGGGCACTTTAACAGCAGTAGGAGAAGATAAGAGCACTGGATAATGTCCTTTCCAGGCTGGTAGCAACTGGGAGGCTGAAGAGTGATCCTTCCATACTTTGATTAGGACTTGTATTCTTGGTGGATATAAGGGGTCATTTGGGTTTATAGGGGGTGCCTGTGACAACCCATACTCTTTCAGGGACTGCTGAAATTGGCTTAATGGGCTTGCATATGAATGTACAGCTAAGGTGTCTGAGTCAAAGAAAATTTCTGATCAAATGAAGGGATGCCTAGCAGTGCCTCAAACAGGCTTAACTACCAGAATGCCGTAAGCAATACCCTAGTTCTTAGGATGGTGACTGGGAGCATCTCTGTCCATTTAAGGGCAGTCTCCTGGGTGGTTTTCCCTGTGGCTGATTCTCTAAGAATAACTTGGCCTGTTACACCTCACTGGAGGATTGGGGTTGTCAGGAATAAGTGGTATTTAATCCCCAGAGACACAGACACACTCCGACCAATGGAGGCCACAAAAGGCAGGGCTACTGTCACTCTGAAGAGAGAGTGGAAACCCAAACCTGGGAATAAGTTCATGCAACAGCTTGCTGGCTACCTCAGTGGACTTCTAGGTCCAAGTGGGAAGGCCTCTATCCATCCCATGAAGGTGTCTACAGACACCAATAGGAACTTAGACTGCTGAGTGGGAGACACTTGTGTAAAATCTAGTTGCCAGTCCTTCCCCGGGTGTGTCCCTGCTCACTGAGCAGCCTGGACCAGGGTGGGCTTTAGTGCCCCTTGATGTTTATTGATGGCACAGGTGGGGCAGGCTTTGGACACTTCAGTGACTTCAGACAAGTCCCTCCCTGTGAGCACCTGGGATGTTAGAGTGACAAGGACATTTTTCCCTAGATGGGTAACATCATGGAAGGAGTTTAAGAACTTCCACTGGAGGTTTTGGGGAAGGAAAAAGACCTTTCCTTTTTGGAGCCATCCTGAAGGCAGGGGCTCAAACCCCTTCTTCTGGGCCCAGTCCCCCCTCTGGTGTGTGGGCAGGTGGGGGCAGGGGTCTCAGACCTGGTACCCGAGAGGCTAGAAGAGGCTCCCATACGCTGCCTGTTTGGCTGCTGCATCTGCCATCCGGTGCCCTTTGCCCCTGTAATATCCCCTTTGGTGGCCTCTACAATGTACAACAGCCACTGATTGGGCAGCAAGGCTGCCTCCAAGAGGTGGTTGATCTGATCAGGATATTTGATGGGAGAGTCTCAGGAGCTTCAAAATCCTCCTTCCAACCACAGGGTGGTGTGTGCACGGAGCACAAGGAAGGCATACTTGGAGTCTGTGTAAATGGTTATTGCTATTCCTCCAGGTCATTTGAAGGCTCTGGTCTGGGCAAGTTCAGCCAGCTGGGCAGAGGTGCTGGGGATTGGGACCTGGCTCCTAGTGTCCTGGAGTCAGAGACCATGGCATACCCAGCTGCTCACCTCCCATTTGACATAAAACTACTCCCATCAGTGAACCAGATGCCATCAGGACTGTTCAAAGTCTGGTCAGTGAGATCGGGCTGGGCCTGCTGGATAAGAACAGTTTCTTCCACCAAAATAGGGTGGGATGGGACCTTTGGAAGAGGGCAGCAGGGAAGCAGGGTTTAGAATGTTTAAGTAGAGAAAATAATCAATGGGTTGTTTAATAGGAGCATGTGACATTGAGTATTCAGCCATCAGATGACTAAATATGGCTTTGGTCTGTACTAGGGGGGCCACCTGATGGCTGGAGGAGGCCTGCAGGGGAGCTCCTGAGGGGACCGTAACAGTGTCCCCACAAGCCGGGCAACACCAGCTAGAGTATGTGTTCTGGCATTTTGCATTCCTCTGTCTCATTTTGCACGACTTCCTGCATTTGATTCCATGAATTGGCTTCAAGGGCTCATGGTCCCAGTTGTGAGGGATTCACCATTTGCAGGAGGACCCCCTGGGCATACCTCAGGACCGTCATGGTTCAGGCCAGCAGGAGCTGAGTGAGTTTGAGACTAGCTCTCCCTGGTGCTGGGCCTCCCAGTGCTCAGTCTTTGGGGCACAGTATGTGAGGCCCATTAGATGTGCTTCTGGGTGGACACCTGTGGGTTCTGAACTGAAGATAGGAGGGTTTGGGGCTGGTGGTGGGTCAGAGGCACATCCGGGAACTCCTGAACTGGCACCAGGTGAGTCCCCTCGGCCTCCTGGCACATAACAGGTGTGCCCTCTGGGCCACTCCCAGGAACGGCAGCATTGGTGCTGGTCTGGGATTTTGTGCACAATCCTTGTCATGCTGCGGACATTTCTGGTCCCACTGATGGAGGCTGGGCTGGTGTACGGCCATGGGCAGACTGCTGGGACAGCTGGATTCCCTTTAGGCACATTGGGTATAAATGCAGGTCAGAAGGAGGGTTGTTCCAAGTCTGAGATTGGCATGCATGCCCAGTGCCTGCCATGGGCTACACGGAGATGTGTGGAAGGAGAGGGACCATGGCCCCAGCCGGCTTCTCTCATCCCAGAGTGCTTACGGCCCGACACTGTGCACCTACCACGTCTCTGTCTTCCTGCCATTTCTACATGACATTCCATCTTTTTTACCTCATTGTGCACGTGCTCACTTCAGTATCCATTGCTCTGTGTGTAGGTGTGTAATCATTGTCTGGGTGTAAAAAAGGTGGATCTAGGCTCTCTGTGCTCCGCCATATTCCCAGAATCCTGTTTCAGCTTTTTAAAATGTGTATCTCTTGGAGAGTGTCAGATCATAAGAAAGATTATTAGTTGCAGCAGGTAAGCAGTACCCTGGGAATTGCTCCCAAGTAGTTTCTCCCCTGACAAAGAATGGGCTGCTCTTTCCTAAGCACATCCTTGTTGTCACTCTGGATCACCTTGGAAATAAGGTGAAAACTAAATTCTGATTGGTGTTCCGGAGGAGAGCAGTAAATGTCTAAAACTCTGTCCTTGGCAACAGGGTGGGAATCTGCAAGCAACAGTTAGGGGATATCTTCAAGGTAATATTCACAAATAGCAACTGGTATGCTGAACACCTGGTGCCTCACACCTCACCTCTCTATGTAGCCGGTGGAACTAGACATAGTCCTTTCCATTACTGTCTTGGTGGCCATTTTAAATATAAATAACCATATTTTACATAGATAATAATTGTCCACCTCTTATTTGCTGAGATAAGGCAGACACAAATCATCAGTGCCTCACATATATGAGATATACATATGTATATAATAATATTTATGTATTAGCATTTAATAGACAAAGTAAATATTATGTGTATAATATGTAGAAAGATACTAAATATAATATAATATAATATGATATATTATATATGATATGATATGTTATGATATGATATGATATGATATGATATATATACCATACATATTAATATATAGAAAACCATGTATATATATATGTTATAGAAAGAATATATAATATTATCTATGAAATCCATTCATATTCCCCTTTGCATCTATTTAATGATGAGGAGACACATATGTTCACTAATTTCTTTCTGTTATTCGCTCAGTCATCACATACACACACTCATATATGATACCATACCTAGGTATTCAGTCATTGTCTCAATTCTCCTCCTTTAATCTCACTACACTAACCTGGTCTGTAGAGATCATTACCTGCTTAAAATTACTCATGGGCAGCAGGCCAACCCTGAATTGTAAGGCTATTCCCAGAGTCTTTGCAGTTGATGTCACAGGTGGGTCCATTTTGCATATAAAGCAAACCATGATTGGCCTTTTCCACAACCTAAAGACTACATTTTTTTCTGATAAAATTTATAAAATTCTGTCTCAATAGGAAAATCTATGTAAACTGTTTAAAAAATATTGATTTTGAGAAACTCATAATGGAGGTTGATGTTCCTCCTCGATTACGAGCATATCGTACCCAGGGGTAAGTGCTCTGACTTTCCTATCATCGTCTTTCCACTAACCATCCGTCAATTCACAGTCTCATTTCTCTGCAATTTTTGCTTCATTTGAGGACTTTATTTCTGTTTTTAAAGTGGACATGGTTACAATTCGACAGATAAGCAGAGTATCAATGCAATGTCACACATCTAGAAAATACCTTTCAAATACTTTATAGTTGCTATAATTTCTTTTGCCATAATAGTGATATTGCAGTGTGCTAGACCATCTAAATCTAAAACAATAATCCATAGCTGGTATTTGTTTCCTATGCTGTCACTATTGTTTTAAAATCAGTGTTTTCAAACATTTATTTACCATTTTATGTGGAAAATATATAGAACTGTCATATATAAGTTTAGATAAGACTAAGAATGGTATCAATATTAAGGTAAAAATTGTATAAAACATTTGGAATATATCCATATTTGAAATTAATAATATTCAAACAATACATAAAAAGGTAATACTAATTTATAAAAACATTTTAGTAATATATTAGAAATACTTTTTGCACAGTAGACTTCCATTTTACCAACAATAATGCAAGTGTATACTTTGAGTAACTGAATCTCAGGGATTTTCTTAGTTCCCTTCCTTTTCAGAATTCCTGTTATAGTTAAAATATTTTTTTTAATGAACATTCTTCTGTAGGACTCATTTAAATTAAAAGATAAGTGATTTTTAATGAGGTAGAAAGCTGTCAAAACCATGAAGATTGTATAATATTGAAACAAATATTGTTTCTCAACTCCACTTTAATAAATAAATGAGGATGTGTTTTTAAATATATGATTATATCGAAAAAGCTAAACAACTCTAATACAGGCTTAATGTTTTCCTTAAACCTGCTCCCTTGAATTGGTTCGTTACCAGAAAACTCAAATTAAAATTCCAAATTGGACCTTATTAAAGAATCAAAGAAAGTAAAGGAATTCATAATTTATTTGTAACTTATTTCATCTCATGATACACTTATGCATTCTTTTCTAGTAGGTCACGAATGAAGTGTAGAAATGGATGTTTTAAGTCCAAATTCTTAGATGCAAGAAACTAAATATCCTGATTAAATATTAAACACAATGTGTTGTATATTTTTGTATCCAGTAACTTTAACATTTTTTCTAGATTAGGCATACTTGCTATCAAAATACATTACAAGTAAATATATCATTATCCACACTATAAATATTTACTGAGCAAGTATTGCCTTTTTAAGGTAAATCCATTAAAGAATTTAGGCATATTAAGTATTACTACTAATTTCCAACATTAAGCTTTTAAATCATTGCTGTCATCACTCATTATATTTCTGTAGAGGTCTACAAAATAAACTTTATCTTAGTTAATTTATATAACTTTCATAAATTATTAAAAGTTTAAATTTATTTAATGATAATAAAAGGTACACTTCCTCTTTCACCAAATCATGATTTGGTATTGAATCTTATTTACTGCAGGCAGGGAGTCTGACACATGAAAAGTTATGCTTTTTGAATCTGGAACTGAGGAAATTTATAGAGAAAAAATGGATCACTTATTCTTTTTTTTTTCTTGACCATCAACATACATAGATCTTTAAAAATCATTTAAGTGTATCTACTAAGTAGTACTATGAATATAAATATATATGCATGTATATATACATGCCCATCTATATCGTTGTGCATGTAAATACAATTAGAAGTATTTGAAAATATGAGTCACAATGCTAAAAAGCACATGCAATATCTCAAAGGTAATTATTTACTTCAACAAAAATGCTACTTGAAAATTAATTTTGTAATTTACTCCATTTTTCATTCACATGTCTCATAAAAAACTGGATAATAGAGTGTTAAGCAAAAGGGAGATTTAGGAATCAGATGTGGGAAAAAGCATGTATAAACAACTATATTATTCTTAATTCAGACCTCAGGTCACATCAACAAACAAAAATTCTCCTATTTCTTTACAAAGCCCTTCAATTTTTAGCAAAATATATATTTAATTTATTTTTGAATAATAAAACTATAAAAATGTAGTCTGTATTAAACCCACTTTGGATGGAGATGTGTGAATTTTTAAAGAAAATTTAGAGGTGAAAAAAGAAAAGGTGGAGTTGTAAATAAAACAAAGACTAAGTAGAAATGAAAGATATATAGCTGTAAGACAAAAATAGAATATCTTTAAATTCCAGAAATATTGATGGAGACCATTTAAAATGTTTTCCTTTTTAAGTCAGTGTTTAGTAAATATAAAAGAATTACACATTTCATATAGCCACATTTATTTTTTTCAAAGGATGGATATGCAATACTTCTTTTAAAGCTTAAAATTGATGGAGTTCAAAGGCTAAAGATTACAAATGATTAAATCAACTTTCCCCATGTTCAAATACATTAACTAATGCCAATTATAAACATTGAGAAGTGTTGAAGTAATTTTTCATTACTTCAAAGAGTGCATCAATAAAGTTCAATCAATACAAACTAGTGAACAATTTCTTAATTTTGTAGGAGATACAAATGGAATGTGGTTTAATGTAAAAATCAAAATGTCTGTAGTTCTATGACATGTTGAAGGTTTTAAACATGTATCTTAACATTCCATGTAATCATTTTATTTATTTTTTTGGAATTTTATTTTGGTATCATTAATGTACAATTACATAAACATTATGTTTACTAGGCTCCCCCCTTCACCAAGTCCCCCGCACATCCCCATTCACAGTCACTGTCCATCAACATAGTAAGATGCTGTAAAATCACTACTTGTCTTCTCTGTGCTGTACAGCCCTCCCCGTGCCCCCCACACACTATACATGCTAATCGTAATGCCCCCTTTCTTTTTTGCCCACCCTTATCCCTCCCTTCCCTCCCGTCCTCCCCAGTCCCTTTCCCTTTGGTAACTATTAGTCCGTTCTTGGGTTCTGTGCTTCTACTGCTGTTTTGTTCCTTCAGTTTCCTTTTGTTCTTATACTCCACATATGAGTGAAATCATGTGGTACTTGTCTTTCTCTGCCTGGCTTATTTCACTGAGCATAATACCCTCTAGCTCCATCCATGTTGTTACAAATGGTAGGATTTGTTTTTTTCTTATGGCTGAGTAATATTCCATTGTGTATATGTACCACATATTCTTTATCCATTCATCTACTGATGGACATTTAGGTTGCTTCCATATCTTGGCTTCCATATTGTAAATAGTGCTGCGATAAACATAGGCGTGCATCTGTCATTTTCAAACAGGAGTGCTGCATCCTTGGGGTAAATTCCTAGAAGTGGAATTCCTGGGTCAAATGGTAATTCTATTTTGAGCATTTTGAGGAACCTCCATACTGCTTTCCACAATGGTTGAACTAATTTATATTCCCACCACAACCTCGCCAACATTTGCTGTTGTTTGTCTTTTGGATGGTAGCCATCCTTACTGGTGTGAGATGATATCTCATTGTGGTTTTAATTTGCATTTCTCTGATGACAAGCAATGTGGAGCATCTTTTCATGTGTCTGTTGACTATCTGAATTTCTTCTTTAGAGAACTGTCTATTCAGCTGCTCTGCCCATTTTTTAATTGGATTATTTGCTTTTTGTTTGTTGAGGTGTGTGAGCTCTTTATATATTTTGGATGTCAACCCTTTATCGGATCTGTCATTTAAGAATATATTCTAACATACTCTGGATACCTTTTTGTTCTGTTGATGGTGTCCTTTGCTGTACAGAAGCTTTTCAGCTGGCTATAGTCCCATTTGTTCATTTTTGCATTTATTTCACTAGCCCAGGGAGATATGTTCAAGAAGAGGTCACTCATGTTTATGTCTCAAAGTTTTTTGCCTATGCTTTTTTCTAAGAGTTTTATGGTTTTGTGACTTACATTCAAGTCTTCGATCCATTTCGAATTTACTTTTGTGTATGAGGTTAGACAGTGATCCAGTTTCATTCTCTTACATGTAGCTGTCCAGTTTTGCCAGCACCATCTGTTGAAGAGACTGTCATTTCCCCATTGTATGTCCATGGCCTCTTTATCAAATATTATTTGATCAAATATGTTTGGGTTAATGTTTGGAGTCTCTATTCTGTTCCATTGGTCTGTGGCTCTGTTCTTGTGCCAGTACCAAATTGTCTAGATTACTGTGTCTTTGTAGTACACCCCACCCCCCACTTTATTCTTCCTTTTCAAGATTGCTTTAGCTATTCGGGGTCTTTGGAGTTTCCATATGAATTTTTGAACTCTTTGTTCCAGTTCATTGGAGAATGCTGATGGTTGTTTCATAGGGATTGCATCAAACCTGTATATTGCTTTGGGCAGGATGGCCATTTTGACGATATTAATTCTTCCTAGCCAGGAGCATGGGATGAGTTTCCATTTCTTAGCGACCTCTTTAATTTCTCTTAAGACGTCTTGTAGTTTTCAGGGTATAGGTCTTTCACTTCCTTGGTTAGGTTTATTCCTAGATACTTTATTCCTTTTGATGCTATTGTGAATGGAATTGTCTTCCTGATTTCTCTTTCTATTAGTTTATTGTTAGTGTATAGGAAAGCTACAGATTTCTGTGTGTTAATTTTGTATCCTGCAACTTTGCTGAATTCTGATATTAGCTCTAGTAGTTTTGGAGTGGAGTCTTTAGGGTTTTTTATGTACAATATCATGTTATCTGCAAATAGTGACAGATTAACTTATTCTTTACCTATCTGGATTCCTTGTATTTCTTTTTTTTTTTTGTCTAACTGCCATGGCTAGGACCTCCAGTACTATGTTAAATAACAGTGGGGAGAGTGGGCATTCCTGTCTTGTTCCTGATCTCAGAGGAAAAGCTTTCAGCTTCTCGCTGTTCAGTATGATGTTGGCTGTGGGTTTATCATATATGGCCTTTATTATGTTGAGGTACTTGCCCTCTATACCCATTTTGCTGAGATTTTTTATCATGAATGGATGTTGAATTTTGTCAAATGCTTTTTCAGCAACTATGGAGATGATCACGTGGTTTTTGTCCTTCTTTTTATTGATGTGGTGGATAATGTTGATGGATTTTTGAATGTTGTACCATCCTTGCATCCCTGGGATGAATCCCATTTGGTCATGGTGTATGATCCTTTTGATATATTTTTGAATTCGGTTTGCTAATATTTTACTGAGTATTTTTGCATTTACATTCATCAGGGATATTGGTCTGTAATTTTTTTTTTTGGTGGGGTCTTTGCCTGGTTTTTGTATTAGGGTGATGTTAGCTTCATAGAATGAGTTTGGGAGTATTCCCTCCTCTTCTATTTTTTGGAAAAATTTAAGGAGAATGGGTATTATGTCTTCTCTGTATGTCTGATAAATTTTCGAGGTATACCCATCTGGCCCGGGTTTTTTTTCCTTGGGTAGTTTTTTGATTGCCAATTCAATTTTGTTGCTGGTAATTGGTCTGTTCAGATTTTCTGTATCTTTCTGGGTCAGTCTTGGAAGGTTGTATTATTCTAGGAAGTTGTCCATTTCTCCTAGGTTTCCCAGCTTGTTGGTATATACGTTTTCATAGAACTCTCTAATAATTCTTTGTAATTCTGTGGGGTCCGTCATGATTTTTCCTTTCTCATTTCTGATTCTGTTGATTTGTGTTGACTATCTTTTCCTCTTAATAATAAGTCTGGCTAGAGTTTTATCTATTTTGTTTATTTTCTCAAAGAACTAGCTCTTGGTTTCATTGATTTTTGCTATTGTTTTATTCTTCTCAATTTTGTTTATTTCTTCTCTGATCTTTATTATGTCCCTCCTTCTGCTGACCTTAGGCTTCATTTTTTCTTCTTTTTCCAATTTTGATAATTGCGACATTAGACCATTCATTTGGGATTGTTCTTCCTTCTTTAAATATGCCTGGATTGCTATATACTTTCCTCTTAAGACTGCTTTTGCTGTATCCCACAGTAGTTGGGGCTTTGTGTTGTTGTTGTCATTTGTTTCCATTTATTGCTGGATCTCCATTTTGATTTGGTTATTGATCCATTGATTATTTAGGAGCGTGTTGTTAAGCCTCCATGTATTTGTGAGCCTTTTTGCTTTCTTTGTACAATTTATTTCTAGTTTTATGCCTTTGTGGTCTGAAAAGTTGGTTGGTAGGATTTCAACCTTTTGGAATTTACTGAGGCTCTTTTTGTGGCCTAGTATATGGTCTATTCTGGAGAATGTTCCATATGCACTTGAGAAGAATGTGTATCCTGTTGCTTTTGGGTGTAGAGTTCTGTAGATGTCTATTAGGTCCATCTGTTCTAGTGTGTTGTTCAGTGCCTCTGTGTCCTTACTTATTTTCTGTCTGGTGGATCTGTCCTTTGAGTGAGTGGTGTGTTGAAGTCTCCCAGAATGAATGCATTGCATTCTATTTCCTCCTTTAGTTCTGTTAGTACTTGTTTCACATTTGTTGGTGCTCCTGTATTGGGTGCATATATATTTATAATAGTTACATCCTCTTGTTGGATTGAGCCCTTTATCATTATTTAATGTCCTTCTGTATCTTTTGTTACTTTCTTTATTTTGAAGTCTATTTTGTCTGATACTAGTATTGCAACACCTGCTTTTTTCTCTCTTGTTTGCATGAAATATCTTTTTCCATCCCTTGACTTTAAGTCTGTGCATGTCTTTGGGTTTGAGGTGAGTCTCTTGAAGGCAGCATATGGATGGGTCTTGCTTTTTTATCCATTCTATTACTCTGTGTCTTTTGATTGGTGCATTCCATCCATTTACATTTAGGGTGATTATTGAAAGGTATGTACTTATTTCCATTGCAGGCTTTAAGTTTGTGGTTAACAAAGTTTCAAGGTTAGCTTCTTTACTATCTGACTGTCTAACTTAACTTGCTTATTGAGCTATTATAAACATGGTCTGATGATTCTTTATTTCTCTCCCTTCTTATTCCTTCTCCTCCCTTCTTTATATGTTGGGTGTTTTCTTCTGTGCTCTTTTTAGGAGTGCTCCCGTCTAGAGCAGTCCCTGTATGATGCCCTGTAGAGGTGGTTTGTGGGAGGCAAATTTGCTCAACTTTTGCTTGTCTGGGAATTGTTTAATCCCTCCTTCATATTTAAATGATATTCGTGCTGGATACAGTAGTCTTGGTTCGAGGCCCTTCTGTTTCATTGCATTGAGTATATCATGCCATTCTCTTCTGGCCTGTAGGGTTTCTGTTGAGAAGTCTGATGATAGCCTGATGGGTTTTCCTTTGTAGGTAACATTTTTGTTCTCTGTGGCTGCCTTTAATACTTTGTCCTTGTCTTTGATTGTTGCCATTTTAATTATTATGTGTCTTGGTGTTGCCCTCCTTGGATCCCTTGTCATGGGAGTTCTGTGTACCTCTGTGGTCTGAGAGGCCATTTCCTCCCCTAGTTTGGAGAAGTTTTCAGCAATTATTTTTTCAAAGACACTGTCTATCCCTTTTTCTCTCTCTTCTTCCTCTGGTACCCCTGTAATTCGGATATTGTTCCATTTCAATTGGTCACACAGTTCTCTTAAAATTCTTTCATTCCTGGAGATCCTTTTATCTCTCTCTGCATCAGCTTCTCTGCATTCCTGTTCTCTGTTTTCTAGTCCATTAATGGTCTCTTGCATCTCGTCCATTCTGTTTTGAAGTCCTTCCAGAGCTTGTTTTATTTCTGTATTCTCCTTCCTTAGTTCTTGCATATTTCTCTGAAAGTCCATCAGCATGGTTATGACTTTTGTTTTGAATTGTTTTTTAGGAAGACTGGTTAAATCTATCACCCCAGGTTCTTTCTCAGTGGAAGATGTCGAAGCTGTCTGGGTTAGTCTTGTCTGGATCAAATTTTTTTGCCTTTTCATGTTGATAGTTGCAGTGGAGTGTTATAGACGCATCTATCAGCTGGGAGAGTCAAGACTCTTTCCACTTGGCTCCTGGCCTTTCTTTACTGGGACAACTTTGTCCCCTAGTATCTTGTTTTGTGCAATTGCATGTAGACTCGGTCTTTGTATCTTGCCCGGCTGGTATGGAGGAAGCTCCCTTGCTGTGGGCATGGCCAGCTTCAGCTGCTGCTCTACTATGGTGGTGCCCCAGAGGGGTAATGGACGGGGGGCTGTTTGGCTGTTAACCTCTGTGTGGGGTCACAGAGATGTTGCCCAGGGGGTTAGTGTGCCCAGAGTTCCCTGAATTTTCCAGCTGCTGGACTGTGAACCGTGATGCTTCCATCCAGCTGTGGGGAAGCTGTCCATTTAAGACTCTCAAAAAGCACTTGCTTTTCTTTGTCAAAGGGGTGCCAGCTTCGGGACCCACTCAAAGGTCTTACTGTCCTTTTCCCCTGGTATCCAGCACCCCACGCATGCACTGTGTCTACGCTATGGTGTGGATGGCTGGGGCTGGGTGTTCAACAGTCTTGACCTCCCTCTCCCTCTCCGCTCCAACTCCTCTCCTCCCGCTGGGAGCTGCGGTGAGGGGCCTCAGGTCTTGCTGGGCTGTGGCTTGTATCTTAGCCCTTTCACCAGGCGCTGGGTTCTTGCAGGTGTGGACGTGGTCTGGCTGTTGTCCTGTGTCTTCTGGTCTCTCTTTTAGGATTAGTTGTATTTATTTTCAAAAATATATGTTTTTGGGAGGAGATTCCCACTGTCCTACTCATGCTGCCATCTTGGCTCTGCCTCCTGTGTAATTATTTTAAAACGAAGAAAGTATTACACATTGTCTACTTTTTGTTAGGACTCATGAATTTCTGAATTTTTAAATACTTATTAAACACAAATAAGGAAGATGCAAATATATGAATTTTTGAATACATACAAATGAAAATGAGAAAAAAATATTTTATGTATTATTTTCTCATTGAAATAAGGCACTTAAAGATATTTTTATTCTTCCAATAAAACCTCAGGGCTTGAATAGTTCTTTAGTGATTTTGAGTAATCAATAAAAAAAATGTTATATGATTGACATTAGCTTGCATTTCTCACAGGTGTGTACTGGTTTATTAATTTAGACCTGTATGAAATTTATTAATGTAAGGCAGTAGATAGTGTAATCACATTTAGAGTTATTTATGAGTAAATATATAAGCATTGAAAATCATGTTAGTAGATAACTAAATATCTTACAATATGTTTTATAACTATGATGAATGCATTATTAAAATATTGCAAAGTATTTGGGGTGTATTATTCATGTTAATGTGTCTCCTTATTTTCATGGAGTTAGTATTTACATACAATATTACATTAGTTTCAGGTGTGCAAAATAGTGATGTGATTGTTTTACATGTATTGAAATGATAGCCTTGATAGTTCTAGTTAACACCTGCCACCAGACAAGTTTATGATAATATTATTGGCTATAATGCCTATGCTGTAAATGTTCATGAGATTTATTTATTTTGTAACTGGAAGATGTGCCTCTTAATCATCCTGATTTACTTCACCCATTCTCCTCCCCCATCTACCCCAGCAACTAGCAGTTAGTTCTCTTTATATATAAATGTGTTTCTGGTTGTTTGTTTGTTTCCTTGTTTTGCTTTTGAGAATCCACATGTAAGTGAAATTATTGGTATAATTTCACAAAGAGAAATTATATGGTATTTCTCTTTCTCTGTCTGACTTATTTCACATTACATAATACCCTCTAGTATCATCCATATGTTACAAATGGCAGAATTTCATTCTAATTCATGGCTAATATTCCACTTTATACATATACCACATCCTCATTCACTTATTATAGATTTAAATATATAAATATAGATGTTACATATATATAAACATATTTGAATTGGGTTGTTGAAAGAGGTGAAGGGGATAAGAGGCACAAAATCTCAATCACAATATAAATTAGTCATGGGCATGAAAGTACAGCACAAAGAATATAGTCAATAGTTCTGTAGCATCTTTCTATGTTAATAGTAACTACACCATTTGGGGTTAGGATTTAATAATGTATACAACTGTCAAAACATTATTTCCTAATTTCCTATACTTGAAAACAAGATAGTATTGTATATAATCTACACTTAAATAAAAATTAAATTGCTAATTATCAGAGAAATGCAAATTAAAACCACAATGAGGTGTGACCTCACACCAGTAAGGATGGCCAGCATCCAAAAGACAAACAACAACAAATGCTGGCAAGGATGTGGAGAAAGTGGAACCCTCCTGCACTGCTGGTGGGAGTGTAAATTACTTCAACCATTGTGGAAAGCAGTGTGGAGGTTTCTCAAAAAACTAAAAATAGAAATATTATTTGACCCAGTAATTCCACTTCTAGGAATTTACCCTAAGAATGCAGGAGCCCAATTTCAAGAGGACATATGTACCCCTATGTTTGTTGCAGCACTATTTACAGTAGACAAGAAATGAAAGCAACCTAAGTGTCCATCAGTAGATGGATGGATAAAGGAGATGTGGTACATATACACAATGTTCAGCTATAAGAAGAAAACAAATCCTACCATTTGAAACAACACGGGTGGAGCTAGAGGGTGTTATGCTCAGTGAAATAAGTCAGGTTGAGAAAGACAAGTGCCAAATGATTTCATTCATCTATGGAGTATAAGAACAAAGCAAAAAATGAAGGAACAAAACAGCAGCAGACTCATAGAACCCAAGAATGGACTAAGTTACCAAAGGGAAAGGGACTGGGGAGGGTGGGTGGGAAGGAAGAGAGAAGGGGAATAATGGGCATTAAAATTAGCACACAAAATGTAGGGGTTGGTCATGGGGAAGGCAGTATAGCCCAGAGAAGACAAGTAGTGATTCTATAGCATCTTACTATGCTGATGGGCAGTGACTATAATGGGATATGTGGTGGGGACTTGATAGTGGGGAGAATCTAGTAACTACAATATTGCTCATATAATTGTAGATGAATGATACCAAAAAGAAAACAAAACTTGTATTTGAATTGATAAATTATTTCTTAAAATAATAATGCTAATAGGATGTATATTATTTATAGAGTATGAACACTAAATATAATCAGCAAGGGATTGGAAAACCACAACTGAAGCATTTTGCCATGTTAATTATTCAAAAGTGGTAAAAAACTTAGCATATGTAAATATGAGTAATGAAGGGTATTTCCTATGCATGAAGGCCAATTTTATAAAATAGAAAGAAACACTTGAAAATAAGATATTTAATATATTTTATAAACTTTTTCTATGAATCATACTTTTCATTGTTGAACCCTGTTGTTTTCTAGGTCAAACATCATTTCCTGAAAATGACCAATTTCACCACAGTGACTGAGTTTCTCCTCACGGGCTTTGCTGAGAAGAGGGAGATAAGGCTTCTGCTCTCCCTGCTATTCCTTCTGATGTACCTGGCCACCCTCACAGGGAACATTCTTATCATCAGTGCCACCACAATTGACCAGAACCTTCACACGCCCATGTACTTCTTCCTCAGGAACCTGTCCATCTTAGACGTGTGCTGTGTTTCTGTCACTGCGCCCAACGCCTGTGTCAAATCTCTCACTAATAAGTGGGCCATCTCAGTGTCTGGATGTGCAACTCAGATATTCTTGGTCATTTATTTTTCATTTGTAGAAATAGCATTCCTCACACTCATGGCCCATGACTGCTATGTGGCCATCTGCCAGCCCCTCCACTACCCTGTCATCATGAACCACCAGTTCTGTTTGTGAATGACTCTATATTCCCTGCTCAGTGGTCTTATCTATGCAGGTGCACACACAGGTAATATATTTCAGCTGCTCTCCTGTCAGTCCAATGTGGTCCAACAGTTCTTCTGTGATGTCCCCTCTCTGCTTAACCTCTCCTGCTCTGACACCTTCAGAAATTTCCTCTTACTTATTATCTCTGCAGTTGTGGTTTGTGGTCACTCCTTTGTCTTTATCATCATGTCCTACATTCACATATTTTCCACTGTGCTGAAGTTTCCAACCAGAGACCGAGGCAAGGCCTTTTCCACGTGTGTCCCTCACATCCTGGTGGTGTCTGTCTTCCTCATTACTATAGTCTATGTGTACCGGAAGCCTTCAGTAACATCTGAAACCATCCAGGACATGATTCTTTCTGTATTTTATACCATAGTTCCTCCATTTTTGAATCCCATCATCTACAGTCTTAGAAACAATCAGGTAAAAGAAGCTATAAGAAAACTAATAGTTTTTTTCCCATAAAGTAAAAAATTTCCCTTTCAGTTTCATCCCAAAGTTGCTGAATGAGTCACAAATTTCTACACTACAACAGTCTTATTTGGTTTTACATGTTAGTTTGCTCACTATAAAATGATTCATTTAATATCTCTGTAATTACGGTTTTTTGAACATTACTCTTTCCATCTGTTATTTGAAATTAAAATTTTTCCACTGCTGGTTTTAATGAACAGGTATGATCAAAGATATTGATGAAATACTTAGGATTCACCAATTATTAATATTAATAAGGTCTCAAAGGACTCCTTAACAAGTTAAGTATGTATATATACTATAGGTTCTATTATCTGATAAATTTCAAAAAAATATGAAATACATGTATACTGTCTTCTGTGATAGGAATTTATGTATTTTATAATTAAAAATTAAGTCTAACAAATTATAGTTCATGATATATGTGGAATTAAAACTAATGAATATCGGAAAGTGAAAAAGTATGTCCAAACAAAGACTAAGAGTAATGTGATTTAGCCTCCCAATTAATAGGAATGAAGAATGCCCTATTTGTTGACAGAAGCAATCATTAACCTTTCTTTGCTGCTTGCAGTTATTTTATTATACCATACTGAGAAGATGCACCATGCTGTGGGGATATAGGCAGTTGTGATATAGTGAGTCATAAGAAAAACATACTTAGTCATTCAGATGGTCAAGTAGGCATTTCCCAGCATATCTGGTTTTCATCCACAGCTCCTGAAGACACTTCAGAGGCTTAAAGGTGATGTTGCTGTCTTATTATATTAACGAAGGACTGTTGGACCCCAACCAAGGACTGTGGCCAGAGGTGGAATCAACCAATGGCCAGGGAGTTAGTCGATTATTTCTATGCACTGACACTCTCACAAAACCCATGAGAAGACAGCATCCCTCTCTGCATACCGCTTCTCTGTGGGAGGGGCTTCCATGTTTGGGGGCCAGAATGTGACCACAGGCCACCCAAGCTCCACAGAGATAATAGCTCCTTTATTCGGGACCTTGCCCTGTGTATCTCCTCATCTGACTGTTAGCTGTTATCCTCTATGGTGTCCTTTATTACATGGGTAAGTGTGTTTTGCTGAGTTCTGTGAGCTGCACTAGCAAATTAAAGCTAAGGGGGAAGACATTGGAACCTCCAGTCTGTATCCAGTTGTGAGGAGCACAGGTAACTGCTAGGGGCTTGCACCTGGCATATGGAGTGGAGGGGGTGGTGACAGTCTTGTGGGATGGAGCCCTTAACCTGGGAAATCTGGTGCTGTCTCCAGGCAGATAGCACCAGAATTGATTTGAGTTCTCAGACAACCTGCTGGTGTTCTAGAATAGTTTGGTGGTATGTGTGGAAGGCACACATACACACATTATAGTTGGGTATGGAAAAACAAAAGAACTCTACTATTATGTAAAAAAACCACATTTTTTCCTTTTTTGCCTTCTGTCATATTTCTTATTTGTTATATATTTTTCTGACTATTCCATTTCACACTTCTGCAAAGATGGTCCAAAGTTTAGTTTATTTTGCATGGTACAACAAAACTGTATCTGTACATGAAGCCTAATATCTTTTGTAAAATATCAGGAATTGAATTTTATTCTTTAGTGCATTAAATATTATAATAAGCAGGAGAACGCTCTATTTCATTGCACAGGAAAATAATTAAATGCCCTAAAATGGGTAATTATATATATATATATATATATATATATATATTTAAAGTCTACCAATGAAGAGAACATTTGCATGAAATAATTTATTGAATGAACATCTGAGAGCATTCAGAGATACTGAGTATAAAAATGAATAATTTTGGGTGCCCACTGAGTATACAAATGAATAAATTTGATTGTGCCTAACTAGCCACAACCCGGGATGAAATACAATATAATAGTATGAATGTTGGATAAGACAACTCCAATTTCTGTGTATCTAAAAACCCTTCAGGTAGTTTGTATAGGGTTTGAGGATCTGCAGATACTTAAAATTCTGGTTTTTTATTTGGTTCAGCTGGATACAACTTGTAAAGAAATATGGAATAATGCAGTATCTTCAAAGAAATGCTTCATTATGTATATATTTTATTCATTTCAACCTTCTTTTGGTTGTCCATTTTTGGGTTTGGTGATGGTGATAGGATATCCATATAAATATCAGTAAATAATGACGTTTAAAAAATATACCTTCTTGTTTTTACATGGCATTCTCAAAGGATCCCATTATGTGACAGTGTGTGTTTGAGTGTGCATATATATGGGAGTGTGAGTGTGGTGTGTGTATGTCCATAAATCCCCCATTATACTTTCTGTTGTAGGCTCCTATGACATAAGAACTGACAGGGTGACGGCTGTGTCACTGCACTAAAACCCTGTTTACAATGTACTTGACAACAAGGATCCAGAACAATAAACACACTTGTGATGTGTCCTTAACCTTTCTTCCTTATTCAAGCGCCAATTATGGGAAAAAGTTATATGGGATGTTTGCTGCTGTGATCAACCTATTGACATGTTCTTTAATATTTTACATAGAAACTATGGGAGAAGAGATATCAGCCCACACATATGTGCCAAGATATTTGATCAGTTATAACATGGCATTTCTGTTCACTAGCCATTTTACAGCAAGCAAATTTTTATTAAGTACACATAAACAAAATTCTAGTTCTTTGTAAAATTGTGGTAAAGTAGGTATAACATAAGATTTATGATATTAGCCATTTTAAGTGCACAGTTTATTAGTGTTAGATTCAGATCATTGTGCAATCTCAAGAATTATTTCATCTTGCAAAACTGAAACTCTACACACATTTAAGCAACTCCTCTTTATTTTCCCTTCCTTCTGTACTTGGAAACCACCATGCTACCTTTGTATCCATGAAATTAACTACTCTGATTATTCTACATGAGAGATTTATCTATATGATTTGACATTTTGTGACTGGCTTACTTCACTTAGCATAATGTCCTTGAGGTACATCCATGTTGTAATGAAAGTCAGAATTTCCCTCCTTTTCAAGGATGAATATTTATTGTATGTATATACCATGATTTGCATATTAATATATCTAAAAAATGCAGGGGTTACTTCTACCTTTTGGTTGTATTCTTGTTTTAATTAAATGTGGCTAAGAATTAGGAATGTGACATCCAGCAAAAAAGATGGTGGATTAAGTAATCCAGGCAGAAACCACCTCCCACACACACACTCCAAGGAAGCAACTACAGAAAACAACTAGCCCTGAAAATGACCTGAAGACTACAGAACAGACCACCTATACCTGGGGAAGAAGAAACCACATACAGAAGAATAAAGTTGCAGAGCTGCAATTAATCAAGACCCAAGCTCTTCCCCCATCCCAGCCCATAAGCAGGAGGCAGAGGAATGGATCATGGAGGGGATAAGCACCCCTGGCTCTGGAGTCCTGCTCTGGGAATTAGAGTCCACATTGCACTGAGCTTTGCCTTTAATACGGGAAAGGCTGGTGTCTCAGGTGGTGACCTAGGAAACAGTTTGGCCCTCGGCCCCACCCCCACCCTCTCCTGACACCTCCTCCATCATCTTCGGGACTGAAGTCATGGCTCTCTCCTCCCCCTCCCCCACAGGCTCCTGCCACACAGATTCTCCAGCTGCCTCTACCCTTGCATCTAATATATCTTCCAGAAGCATGACCCATCTTCTCAATAACTGTCTCTCTTTCTTAAGGGCATCCCATAGGTCATCACCGAACTCTTTCAAATGACACTGAAGTGTGTCTGTCTCCTGCTGAAGTCCCTCTCTCTCCTCTATAACACTTTCCACCATCTTGAGGAGAAGACATCCCAAAATCCCAGCTGCTACACAGCAACTCAGGGCCTCTAAGCAGCCTTCTATTTCACAGGGTGGGGGGGTTAATTCCACAGCTTCTGGTGTCTTCACCCTTCCCCAGTTCTGGAGAAGCCCCACCCCTCTAAGAGGTGCTTTAACCAGACCATTTCCCCACTTGGGGCTCACCAATAGGAATCCCCACAGACAGTGGGCTCCCTAGTGAAGCTGCACCCTCTACTGCTGCAGCCACTGGGGCCTCCCCACCATGCCCAGAGGCACCCTGCCGAAGCATCACACCAATGTAGACAGATTTTGGATTCAGAGGTCCTGCCAACTACTTCCAGATGTAACTCCAGGTGGGGGGTGAATACCAAGCCAAAATACCTTTGAAACTGAAATCAGTTAAAGGGAGAATTAAAGTGGGAGAAACCCATTTATTTCTTACAAGCAGTCATTCCACATCTCCTGTGATCCAGCTGCAGAAGAACAGACCCCACCCAACCTCTTTGGTGCAGATATGCCATTGCTCACCTTTGTAATTACCTTTTGATATGGAGATGGCCTATTTCTCTCCATCACTTGGGAACACCTATTGATAAGGAGATGTACTAAAGCCAGGCAAGAGATTCTGGAAATATTGCAGTTTTACCCACACACACACCCACCACCTGCTTGGCAGGAATGTCAGAATGTTACTGGGAAGAGATGTCAGTGTGGGGAAGGTGTGCAGGGGAGTGTGTGGGTCTAGGTGGTCAGGCAGGGAGATGATGTATCTGCAGATGGCTCCCACAAGCACCTGACAGTTGGTTTGTGAGAGGATTCTGAAAACATCATCCACCTGCTCTTTCTTTTCAGAAAGAGCTCTCTCTGACTCATCTGTATTGAGTCTCAAATGGACTGAGAGAACATGCCTGTCCTCCACAAGCAACAGGAGTCTCAGACTCCCAGAGGGTCCCAAATCTCCCTGGTGTCCATCCCTATTAGTCACGAAAGCCCAGTGCAATGTGGACTCATCTTCCAGGAGCAGGTCTCCACGGCCAGGTGTGCCAGTTTCCCAAGCATGTTTGACCTACTCACTCTATTCCTCTGCTTCCTGCTTTAGGGCTGGGATGGGGGAAGGGCCTGGGTCCTGAGAGATAATGGCTCTGCTCCATACCCTTGTCTGTGTGCTCTCTTCTTCACCAGGTGTAGTCGGTTTGTTCTGCAGTCTCCAGGTCATTGTCAGGCTCATCTGGAGTTGCTTCCTTGGTGTGTACGTGGGATGAGGTTTTCACTTTGCCCTTCTGCTCTGCCATCTTTTCATGGAATTCCGTGGGAATAGTGAGCTGCTTGGTAGGTATAAAGTGTAAGTTATTCTAGCTGGAAATTGTTCTGGAGATGGATAGCAGTGATGGTTGCAAAAGAATGTGAATATACTTAGTGACAAAAATACTCTGCACTCAAAAATAGTTATAATTGAACATTTTACATTCTGTAAAGTTTGAAACAATAAAAATAATTTAAAAGTAAAGTGTTCCAGTCACACACTTACATTTTCATTATGCTCCACAAAAGTTGCTTTTAACCAAACAGTTCTCCTCTTTGTTTAACATTGGCTAGAGAACAAAGGCAAATTGTGATCGGTAGTAGGGATATATAGACTTAAATATACTAGTTTAAGATTATGACTTCCCACCCAATGAGAGACTAAATGAGGACCATATAGGCCATCAAAGTCACCACACAGCATCTGCAAACATTGTCTCTTCTCTAAAGTCTCTGCAATAATAGTACCCAAAAATTTCCTCCTGAAATAATATACTTCTGACTTCTAGGAAACATACTGAAAAAAATCTCTCAAATTTCCTTTCCTGTGATATACAAAGCTGAACTATCAAGGAAAAATAGATTGCTATGAAATTTAAATCTTTAATAATAACTTGAAAGAAGTTATGAATTGCTTTCAATACATAAAGTCCTCAGTTACACTGAAATTCTCAATGAATTCCACTGAGTATGAACTACATAGTCCATATTCTTAGAACACAGTCAGGTAAACAAGCAAACAACCAAAAGGCAGAAGTGAGCAGTGTTTCCACTGACAGAATAATGGGTGAGCAAAATGTGTTATGTGCATACAATACAATATTATTCAGCCTTAAAAAGTGAATTCTAACACGTCCAACATGGATGAACCTTGAGGACATGGATAAGTGTAATTTATATTAACTACTCAGAGTAGTCAAATTCATAGAGACAAAAATCAGAATGGGCGTTGCCAGGGACAGAGGGCAGGTGGAAGTGGAGAAGAGTGGTTTAGTGGGTACAGAATATCATGTTTGCAAGATGAATAAGTTTTGGAAACTGGTTGCACAATAATGTGAATCTAATTAACACTGCTCAACTGTACACTGAAAAACAGCTAATATTTAACATTTTAAGTTATATATATTTCCACACACATCTTAAACACTAGCAGTCTATTTCTTTGTACAAACTCACAAAAAATTCCTGGATTCAAAGTGACTGGGCAATAGAAATACCACAAGTTATTTTCTGACCAAATATGCTGGCACACGCGTGTTGGCTGATATCTCATGCAGCTTAAAGCCCTATATAGAAATTTAAAGAACATGCAGACTGGGTTCCAGCAATAGGAAATGAGAGCACATGATATCTATTTTCATAGTTTGGATCTCACTAATAGGAGGGTGGCTAAGAGACCCTCTGCCAGCTTTAGTGTGCTGTTTCCAGGCTTTTAATGGAGTGGCACAGCCACCCTCCTGTCTGCTCTTACATCCAATCATTCTACAAAGAAAAACAACATTGAATAATTTCAAGCACGCACATACACACAGTGCAATACACAAAACCCACATACATGCAATGGTGTCCAATGATAAACCTGCATCAAAACAAATGGTGATGCAAATCAGAAACTTCATAATTTTCCTGTTCTTTGTATGCTCATCACATCAGCCAAAAAAGTGTATAGACCTATACATAAAAATGTGCTTCCCTGAGAGATACTCTATCTTATCATTATATTTTATCACTGCCAGTATCTATCTGAAGAAGATAAAGGACCATTAATTCTGAATTACTTCAGGACCCCAGTCCCCGCACAGCCTGTCTGAAGCTTCTGTCCTTCAGACCCAATAGCGGAAGCCTTAGTCATTCGGCTCTATCCAGGGTAATGGTTAAATAGCATAAGCACCTTGAGTGACTCATTTTTACCACTCAACAGGTCTGAACTCTCCTTATTAGCTGAAAATAATTATTCCATTGTCAAAATTTTTTCTGACTGGTAAGTTTTAAATATATATTTATGAGTTGTTCCCATGTGTTTAATATATTTAAATTTTTATTCTGTGTAATGAAGTCATTTCATAATTTTTTTCCATCACTTGAAGTGTTGAAGAATTAAATTTATTTTATGAAATTGGCATTTCTTATGTCACATAATTTTCTATGAATTGGCTTTTTTCTTATGTGTTTCTTATATCAAATTTCTTACATAAAATGATCGTGAGCATGCACCAAAGTGTATATTAATTAGTGGGGCAAAAGTTGGTGAGAGTTTTGATAAAGAAAAATTTAGGGAAATTTAACTTGTCCATTCAAGTTAAAATATTTACCAAGATTTTAAGCTGCATGTTCATGTGATGGCCTACACAAACTAAATGTAGGGTCAACACTGATTAAAGACAATGCCATGTTTCCAGACTTGTCAGACATTGCCCCATATATGAAAACTATATGCCAAGTAATAAATCAGAGAAAGAGAGAAAAAGAACCTTGAACTATAGCCCAGGAGCAAGATAGAACCTGTGAATGGGTTATTCAGCATAGAATTGCTAAAATAACTGTAAACCAAACTCATTCAAGGGAGTTAAAAGTGCACCCTATCAACAAAAGGACATCCCTCAATCAAGTAAACAAACTGGCTAAAATGAATGCCATTTAGTTCTCTTTCCAGACTTACTTTATTCACTTTCAAAATATATCACATATGAGTTATCCTCCCTACATATTGAAGATTATTATTTATTAGGGATTTAATTTTTTAAATTTCTACAGACATAAATTTCTATGATTGAGTAGTGTGTAGATTTATTTTGTATTTCATTACATAAATTCAAACAGGGCTTGTTAGTTATCCCAATATTTGATTTAGGCATTCTTTTGAGGTATTACTGACACTGTTAATATTTGATGAAACACAAATACATATAATTTTAAATAATTCCCCTCAAATATATTCAATGATATCTATGTATTAAAACAGATAGTTCTTAAATGTTTTTCTGGAGGCTAGGTGGAAAGGTTAATGGAAAACACAAAATGAGTATTTTACAGGTTAATAACTCAGATATCAATAGAGATACTTCGGAGAAAGCAGTCTAATATGTAAAACCTATACCAGCAGTTATTTTATAGAAGTTTGGATCTGATCTCAGTGACTTTGGGATAAACTTGAAATGAATGTGTATTAATTACCTGAATAAGATTTTCTAAAGATTACTTTCCTTACAGCTTCCTTTATTTGAGTATTTCTAAGACTGTAAATAACAGGATTCAGGAATGGAGGAAAAGTTGAATAAAATACAGAAAGAATCACTCCCTGGATATTTTCAGAGGTTACTGAAGGTGTTAGGTACACATAGATGACAGAAATGAGGAACATGGACACGACGAGGATGTGAGGGACACAGGTGGAGAAGGCCTTGCCTCGTTCTCTGATTGGGAACTTCATCACAGTGGAAAATATGTAAATATATGACATGGTGATAAAAACAAAGGAGCCACCACCAACCAAAATGGCAGAAACAATAAGTAAGAGGAAATTGTTGAAGGTGTCAGAGCAGGAGAGCCTCAGCAGAGAGGGGATGTCACAGAAGAACTGGTGGACCACGTTGGACTGACAGAAGGACAGCCGGAATGTGTTCCCTGTGTGCACACCTGCATAGATGAGGCCACTGAGCAGGGAGACCAGTGTTGTCCAGACACAGAACTGGTGGTTCATGATGACAGGGTAGAGGAGGGGCTGGCAGATGGCCACATAGCGGTCACGGGCCATGATGGTGAGGAAGAGAAGCTCCACAAATGCACAATAAATGATCAGGAAGATCTGAGCTGCACAGCCAGCCACTGAAATGGCCCTGTTGTCAGTGAGGGAGTTGACACAGGCTTTGGGGACAGTGACAGAAACGTAGCACATGTCTAAGATGGACAGGTTCCTGAGGAAGAAGTACATGGGCTTGTGAAGGCTCTGGTCGAGTGTGGTGGCAGAGACGATGAGGAGATTCCCTAACAGGGTGGCCAAGTACATCAGTAGGAATAACACGGAGAGCAGGAGCCTCAGCTGCCGCTTATCAGCAAAGCCCATGAGGAGAAACTCAGTCACCATGGACGAATTGGCCATTTTCCAGAAATTCTGATTGACCTATAAAGCAAAAGGAGTAAACCATGAAACACACGATTGCTAAAAACGGTTTAGGACATCACCTTCAATATTTTCCCTGAAAGGGTTTTTCTTCTCATTCAAAAAATTGTCCTCCAAGTGTAGGAAAGTTCCATCATTAGTCTTGGTCTCCTCAGCTTATCACCATTACTGAGTAGTTAACATGGAATGTGGCACAGGCAGAACTGCTGAGTCCCACTGTTGCGTTATGACGTGTAGTGCTCTTACGGTGCTCAGCAATAACCAGCGCATGAGGTTTAAATTTTATGTGATGTTTTTATTGAAATACAGTTGATACACAAGATTGTATTGGCTTCAGTTGTGCAACATAGTGACTTGACAGCTACCTACATTATTAAATGTCACTCCGATACCTGTACTGAATGTATCACTAGGAGTTGGTCACTTACACTCAGCCTGGACATTGATGTGCAGTTGAGGTTTAGCTCATGTTTTTTGAAAATGTGGTCTATGGGTCATTCAGAGAACCTAGTTGTTTCAAAATATGCTTCAAATATGAGCACAGAATTGCTCTGAAGAATTTTCCTGCTCTTTAAATCGATTTTACCTGTACTATGATATCATTATATGTTATTAGCACAATTGTCTTTTATATTTCAAGTATAATTTTTCTAGAAAAGCATTTAATATTTTAAGATTCACTCAGCAAAAACTTGGAAAATTAAAATTGTCTTCACTATGATTGTTTCAAGCAGTACCATTCATGTGAATTTATGCTAGGACAGAATTCTATGGGTTTTGTGAGGAAGTAAACTCAAATTTTATTGTGATACATTTTGTAAATGGTTTGTACTCCTACACAAAGTAGAGTAAATATTTTAAAATTCTATATGGTTGTAATAAAACAGTGAGTTATTTTTCCATGTTTATATTTTGGATGTAATTTTCAACTTTGGAATTCAATTTATTATGCAATTACATTGCCATCAGAATTTATAAACAATTTTGACACTGATCACACAAAGAAAGTAACCTATCAAATAACAATAATATGGAAATTTTGTATTCTCACAGGACTGTGAATAATCTATTGTGTTATTTCCTCTGCTCTTCCAAAGCATTCCCCCATTCAGAATCTGTGAACATTAAACACATTAATTGCTTTTCTCATTAGTATTTCTATAGCATTTCTGGAATTGCACCTGTTCTCCAAGTTTGTGATAAGTGTAGCCATTACATTGTATTTAACAACCAAAGTCTGAAATTCAAATAACTTTGAAAAAATCATACCCCATCTTATTTATGGACCATTTTCCTTTTGCTCCCTTATGACATCAGAACTCTCATCTTGGTGACCTTGTTAATTCATAATGTACCCAGAAATTCGTGTGCATTTAGATTCAAGTACATACATCATAGTTGATAAAAAATGAATTTCAGATACTTCATTGTCTACTAACATTACACTCAATAATTATTTACAGATAAAAAATCTCTGAGGGATTACATCATTTATCAACCACCTTAAATTAATTCATTCTCGTATAGATCTAAAATAATGAAACTCTTTCCAACATGTGCTAAGTACAAGCTAAGGTCTTAATATATTTTTTTAACTGATTACCCACAGCCAGCTATTACTTGTACAGTCTTTTTAATGAAAGAAGGAAAGTGGTACATTTTTAGGTCTTTGATTCCAGTTAGGTTAAAATATAATACTTAAAATTACAAATCAATTTTTAAAAATTCATTAAAAAATGGGTCCTAAAAATAGTAGAAATTTTATAAGAATATTCCCTTTTCTTTATCTAAAACAGTAGAGTCAAGATATGTATTTAAAACATGAAAGTTATCATGGATACAGAGATATTTTATTTATTTTTTTCTCTAAACCACCTATTGTTTGTTTCTCTCAAAAAGAAGTTAGGAAATTGTCAGTTAACATTAACTGATTGAACTTTTATGATGAACTGTTTTGTTTATGTGGGAAAATTATTATTATGATATGAAATGCTTTTCTTCATTTGACTCTATTTTTCTTGCAAAATTATCATAGGGACACATTATAGAGTTTGAAGCCGAAGTCTAATGTAAGAGTGAACTTTGAAGAAAGAAATACGTAAACAATGATAGTAGGGCAGACACCAATTATTTCAACAAATAAATGAATTTAGTATTATTTTGCAAAACTGTCACTTAGAAAAGGCATATTACTACTGGCATTTTTAAAAATTAACCATAAATATTTTAGATTAAGTTTGAACTAAAAGCACCTGAAATATGAGGTATGAAAGTCAATGGAGCAAAATTTGCAAGTGAAAAAATATTGTGGATTAAAAAAAGATTAAGTAGAAATGAGAGATACATAAATAAAAAGGTAGATTAGAATATCTTCACATTCCAGAAATATTAACAGAAATGTTTAAAGTGCTTTCCTCTTTGAAAAATTTGTAGGGGTTTAGGACTTACACTTTTAATAATGTGTTGTTATTTTTAAATAATGAAATGTACACTACTTATCCTCAAAATTTTAAAATATTATTGCAGTTGAGAAATTACAAATTATAATTAATTTTTAAATTAAAATCCATAGTAAGATTAACGAATTAGTGTTATTTATTAAAACATTGAGAAATATGGAAGCAATTATATTTTGAAATTTTAAAAGTGTTCTTGAGGGTTGTACCTTCATATGTGCATATATTTCAAATTGTTTCTATTAATATATATATGCAGCTTTATGAGTTATTCATTTTGTTTCAATGGATTTCCCAGTTTCAGTATCACAAATATTATCAATCCACGGCACATATATATGTCCTACAATTAATGACTCACATTATAACGTGACATATCATTTTCTAAATTAACATATGAGAGACAATGCACCTACTATCATGAGTAAATATAACTGAATGGCCTAAAAATTATGAATTAAACATAGGCAGATAAGTAAACAAAGGGAATGAAAACTTTGTGAATGTCTGGCAAAATTAGATGAGTGGTGATACTAAATTTTTCTAAGTGGGTGACAAATTGATATTGGACAATAGTAATAATATTTAATATGTCTAGATTCTCTGATGAATGAACCTTAAATAGCAAGCACTAATTGTACACTATGGTTATTTTATAGGTATCAATATATATAATTACAGTGTATGTGGTAGTACTTTATGTCCAAATTAATCACATGGTGAAATTACTACTTATGCACATATCCATCATGTAGTGTTTAAATTTAATTATAATATTTGGGTTGTTATGTACAGTAATTCAAATTTTAAATTAGAGTCCATGTGCTATCTTTCTTAGCAGCCTATTAATGTATTGGGATAAATTTAATTGAAGTAAAAAAATAAGCACTATGAATTATTTTCATTAAATAATGAAAGTCCAAACAAGCAACTTAATATGAGTTTCCCAGTAGTAGTCAAACATAGTTTAAAAATTCAAAGATAGAAATTTAACAACATAAAATCTGATCCTGTTTAATAGCTCTTTAGCTTGTTCAATCTATTTCATATACTTCAATATCATGTACCTTTTTTTGAAATGAGTACTGCATGATTTTATTGATTTTTCAAAAGTTGTGTCTTACCCATAATAGAAAGTCAAAAAGAAAACCCTGAGCAAAACCCTGAAAAAACATCCTCATTTATTGAAAAGTCCTTACCTCATAGTTGATAAAAAAGAAGCCAACCCTATAGAATAATTTCTGAAGTATTAAGTAATGTTTTAATACAGTATTTTTTTCATTTAGCTATATAGATATAGATATAAACCAACTTCCACGTGTTTATAGACATCTAAATATTGATGTTTTTCTTAGTCTCTGGAACTTCTTTAATACTAGTCTGGTTATTTCCAATTATGGCAAATAAATTCTGAAAATATTGATTTTGAATCAATAGTGACAGCATAAAGAATTATCAGTCCTTCTTATTCTTATATTTCATATTATTCTGTCATACACATACACTGTAGTTTTACAAAGTAACACAAAGGTTATAAAAAGCTGATGCAAATTCCCTGTGCTTGCTATTTTATTGAAAGAATTAACTTTTCATTACTGGGTTGGCTTATTCCTTTAATGAGATTATTGATCATCATACAGACTAAAATATCTCGGTCCACTGCACTGATACACTAGCAGTACTCTCTATTCAAACCCATCTGCATTTCTAAAACCAAAATGGAATTCCAAAGTGAAGAAAAAGATCACAGGAAAATCAGATTACAAAAGGGAAGGAAAGAAGGTGGGAAGATATTTCAATAGTAACCACAACCTACTTACTCCTGAATAGAGTATTCCTCAAATCCTGAAGGAATAAAAATGTTTCTTCATTCTAAATCACAGTCTTAAAGATGGCTTGACCGAACTTTCCTCTGCAGAAAGGACTTGAGAACTTCTTAGATGAAGAAAGCATAATTTTTCAGTTGTGGAAGGGGCTGATCATGTTGCGCTTTATCTAAAAATGTGGACAACTTTAAAGCTCCCTGATGCTTTAAAGCCATGGAGAGCATAAACCTACGAATCCGTAATAGTCTGTTTCCCAAGGGTGATTCCCAGCAGGTAACGATCTCCACAGCGCAGGTCAGTGGGGCTAATTACAGCAGGCCGTGTACAAGAAACTCAGAGATAATATTATGTATTCCAAGGGGCCCACATGACTTGTATGCCTTGACCTGGATGAGTGACATGACCTCAATGATTGTATCTGTAAAATACAGTTAACTCATTTCAGTGCTAATCAGTTTTTAGAGGAATTATGAGGACTTGGGCAAGGATCCAGCTGAGCTGGAGAGAGAGCTGAGCAGCCAGGTGTGAAGAAGTCCTTTAAACTACAAGCCAAAAAGCAAAGTATGAGGCAAGGCTTTGTCACTCACTGTGAGTGGACATTTCCCTGCCTGGGTGGCCCCCTGGTCATGGTAAAATGGATCAGCACATATGTGCAGTGCATACTAGGACTGGGAGCTGGAAAGAAAAGTCTCTTTCAGTATAATGGGCCTGCAGCCAGTGGGTGTAAGAGAAGGGAGGGCTGGTGTTAGGAAATATGAGCCACAGTGCAAAGAGCTGTCTTGAAGATGTTGTGCCCCCCTTCCCATAAGAAGATTCGGTAAAGGTCCCTAAAGAAGCCTCCTCTGAAAACGCCAGGTAAAGGGATCTCTGCAGGAAAGCATTTGGCCAAAATGTGGAAATTCATGGAAAAGCAAAATTCATGGAAAAGCATGGCCAGCCCAGCAGGCATGAGTCACTCCCACAAGCCCCTTCCTGGAAGGCAGTGTTTCTTTGTGCCATGCTGGTGTGAGGGCAGCAACTTTTCCCAGGGGGGCCTGCCAGGTGGAGCTTTGTAATTGTCTATGGCTTCCTTGGCAGATCACATGTAGGTGTTTGAGCAGGAGCCTGACTTCAAAACTACTGGCAGACATCCATTTGAAACACAAAATTCTCAATCATAATATAAGTTGGTCACGGGCATGAAAGCGTGACATGGAGAACATAGTCAATGGTTCTCTAACATCCTCTGTGCCTACAGATAGTCACTGCACTATGGGGGAGGATTCAATAATAATGTAACTATTAATCACTGTGATGTATACTTGAAACCAGTATAATATTGTATATCAGCTGTACTTCAAAATACTCTTAACAATAAATAAATAAATAAAGGTAGTAAAATATATTCACAAGGAAAGTAGATACGTATTATAGTCCAGTATAACCTAGAGATAAACGGTGTAACTCCCTGCAGACATTTTGCCAAGGCTTACAAAATGAAATTGAGCAATTTGTTTTTTTCTGATCTCAGTCTTAAATTTTCTTAACTGTTTAATTGTTAAGTAAGGCTCTTATGGAAAATAAATAAGTTAAAATTCATAAATTATAATTAACAATCATTATCAAGCAAGCAATTATTTTGAAGTATTAACATGATATCATAGATTAATATTCATACACTATTAGGGGTTGGTATTATTGTTCACATATGTTGTGAAATTTAGGAAACAAGGCTCTGATTTCATGTCTTTTGCATTCCAATGCTCGCTCCAGTTTAGCTTCTGATTTATGTACTTCCTCAATTTTACTTGTTTACAGAAAAATACACAATTTTAACCAAACTACAACTTCCAGACTTGTAGAGATAATTGTACATACTATTGAAATAAGTTCAATATTTTAGTATATTACTCTATGAATCCAGTAAATCAAGTTGACAGAAATAGAAAAAAAGTAAAAAAAATTATAACAGTGAAGTTATCAATTTTGATGTTTTTCATATATAGAGTGAGAGCTTGAGAGAATAGTCTGAATGTGGCCGACTGAGTGTTACGTTCATGCAGGCCGCCAACGTGCTCATGAAGACAACAGTCCGTTTCTGAAGATGTGCCCGGTGATGCCCATCCTCATACCTTACCCCGAGATCTCAGCCTCATGTGTGCCCGCGCCTTAGGTTACAGAGCTTCACAATGTCGTCCTTGCCAAGAAGGTAGTAAATTTCATCAGAATTTCTGACAAGCTGAAACAAAGAAGAATGGACATCGGCTGACCCCCAGGACTCAGACACTTATGTGACAAGCTGGAAAATCTTTCCAGATCTACGAATAATAGGCCTTGGTTAACAACAATGAAGCCTGAACTCATTCCACTTAAACTTGCTCGTCCCCTGGTCCTCGTCGTGACGATAGAGAATGACGCATCCTCAGCAGCCCTGCCATTCCGAGATGTTCCCCAGAAGCTAACTTCTCAATAATTACTTTTCATTATCAGGTGTTCTCTTGCTCCAGTTTAAAAATACATGATTTCTCCCTTACATTTAGGCTGTATTTTATATTTCATATGGGATACTTCAGGTTATCTTAAGGTGATGTAGGTAAAAACAGAAACTGTGGATCCCTTTATGATTATTCCATAACCAATAATATCTTATCAGTATTAATTTGAAGTTTCTGTTGAATACTAAATAGAGTTGAATTCAAACAATCAATTTTAAGGGGGAAAAATAGTGTTCTCTTTGGCAGCTGATTATTTAGTTTTGTTTAATTTGCCTGATAATTGAATAGATTATAATATTATGGGTTTTTTTTAAAGAAAATATTCTAGATAAACCAAAAATTCCAAAAAGGGCAGATAGTAATCAAAGCACAAATGTTTCAGTTAGTGAAAATGTCTTTACATGTTCTTGGAAGGAAGGGAAGCCAGTCCCAAAGAATATTCTAAAGTAGTCAATTTTTAAATTTGTATACAAAATGAGGATGTTTGGGGATACATCCCAATTTAACTTTATATTATTATTTTGGCATAATGGTGATATTCTCCTTAGTTCCTTTGTCATGCACAGTGCTGTGAATTTTCCAAATATGCAGTAAATAAAGGAAATTTGAAAATAAGAATTTTGAATCAATAGAAACAGCACAAAGAAAAGTTATCACCACGCTTCATTTTCTAAGTTGGAATTCAGTCTACCACGCAGCCTGATATTTCTATTATGGCATTTCATGACACAGAAATTACTGTAAAATGACCTATAATAATTCTCTGTGCCTACTAATGTCTTCAAATATTACATTATTCATTTATTTAATTAATGAAGTTATTGTTCAGTGAAAATATTAATTTGGTGTTGAATTAATATGTCTACCCATAATTTCAAATAAAATCTCACGTCCATTTGAGAAAATAAAAATCCATAGTGAATAAAAAATGTATGAGTAAATCATGGTACAAAGGAGACTGGAGGGGATGGGAGACCTTAAGAACAACAGCAACCAACCACAGATTACTCACTTTTGAAAATTGTAGTTTTCTTTTTTTAACTTGAAGGTTGTATTTTCTGACCTTGGAAAGAGGGGAACTAAGGCTTTTGCTGTTAGTGTCTCTAATCAAGGCCTTAAAGGTGGTTTAACCAAGTTTCCCTGTTCAGACCAGTTTTGAGAATGTCTTCTGGTGAACACAGCATCATTCTCATGACATGTAAACATGTCAGTCATGCTCTGCTTTATCCAAAAACGTGGCCTGACCATGTGACCATCACCACAGTCTCTGGGGATGCGGTCCTTTCTTCCCAATGAGAGCCCAGGCCCAGGGATGACTCTGAAGTCATCTCCAGAGTACAGGCAAAGGGGACCCAACTAAAACACAAAGAGTGGACACAAAATTAGAACAACTGGACATATTATCTGTGAATATGTGTACCTAATTATTAAATCAATGAACTAATGAGTTCATGAAAGAAATTGACCTTTACCATTCAAAGGGTTCATTCAGGGCATCTGTGTGGGTCTCAGACACAAGAGCCTATAACCCAAGGAGCTCGGATGGCGTGCATCGGCCCTGGCTTGGGCAGGCAGCATCACCCCCAAAGGTACAATAATGGCATTATTAGTACATTTATTTAAACATGTCATGTTCAGCTCTGAGAGAAACTGAAGGAAAGACTGGCAGTCCCCCTTTTGAAAACCCTAAATATTGTGAAATTTCCTCATAAGATATTCAGGTTTGAAATGATCGTCACATAGGCCATTATGCCTTATAGATTAATGGTGTCATTCCCTGGGACAGTTTTTCACCGGTTTCAAACACCAGGTCTCCCACCAGTTGTATGGGTTTAAATTTTTTTTTTCTAAGTCTGCATTTCTAGTAGTTGATTCAGGCTCTTATGGGAAGTGTCTGACATAAAATCTATACATGATGGGTAACTGAAATGAGAATGACCAAGTGTGAAGTATCCTCTAATATGTGTAGGCTGATGCTAGTTAAACTTTAGGGGATATTATTGTTCCTACCTTTAATGAGAATGAGACACAGGTTGTTTGAGGTCAGCAGGTCAGCTGAAGAGCAGAGAAGGGAAGGGAGCGGTGCTGGCTTTGGACCTGTACTTCTCCGACTCCAGCACTCACTTCCCCGCGGTCTCTGCCTTACCTCCTTCCCTGGTTTCATTCACTATGTGGAGGACCTGCATGCTTCAGTCAATCTCCAGTTACCGGAATGGCAGAGATGATTGGAGACATGTTAACATTTATCCCGTATTTTAATGCACTGCTCTGCTTATCCAGTAGGTTAAATTGGTGACAATAAGCCAATTGTTTAAAAGCTCATAACAATGCTTATTAAAGTTGACACATATTAAAGAGAGAGAAAGAGATTGAGAACAAATTCAAAATCTGGCAAATAAAAAAGATGTAGTCTATTTCTTTCAAATATCTCCATTTTCTTAAGAAGTATATAGATACATATGTATATATTATATATATGTATATATTCTCTGCATTCAACTATCATTCTTTTTCTGCTTTGCAATTTCTATCCATTGCCTCTCTACCCATCTTTCTATCATCTATTTATCTATATAGGTCAATCTGTAATCACTATCATCTTCCCTCCAGATTAGTAACTATTATTCAAGGCTTTTGGAAGGCTTTCCTTATTCTGTCCTACACAACATACCTCAAATGGCAAATTCTTACACAATCTTTTAAAATTTCCAATATATTGACTTATTGCTTTCTTTAATTTTGTCAGTTATGTTATACTCAAATCAGTCACAGAAATAAATTTTTATATTACATGTGAAAATTCATTCTTCTAAGAACATGAATTTAAAATGCTAAATAATTGTGATACTGAGAATTAAACCAGAATGTTTTATATTACTATACAAATCTCTGAAGACTTATAATATAAATAATTTATTCACTCAAGTAATGTTTATCCAGATACATGATATTGAGAGTAAAATGAATAATTTTTGGGTGTGGAAATGACTATTATTACAATTCCATGAGAAGGAAAAATCACCTTGAATAAATATACAGAGACTGAAAATTGAATAATTCACCTTTATTGATGAATTACTTTTATGTATTGTAATCGATCTGGTCACTTTTTTATTGAAGTATAGTTGTATACAACCTCACATTGATTCCAAGTATACAACACAGTGGTTTAATAGTTTCCCATATTGTTAAATCCTCACCAACTCTATTGTAGTTACTATCTGTCAACACAGGAAGATGTTAAAGTATCATTGGTAATACTTTTCAAGCTGTGCTACATCACATGACCAACATGTGTCATTGAGAGTTTCATGCTCTTTATCTCCCTCAGCCTCTCCAGTCACCCACACAAACCCTCCCCCATGGTAACCACCGGTCACTTCTCAGAGTCTATGAGTGCATTGGTCTTTTGTTTCTTTTGCTTTGTTTTTAAATTCCACATATAAGTAAACATACATGGTATTTGTGTTTCTCTGCCTGGCTTATTTCACTTAGCATAATACCCTCTAGATCCATCCATGTTGTCACAAATGGCAGGATTTCTTTCATTTTTATCACTGAACAATATTCCACTGTGTATAGGTACCACATCTCCTTCTTCCATTCATATATTGATGGACACTTTGGTTGCTTCCATATTTTGGCTATTTTAAATAATATGGCAATAAACATTGGGGTGCATATATCTTTTTGAATCAGGAATTTTTGTTCTCTTCAGATAAATTACTAGAAGTGAAATTACTGGGTCATATGGAATTTCTATAATGTGCTCTTTAGATTATATCATGTTAGATACATATGGATGTCCACTTGTGGACTTTCTAGATGATTGGATAATCAGAGACTGATTTATGTTTCATATGTCATTGATTATTCCTAATAATCATTTACATACATTTAGGCTTCTAACTTGTGTCCAGGATTGTCTTTTAATTGTGTCCTACCCATTTGTGCTCTGGAGATGATTACATGCCTGAAATTACCCTAGGGCCACCAGCTGCCACTGGATGGTGAGGACTATTCCCAGAGGCCCCTGGAAATGGCATGGGTATTTCCACATTTTTGAAGGAAGCAGAGTATGATTGACCTGTGGACAGAAGACTGGGGCTGTTCAGAATGTTGTGAATATATTCACAAACCTTGTTCTCATAGGATGTCAAAGCATTTTTAAGACCTTGAATTGGAGAAGCTAAGAAGAAAAAATGTCATTCCTCTCCACAGGCTGTCAGAAGTGAGTCCTTTGTGGCTACTGTTGTTGACTGTGATTTCCCATACCTATTTTTCTTCTTCATGTTATATTTTTCATCAAATCCTTCATCTCACATTTTCTCTTAGGTTTTGAAGAGAAATGGAAAAGGAAATGCGTAGACATTATTGAATGGTGTCAATCCAGTAAAACCCAATTTATTTATTTTCTGTAAAAGAAGTAAGAATTTCAGTAGAAGGAAAATCATTGAAGTCAATGATTTAATTAAATTAATGGTCAAACCATTTTTATGAAAATCAGCAGAGAACACAAGCACATAAACAAGCCTACAGCTCTAGGTGTAACCGCTATCCCCGGAGGTTTCAGTGGGCTTCGTGTCTGACCAGTGAAAATAAACCATGCCTGGTGATGGCTGTATCTGACAAGTTGCTTTTTTATTGCTGCTTTCAAAATAGTTATTTTGGTCTTATTTTAGACAATATGACTCTTCATGATGTCTGTGTGAATACCTCCTGATTATCAGCCTATTTTTGGGTTCCTTAATTAGTGAATCTGTATGTTAATTTCCCTCCCTAGATTTGGGAAATTTTCTGCGATTGTTTCTTTAAATAAGCTTTGTGTTGTTTTCTCCCTTTGCTCCCTCTGGATCTAAAAAAATATGCTTTTATTTCACTCAGTGATTTCCTACAAATAATATAGAATTAAAACAAAATTTTTGTTTGTTCTTTTGTTTGACTGATTAATTTCAAAATATGTGTCTTAGAGTTGACAGATTCTTTCTCTGGCTTGATTGTATCTGCTAGAGAAGCTGTCTATTAAATTTTTAGTTCAGTCATTGTATTGTGCAACTCCAGAATTTTTAAATGGTTTTTATACCTTTGTTGAACTTATCATCTTGTTAATGCATTTTTCTTGATTTTGTTTAATTGTCTATCAATATTCTCTTGTAGTGCAGTAATTTTCTTTAATATGATTATTTTTATTTCTTTTTAAGGCTATTCATAGATCTCCATTTCCTTGGAGTCAGCCACTGAAATATTATTTTGTTCTTGTGGTGGGGTTATGTTTCCATGATTCCTCATGGTCCTTGAAATCTTTTTTGCTTTTTTACATTTAAAGAATTAGTCAACTTTAGTCCACTTGTCTAGTCCTTGATTGACTTCAGGATAGAAAGATTTTTACCAGTCAGCCCTACTAGAAAAAGGTATCTAATTCCTTTTCAGTGGATATGAAATCTCCACTCCTATTTTTACTTATTGGGGTAGGGGTGGGGGTGCCAAGTTTTGTGTGCCTTCTTTCAACCCCGCATAGCCAGGTTGGGTACTAATATCCTTTAACTTACTTTCCTCAGGTCAGTGCCCTGTAAGATTTAAGATTGCATGTGTCCTCCAAATCACAGAATTGGGCTAGATGATGATATCTGTGTACTGTTGGAGCAAGCTTGTATGCCATGTGTTGGAGTGTATGCATGCCATCTGTGGAGGCTAACATGCCAATCATGGGGGCAACTATAAGCCCATTGAGGGGTTGCAAGTGAGTCCATCCATAGGATTCACAGGCAGGCCTCTTGAAAGTGTCCCTAACCAGTTTGTAATAACTCAAGCTGGTTTTTGAGATCTGTGAGATGGTTGCTGTAAATTCTCACCCCTTTTCCCTGTTTCCAACAGCCCAGAATATTCAGCCATGTTTATCATCTCAGTAATCTAGGTAAGTCAAAGAATAAGTGGACCTTTCATGCAATGATGTCCTGGGAGACTGGGGAAGCCATATTCTCACTCTGTTTTCCCTGTCCCCAGTGGAGTATTTTCAAGCCATGTGCATCTCTCTTTGTGCTGAGCTGTGTCCCCTCAGGGGAAGGGTGTCATGGGTAAAATGTAATTGTTCTTCTTAATCTATTCTATGTCTATATTCTTGGATTTCTTAGCTTGTTGAGGGTGCTAGAGTCTGTCCTATCTCTGGTAAAAACTACGTGGCTTATTCCCTTTATCTGAAGCCTTGGGAAGATGTCTTCATCAGGTGGCTTTGCCAAGACCTCCTTATGGAGGGGAAGGGGGCACCTGAAGACCCTTCCTTACTTAAACTCAATATTGCATATGTTTCTACTCCTAGCCTTTCATCCTTCAACAATCACATCAAACCAAGAGTCCATAAAATAATTTCATAAAGTGGATTTAATCCAATTATTTGACATTAGCAATGTTTTCTTACATTTCTGACAGGATTAATAATTGAGATTGCATTTGTATGTGTTTTTTAGATAAAAGTCTGAAACTAACATGAGTGTGTCTGACAGGAAAAATCCTAAACCATCTCCTATGAACTCCATTACCTGGTGTTATTCCATGATTTGGTTATATAATAAGTGAAGAAGATTGTGCATCTTTAATTAAGAACACTGAGTAATCTAAGGGAGATGACTTGGGATTGGAAAGAATCAGCTGGAAGTCTTTATGAGAGGATTTAGACCTTCATTGAGACAGATTCTCCATATGTTATTCAGTTGCATACAAATAAATTATTTCAACAACCACACGAGTTTGAAATATGACCACAAGCCTCAGATAAAACTGTACAGTACCAGCCTATACCTTGATCCTACATTGTGAATCTAGAGGAGAATATCAAGTTTAGCCATCCTGGGACTACTGACCAATTCAAACTATCACATAATAAATTATTGCTATTTAGAGGTGCTAAATTTGTGGTTATTTGTTAGGCAAAAAATAAGACTAACACATTGGGGATGTTGCAATAGGCATATATATACATATACATATACATATAATTTATATATAAACTTCAATACAAATTATTATGTATCATGGCTTAGCTATTATCATTACAACAATATGGATAGAAATTTCACATGTTATTTCTTGAAAATATGCAGACTACAGAAAACCAACATTTCTCAACTAAATGTATCACATTTTCATAGAATTGCAATATATCACCTGTATAAGGATCAGGATTTCTAAGGATGAAAAATCCAGACTTTGAGGATTCATACTCACATTTCAGTCTCCCATTTATAAGGCTGATGTGGGCATAAGAAGAAAATTTGGGGGCTTCCCAGTCCTTTGATGTACCTGAAGGAGGACAATGTCCACTAGATACAGTTCAGTACACCTATACCTCAATCTTTTCTCTATTCAGTTAAGACAAATTCATTTTCATAATGATCTCAAATTCATAGCTATAACATATAGCTATATAATGAGCTTACAAAAAATGATCAATTCAAATTACGATATTAGACTTTGTGGAATTCTCTTTTTTGCCAACATTAAATCTATGACATGTTAAAACACATACTAATTTTAATCAGCATAATCAAACTATGGAGTATTTTGATGGGGAAATACCTATAATTTGTTAACCAGTATAATTTTTGAAAAGACATAAACTATGTATTTTTGTTTGCTATAATACACATCCAAAAGCCATATAATGAAACTGACCATAAAAAATATGAAATATTTGAAAAATATGCAAATAGGTTTCAGTTTTTAAATCTTTCATTGTTGCCTATAAAGCTGCAAAAGTGTGTACATGTTAAGTACTAAATGATATTTGTGGAATACATAAATTTAAGCATAAATTTACACAAGTTAATACACAAATTTAATAAAGCAAAGAATCTGTTATAGAAAGCAAAGCATAAAGATTATTAAGGGATTCACTCTCCAGACGTGCCCCTCCCCAACACCGTCCTGAACGCCCTGTCCACTTCCTTGTTGCGAAGGCTGAGGGGATTCAGCACGGGGGTGAGGACTGTGTAGAAGGCTGACACTGTCTTGTCCTGGATGGGCCGCATGTATATAAACACGGCAGCTCCATAGTACATTCCCACGACCACAAGGTGGGAGGAGCAGGTGGCAAAAGCTTTGTGACGACTCTCCCCAGATCCCATGCAAATGACAGTCAGGAGAGCACGAGCATTGGAGGCAGTGATGACTGCTACGGGGAAGAGAAGCATAACACAGTATATGAATATCATTCTTTCAAACATCAATGTGTTAGCACATGAGAGTGTGAGAAGGGCAGGGGTATAGCAGAGAAAATGGGGTATTTCCTGGGCACCACAATAAGGGAAAGACAGTGTAACTGCAACTTAAATAACACCATCAAGAGAGCCAAGAATCCAAGAAGAAGCTGCCGTAAGACCACAAATATTCTGGCTCTTGGGAGCTGAGTACCATAATGGGTGGCAAAAGGCCACATAGTGGTCATAGGCCATTGCAGCCAACAGGGAACATTCGGCTCCAAGCAGGGAAACATATAAGAATATCTGGGCTCCACAGCTGGCCAGAGAGTTGGACTTGCTGTCTGACAAGTAGCTGAAGGCCATCTTGGGGACAGTGGTGCAGATGAGCATGAGGTCCATAAGGGACAGCTGGCTGAGCAGGAAGTACATGGGGCTGTGGAGGTGTGTGTCCAGGTAGATGAGGAGAATCGTGGCAGTGTTTCCCATGAAGGCCACTGAGAAGATGCCGAGGACCAGCGAGAAGTGGAAGATGTGGGTGGGGCTGTAATTGAAGATGCCCAGCAGGATGAAGTTGGAGTTGAAGGTCTGAGTCTCCCATGCCATGATGGGTATGCCCACTGTGGAGAGTACAACACGTGCAGAGTGGCCAAGATTGTGTCTTGGAAATATCAAGGATTTCCCACCTGGGTCACCACAACTACCCAATTGTCTAAGCATGGGGAGATTGATTCTCTGACCATTGATTTTTGTTTTGTTTTGTTCTTAGACTAGGAATATTTCATCTTATTTTTGGTTGAAGTATTTTTAAATATAAAATGCATTGTTAACATGCATAGTGAGTTAATAATAAAATAATGCAAATTTTATCATATCATATTATCAAGTTAGAGCAACAAGTCAATTCATATGAACAGTTTAGATCATTCCTTCAAATTACTTTGTGATCAGGAAAGACTCATGGTTTTCTGGGAAGTCAATGTCAACTCCATTATGTTTTCCATGCAACTCAGCATATCACGCAATAATGCAAGTACAAATACTGTTTGTCAAAGTGCAGAGCGAACCATGTACTCATATTAATGATTTAGGTTTAGTTAAATATTAGGTAAACAGAAGACATTGAGAAATCAACAATCAGAGGTCAATTAAGTCATAGTTATTCTAATAATGGTGATTTGTAGTTGAAGTAGTTCCTTGTCTATGAGACATGCCCTGTACCTTACTCCATCTCCAAAAATAGGGAGTCCATGAGGCAGTTAATATACATCATTTTGCTCATAAAGCAGGATAGAGTAGAGTGCAAGAACATGTTTACTTTGCCTGTTACAGATTATTTTAGCTTTGTGATTTTAGGCAATTAAATGCTCCCATCTTATTTTTCACTCTGCACTCTCTCTCTCTCTCTCTCTCTCTCTCTCTCTCTATATATATATATATATATATATATAGCATCTATTTATAGGATATTATTAAAACTAAAATAGATCATATTTATAAAGTGTGAATATTATTAGGAATATAGTTTTACCATATAAGCCTTTAAAAAATAATTACTATAGGAAGGGAAAGGTACTATTACTACTTTACATCTAGACTAGTTTATATAAAATTAATTTCTTCCATTTTCTTAACAAGACGTTTTAAGGACAATTATTTGGCTATATACTAATATATTTATAATTCTCTATTGTCACATCCATTCCTTTTCCTCTATTTACTTCCAACTGGAAGGGAAAAGATGCAGTTTTCCTTTCTCCTCTAATATCCTTTAAACAAAATTTGGACATAAGATGCCTCTTCCACCTTTGTGTCATAATCACTTATTCGTGTACATAACAACATTTCAGTTAAAACTCAGGTGTTCACTTCCTCCTAAATTTCTGATCAGTTACAAATTCTCTTTACCTAACCCTTTTTTACATTGATGATGCTTATCAAGAAACTCAACCACCACTACATGAATAAGTAAAACCTATGGTCCTTGAATTTTCAGCATTTTTTATTCTTCCACTTTTCTTATATACAATTGCTAATTCAATCTTTCTAAAACATTCTTCTAACCTTGTACTGTCTTACCATTATACAAACCACAGAAAATCCTTCAAACATTGCTGACTGCTGAAAGCTGCCTGTGATTTTTTCATGTTTCCTGATTGAAATTTATTGCCCAACAGAATATTACCCCATCACTTAGTATAATTTCAATCCTTGTATTTTCTATTCCAGTTTCACATGTTGTTATATTCATGTGGAATTCTGCCTTCCTATGTTTTGAAATATCAATAGTAATACTTTTGGAAAACCCAACATACACCAACTCATCTCCTGAGAATTTGACGCTTTTTCCCCTTGTACAAAGCAATGTCTCAATCAACTGTGCCCATCCTGGAATGACCCCACAGCAGCAGAGCCCACTTCCTTCAGCTTGGATCAGAAGTGCATGATGAACTGCTCTGTAAGTCAGGGTGCTAGGAGTGTTGCGAAAGCTGGGAAACCCCACTGACCATATACTTTGACCTGTATTTTGTTTTCTTGTTTATCTTTCTGTTCAACCAAGGCCATGTACTGGTGGCATTGAACCTCACTCCTATTCACAGACCTGGGATCATCTGAGGAACCTGTGTGCCATCCTGCAGGTTGTCCTTTGTCCAAACCTCAAAATCAAATCAAATTTCTTTGGAGTAGTTTTTAAAAGAGAAATTGCTTGAGGAAGTGTTATGATCATTTAACACTGTGATGTCCTTGTCCCCATTATTAGCTAATGATAACACCTGACTCTATAATTAGGCATCAGTTTTGTTCCTGAATGCTTTTCATGATCCTTATCTTAACAACAAGCTACAGAATGTCTTAAGTGTATGTCTCTTCACATTATGTACACATCTATAAAATTGTCCATTCACTTTTGTCCATAGTAGGACTTTCTGTAAGAACAGCACTGTGGAATAGGAGAACTGCCCGAGATTAGCTGATTGCTATTAATGGCAGAAGATCTTGATCAAGTTGAGTTGAGGAACAGTATTAAGTTGCTCATTCCCAGTGGGGAAATGCAATATTTACAATGTAGTAGGTAGAGAGGTTTAGCCTATATATTCTTGTGTTTTTTCCATGTTTAATTTTTCAAGGCGGACATGTATAGAAGAAAAAGTTTTATATCATATCATATCATATCATATCATATCATATCATATCATATCATATCATATCATATCATATCATATCATAACATGTAAGCCAATTGCATAAGCTCTCGTTCCTTTTACTGCCCTATCACAGGAAACTGCTGTGAATATTTCATGATTTTCAAGATGCTTATTTCTGAGCCAGTCACCTCAGGTTCCTACACATCAAACTCATGAAAGCAATGTCTTAGTGGAAGTCAGTTATGTGATATTAATAAGAATGTGTTTACTGATGAATATAATAGCATGAAAAATTAATATAGACACTAGAGCTGTGGACTTAAAAACATAATTCATGCTATTTGTATGCTTTATAAGTTGTACATAATTTATTAAAAGACTATCCAAACCATACATTCTCATCAAATCCTACACGGTTCAGAAATAACAAACTTTGTTCTCCAAATACTTAAAAAATAGTCTATCATATAATATTAGATAAAAAGTTAGTTCATGTTTGTAATAATTGTACTCACAGGCCACAGGGGGTGAGACATTCTTAGGAAAGGGTGTCTGGGAGCGCGGCCGTGCTGGCCGGGTCAAGGCCACTCCCACCCGCAGAGCATGAGACACAGCACGGGGGAAGGAAGGGCCGCCGGCACTGCGGGGAAGCCTCGGAGGAGCCCCGAGCACGGGAGAGGAGAGCGGGACGGGAGCGCGGGCTGGGTGCGCAGGGCGTCTCTGAGCCTACGTGGCTGCCCTGAGAGCTTCATTCTGTCAGCGGACACCTCACACTCCCACCTCCCACCAAAGGCAGAAAACAGTGTTTATAGATAAGATGGCATGCACCAACTGCCCTTGCTGAGACCTAGAAACTATTCACATGATCCATCTCTCGCCTTCAGACAGAATCTCCAAATCATCTCACAAAAGGATTGCTGGTGCCTTTTGGAACAGTTCATCTGTACTTCTAAAAATCCCTCTTATTTGCATTTGCACCTACTGATGTTATAGATAAGACTAACTTTCTATTCTCACTTCATCCAGCACACTACTATAGATTTTCTAAAAGCACCAAAAAAGTTAAATTCTCAATTGATTGAAATTATCTTCAGAACAATTCTCACTTCCTTACTGATCTTGTGGAGCACAAAAGAAAGTCATCAAACCTCTCTTTTAAGTCACCTGTCCTCCATTTCCCAATTCAAACCCCGTGCATTTCTTTCACAGGTCCCAAAGGTACGATACATAAATCTGAGCCTAGGCGTTTGCTCAGGAGGTTCTTTTTTCTCTGAATGTCCTTTCTCTTCCACGAACTTTTACCTTTGAAAATCATAGCTGTCCTTCAAGTTCCAACATACGTGAATCTTTTTTCATGCCTCTTCATTCTGCAGATAGCAATCACTGTCTATACTGAACTTAGAGAAGATATGTGGTCTCTGCCTCCATTCTGTACAAAGACTAACCTCATAGACCTTCAAATCAGACAAATCTGGGTTTGCAATCTTGCTCAACAGCATCTCCCGTGTCACCAGGCAGGTCAACTAAAGTTTTGTAGATTATTTTTGAATTCCCTCCACCTTTCACAGGGTTGTTGCAAAGACAGAACTAATTCCTTAAAATTACTCATCAAAGTATTTTGAAATTTTCAGCAGTGCATTACAGCCATTGCACACTCTGTTGTCACACCTTACTTGTTTTTATTTTTGTAATATTGCAATAAGACCCACTGCTATTCACCCATGATTATTTTTGAAAATATTCTGCTTTTTTAACTAGATCATTTGTTTCTGAATGGTAAACTAATATGCTTCCTTTAGATGCTCTTTATCAAAAAGGAGAGGTTTTCACAAAGATGGAGACCATAAGACTCCCATACCTGACTGGAGGCATGAACACATAGCATAGATCCACTGGGGAGTCTTGCACTGGTTCTTAATTGTGCATATTTTACGTTATCCTCGATCACCTTTATTTAGGATCATCACAGGTATCATGTAATATTCAAACAGATGTGAAAAATACAAGAGCACATTAATTTTACAGAGAATATGAAGGGAAACATTTCAGACCAACATAAAAATTACTTCCATAAATAAGTAATTTAAAATATCAAAATTCATTATATATATATATATATATATATATATATGTGTGTGTGTGTGTGTGTGTATACACACACACACACACACACACACACACACATATATGTTTTGGATAAAACATGTTTCCATTTGATTAAACTCCAGAATGCCTTACATATTTTACAATATCATCTTACCTTCTAGAGTTCTTAACAAGATATGACACTGCTTATACAGTAAACGAAAAACCTTTAAATTTCCAGAGAAAATAACTTCCACACATCTTTACTAAGTCAGATATGACTCAATTTTGCATTCCCTGCAGGGAATTCAGTTCCGTGTCTTCAATTACAGTAATGTGCATTATCATCCACTTCTTCTCCTAGGGCCTCATGTAGAATTAGTTTTCAACTTGAAAATATGAATTTTACTGATATGAAGAATCAATTAGAAAGTTCGGTCACCTTGATTCATAATGTAAACTCCCTCCACCTTTTCCTCTGTCTCCTGGCTCATTCATATGTTAATGACGTCATTTTCACTCTCCTTTTTAAATCACTCACATCACTCATGTTTTCACACTCTATCAACTCTATAGATTGAGAACAACAGGCAGTTGAATTTCTCATTTTCAAATAAAATGAAGAATTCATCATTGCGGTTGGACCTCAGTGCCAGTTCACTAATACTTTCCAACTGGCCAATCAAGTGGTCGTATTTTCTGCATCAGTTGATTTGAGATTTCCATGTGTGAGATGTCACTGCTGTTGCAAATTATTCTTGGAAAGCTCGCCACTTGTGGTTACTCTTCTCTTATCCTGCTGCTAGTTCTCTGATCCTCAAATGGACTGTGGTTTTTTTTTTCATGGGCTAATTTGATTCCCAAAATTTTCAGACAAGTGCCCAGTATTAGACTATTACTATTGCTAAAAACAAATGTTTATGTCAGTGATGATTTCATCTCATTATTTTTTTTAAAGATTTATTAAGTATTCTTTGTTTTCCAAATTAATCAGTATCAGGTTTTTTCACATTTTTTTCAAAAATTGTTGTTATTTTTATTGTAATTGTAGCACTTGTAGTTTCCTGAAGATGTTGAGGAAACTATGATATCCTAAAACTGTCCAAATCCAGATTTTAACAGGAAAAAAATGAAAGATTTTGTGTTCCAGTTACATATGAAGTCACATATATTAGAACACATGTTATACATAGCTAAAAACTAATTCTAAATTACTTGGATAATTTCATAGTTCTGGATCATATAATTAAAATCTGTTTAGTATTAAGAGCCCTGAAAAAATTTCTGACTTCCAATTTATGTGCAGACATAAATTAAATACCATTAGGTTGCTTTCACAGATGTCAATGTTAGAACATGTTTTCAACTGCAGTTCTGAGAAATTTTATCTGTCCCCATACTTGTCATTATTTAGCATTATCCAGCTCATGGAAAGTTTTCTAGCCTATTGAGTAAAAGTGATTTTTCATCATTGTTAAATTGCATTAGTCTGATTATTAGTTAAAGTATGTATCCTTTTCCAGATGAATGCTACTTTGTTTTGTTTCACAAATTTTTAATATGTGGTGGTTACTTGAATATTTTAGTTTTTAGTACTTTCTTGGTTTTAGACATGGAAAATATCTTCTTTCAGTCTATTTCAGTGTGTTAACTTTGGCCATGTCCTTTACTCGATTAATATTCTTAATATTCAAGTAATTAAATAACATTAATCATTTGTTGTTAACTAAATGTGTTCCTGTTTATATGAAATTATGTTATATTCTATTCAAATAATTCTGTTACATTACATTACACAAATTTATGTATTTAACTAATCTGGAGTCCAGCTCATATATACATTCAAGTAAGACTCTAAATTTGTTTTTCTATGTATAATAAGGAAGCTTTCTCCATACCACATACAATTATTTGTTGTCATTTGTACACGCATATTTCCTGAATCACATACTAACTTCATGTATAATATAAGTTGTGTTTTGAGATCTCATTGGTGTCTCACTGGTCTCTTTATATTTTATTATGCTTACATTGGGATAGCTTTATAAATATGTCTTTGTGATATAAGTAAATATATATTAGGAAAATTGCATTGACAAATACCGTCACAGAAATGACACTCCGGGACATCTAAGGCCAAACTATGACTATACTGTGTATTTTACTTTATTCTTTTGAGAATACTTGTTTCTGGATATTTCAATCATGTTATAAACAATCTACTTTCACAATACAGAGGAGAACAATCTAGCCATGTATGGAAACTCTCTGGAGAGAAAGAGTGAGATCCTCAGGCAGCTCCCGACGGCGTCGGAATCCTGCTCCTCCGGGTCTGCTGAGAGCCCGGCTGCTCCAGGGTCAGCCACCATATCACCATATGGGAATCCGAGCTGAGATGTTCCAAATTAAGTCTTCTTGAATTCCTAACTCGGAAACAGTACAGAAAATAAGACTGTCATGTTCAGTAAAGCCACTAAGTTTGGGGATACTTGTTATGCAACAGCAGATAATTGGAATGGGAATATTTAATTCTTGATTCTAGCATTTGTTTTGCTTATTTTCTACTACTAGGTTAGATTTTATTTTCATATATGTTGATTATTTGTTAATTTTTTGAGAATTGAGACAAGCCAAATATTTGGGAAGATATTATTTTGCATTTTAGATACCAAAGTTTGTCCTGCCTAGTGAGACTACTTGGCAACTATTGCATCTTAAAATTGTTTGAAGTTTTATAAATGTCTACTGAATAGTAATTTGCACATACCTATGAAGCATCCTGTTCTATGTTTCTCCATTTTTAATAGATTTTTAATGATAATCTAATTTATGATTTTATGTTATATATTTTTTACATATCTTATATATTATATTTTATAGAATAGCATATATGTTTGAGCCAGTTTGGGTCACTAATCATTCTAAGGTTCTATAGTCTATTAGTAGCAAAGTTTTCACAATATGCTTTTTTAAAATCACTATTTTTACTGTGCTTTTCCTATATCCCATCTTCCATTTTAACATATTGTTCTTAGTGAATTTAAGCATATTGAATTTAAAATACTAAGAATGCTTTTAGTTTATTTCTTCTCTTTTCACTGAAACTATTGTTATTACTATTCTACATTTAACAAATGAAAAATATCAAAAAATAAAAAGTATTTCAGACAAATCGAAATGCAAGTCAAGTTATTGCCATAAGATAGCTAAAGAACTCATTAAACTTTGAAACATAGTAACCCGAATATGTATTTTTTCTTAGTGGCTATAAGAAAAAAATGAAATAAAAAACTACATCAGAAAGTCATAGTGGCTGTGATGCAGTTATTCCACCTGTTCAGTGAGTCTTGAAGGATGAATAAAATAAGCATACAGCTTTTTGAGTGGACAAAAGTTGTCAACTTTTTGGGATAAATATGAAGGAGCTCAGCTGATGGACTGTATGGTCAGAGTATAACTAGCTTCATAAGAAATTTGTGAAATTGTGCCAAATTGTCTACCAAAGTGGATCTACCATTTTGTATTCCACCAGCACTGGATTTCCAGTAGGTCCTCGTCCTCCCAGTGTCCTCCCATTCTGCAAATGTAAGAGTGGTTAGCTCTGCCTTTTGTTGAAAAGAGTTTTGAGGAAATAGTCCCTAATGTCCTTTAAGAAATGGACTGGACATGAACAATCCAAGAAGTCTGCTTCTTCAGGTAAACACTATCAACACCATCATGTACACCATTTATGTACAAATTAACAGTTATGAACAACATAATGAAAACACAAAATGGTAAAAGTAGATGTTAAAATTTAATTAACCCTTTCTTCTGAAATTGGTCACATACATTGTTTATAGATTTTATCCTTTATTTACTTGCGTATAAAAATTTGCTTACTCATTATTTAAGATAACCTTTTAGCCTGGAAAATAATTGCTTCAAATCTATAGTAAAATTACATTTCTGAATGGATAAGGATAAACTGCTTTCCTGAAAGATTGTAGTAACTTTACACTAAGTAAAATTCCACCTAGAAAAAAAGTGCTTATTTCTCCATGACACTGCACACACATTTTGCAAGATATATAGAGACATAATATTCTAAAGTTAAATTCTATGTGAATTAGAAATCTACACGGTGGGCCTCAGGGAGAATCAGGTGGAGGGTGGAGTGCTCACACTGATTTTACCATAGTGAGGCCTCGAACTCACATCCCTACCAAACTTTTCAGGGTTAGTCTAGATGTACAAAATTTTAACTTTTTATAGTCTTAGAAGAATGTAGGGCTATTTCCACAGTCTGTTCTTACTAGAAGCTTTGTTTTAAAATTATTAGTCAGAAAAATGAGGTGATAAATGGTATCCTGAGTTGATCACCCTGCATATTTTCCAATCCCAGCGGTGAAAATACCCCTTCCCTACCCTTCCTCAGCTAACTCCAAAATCAGTAAAAATATTTGATGTCAAATATGTCTTTAATAAAGGTAAATATGTATTTCATGGACATACATAAATTAAAGACATGGGAACACATGATAGAAAGGAAGCCGCCTTCCCCTCCCAGTCCTGGGGTCGCAGCACTGCCCTCAGGAGGCAGTGGCAGTCAGGCAGTAGGATGCATTGGCTGGTGTGCTCTCTGCACATTTGCTTTTGTAGCTCCCCCACATTTTCTACAGAATGCCAACAGCTGCTGCGTATAATGAGGTTCTTGCCCCCTCCCTGCTAGGTCTCCGTATCTGAGATCTCAGGCAGAGATCCTCTTCAGGCGACTCTACCAAGACCTCCTTGAGGAAAGGGGTGAAAACTTGAAGACAGTTTTCCCTACTTGAACTCAATACCTGGTACTTTTCTACTCCTAGCCTTACCTTCAACCCTAAAGTTCATAAATTTCTAAACGTTGAAATAATTCAGTGAGTCATAAGGACATTGCCAATGTTTCCTCACAATCCTACAGGAAAAGTTGCAATTGCATTTTAACATCCTTCATAGCTAAGAGTCTGTATGTTATCTGGGTGTGGGTGGTAGCCAGAATTCTAAATGTTTCCCATGATCTATTGCCCTGGCTTTCTCCTATAGTTAGGTTATTCTCTAAGGAAAGAGTTAAGTGACTGTGCAGGTGTAGTTAAGATCCCAAATCAGTTAGCTTAGAATAATCTCAGAGAGATGCTCTTGAGTTGGCTTGATGTAACTAGTCAGTAGACCTTTGAAAGAGGCCTTAGGCCTACCCTAAGGTCAGAGGGACTTTCCTACTGGCCTTAAAGAAATCAGCTGATGTGAGTTACTCATGTGCAAATGAATGTATGATTTCAACAGCCACACGAGCTTGCCATGAGCCTCATAAAACTGCAGTCCCAGACATCACCTGGATTGGTGACTGGACACACCTTAGTCAGAATGCCCAGGTTAGCCTTCTGCAGTCTCTACCCATTCCTACTCTAATATAATGAACAGTTCCTGTTGAGACCCCCAAGTTTGTGTTCATTTGTTGGGCAGCAAAAGAAAACTAATCCAATGATGATTTACAACAGAGTCTTAAGAGAACAGTTAAGATTCATATTGAGGCATAATGGTTGTTCCTCATAAAAACACAAGAATCTCCAGAATTACACTAAATTTCATATAAACATCATTAGAAAAATATCTGTACTGAAGCCACACATGTGATTTATAAAAAATCCAGACATCAGAGAAACTAGAATTTTCTGAACACAAATTCTTCCATGAAATTACACAACCTGGATAAGCATCAAGATATGGAAGGATTAAAAAATCCAGACATTAGGATTCATATTCACATTTCATTCTCCCAAGTATAAGATTGGTATCCATACAAAAATGGAAGCTTCCCAACCTGTGTGCTCCCAAGATGGATATCTTGAAGTAAGACAGTGACCATTAAATTAGGCTCAATAAGCCAACCATCAAACTAATGCTATTTTTCTCTATTTGGGTAAAGCATATTAATTTGCATAATAACTTTACAAATATGTTTGTATATAATTACTGTGGTCAATCATTTTAACAAATTGATCAATCCAAGGTATGATGTTGGACTCAGGGGAATTCTTCAGTTGGCCACAGGCAAAACTAATATATGTTACAAAACAGATCACTTATCAGTACTCCATTTTATTATATATTCTGTGATATTGTGATGGTTAAATACCTCTAATTTGTTAACTGATATTGTATAAAACAAAGTATTTGTCATCCTGCAGTAAATATTTACTTACAGCCATACACTGAATTTTCCATCACAAAAGAAATAGAATATTTAAGCAAATGATTATATGCAGTTTTCCATTTTCTAAGTCTGTGGGTTTGCCAAAAATCTTTTGATGCTTAATTGTATCATTTGATTGCATAAACTTAAGCATAAAGCAAACAGGGCAGAAGAAAGTCACTTAGGCAATTCACTCTCCAGACTTGCCCCTCCCCAACAGCGTCCTGAATGCCCTGGCCACTTCCTTGTTGTGGAGGCTGTAGATGGGATTCAGCATGGGAGTGAGGATGGTGAGGATGGTGTAGAAGGCTAATACCATCTTGTCCTGGGTGGGGGAACGATCAGAAACGGGCCGCATGTATATGAACATGGCAGCTCCGTAGTACATTCCCACCACCGTGAGATGGGAGGAGCAGGTGGCAAAAGCTTTGCGGCGACTCTCCCCAGATCCCATGTGAATGACGGCCAGGAGAACATGAGCATAGGAGGCAGTGATGACTGCTACAGGGAAGAAAAGCATAATAACACAGCATATGAACATTAACCTTTCAAATAGCGATGTGTTAATGCATTAAAGAGTGAGAAGAGCAGGAACATCACAGAAAAAATGGGGTATTTCCCAGGCACCACAATAAGGGAAAGACAATGCAACTATAATGACAATTATACCATCATGAGAGCCAACAATCCAGGATGAAATAACCATGAGACCACAGATTTTATGGCTCATGAGAGCTGAGTACCGTAATGGGCGGCAAATGGCCACATAGCGGTAATAGGCCATTGCAGCCAACAGGAAACATTCGGCTCCAAGCAGGGAAACATACAAGAATATCTGGGCTCCACAGCTGGCCAGAGAGATGAACTTCCTGCCTGATAAGTAGTTGAAGGCCATCTTGGGGACAGTGGTGCAGATGAGCATGAGGTCCATGAAGGACAGCTGGCTGAGGAGGAAATACATGGGGGTGTGGAGGTGTGTGTACAGGTAGATAAGGAGAATCATGGCAGTGTTTCCCATGAAGGCCACTGAGAAGATGCCCAAGACCAGCGAAAAGCGGAAGATGTGGGTGGGGCTGTAATCGAAGATGCCCAGCAGGATGAAGTTGGAGGTGAAGGTCTGATTCTCCCATGCCATGATGGGTATGCCCACTGTGGAGAGTACAACATGTGAGAAATGGCCAAGATTGTATGATGAAAATATCAAGGACTTCCAGTCTAGGTCACCACACCTACAATATTATCTTTTGTCAATTGTAGAATAGTAATACTGAAGGTTATTTTTAGTTTGATATGATTTTTGCATATAGAATACGTAGTTAACAGACATAATGAGTTTCATCATTAGAATATAGGAGGCTTCTCAAAAGGCATACAATCTAATTATATCACACAGTCAGTTCAAGCACCAAGCAAGGATTACCCCTTCAGAAATACACTAAGAGTCATAAGAACACTCATGAATTGTTGGTCAATGAGATTTTTCATTATCATTCTCCATGGAATTTAACATATCACCCTATGATACTAAAAATATTATCAAAGTGTAGAAAGAAACATGTACTCAAGGAAATGAGATAGGATTAGTCAAATATCAGGTAAACAGAAGGCACTGAGAAATCATCAATCGTAAATCCATTACATAATACTTATTACTAATAACGATTATGTTGGAAATGGTCAATATGCCCATCCCTCACTCCATCTCTTTAAATTAGGTACAATCATGAGACATTCTGGAATAGGATATTTTCCTGGAGAAGTGGGCCAAAGGAAGGTGAAAGATCATAGTTCAAATACCTGGAACAAATTATCTTTCTGTGTGATTTTAGACAATTCCTGCAAGCTTAATTTCTACTTTAAATTTTGATATTTTGAAAATACCTATATTGTAGGATTCTATTAAAACTAACTGAAATCACACATTTATAATACATTAAAAATACCTGGAATATAGTTTATACCATATAAATATTTTTAACTGATAAATATTTTTTCCTATTTTAACTTTAAACTATTCAAATTGATATAGAATTAATCTCTTCCATTTCATTAACAAAACTTTCAGGGGATTTCTTCCTCTACACAGTAGTTTATTTTAGATTTTCTATTTTTAATACCCATTTCTTTTTTCTCTCTCTCATGCTGCTCTCCTCTGTGGTTCTGGCACCGACCAGCTCCCTTTCTTTTCCTGAGGTCTTTCCCTCCTCTGAGTGCAATTTAGAGAAGTGTGCCTGGTATTTTGGCTCTAGGCTTTGATCCATATCGTTCTGCCAAATTTATTCAATAGAAATTCTGTTTTAAAGCATGATATTATTATGTATTATTTTACTGTTTTGTATTAATGTCTAGGAAAAGCAATCATGTTAGCCTAATGCCACCTAAAATGCCCCTATGATACTAGATTTAAAATCAGTTAAACTGATGAATATGTTATCATGCAAATAAGTGTGAAAAATGTTTGAAATTAACATCACTGATTTTTCAATGCATTCAAAAGTATTTCAGCTAATGTATGCATTCTTTATTGTCTAACAAAATAGGTATGTGATTAAGACTTAGTTCATGCTTCTAATTATTAATGACAAGTCATCTTGCTATAGTTTTATATGTGAATGAATTACTTAAAATAAATGAAATAATAATGAAACAAATGTCTATGGAATATGAACATTGTTGCATATTTATTTCTGTCTGCTGATATACTCAATTTTATATTTATTAATTTTATTAGGAATGGCTTAGGCATAATATACCAATTTTATGGTACTGTCTCCAGATCTTTGTACATACTTCACATGAAAGTGAAACATACATATAACAAGTATTTTGAGGAAATTCATCTGAAATGATAAAATTTTAAACATGTCTAATCCTGTGTGAGTACCACACCGATCAAAATGTGGATGGTTTCCAAAGGATTTTCTCATTTCATAATCACCCCTTAGATGTAACCCATAGTTTAATATCTGTCTCTGAGGCTTGTAGTTTTCCTGTTAATGATTTCATGTAGATCATAGGGAGTGTTGCCTTTTCTGTAGACAGAAATGGGTCTCACTGTGCCCTGATCTCACCCTTTGATCTGCCCGCTCACTGGCTCGGCTCGCCTCTGCTTTGGGACATGCCAGCAAAGCTTGGACCCTGGGTATGTGTGTAGGTTGCTCCCTTCTCCAGTGTCTTCCTCAGCCAAGTCCCTCACTATTCTCTGACCCTCCCTTAAGTTCTTTCCACCCATGAAGCCCTCATGGCCTCTCTCTGGATATGCTGCCTGCCAGGACCTTTTTCTTCCTCCTCAGTATTTTCCCCATTGAATACCATAGACATTCATCTGGTTTTTTGACTGTCTCACCTCATTAGGATGCACATTCCGTTTATGGATGATCTACAAAGATAACCAAAGGATAGAAAGTATTGTCATTTGAAGACTAAACTTGAAAGACAGAGGCTCCTTTGGAATGGCTCATCGGGAGGGGCAGCCGGAGAAACCTGACCCCAGGAAAAGGGTCTAACAGGAGCAGTGAGCAGTGGAGCTGCGAGGAAGAGACCCTACAGGACGTGTGCTTCTTCACCATAAAGCCCTTTCTGCCTCCTGGCCATTAGGCCAATGTAATGGATTAAGTTGCAGTGTAACTCAGGCAGGGAGGTGCTGGATGTGACAACACAGGGGAGATACTATACCACAAAGAACTGTAATACCTCAACTGCTTTGAGCAGCAGGAGCTGGTAGAGCACCCGAGAGGTTTGATCCTGAGGGTGCTGATCAGCCATGACAAGCTGTGAGCTGGTAGGGGGAGCTGGCCGCGTTGGAAGAACTCCCCTTCAACCCTGGCTTGCAGCCAGAAACCACCCAGCAGGTGGCTCACACCTGCTCCGTGGATGTCTCCTGCAAGCACGGCAATCTGGGTCAACAAAACCAAAATTCCATGAAATGGTGTGGGTAAAATTGCAATACTTCCAGAATCTCTCACCTGGCCTTAGAGCATTTCCATATCAAGAGGTGTTTGCAGGGACAGAGAGAATTAGTCTATCTGAATATCAATAGGGAGTTACAAGGAGGAGTGGGGTGAATCTGGACTGGACAGGTAGGGTGGGGCCCCTTTCTGCAGCCAGGTCACAAAAGACATGGGCGAGCAGACATGATGACTGCTCGTAAGAAATAACAGGTTTCTCCAACTTAAGTTCTCCCTTTGACTATTTTCAGTTTCAAGATAACTTTCCCCCAGGCTGGGAAAATATTTTCCCTCTGGAGTTACATCTGGGACAGCAGGCGGATTTCTGCACCAGAAATCTGTCTTCATGGATGCAACGGGTGCTCCCATGGATGGTGGGGAGAACACAGTGGCAGCTGCAGTGGGGGTGGTGACTCTCCCTTACCTCTGCAGTGGTGGAGGGTGCAGCTTCCCCTGGGAACCCCTTATCCACTGGGCTTCCACTTGAGAGCCCCTAGTGGGAAATTTGTTCAGGGTAAAGCACCTCCCCAGAATTGGGGAAAGGCGGAGACACCGGAAGTGGTGGCATTAGCCATCTGTGAGATAGAAGACTTCCAAGAGGCCCTGAGTGGCTGTGTCACAGCCAGGATTGTGGGATGTTCATTTCTTGAGATAGTGGAAAGGGTTATTGAGGAGAGAGAGACACGTCAGCATCACTTGTAGGAGGTGGGCGACGACCTATGGGATGCCCCTCAGAAAGAGAGAATTATTGAGAAGATGGGTCATGCTCATGGAAGGTCCATTACCAGTGAGGGAAGATACACCAGGAGAATCTGCTCACAGGAGGCCATGGGGAGGGGGAGGAAAGAGCAGTGCCTTCCCCCCAAGATGGTAGGGGAGATGCTGGGGGAGGATGAGAGAATGGGGCTGAGGGCCAAGCTGTTTCCAAGGTCACCACCCAAGGCACCTACCTCTCCCATATTAAAGGCCTGCCTGGCTGTAATTAAGAAAATAAAAATGCAACAAAAGTGGGCTCCTCAAGGGGAGAAGCTGCCACCTCCCCAGGTTGTGGAGCACTCCATGTTCCTCACCTATACCCAGGATGAGCAGGTGGACATGAGCATCCGGTTTTGGCAGAAGCCATGGGAACATCTGTCTACCTGACTTTGCATCTCTGGGATATGGGGTGGAATATATTATGTCAGGTTCTGAAATGGATAGACTGGCCTCTTTGGGCAGCATGGCTTGTGATCACCCAGGGCCTTACGTGTAGTTGTCTGCACTGAGAGATGGGCCATCTATAGGGGGCTTGACCCTGTGACTACCGACATCATACCATGCCAACTGGATGGTTGGGCACCGGCCCCTTTGGGGGCAAGAATTGTGGCAAGACCTATGGGCTTTGGTCAGACTATGACGGTTACTGTAAATCATGTGATTGGCCATTTGCCTTTGGCATCCCCAGGGAATGAAGAAGAAGACACATCAGCCTGGGTGTGCTGGCTAGAAGGAAAGCCTGACTCTGATGTGGCCCAGTGGTTATACCAGTATTTGTTGCATGTGAGGCAAAAAACAATGTAAGCTGTAGCCCTTCTATGGGGCTTGCCACTGCCCTTTGAAGAAGTCAGCCAAGCCAAGGAGTGCCTTGTGTGCTCTAAGAGAGATTTACACTGAGTCCCACAGCAACATGGGACAATAGTAAGGGGGCAGATAGCCCTCCTCAGGTGGCAGGAAGACTATACTGGGCCTCTGGTATGTCATGATTTGTGTGGGCACAGCTACTGGCCTATTGGTTGCTTTTCCTGCACGTCGTGTAGATCAGCAAACCCCCAAGAGGGGCCTAGAGTGTCTCTGTGCAGCCTAAGGCCGGCTGCAGGTGACTGAGAGCAATCAAGGCACCCACTTCACTGGACATAGGTTACAAGAACGAGTGCAGCAGTTAGGAATAAAGTGGAAGTTTCATGTACTATATAACCCTACTGTGGCAAGCATGAGAGAGAGGTACAATGGTTTGTTGAAATCTAGCCTGAAGTTGGACACTAATAGTTTACAGGGATGGTCACTTCCCTTAAGGACAGTGCTGTGGCGTTTGAATGAGAAGGCATGTAAAGGAGCCTTGAGCTTGTGTGTGGATATGCTCACACACATTGCTGCCTCTCCTATACAACTGTATGTGCAAACCCAAGAGGAGGTACTGAGGTACTGAAGCCAGGATACGGCCAGCAGAGCAACATCCTGCTGCCAGCCCCAACTGCGTTAAACCCTGGAGATTCTATTGAGTGGACGTGGCCCTGGACATTTCGACACATGGACCAGTGATGGCTGGCCCTCTGGCACCTTGGGGGAAAGGCCTGGAAGCTGGCCTCATGTATTGCTGGGGTAACACCAGAGTGGTCCCCAAAGATTATGGTATTGTACCCAAAATATCTGGGAGGTAAGAATATTTTATGGTAAAGGTTTGTTTTATCTTTATGGCCAGTGCATGTACCTCCCTTAGTCCTATATACTGACCCATCTGCAGCTCCCACAGGGAGGGGAGTGAAGGTCTGGTATACTAGCCCAGGACCAGATCCCATTTATAACACTGTCCTATCACAGGACCAGTCTCTTGCATGAATCCTACCTGATGGATAAGATTTGCCTCTGTTGGTGTAAATAAACATGTATCTTATCACCCTTTGCCACACTCAGTACATGGGTGAATCTCAGAAACATAGTCTTTAACTGAAGAGTACAGAAAGAAGGATGCATAGGGTATCACTCTATTAACGTGGACTTGAAAACAAGCAAAATGATTCTTGTTTTTTGGAAGTTATGAAAACACCTATTTTAGGGAGAAGAATATTTATGGACTATTAGAAGATATGCATTGTGCTTTGAAAGGGCAGGTATACATTATTTATTGAGTATAAATGTGTTTCTTTATGAAAAGTAATCATTAAAGTATGCATTTTTGTGCATGGCATACTTCAACAAAAGATCTAGTTTTTAAAAAAAATGTGTGTGATATAGATAGGGTTTTCTAGAAGAAAATATAAAGCACTATATTTGCATACTATACCTTAAAAAACTGTAAGTGCTGAGATAAATATGTCAATAATTGAAAAAAAAATCTCCAAAGAAGTAAGAAAGAATGGGAATCATAAGGGTAGAAGAGGAATATATGCAATAAAAGAAAAACACATACTAGAGAGGCCTCAAAGGCCAAAAGTTGGCAATTTGAGACAGATCAAATAAATAAAGATAAATGAAAAGTACCAGAATAATAAAATATAGCAAAGCTATTCAATATTCTCTCATTTATGAGATAATACCTGGATATTATTGGTGTATTTTTTGACCTTTTGGTATTTTTATCTAGGATGGAAAAGTTGATGGAATAATTGCAGAGTAAATATTATAAATTCAGTATCTTTAAACACAGACTAATGTAATATATTCTAAGGGCTGAATAACCATTAAGAGATATCAACTATGTTAAATAGCCTTATTTTCACTAGCACTGTTCGTACTATTTTGAGACTCATACTGTAAGGAAAAGTGATAAATATTTATGCTAATATTAATAAGAACCAAAATTTTCAGAGTAGGGTAAAATATACTAAACATATAGAATGAAATACTTTGTGCATAATTATATAATTTTAACTTGAATTAGAAATATGAAAAAAATCATGATTGATTTTTCTCTTTCTAGATAATATGTATTTTCTAACTCTCTGTTGCAGAAGTATTGAAGACATGTCAACAGTACCAGTGAGCACCACAGTTCCCCAGTGTAATATTTATATGAAATCCCCAGGTTCACGAACTACAATTGATAAAGGGGTACACATGAAGACCATAAAACCTCTTTTTTAAAGAGTAAAAATGTATCAGATAGTAATGAAGGAAGGTCAAAAGGAAACAGCAGTCAACTTGAAGGGAATCCAGTGGGCAAATATGGGATAATTTAAGCATCAAAAATTAATTAACGCTAGTGGCTTAGCAAGATATGCAAGCAACCAAAGTGTCCATCAATAGATGAAAGTATAAAAATGATATAGTGTATGTGTGTGTGTATATATATATATATATATACACACACACACACACATGCACACGTACACACATATACACACACAGTGGAATATTATTCAGCCATAAAAAATCATTTTCAATAATATGGATGGACCTAGAGGGTATTATGCTAAGTGAAATAAGGTAGGTGGAGAAAGACAAATACCATATTATTTCACTTGTTTGTGGAATATAAAAACAAAACAAAGCAAAATGAACAAAATAGTAGACTCATAGACACTGAGAAATGACTGGAGGTTACTCTTGGGGAGGTGTTTGGGTGGGTGTGTAGGGTATGTGAAGGGGATAAAGAGGCACAAAAATCTCAATCATAATATTAATTGGTCATGGGGATGGAAGTGCAGGCATAAGAATATAGTCAATGATTTTGTAACATCTTCCTGTCTTGAAAGATAGTAACTACATTAATTGAGTGAACATTCAGCAATGCATAGAATTGTCAATCACTGTGTTGTATACTTGAAACCAATATAATATTGCATATCAAGTATACTTTAATAAAATTGTTTTTGAAGAAGCAAGAGACACTAGAAATAAGAGCATCTCCCTTTTTGATTTGGGTGGTAGCTACCTTATCCTTCCTAATTACTATTGGATATGTTGGACCTGTTAACAAATCTCTTACATATGTATAGTTCTATTTACATTTTAAAATGTGTTGAGAGAGACTGTGGAATCTTCTGTTATGAAATATATGTTTAATAAAATCAGTAATACAAGTTAAATGGACTTCCAACTGCCCGGAAGTTCAGATAAATTCTAAAAATATTTGATTCACTTTTTTCTCCTACAGTGGGGAAGGGATGGCCACTAACAGACAGCAAGGCAGAAATCACAGATTACAATGTACTCCAAGCATAGAAGGTTATGGCCTTAATTGGAAGCACAATGTTTAGGGGCTCATTAAATCAGGCTTCTGGAATTGTGACAGAAAACTTTTAATGACTTTGGCTAAATTGATAACCCATGGAGCCTTGTTACATGGCTTCCAAATTAACAAAACTTAAAACTTTATCTTCCCCCCTTGGAACCTGTGGTTAATTGGATAATTAATCTGTTGGAGGAACTGAGGGAAATGCTCAAAGGTCAGTAAGGACCCTTTGTTAACAAACTCAAAGGAGAAAGTTGTGTGGTTGCCATGATAACAGGTGGCACAGAAATGGGTCTCCAAGCAGTGAAGTGTCCTTTCTCTGATCTGTACCCCAAACCAGTTAACTGTAGCCTGCCTATGCTTCATTTACAATAATTACTAGTTATATAATAAATTTTTAACAGTAAAACACTGATTCCTGGTGTCTGAATATAAAGGAGTCAAGCCAAATTAGGTTAATTCAAACTCAAAAATGAAAAATAAATTAGACTGATTTATCATTATTAGAGAAAGCATAAATCTCACTTCAAAATATAATCACTGTATCATAATTGTAATTAATTTTGTATATGTGTAAAGAAAATATTCATGGCCAATTAATATGTGACAAAGAAGGTAAGAATATACAATGGGGAAAAGACATGTCTCTTCAATTAATGATGTTGTGAAAACTTAACATTATATGCAATACAATTAAGTTGGATTACTGTCTAACTCTGTACACAGAAGTAAACTGAAAATGGATTTAAAATCTAAATTTGAGATGAAACTGCAAATCTCAGAGAGGGAACCATGCAAAAATCTCTTAAACATATGCATGGTAATTTTATCTGACATGTTTCCCTCAGCAACACAAACAAAAGCAAAAGTAATCCAGTGGGTCTACATTGAACTAAAAGTCTTTTATATAGCAAAGGAAAGCATCAACAAAGCAAAAAGGTAACCTACAATACGGAAGAATATATTTATAGATGATATAGCCAATAGGGAGTTACATCTGAAATATATAAAGAACTCATATGATCAACACCACAAAAATAAGTAACCCAATTAAAAAGTGGGCAAAAGTCTCAAATAGGCATTTTTTAAAATAAAGGCATACAGATGGTCAACAGACACCTGAAAAAATGCTGTGCATTGCTAATCACAGGAAATGCAAATTAACTCACTTTGTTATGAGAATCACACACAGCTCAGGAAGAGATGAAAGGCATTGTCAAGCACGGTTAAATATTTTAGGCCAGTTGCTATATTAAAGAAGAGCTGTCAGGTATTTCATGTCTGAGCATGCAACCAAAATCCAGCATGTGGAAGGCAAAATTGTTGATTAATAGAGGAGAGAAAATAAAGTAAGCTTCAATCTATAAATTTGAGATGAAATGAGGTATGTCATTGAAAACAACTAAAGAAGGAACTAATTTTTATAGCTTTAACCTAAACATGCATGCAAAGACTTACACATTTTCAGGGTAACATGTTTTTCTATATATAATATGAGTATACTCTCACTATATGCTCTTTAAAATGTACACTTAGTTGTTTAACCTCTGTTAAGAATATTTTATTATTATTTAATTAAGAAATTATCTAATTTGGGGTCTTTCCTTGCCAATGACCTGATTTCTACATGTGGTGATAGGTTTCTACATTAGCCAAGTAGCCTGTCTCAGAAAAGAAAAACTTCCCCTTACATTGTTTCTGCAGCGTGACATAAATGGCCACAACTAATTTCAAAGGAGACTGAAGAAGCATTGCATCTTTGTGTCCAAGAGACAAAAGAAGTAAATTATTAAAAAATAAACTCCATCTGTTTCAAAATACAATCAAGAGTGGATTAAGAACACATTTTGAGTATATGAAGATGTTAATTACACATATAATAAATCAAGTTGTATTAATAGTTTATAGTGGTGACTATAAAGTATAGTATGTTCTCTATAGTTTCCATCCTGTTGTAAAGATGTGAATGCAACAGATGCAGTATAGTTTGCATCACTAGCTTGGAGGACACCTTAATGTTCACTGGAATGATGGTTTAATACAGCAGTTTGGAAGTTTTTATAAACAAAATTTTAATACATGGTATTATGATTCTTTATTGCTTTTCTAACCTATTTGGCTTCAGGTCAAACAGTTCATTTTAATTCATGAAGGGAAGGAATGAGACATCAGGGATGGATTTTATTCTTCCCGACTCTCCCTGACAGGAAACACTGTGACATCTTGATCGTTGTGATCACGCTGATCTGTGCTGTTGCCCTCACAGGGAACTCAGCTCTGATTCCCCTTAAGAGCTGTCCACATGCTCCCATACTTCCTTCTCAGCCGGCTGTCCCTCATCAACTCGCTGTTCATCTCCAACTCTGTTCCCAACATGGCCACTTAATTTACTCAGGGAATAAAAACATCACAAATATAGCCTGTGGTTCCTGATATTTTTCTTCCTTATGCTGGGAGGAGCAGAGTGTATTCTCCTGACTCTCATGGCCTATGATTACCATCTGTCAGCCACTGTGCAGCCATCTGTCACTCACTGAGGTTCCCAGTCATCATGAGCACAAGGGTCTGCCAAATGATGGGGAGTTCTAAATTCTTTAAAACAGACTGAATATACTACGCAGTTATCTATATGTAGTTACAAGGAGATGGATGATTACTTCCATGAAGTTAGAGCTATTCTGAAGTTCTCCTGTGAGGATACCTCTTCCTGTAGGTTTGCAGGACTTGTGTTAGGCATTGTGCCACTCTTTATTGCCTTTGGAGTCATCTTTACCTCCTACCCACGATCTTACATGAATTCCCTCAAGAGGAGGAACAAAGCCTGGGCACATGCTCCCACCGCCTGATAGTAGTAAGCCTGGTTTATGGCCCTGTCATCTCACCTACATGACTCCTGGTTTTTCACGTAGGCCTGCTCAGGACCAGACAGTACCAGTGTTTTTTTTTTTTTCAAACATTGATCCTGTGTTGAACCCATTTATTTATAGCTCAAGAGACAAGGATGTTTTGAGGGTATTGAAATAGGTTTTGGAACGGCTTTTTGTTACATAGTGAAACTGCATATTTTAATTTAAAAATCTAATGAATAGTATGAATTTGACAAATCAATAGCTGTCAATGATCTTTAGGTTATCTGTCTCCTAACATTTATAATGCACTTTGATTTCTGGGAATTCTAAGTGACTGAAGTGTGACATAACTTTTACTAAATGACATTAACATTCATAGAATTCAGTTAGAAATGTTTGTTATAAATTCCTGTTAACTTGTTTCTCTCTCTCTTGTTTTAATATTTGAATTATGAATTGCAAATGCTTTGGGTACAAATGTGATGTCTTCTATATCATTTTTATCTTCTCTGGTGTTCACATAAGAAATGTGCATTAATATAAATGGAGATAGAAGGGCAAAATGAAGAATATAGTAGATGGTTCTGTAACATTTTTTATGTTGACAGGCAGTAACTGCACAAGTTGGGGTGAGGATTTAATAATATGAGTAACTTTTGAATTACTATGTTTTACACTTGAAATGTATATAATATTGTATCAACTATACTTTATTTAAAAATATAAATAGATTAGATAGATAGATAGATAGATAGATAGATAGATAGATAGATAGATAGATAGATAGTAAATGGTCATATAACAGTTTCTTCTGAAAAGAATAATGAAATATCCTGGCTTGTGAATTAAATCACAAATATATGTCATTTCAGTTGATAATTATTCACCAATTTTTGCTTTAAAAACATGTTAAATGGAATACCTTAAAATAATTTGAACAGTGTATATCACAATCAAGTTAAAAAAATAATTAAGAACAATTAATTGTTAAGTAGAAGACATATTTTATAGTGAAAGTTATTTAAACAGATAGAGCAATGTTTATATGTCAATGGAAATATGTTACTTAGAACAATAATTTCAGTAAACTGCACAACCAATTTGTGTACAGAAATTCTGTGTTATAGGTGATTGTTTTACTCTCCCTCCATGTTTTGCACAGTAACCCTGTTTTTCTGCCTTGTATACTTCCCCAGATCATCTCATCTGAGAACACTCTGTCCCTTCTTTGGGAAGTAGTTCCTTTCCAAGTCTACTCGGTACATGTATGGTCATTTAATACAGCTATTGAGCCCATAAGTTTCCCTGAAATTATCTCAATTGTTCGCATTTTGGCCATTCTCTAGGACTTGGTAGTTTTAAAGTAAGATTAAACATACAAACACTTGTAAAAATTTTTCTCCTCTCATGCTCTCACTGGCCTCCACCTCCCTCTTCTCAGTTCCTGAGTATTAGAAAAAATATGTATACCATACAAGCAATAAACTCCATTGTATAAATTTACACAAAGAAAACAAAATCTCTGATTCAAAAAGATATACATACCCCCTATGCTTATTGCCACATTATTTTACAATAACCGAGATATGGAAGCAACCAAAGTGTCTGCCAATAGGTGAATAGGAAAGAAGAGGTAATATATATATATATATATATATATATATATATATATATATATATATATATATATATATATATATATATATATAGAAGGGAATATTATTCACCCAATAAAAAGGAATTGTGCCATTTGTGACAATATGAATAGACCTAGAGGGTACTATGCTAAGTGAAAGAGGCCAGGTGGAAAAAGACAAATACAATGTTTTACTTATAAGTGAAATCTGAAAGCAAAAGGAAACAAAATGAACAAAACAGCAGTAGACTCGTAGACAATGAGAAGTGCCTGGTGTTTTCCATGCAGGAGGGGTTGGAGTCAGTGGGTGGGGTGCATAAAGGGAATAAAAAGACAAAATCTCAATCATAATATAAATTAGTCATGGTGGTGAGAGTACAGTGTAGAGAATATACTCAATAATTATATAACATCTTTGATAATCACAGGTAGTAAGTACAGTAGTTGGGGTAAGGATTTACCAGTGTATGTAACTGTTGAATCACTGTGTTATTTAGTTGAAACCAGTATAATGTTGTCCATTCACTATGCTTCAATAAAAAAAAGACGTACAAATTTCCTGTTATAAAATAAAGTCATGGGGACGTAATAAGCAGGTTAGTGACTATAGACAATAGTATTGCATTAGAGATCTCAAAGAGGCTAAAAATAAATCTTATACATATCACAAGGGAAAAAGTGTACTTTCTATAAGTGTGACAGAGTGTCACTAGACTTACTGTCATGCTCATTTCACAATGTACACAAATGTGGACTCGTTATCTTGTACATCTGAAAGTAATGTTTTATGTCAATTATGCTACAATAAAAATAATAAAATATGTAGTAATAAAGTTAACAAGTATCTATATGATGAAATACCATAAATTACTGATGAAAGAAGTTGAAAAGACACAAATTAAAAGATTTCCCATATTCATGGTTCAGAAGAGGTAATGATGTTAAAATGTCAATATGTATATTTCATGCAAACCTTATCAATATTCTAATGGTAGTTTTTGCAGAATTAGAAAATCCTAAATTCATGTGGAATCACAGATTACCCTAAACATCTAAAGTAATCTTGAGAAAGAAGCACATGGTGGAGACATCACACTTCCTGATTTCAAAAACTATATTAATAACCAAAACAATGGTACTAACATTAAAATAAATGCACAAGTAAGTGGAACAGAACCAAGAGCCCAGAAATAAGCCAATGGATATATGGTCAAGTAATAGTTGGAACAGAGGCCAAGATTACTTAAGAAGAAAAATATAGTATCTTCAATAAATGGTATCTTGAATACTGGATATTCACGCACAACTTAATAAAACTGGACTCTACCTTATACCACTTATGGAAGTTAACTGGAAATGTATTAAATACCTTAATATAGTATCTAAAGTCATAAAACACCTAGAAAACAATATAGAGGAAAAGCAACTTAGCATCAGTGTTGGCAGTGGTTTATTTTGGATATGTCACCAAAGGCATAAGCAACAAAAGCCACAAAAGCAAAAAATCAACAAGTTCTGCCTCAAACCAAAAAGTGAAGCACAGCAAAAAAATAATTTAAAAAAATGGAAAGGCAACCAACCAAGAAGAAAAGCATTTTCAAAGCACATGTTGGATGAGAGGTTGATATTGAAAATACATATGCAACTCTTACAATTCAGTAGCAAAAATACAAACCCAATTTAAAAAATGACAAAGGACCTGAATAGACATTTTCCCATAGGCCATAAATGAATCATCAGGGACATGAAAATCAAAACCACAATGAGACATCATCTCACATTTGTTAGAATGACTATCATCAAAAAGGAAAAAGATAACAAGTGTTGGTGAGGGTGTGGAGAAAAGAGGGTCACAAAACTTGTATACTGTTCATTCTAATGTAAATTGATACATACAGTATGGCAAACTATGGAATTTCCTCAAATATTTAAAAATTCAATTTGATCCAGCACTACAGCTTATGGAAATTTAAATCAGGACTCCAAAGAGATATCTGCACACATGTTTACTGCACTATTATTCACTGTAGCAAACACCTGGAAATAACCCAGGTTTCTGTCCATGGTTAATGGATAAAAAATGTGGGGTGTATATATATATATAATTTAATGTTAGAATAAAGAAGCAAACCCCACCTTTTGTCATATTTGTTGACTTTGTGGGCATTATGTTAAAGGAAAGTCAGAGCAAGAGCAAAATTACATCATCTCACTTACATGTGGAACCTCAAGAAGGCAAACTCAAAACAGGGATAGGTCACCAGGGGCTGAGGGGTGGGAAAATTGGGAGATACTGTTCAAAGGGTGCAAAATTTCAGATATAAGGTGACTGAGTTTTGGGATCAAATGCACAATATGATGACTACTTTTAATACATTAGTGTATATTTAATAGTTATTGAGATTGTATCTTAAATGTTCTCACTGTACACACAACTACACACACACACACACACATACAAGGTATCTACGGGAGGAAAAGCATGTCTCAACTCCCCTTAATGGTGAGCAATTCATAATACGTAAGCATATCAAGTAATTGCTACGTATCTCAAACTTATGCAATGTTATACATCCAATTACATTTAATAAATCTGCAAAAATTATAGATAAATTTTCTACAGAAGTATAAAACAGCAGAAAAATAGGAAGATATGAACATAAAATGAAAAAATACTGTATTTACACAGCTTAATGTCCAAACTCATAACGAGGTAACAAATTAACACAATGTGTTGTGTAAGAATAGAAGAGTTGGAAGAGGGAAAAACCCTTAATTGTCCCATGCAGATGCCTCATTGCGACAAAGCTGACACTGAAAGTTTTTTCGTCAGCTCTGGGTTGATTTGGAGTGATTTTATGAAGCACATGTAAAAATTGATTTCAAAGGGACTATAGAACTAACATGGCAGAATATCTGCATGAATTTTTATAGGCATAAATATTTATTAAGTTCAAAGTGAAATGAAATATTATATATTCATCTTTCTTTCTAAAAGTTTATATTTTCTGCTCACCATTGGAAGAAAAAATATGAGCTAAAATATAAGTATATGGGAAGATATTTGCTTTACATATATTGGGTAAACAACTGGTATCCAAAACATATAAAGAATTCCAACAAATCAATGAATAAAGAGGGCTAGCTCTCCCTCCCCACCCTAAAAAAATACTGGCAGACAGTTATACATGATATCCAATATCTAATAACCATATAAAATGTGTTACAGAAAACTCTTTCAGAGAAAGAGAAATGAAACTACAATGGAAAACTACTCACCGTAATGGCTAAATTAAAAAAGGACTGGCAATACCAAGGCTGGCAAGGATGTGTAACAACTTGCATCTAAGTTGGCATAAAAACTTTGGGGAAAATGTTTGGTATTATGTGGCACAGCTCAATGTTTTTGTAACATCATCCAATAACTCCACTGTGGTCTTTTCCAAACAGAAATGAAGGTTGAGTCCATTAAATATCAGATACAGAAATGCTGACAGCAGTTTAATTCACAGTAGCTCCTAACCAGAAACAAACCAAATGCTTATCAAGAGCAGAATTAATAAGTATAGTATATTAATAGCATGACATATAACATAATATTGAACAGGAATGTATAAGGGATAAACACAACAATATGGATGAGTCCCCAAAATATTATTAGGCAAAAGAAGTATGATATAATTAACAAGAATATATTAAAGTGGTGATTACCTTTTTGGAGGTATTGATTGGAAGGAAGAAAAAGGGAGACTCCAGGGTTCTGGAATACTCTAAATCTTGATCTTCATCATAGTTACATAGGCATTACATATGTAAAATTCACCAAGCTGTACACTTGAGATTTGTATTTATTGTATTAACTAAAAACTACCAAGTGTAAATAAATTACCCCTTGAAGAAGATTTATTCAAAATAACTCCCCACATCACACAACCTTACCATTCATGCTCTCTGATATACTGCCTCTACATTTTCTAGATATCTATGAAAAACATATCAGCAGTAATTTTGGAAAATTTTTCTAAACTCAACACCAAAAATACCAAATAATCTAACTAAAAATGGGTAGAGAACAGGAACACACATTTTGCCAAAGTGGCAAACAGGCACATGAAAAGATACTCCACATTGCTAATTATAAGTGAAATACAAATCAGAAACGCAATGAGTTCCCTCCTCACACTAGTTTAGAATGGCCGATACCCAAAAGACAAGAAATAGCAAGTGTTGGAGAGGATATGGAGAAAAGGGAACCTTCCTCCACTGCTGGTGGGAATGTAAATTGGTGCCGCCACTACAGAAAGCAGTGTGGAGGTTCCTCAGAAAATGAAAATTAGAAATGCCATACAACCTAGGAACTGACTTCTAGGAATTTTCTGAAATAAAATAAAATATATTTAAAATGATATGTACACCTTTATGTTTACTGCCACATAATTTACAATAGCCAAGATATGAAAGCAACCAAAGTGTCCATCAACAGATGAATGGGTAAAGAAGAGTTGGTGCATATGCACAAAGGAATATTATTCAGCCACAAAAAGAAGGAAATCTTGCCTTTTGTAACAACATGGATGGACTTACAGGGTATAATGCTATATGAAAAAGGCAAGCAGAGAAAGACAAATATCATGATTTCACTTATTTTTGGAATCTAAAAACAAAACTGAGCAAAATGAACAAAACTGCAGTAGACTCACAGACACTGATCAGTGACCAGCGGCCACCACAGGGGAGGATTTGGGGTGGGTGCTGGGCTGCCTGGGGGTCTGGGAAGAGACAGAATCTCAGTCACAATATAAGGTGGTCACAGGAATGGGAGTGCGGCAGAGAGAATACAGTCAGTGGTTCTGTGACAGTTTTCTATACTGACAAAGAGTAACTGCACTAGTTGGGGTGAGGATTTAATAATGTGTGTAACAGTTGAATCACTGTCTTATATACTTGAAACCAATATAATATTGTGTATCAACTATTTTTCAATTAAAAAAGGAAACTTTTTCCATGTAAAACATTACTAAGGAATTGACATTAGGATCTCCCAAAGGCATTCAAAACAATAAAGATATGGATGCACATAATTTCCAAAGCTATTTGGAAATTATCACTGCATTACTGATTTCATATTTGATTTCATTATGGTCAGATGACTGGTCTAAAATATCATTCCTATGAATTATATTGTTCTTTTTACAAGTATATAGTACATTTTTATTAGAGTGTTACATTTGCTTACATATAATATTCATCCTGTGTTTTTTTCTTAGAGTTTCTTCCTATAAATTAGACTCAATAGTTGTCCTGTTTAAATATTTTATCCTTATCATATTTAATAGGCTTAACATGCCACTTTCTAATTAATATATTCTAAAATATACCTTTCTGATGATAAATTAATTGGGGATAAAAAATTAAATTTCCATGACTGAATTTAAATGTGTCAACTTCAACCATCTTAAGAGATGAAAATACTTTTGATGGCATAATTGACAGAATATTAGCAATTACATTCCTTTTTTTATTGTAACACTGGTTGAGGAGGATAACAAACAAGGAAAACAAACTCTTACACTTGAAAAGTTAACTTTTTTCTCCTCACATCCTCGGTGTCTGAGATAATCTCTGTGGACATGTGTCCAGGTTCTACATGCACTGGATAAAGTACTACCATAAACATGCACACGATATTGGTATTTCTGACTCATTGTGAAGATGGAGATTTCCTACATTGCTGTAAGACATTTGTTTTGGGATTGAAGTCTGTTGCAATAGTGTTTATATCTCAGACACTCACACTGGATTGTCACTGGCCACAGAAGTTTTTTCAGCAGTTATTTCTCTCTGAATGTTTGAAACTGATTTCATTCCTTGTTCATTGTAGCTGTAAGGAATTTAGGTTTGTCATAAAATTCTCTAAGCCAACTTGTTATGCAATCTCTGGTGACAGTTTGGTTTTGATGATCAGCGCTTTCTGCCCTATCTGTCTGGCTCTGTCCCCCTCTAACAGAAGAAATAGTCATGTTTATCCTCTTTTCAAAGTCCCCAACACTTAAGAAGTGCCCACATTTAATATGAGAAATAGCTCATGAGCTGCACACATGAAGTGGTAAAGGGACCCATACATCTTTTAAGAAACAGAGGTTGAATCTTACTCAGCTTTGATAGCACATTAAAAGTAATCATATTTATGTATTTGAGTTAGTATCTATGGACCTCATATTCATCATTAGTCAACAGAAACTTTAAACATCATTTCTCAACAGTTTCAAGAAAGAGAATTTAGTTGTGATATAAAACAGATTGGCCATTGCAACTACAACCAGAGTCTGAGGAAATACATAAATTTCTGTGTGTGTGTACACATATGTATAACTTATATAAAAACTTGAATGAATTACAAAGGTTTGCCTTTAAACACCAAGTATAACAGGCTGGGAGAAAATGTAAAAACCATAACAATATAACACTTACATCTAAGTGGTTCACTTCCCCCTTTCCCATGGGCTTGTATTTTAGATTACTGCTAAAAAGTGTTGTTCTCATTTGTCTGATAGAATCCCTATACTTAGTTCTTAGAAACATATGAAATAAAGGCATAGGAAACAATGTTCAAAGTAAATTACTGGAAATAAAGAAAATGTCTCAGCTTGGGGGACAAGCTTCAAAGACACATTTTAACATTTACTTGATGAGTGACACTGGGAACAATTTGTAATTTTTCCATCCCTCCATTTCCTCATTCAGAAAATGGGATTCAGAGCACTTACAGAGTTCTTCCAGAATACAAAATAATCCATAAAAACTGCTTAGTGTGAGCAACTCAAGTGTTCGTAAGTAGATGAATGGATAAAGAGGTGGTGAACATATACAAGGGAATATTATATTATTCAGCCATAAAGAAGAAAGAAATCCTATTTTTGGCTATACGGATAGACCTTAAGTGTATTATGCCCAGTGAAATAAGCCAGACAGAAAGAAAAATACCGCATGATTTCACTTATTGTGGAACACAAAAACAAAGCAGAACAGAATGAACAAAACAGCAGGAGACTCATAGACACTGAGAAGTGTCTAGTGGTCACCGCAGGCGAGGGGTTAGGTGGGTGGGAGACAGAGGGAGAGGGGATGAAGTGATGCAGAACCTAAGTGTGACATCAGCTCATCACGGGGACGGTGGCGCGGCATGGGGAACACAGCGGGTAACTGTGTAATATCCTTCTGTGCTGACAAATACTCATTACACTAGTGTGGTGAGCATTTAATAATGTAGATAACTGTCAGATCCACTATACTGCATACTTGAGACCAATACCAGAGTACATCAACTACACCACAATAAAACAGTTAACAAAAGACACACAAACAGAAAACAAAATAAATTGTATCTCTCAATACAGTATGGACTCAATTCTTAACTTCCTATTATACCAATCAACAAACATAACCTTCTCTTTACATATCGCTAAAGGAGAGATGATTAAAATAGTTTAAAATGTTGGTGACTCCATGAACTTAGACTCATTTGACACTGTGTAACCTTGAAGAGTGTGTTTGTATTTGCTGAGGTTTTAAGTTTGCACGTTTCCCCAGCCACCTTTTCAAGGCTTCCTCGACCTCACTGTTCTTCAGACTGTAGATGAATGGGTTCAGCACAGGGGTGAAGATAATATAAAATGCTTACAACCTTGTCATGCTTAGCTTAACTGTAGGATTTGGGTCTCATGTAGATAAATAGAGCAGCTCCAAAAAACAGTCCCATCAGAGCCAAATGTGAGGAGCAGGAGGCAAAAGCCTTTTTGTGGGCATCTGCAGAACACACCTGGAGAACAGCAGCCAGGATGGACCAACAGCGTTAACAGACAGCAGGTGTACATGGCGTACTCAAAGACAGATGTCAGCACAAGCCAAACGCATGAGAGTGGGTGCCTCCCAGAAGAAATGGTCAATCTCATGAGCTCTGCTAAATAGGAAGCTCAGGGTGGCAGCAGCCTGCCCCCAGGAACCAGGACCCCCAGGACATTCTCAGGCATAATCGCCAGCTCATGAGGATGGGGTATCTCTGGGGGTGGCAAATAGTCACATAGCGGTCATAGGACATGGCTAATAAGAGAAAACTCTCTCCATCACCCAGTGTGAGGCAGACAAAGATCTGTAGCTCACAGTCAGTGAGGGAGATGGACTTCCTGCCAGTCAAATAGCCAGCAGCCATCTTGGGCACAGTAATGCAGACCAGCATCATTTCCATGAGGGAGGCTGGCTCAATAGGAGGTACATGGGCGTGTGAAGCCGGGGGTCCCGGTGAATCAGGAGAAGCATGAGAGCTTTGCCTGTGAAAGAAGCAATGGCTATTATCAGCACCACTGTGAAGAGGAAAAGGTGGCATCTCGTGTATTTAAAGAGTCCTAGAAAAATGAAATCTGATGTGGTGTTCTCTTCATGATTTATGCTTGTGTGACCCTGCAAATGGAAAATTCGAGAACAAAGGGATTTTCATCATCTAAAAACCTTAGTTTGACATCATGACCTCTGGGCAATACTGTGTATAAAATCCAAGGTCCAGATTCAAACCCTACCTTCCACTTAGGTTGGGTTGGAATCACTGCATAGGGGCTATAGCCAATACTATTACAATTTCTTTGTATGTTGACGTATCATAACTATATTTACCATAGTGAGCATTTAGTAATGCATATAATTGTTAAATCACTGTGCTGTATGTGTGAAACCAGTACATTGTAGATTAACTATATCTCAAAAAAGTGAAAAAAAAGATTTTTTTCTTGTTATTGTTCTACTTCTGTATGGCTCATTTTCATACTTTATATGAGGACATACTATATACTTAAGACAAAAATATATTGATTAATTGAGATGATAGATCAAAGTAGGTCAAAAATAGAAAAAACTATTGAGGATGATGTAATTATACTTGTTCATTTTTATATTATTTGTTCTATTCATATTCTTTCATTATGTATACTGAAACCAAATTCACCAGTTGAGAAAATAAACATTTAGAAGTTTGCTCATTTATATTTAAGTTGCACTTAACTTTTCCAAATTTTGGAAATCTTAACATATTCAAATAAGGGTTTTAATATAAAACAGATTCTAATTGTTTTATTGTGGATTTTAAGGACCACAGAATGGAACTGATGAATATAAGTAAAACAAGATTTCTCTAGTGAAGGAAGATTATATTACCAATAATTGATGAAAACATTCTTTCTCCACTCATTAAAAAAAATTTTTTTTCCCTTATTTTTAAAATGCAGATATCCCAGTTCACCAGTCCCTCTTCTGAAACCTTCAGTGTGTTCCCATCACACTTGAAATACAAGGAAAATTACTTTCTGGCCTTCCGAGGGCTCAGAGACGTTGCCTGTAGCCCAGCTCTCCTCATGCATCACTGCCATGGAGACTCAGGATGACGAGGAAACGTGGCAGGGCCCGTGGGAGGGTCTGGATGACCATAAATGCTTGGCGAGAATATCAGGAACTCAACAAGGAGTGAGGTGACTAAAAGACACAGAGGCAGTTTTAACACAATTCTATTACAAAGCATACATTTATAATGGAGCATAATTATTAGTCACATATAAAGTATAAATACATATGGAAAGAAAAAATGAATTTTAGTTAAAAACATCTAACTTAGATATTTGGCCTGTCTTTTGAAGACAGCCTTTAATATTCAACAAAACAGTATATTTTCTTGGGAGACACAGCAGAAATGACTGAACCCACAGAAATGAGCACAGTTTCACTAGGAAAGGTTTGCAGGTTGAGAGCTGTTATACCCTGAATATAATGAAGATTTTTCACTGCTACCAATTGCTAAACTCATAATAAGAACAAAACTTGTAAATTCTTAAAGAGCAAGATAGCACATAATTGCAGAAGCCAATTATCTTGTATTAGCAGAAAAATGCACCAATGTACAACTTCTATATATGTACAGAATTGCAGATGTCTGAGATAAGATAGTCCAGGAAGATTCATCAAAAGCTTTAGAATGCCAATATCTCTGGAGTATGCATGGAGGCATTTGTCTTACCTGGGCACAGTCCATTATCAGAGGAAATGGTGGGAGGCAGATGCACAGGGACAAAATGTGGCCGTTGGGGAACTTAGTGGACTGAGCATCTGGATAGTCCCATTGGAGGATTTCAGGGTTTTTTCCAGTTCGATAGGTCTGTTGCTGAGGATACAGATGTGTATGGACAAGTCAGGGTTGGAAGCTTGGAAAAAGAAAAGCACATATGACAGTCACTGAGGGGGATGGAGGAGCAAACAGATGTGTAGACAGGCTGCTCCACGGGACTGTGCATGCAGGGGAGGTTACTGGTGATGAATTTTAGAGTGGCAACATTACGTGCTATTTATTTAACATCTCCTTTAGTGTGTGGAATCCTATGTATGGCAGGTAGATGCTGGCTTTAACCAGAACTGGGTCTGACAATGAATTACATGGAAGCAAAAGAAAGGGGACATGTTGAAGGTATAGAGGAAAGAACCATTACAGTGGCTGAGAATGGCAGCCAACTGGGCATGAGAGGACATCGATAGAGGTGTGGGCTACCTCAGCACAGGGCTTCACACGCACACACATGCACCTAAATGTGGCATAAAGTACCCACAAATATTGTTTGAGGGGAGAATTAATAAGCTTTCCCAAGATGTCACAGGAGATACATCTCCTCTAAGTATGTAATTAACTTACATTCCAGTGAAAAATAGTATTCATAAAAATCTCCAAACAATTTTGAATTACATAAACCCTCTAAATAAATCTTACATCTAAGAAAAAAATCAAGAACAAATTTTAAAATATCTTGAACATCTTTTATTATTGATAATCAAAGCACATTTTGAAAGTTGTTATATGTTTCTATAGGACTTAGTAGTGAAATCATAGCTGTAAAAGCCTTAATCAGGGAAACAGGCTGAAAATAAATTATGCAAATTTCCACTTAACAAAACTAGAAAGAAAGAGCACACCAAACCAAAAGTAGATAACATAAAACAGTGATAAAGACAAAGACAGAATTCAAAATAAAACAGAAAACACTCATTATAGAGGAACTCAAGCCAAAGAAATGTTGATTCTTTGAAAATATTATTAGAATATAAAAGACTCTAGAGAAAATTCACAAGAAAAGGAGCGAAATCACAAATTACCAGTATTAAGAATAAAAACAGAGATCTCACTACATACTCTACAGAATAGAAGGGGTGAGTTATTAAGTGAATAGCCCTGGCTCAAATTACACATTGATTGTAACAAAGTACACTAATAGAGTGGTAGAAAATAATAGCTATTTCTGATCTGCATACAAACGGAGCAGTCGGCTTCCTGCCGAGGCTTTCCTTGCTGGGGTGTCTCCTGCAGCTGGAACTGGGCCACTGGAGCTCGGTCTTCTAATTTGCAAGGCCCGTATCTGGGCTGGGAAGACTCCTTCCAACACATATTTTCATCAGGTAACTGGCAACTCTTGTCCAGTTTGTGTAGTAAAGACGCCATCCGGTGAGTGTTCATGTGTTTGCTCAGATCTCATTTATGTTGGGGATGCTGTGGTAACTTCCTGAGCAAAACATGGAGTGAAAGTTTCCACACAAGTGGAGACCTTGGAAATGGAAACATTAAGTTATCACAAACAAGTAGATGAAAAGCAGAAAGCTGTTACCAGCTGTTACCATGTAGATTCATGAGCCACTCGGCTAACTCATGCACTGAGGACATAGACTTCTTTGCAAAAGCCACTCCCCTCTCTCTCAGTAAGACTCAGTGTTATGATGATGTACTTCTGTGGAGTATGAAATTGCTGATATGAGACATTTAAAGAACTATTTGAAACAGAATTTGGGGCTTTCTTAAAATCCAATATGATAAAACAAAGCTCTTTGTAAAATGCTTCTGAGAGGCCAGCTAGCACGTCGTCTCTTCTGTCACCAAATGTGTATTTCTGACTACGTATGTGTTAGGCTGGAGGCATCAGGGGAAGGGGTGAGCCTGATGGACAAGCTCAGGCCTTACCAAATGAGACAAAGAGACCAACAGGTTCCGGTCTGACAACATTCCAGAGCCTGATCAGATAACGCTTCCAAATAGAGCCCTTCCCCTGAGCTAGAGGATTAGTGGTAACTTTCCAGTACCTGGCTAAAGGCCAATGAGAGACCCCCACATACCTTAGATGAGCCAATCCTCATGCCACTGTACACCTTTGCTCTCCCTCCCCCTGCCTTCCTTAAAAGCTTGCTGCCTCCCCTGCTGGGTGTGACTTCCCTGGCCTGTGTTTCAGATTGCAGAACATCACCCGGGGATTGCATTCAAATAAACTGCCTGGCCTTTGTTGCCTCTCTTCTTTCGCTTACTTCAGTTGGAATATATTGGAATTTATATTACATTTGGTGCTGAAATCCCGGGAAGGAGTGTGAGTGCTCTGCCCCCTCCTTCCTCAACCCAGGACCTCAGCCTGCTTTCTGGGGGGGCCCTCAGTTTCCCCCAGTCTGTTTCCCTTCCTAATGCCATTTCACCTGGTCTGTTAGAAATCGTAGCTCCATCCAGGGGCGCATTGGCCCCTGGGTGTTCAGCCCACCTTCTGAGGGCATTTGGCCCACCCCTGGCCCTGAAGTACAGGAGACGTCCCTACCACAGGCCCCAGGATATCTGCAGGCATCCGGCCTGCCCCTGGCCCTCTTGTGTGGGAGAAGTCCCTCACCCAGGCTCCCAGGACATCTCCCCTGACTTGGTGTGCTTGGGACACTGGGCACTCCGCTCAGCAGGATTAGTTGGAAGTGGCGCAGACATGGGGAACCAGCCCTTAAAAGCGGAGGTCCAGACCCCATTGTGGTGTCTCATTTTTAATTTGGTTACTCTATATTTGTCCCAGGAAATTCACAAATGGAAGCTGGTCTTCCTTTGCTCTCAGGCCTGGCCTCAGTATCCCTTGGACAACCAATCTCGTTGGCCCCCTGAGGGAACTTTCGGTTTTGGCCTCCTTGCTGACTTAACTAATTATTGCCATCAGAGCGGAAAGTGGAGTGAAATCTCATATGTTCAGGCTTTTTGGACTCAGCGCACATGCCCAGATTTGTGTGTTAAATGTACTCCTTCTCAAGTTTTGTTAACCCAGGCCTCCACCAAGACCGCTGATCTCTATCCCTCCTATTACTGGGAGGCTCTTCTCTGACGGACTTGGAGGAGGATCTCGGCTACCCCACTTTCCGCTCCTCCAGGCCCACTGTGGGGGCCAGCTCCCTTCCTCAATGTATCTCTCCTCCATCTTCTCCTTCTCTTCTGGTTTCTCCATCACCTTGTTCTCCTTCTCTTCTGGTTTCTTCACCATCTTGTTCTCCTTCTCTTCCAGTTTCTCCACCATCTTGTTCCCCTTCTCTTCCAGTCGCACTGCCATCTTGCTCCACAGGTGCTGACTCTACTTTGGATAAAATAGATAAAACTCCCCCATACCCCAGTCCCCTGCCTTCAGGCTCTGCATCGATTCCCAGGTTGTATCCCCACTGCCAAGGTCAGCCCCTCCATCCCCTCCTTCAAACACGCCACAGTCTTACTCACCACAGTTGGTGCCCAAATGGTCTAGCCCTCCAGTAACCCACTCTAAGTCACAGTGGTCTCAAGCTCACGTGATAGTTCCTCTGAGGGAGGTAGCAGGGGCTGAAGGGGTAGTGCAAGTTCATGTTCCTTTTTCTCTGGCAGACTTATCCCAAGTAAAACAGTGATTGGGGTTTTTTTCCTCCAACCCCATAATGTTCACTAAACAGGTTAAATTCACTCAAGCTTACAAGCTCACCTGATATGATGTGCATATAGTCCTCCAATCCACTCTAAACCCAGAGGAATATGACCGTGTCATGGCAGCATCACAGCACTGTGCCAATGAAGCCCATGCCACAGATGAACAGGAACCTATGGGCAGGGAAGCTGTTCCACTACAGGAACCCATGTGGGATTATAATACTCCAGAGGGTGAGCTGTGGCAGGATCGCATGGTTTGCTACTTATTGGCAGGTATGAACTCAACTGCCCAAAAGGCTATCAGTTATGATAAGCTTAGAGAGATTACCCAGAAGCCTGATGAAAACCCATCAGAATTCCTCAAGCGCCTAAAAGAAACTCTAGGAGCTTTATAAGATTGACCTGGTCTCAGCATTAGGTTCCTGTCTCTTAGTCATGCATTTTATAACTCAGTCAGCTCCCGACATCAGGTGCAAGCTTAAAAAGGCTGAGGATGAGAGTGGCAGAGCCAAGATGGCAGCATGAGTAGAGCAGCAGAAATCTCCTCGCAAAACCACATTTATCTATGAAAATATAACAAAGACAACTCTTCCTAAAATAGAGACCAGAGGTCACAGGACAACATCCAGACCACATCCACACCTGTGAGAACTCAGCACCTTGGAAGGGGGTAAGATACAAGCCCCGGCCCGGTGGGACCCGAGCGCCCCTCCCCCCAGCTCCTGGCAGGTGGAGAGGAGTCAGTAGGGAGGGAGAAGGAGTCCAGAACTGCTGAACACACAGCTCCAGCCATCCAGACAAGGGCGCAGACACAGTGCACGTGTGGGGTCCTGGATACTAGGGAAACAGGGTGGCAGGACTGGTGAGCAGGTGCCTGAGGCCGACACTGGAGAACAAAGAAATGGGAGTGGCTTTTTTTTCCCTCTTTTTTTTAAAAAAAATATTTATTTAATTTTTTCTTTCTTTTGTTGTTGCTGTTGTTGTTTCGGATTAGAGAGTGCTTTTTGGAAGTCTTAAAGGGGCAGGGCAGGACACTTAGTCCAGAGTCAGGGAATCTGGGGATCTCTGGGCACTCTAACCCCCTGGGCACAGAGGCCCCTTATGGAGATAAACAGCCTCCCGGCTGCTCCCAATCCAATGGGGCTCAAGCATTTTGGAGCAGCAGCCCGAGCCAGGCTACACCCACAGCAACAGCAGAGATAAACTCCATAACAGCCAGGCAGGAAGCAGAAGCCCTGTCTGTGGAGAGCCGCCCATCACAAGCCACTAGAGGTTGCTGTTCTCCCAGGAGATGAAGGCCACAAACCAACAAGAAGGGAAGCTCTTCCAGCAGTCACTCGTACCAGCTCTACAAACTATCTCTATCACCAAGGAAAGGCAAAACTACAGGGAGACAAAGATCACAGAGACAACACCTGAGAAGGAGACAGACCTAACCAGTCCTCCTGAAAAAGAATTCAAAATAAAAATCATGAACATGAAGGAATAGAAACCAGAGAACAGGAACGTATAGAAGCCGACATACAGAGAGATAAAAGGATCTCCAGGAATGAAACAATACTAAGAGAACTGTGTACCAATCCAAAAGGAACAATATCTGTATTATAGGGGGAACAGAAGAAGAAGAGAGAGAAAAAGGGATAGAAAGTCTCTTTGAAGAAATAATTGCTGAAAACTTCCCCAAACTGGGGGAGGAAATAATCGAACAGAGCACAGAAATACACAGAAACCCCAAAAGAAAGGATCCAAGGAGGACAACACCAGGACACATAATAATTAAACTGGCAAGGATCAAGGACAAGGAAAGAGGTTTTTTTTGTTTGTTTGTTTGTTTGTTTTTAAATTGGAACGCTTCATGAATTTGCGTGTTATCCTTGTGCAGAGGCCATGCTAATCTTCTCTGTATCGTTCCAATTTTAGTGTATGTGCTGCCGAAGCGAGCACGAAGGAAAGAGTTTTAAAGGCAGCTAGAGAGAAAAAGGTCACCTATAAAGGAAAACCCATCAGGATAACATCAGACTTCTCGACAGAAACCCTACAGGCCAGAAGAGAATGGCATGATACATTTCATACAATGAAACAGACGGCATTGAACCAAGGATACTGTATCGAGCACGACTGTCATTTAAATATGATGGCGGCATTAAACAATTCCCAGAAAGCAAAAGCTGAGGGAATTTGATTCCCATAAACCACCAGTACAGGGCATCTTACAGGGAGTACTCTAGATGGGAGCACTCGTAAAAAGAGCACAGAACAAAACACACAACATATGAAGAATGGAGGAAGAGGAATAAGAAGGGAGAGAAGAAAAGAATCTCTAGAAAGTGTTTATAACAGCTCAATAAGCGAGCTAACTTAGGCAGTAAGATACAAAAGAAGCTAACCTTGAACCTTTGGTAACCACGAATTAAAAGCCTGCAATGGAAATAAGTACATATCTCTCAATAGTCACCCTAAATGTAAATGGACTTAAAGCACCAATCAAAGGACACAGAGTAATAGAATGGATAAAAGTGCAAGACCCATCTACATGCTGCTTAAAAGAAACTCACCTCAAACCCAAAGACATGCACAGACAAAAATTCAAGGGATGGAAAAACATATTTCAGGCAAACAACAGTGAGAAGAAAGCAGGGGTTGCAGTACTAATATCAGACAAAATTGACTTCAAAACAAAGAAACTAACAAGAGATAAAGAAGGACACTACATAATGATAAAGGGTTCAGTCCAACAAAAGGATATAACCATTCTAAATATATATGCACCCAACACAGGAGCACCAGATTATGTGAAACAAATACTAACAGAACTAAAGAAGGAAATAGACTGCAATGCATTCATTTTAGGAGACTTCAACACACCACTCACCCCAAAGGATAGATCCACCGGGCAGAAAATAAGTAAGGACACACAGGCACTGAACAACACACTAGAACAGATGGACCTAATAGACATCTATAGAACTCTACATCCAAAAGCAGCAGAATATACATTCTTCTCAAGTGCACATGGAACATTCTCCAGAATAGTCCACATACTAGCTCACAAAAAGAAACTCAGTAAATTCCAAAATATTGAAATTCTACCAACCAATTTTTCAGACCACAAAGGTATAAAACTAGAAAAAAATTCTACAAAGAAAACGAAAAGGCTCACAAACACATGGAGGCTTAAGAACATGCTTCTAAATAATCAATGGATCAACGAACAAATCAAAATAGAGATCAAGGAATGTATAGAAACAAATGACAAAAAGAACACAAAGCCCCAGCTTCTGTGGGAGGCAGCAAAAGCGGTCTTAAGAGAAAAGTATATAGCGATCCATGCACACTGGAAGAAGGAAGAACAATCCCAAATGAATAGTCTAACATCACAATTATTGAAACTGGAAAAAGAAGAACAAATGAGGCCTAAAGTCAGCAGAAGGAGGGACATAATAAAGATCAGAGAAGAAATAAACAAAATTGAGAAGAATAAAACAATAGCAAAAATCAACAAAACCAAGAGTTGGTTCTTGGAGAAAATAAACAAAATACATAAACCTCTAACCAAACTTATTAAGAGAAAAAGAGAATCAACACAAATCAACAGAATCAGAAATGGGAATGGAAAAATCACCTCAGATTCCACAGAAATACAAAGAATTATTAAAGACTACTATGAAAACCTATATGCCAACAAGCTGGAAAACCTAGAAGAAATGGACAACTTCCTAGAAAAATACAACCTCCCAAGATTGACCAAGGAAGAAACACAAATGTTGAACAGACCAATTACAAGCAAAGAAATTGAAACGGTAATCAAAAAACTACCCAAGAACAAAACCCCGGGGCCAGACAGATTTACCTTGGAATTTTATCAGACACACAGAGAAGACATAATACCCACTCTCCTTAATGTGTTCCAAAAAATAGAAGAGGAGGGAATACTCCCAAACTCATTCTATGAGGCAAACATCACTCTAATAAAAAAACCAGGCAAAGACCCCACCAAAAAAGAAAATTACAGACCAATATCCCTGATGAATGTAGATGCAAAAATACTCAATAAAATGTTAGCAAACAGACTACAACAATATACCAAAAGGATCATACACCATGATCAAGTGGGATTCATCCCAGGCATGCAGGGATGGTACAACATTCGAAAATCCATCAACATCATCCACCACATCAACAGGAAGAAAGACAAAAAAAAAAGATCATTTCCATAGATGCTGAAAAAGCATTTGACAAAATTCAACATCCGTTCATGATAAAAACTCTCAGCAAGATGGGAGTAGAGGGCCAGTACCTCAACATAATAAAGGCCATATATGATGGACCCACAGCCAACATTATACTAAACAGCGAGAAGCTGAAAGCATTTCCTCTGAGATTGGGATCTAGACAGGGATGCCCACTCTCCCCACTGTTATTTAACATAGAACTGGAGGTCCTAGCCACGGCAATCAGAAAAAACAAGAAAATACAAGGAATCCAGATTGGTAAAGAAGTTAAACTGTAACTATTTGCAGATGATATGATATTGTACATAAAAAACCCTAAGGGCTCCACTCCGAAACTACTAGAACTGATATCGGAATACAGCAAAGTTGTATGATGCAAAATTAACACACAGAAATCCGAAGCTTTCCTATACACTAACAATGAACCAATAGAAAGAGAAATCAGGAAAACAATTCCATTCACAATTGTATCAAAAAGAATAAAATACCTAGGAATAAACCTAACCAAAGAAGTGAAAGACCTATACCCTGAAAACTACAAGTCACTCTTAAGAGAAATTAAAGGGGACACTAACAAATGGAAACACATCCCATACTCATGGCTAGGAAGAATTAATATCGTCAAAATGGCCATCCTGCCCAAAGCAATATACAGCTTTGATGCAATCCCTATCAAATTACCAGCAACATTCTTCAATGAATTGGAGCAAATAATTCAAAAATTCATATGGAAACACCAAAGACCCTGAATAGCGAAAGCAATCCTGAAAAAGAATAAAGTAGGGGGGATCTCACTCCCCAACTTCAAGCTCTACTACAAAGCCATAGTAATCAAGACAATTTGGTAGTGGCACAAGAACAGAGCCACAGACCAGTGGAACAGGTTAGAGACTCCAGAAATTAACCCAAACATATATGGTCAGTTAATATTTGATAAAGGAGCCATGGACATACAATGGGGAAATGACAGTCTCTTCAACAGATGGTGCTGGCAAAACTGGAGAGCTACATGTAGGAGAATGAAACTGGACCTTTGTCTAACCCCATATACAAAAGTAAACTCAAATGGATCAAAGACCTGAATGTATGTCATGAAACCATTAAACTCTTGGAAAAAATCATAGGCAAAACCCTCTTAGACATAAACATGAGTGACCTCTTCTTGAACATATCTCCCCGGGCAAGGAAAACAGCAGCAAAAATGAGCAAGTGGGACTACATTAAGTTGAAAAGCTCCTTACAGAGAAAGACACCATAAATAGAACAGAAAGGAACCCTACAGTACGGGAGAATATATTTGTAAATGACAGATCCGATAAAGAAACAAAAAACAAATAATCCAATTAAAAAATGGGCAGAGCAACTGAACAGACAGTTCTCCAAAAAAGAAATAGAGATGGCCAGCAGACACATGAAAAGATGCTCCACATCGCTAATTATCACAGAATGCAAATTAAAACTACAATGAGGTATCCCCTCACACCAGTAAGGATGATTACCATCCAAAAGACAAACAACAACAAATACTGGTGAGGCTGTGGAGAAAGGGGAACCCTCCCACACTGCTGGTGGGAATGTAAATTAGTTCAGCCGTTGTGGAAAGCAGTACAGAGGTTCCTCAAAATGCTTAAAACAGACTTACCATTTGACCCAGGAATTCCACTCCTAGGAATTTACCCTAAGAACGCAGCAATCAAGTTTGAAAAAGACAGATGCACCCCTATGTTTATCGCAGCACTATTTACAATAGCCAAGAATTGGAAGCAACCTAAATGTCCATCAGTAGATGAATGGATAAAGAAGATGTGGTACATATACACAATGGAATATTACTCAGCCATAAGAAGAGGGCAAATCCTACCATTTGCAGCAACATGGATGAAGCTGGAGGGTATTATTCTCAGTGAAATAAGCCAAGTGGAGAAAGAGAAATACCAAATGATTTCACTCATCTGTGGAGTATAAGAACAAAGGAAAAACTGAAGGAACAAAACAGCAGTGGAATCACAGAACCCAAGAATGGACTAACAGGTACCAAAGGGAAAGGGACTGGGGAGGATGGGTGGGTAGGGAGGGATAAGGAGGGAAAGAAGAAAGGGGTATTAACATTAGCATGCATTGGGGGGGAGGGAGAAAGGGGAGAGCTGTACAACACAGAGAAGACAAGTAGTGATTCTACAACATTTTGCTATGCTCATGGACAGTGACTGTAAAGTGGTTTATATGGGGTTCTAGTATAGGTGAGAGCCTAGTAAACATAATATTCTTCATGTAAGTGTAGATTAAAGATTAAAAAAAAAGAAAGAAAAAAAGAAAAGGGGAATTACTCCTTGATAGGATAAAACTAATGGTAAATCAATGATTAATGCATGCTTTAAATATCCTTAATTTTGATCACTTAAAGGGTGTGAGATGATCAGCTATGGAGATACACTTTTCTGATAATATTCATTTCTCTTGAAAAAAAAAGAAACAGCAGTTCCTGTGTGGTGACCTCCAATGAGTTCTACACAATGGTGTAAAGGTCATATCAAAGTGTGGGCAAAGGGTCTGTTTGTGTTTATATAGAAAATCAAAGCCTAATTTGGCTACCCAGAAAATGAACTAAGATACTATATGAAGAAGAACTTCCAACATCAGCACTCCCTGGAAGACTCATACCAGAACATGATCATCAAAAAACCTCCACAAAGATCCAGGCGATGCTGCAGGTGTACCTGCATGCATCCCACTGGTTCCTGGACTTGCCATGGGAATGAAGAAGGAGATACCTAAGCTGGCCTGTGCATACAGTAAAACAACAAATTTGACTGGATCTGTACTGTTGGAACTCAACCAAGAATTAGGAGAAGTGCAAGTTGTAGTGCTCCAAAATCTTATGACTACAGACTATCTACTGTTAAAAGAACATATGGGATGTGAACAGTTCCCAGGAATGGGTTGTTTTAATTTGTCTGATTTCTCTCAGACTGCTCAAGTATAGTTGGACAATATCCATCATATCATAGACAAATTTTCCCAAATGCTTAGGGTGCCTAACTGGTTTTCTTGGCTTCACTGGAGATGGCTGGTAATTATAGATCTGCTTTGGTTATGTAACTGTATTCCTATTATGTTAATGTTTGTGCGCCATTTTGTTAGTAGTTTAAAACCTATACATGCTGAAGTTACTCTACAAGAAGATATGTCAGAGAAACAATCAATCCTCCCACGTTTTCTTCCATCTGCTACCTCTATAGCTTTTATTCTTCCTTCCTAATTACAACCCTTAAATAGAATTCATGCCTCATATCGAATTTACCAAGTATCATAATTTCCCTAAGTGGTAAAGATCCCTCAAGAAAAATGATGGGCATTGAAGCCACAAGGCATAAATCTGCAAAGAAATAAAAAGCTAGCCTTTTCAAACAATATGGTTTCTCTCTCACTTACCAACTTTACATTTCCCTTTATGGCCCCGGAAGATGACTGGTTAGCCAGAGATGGGTAAGATTCCTCAAGGGAGGAACAACCTAAGACAGGCACAGTCGCAGGGGGGCCATCAGGTGAGAAATTGGGGATCAACAGTGGTGAAGCTTAGAACCTCACCCCCCCTGTTTTGAGAGAAATCTTCTTCATCCGTGGATGTTTTAATGCCCTTGTCGAACTTGGATTAACACATAGTCTACAGGCACACACCTGATCATCTACAATTGCTCTCTTACAACACTAAACAATGTTTTCTACCTTTATCTTGCATCTACCTACCACTTCAGCATTTTATTTAAAAAAAATAAAAATAATAATAAAGGGAGAAATGTGGGATCCACATATAAATCAAGTATAAAAATCAAACGAATATTCATATTTGACCTGATTGTTTATAGTTCATATTGCATGATCAAAACCGAAAGTTTCTGTGATGACTGCCCTTGTACTGTTCACCATGTAAGAACTTATTCACAATGTAAGAATTTGTTCACCATGTAAGAACTTCTTCATTATGCTTCAGAAGATTGGAGACTGATGCGAATTAGGCTTGAGATGGATTAATGATTGTGCATTGAGTGTTGACTCCCCTGTACAGTATTTTATTGTTGTTAACAACCATTTGATCAATAAATATGAGAGATGCCCTCTCAAAAAAAAAAAAGGCTGAGGATGGTCCCCAGACCCCTCTAGGAGACCTGGTAGATATGGCATTTAAAGATTTTCATGCCCAACAGGACAAGAGTGAGAGGAGGTCAGCTGCCCAAATGGCAGAACAGACTCGCACCGTAACAGCTGGTTGGCGGCCGGCTTGTGGAGATTGTCGGGGTGTCCCTGAAGATCGACTCAAACCTCTGGGCCCTTGCTTTTGGAGCAGTGAAGAAGGGCACTGCGCATAAAAGGGCCCCAACCAACCATGTAGACTAACCAGATCATGCCCCAGCTGCGATAAGTGAAGTCATTGGAAAGTAGACTATGCACTCGGGGGTGGTCCACCTCTGGCAGCAGAGCCCCATAGGGGGTAGACACCCTCGAAGGACTATCCCTCAGACCTGCTGGGCATCCTCGAAGACTGAAGACACCTGGACACAGACACCGCAATCACCCTCGCCAAGCCCAGGGCCAAGCTGTGGGTAGCAAGTAAGCCCATCTCCTTCTTGGTAGATATGGGGGCTACATACTCTGTTCTTCCCTCCTTTGAAGGACCTCTGAACCCTGTCAAAATCTCTGTAGTTGGGGTCATGGGAACCCTTTCCAAGCCTTTAGAGACAGGCCCGGTGGCCTGCACCTTCCAAGGCATCCCATTTACCCATTCCTTTTTAGTCATGCCTTCCTGTCCTACCCCTCTGTTAGGACAGGATTTGCTCTATAAGTTAGGAGCCCCTATTTCCCTCCCACCTTTTAAATGCTTACATGATGCCAGAAACTCCCTCATTGCTTTGGTCAGTGAAGGAGAGTTAGACGATGGTAACCTGAGTCTCCCGACTTCCTGGACTGCTGTCAATTCAGTCATGTGGGACATCTCCATCCCTGTGGCAACCAACCACACCCTGTTTCTAATACATCTGAAAAACCTATTCTGCTTCCCTTCTCAGCCTCAATTTCCTATTTCACAGGCTCATAGAAGGGGACTACAGCCTATTTTTAATCATCTACTCTCGCAGGGGCTTTTAGTACTGACTACCTCTCTATGCACTACTCCCATCTTGCCAGTAAAAAAGCTTTCTGGAATGTATCGCCTCGTTCCAGACCTCTGAATAATTAATGAGCCTGTTATTACCTTACACCCAGTAGTGCCTAACCCATATACTCTTCTGTCTCAGTTTCCCTCTGGTACCTCTCATTTTACTGTACTAGACCTTAAAGATGCCTTTTTCACTACACCTCTCCACTCAGACTCGCAGCTGCTATTTGCCTTTATGTGGGAAGACCCTGACACCTGTCAATCTAGACAGTTGACCTGGACAGTTCTACTTCAAGGTTTTAGAGATAGCCCCCATCTTTTTGGACAAGCCCTGGCAGAGGACCTCTTGTGACATTCAATGGGCAAGAGTACTCTCCTCCAATACATAGATGATCTTTTACTTTGCAGCCCCTCAAAGGAGGCCTCAGTTCTGGACACCACATCCCTTCTTAATTTCCTGGCAGACATGGGGTACAGGGTATCCCATGCCAAATGGAAAGGAAAGTCAGCAAAGAACATTCATTAAAAATAAATAGTATGCCAGGTTCCCTGCCGACCTGCTGAGACACACTTCAGAATTTTTGTGGTCGCTCAAGTACATGGTTTCAGTTTTTCTCCTTTATAACTATATGATGTGGATATCATATGTGGTTGGAGTCATGCAGTAGATGACTTTCTCCTCCCGACAGTCTCAGAATGTTAAAAAACATGGAGTGGAGAATATAACCATGACAATAGGAGAGTTCATAAGCACTTTGTGGGAATGAATGTTTCAAAACTATGAAGTACAGGTGGTCACGTCTGCAGATGTTTGGACCCTGAAAACAGGAGGGAAGCCTGAGCTCATTATTGCCACTTCCCCAGGGCAGGGCTTTGAGTGAAACAATATCCTCAAGAGGACAATTTATAAGAGAAATGCTAATTAAAAGAAAAGTGAATATGTCCCAAATTAGAAAAGTCAGAACTTGTAACACAAGTTCTGTCAAAAGTACACTGATCCTAAAAAAGAAACTTGAGAAAACCATTAGAGATTCTTCAGTCAGGAGTCAGTCCTACAACTGCAGCATCATGTCCTGTACAGGCATTGGGTAAAGGCTGTTTACGTTTATCAAATACATCTACATTTATCTAATCCTCACTATTCTCCACCCAGTCTTCTAAAAATTGTACAGGTATCTTTTCACCTTTATGAACACCATGTATGAGAGTTTGTATTATTGATACCAAGCTTATTATTGATTTTAGAACTGATTTGACATAACTGTTTCACATAATAAGAAAAAAATAGAAAACTATAAAATATGAATTTATCTAATATAAGCATTATTTTTAAAAATTACTAACATGTATTCAAAGTTTGGTACATATTTTAATTCAGTGTGACATACATAGTAATCCATACCATGAGAGGCATATAAATTAGTCAAGAATAAAAATGACACACAAGAAAATAAATTGTATATTTTTATGTAGTAAATAAAAATATATTTTGGATATATAAATACAATTGGGATTAGCTATCAAGAGAAAATTTGAGAGAAAAAAGTCTGGTTTAGAAATCAGTAGCAAATTACTAACTAATTCAGAAATTGGTATGTGTATATATGTATGCATATGAATAATCCAGTCAGCAATAGACATCGTCATTATGGCAGAATTATTCATGTGCAGATGAAAACATACATTTTCTTTAAGCACCGCACATTCGATACCAATTCTTCTCACATAATGTTTTCTGTTTTTGAGAGGGCATCTCTCATATTTATTGATCAAATGGTTGTTAACAACAATAAAATTCTGTATAGGGGACTCAATGCACAATCATTAATCAACCCCAAGCCTAATTCTCAACAGTCTCCAATCTTCTGAAGCATAACGAACAAGTTCTTACATGGTGAACAAGTTCTTACATAGTGAATAAGTTCTTACATGGTGAACAGTGCAAGGGCAGTTATATCACAGAAACTTTCAGTTTTGATCACGCATCATGAACTATAAACAATCGAGTCAGATATGATTATCCATTTGATTTTTATAATTGATTTATATGCAAATCCCACATTTCTCCTTTTTTAATGAAATGCTAAAGGGGTAGGTAGAGGCAAGATAAAGGTAGAAAACATAATTTAGTGTTGTAAGAGGGCAAATGTAGATGATCAGGTGTGTGCCTATAGACTAAGTATTAATCCAAGCTAGACAAGGGCAACAAAACATCGATGGATGCAGAAGATTCCTCTCAAAACAGGGGGGGTGGTGGTGAAATTCTAAGCCTCCCCTCTGTTGATCCCCAATTTCTCACCTGATGGCCCCCCTGCAACTGTGCCTGTCTTAGGTTGTTCCTCCCTTGAGGGATCTTACCTGTCTCTGACTGAGCAGCCATCTTCCGGGGCCATACAGGGAGATGTAAAGTTGGTAAATGAGAGAGAAGAATTATTGTTTGAAAAGGTTAGCTTTTTACTTCTTTGCAGATTTATGCCCTGTGGCTTCTATGCCCAGCCTTTGTCTTGAGGTATCTTTACCACTTGGAAGAATTACGATACTCGGTAATATTCAATATGAGGCACTAATTCGACTAAAGGGTTGTAATTAGGAAGGAAGAAGAAAAGCTATAGAAGGAGCAGATGGAAGAAAACATGGGAAGATTGATTATTTCTTTGACATAAATTCTTGTAGAGTAACAGAAGCATGTATAGGTTTTAACATACTACTAATTAAAATGCATACATACATTAACAGAATAGGAATACAGATACATAACAAAAGCAGACCTACAATTACCAGCCATATCCAGTGAAACCAAGAAAACCAGTTAGGTACCCTAGGCATTTGTGAAAACTTATCAATAATATGGTGGATATTGTCTAATTGAATTTGAATAGTTTGAGAAAAATCAGACAAATTAAAACAACACATTCCTGGGAACTGTTCACATTCCATATGTTCTTTTAACAATAGATAATCTACAGTCACATGATTTTGGACCACTAAAACTTGCATTTCTCCTAATTCTTGGTTGAGTTCTGACAATATAGATTCAGTCAAATTTGTTGTTTTACTGTATGCACAGGCCAGCTTAGATATCTCCTTCTTCATTCCAATGGCAAGTCCAGGAAATGGTGGGATGAATGCAGCTACAACTGCAACAATGCCAGGATCTTTGTTGAAGTTTTTTGATGATCATCTTCTGGAATGACTCTTCCAGAGGATATTGATGTTGGAAGTTCTTCATATTGTACCTTAATTCGTGTTCTGAGTAGGCAAAATAGGTTTTGATCCTCTGTATAAACACAAACAAACCCTTTGCCCACACTTTGATATGACCTTTATACCATTGTAAAGAACCTATTGGAGACCACCACACAGGGACTGCTTTTTTTTTAAGAGAAAGAAATATTATCAGAAAAATGTACTTCCATAGCTGATCATCCAACACCCTTTAAAAGATCAAAATTAAGGATATGTAAAGCATGCATTAATTGTTGATTTGCAGATAATTTTATCCAATCAGGGAGTAATCCCCCCTTTTTTGTAATCATTAATCTAAAATTACATGAAGAATATTATGTTCACTAGGCTCGCCCCTACACCAAGGACCCCAACAAACCCCATTACTGTCACTGTCCATCAGCATAGGAAAATGTTGTAGAATCACTAGTTGTCATCTCTGTGCTGCACAACCCTCTCCTTTCCCCACACCTCACATCCTACATGCTAATCATAATACCCCCTTCCTTCTTCTGAGCCCTTATCCCTCCCTACCCTCCCATTCTCCACAGTCTCTTTCCCTTTGGTAACTGTTAGTCCCTTCTTGGGTTCTGTGATTCTGCTGCTGTTTTGTTCCTTCAGTTTTTCCATTGTTCTTATACTCCACAGAGAAGTGAAATCATTTGGTATTTGTCTTTCTCCTCTTGGCTTACTTCACTGAGCATAATTCCCTCTACCTCCATCCATGTTGTTGCAAATGGTAGGATTTGTTTTCTTCCTATGGCTTAATAATATTCCAATGTGTATATGTACCACTTCTTTATCCATTCATCTACTGATGGACACTTAGGTTGCTTCCATTTCTTGGCTATTGTAAATAGGGCTGTGATAAACATAGGGGTGCATCTGCCTTTTTCAAACTGGAGTGCTGCTTTCTTAGGGTAAATTCCTATAAGTGGAATTCTGGGGTCAAATGGTTAGTCTATTTTGAGCATTTTGAGGAACCTCCATACTGCTTTTCAAATTGGTTGAACTAATTTACATTACCACCAGCAGTGTAGGAGGGCTGCCCTTTCTCTACAACCTCACCAACATTTGTTGTTGTTTGTCTTATGGATGGTAGCCATCCTTACTGGTATGAGGTGATATCTCATTGTGGTTTAAATTTGCATTTCTCTGATAACTAGTCATGTGGAGCATCATTTCATGGATCTGTTGGCCATCTGAATTTCTTTTTTGGAGAATTATCTATTCAGTTCCTCTGCCCATTTTTTAATTGGATTATTTGCTTTTTGTTTGTTGACGTGCATGGGCTCATTATGTATTTTGGATGTCAAGCCTTTATCAAATCTGTTATTTACAAATATATTCTCCCATACTGTAGGGTACCTTTTTGTTCTGTTGATGGTGTCATTTTCTGTACAGAAGCTTTTCAGCTTGATATAGTCCCACTTGTTCATTTTTGCTTTTGTTTTTCTTGCCTGGGAGATATGTTCATGAAGAAGTCGTTCATGTTTATGTCCAAGAGATTCTTTTTTTTTGAGAGGACATCTCTCATATTTATTGATCAAATGGTTGTTAACAAAAATAGAATTCTGTATAGGGGACTAAATGCTCAATGCACAATCATTAATCCACGCCAAGCCTAATTCTCATCAGTCTCCAATATTCTGAAGCATAACAAACAAGTTCTTACATGGTGAACAAATTCTTACATTGTGAATAAGTTCTTACATGGTGAACAGTACAAGGGCAGTCATCACAGAAACTTTCAGTTTTGATCATGCATTATGAACTATAAACAATCAGGTCAAATATGAATATTCATTTTATTTTTATACTTGATTTATATGTGAATCCAACATTTCTCCATTATTATTATTATTTTTTTAAATAAAATGCTGAAGTGGTAGGTAGATGCAAGATAAAGGTAGAAAACATAGTTTAGTGTTGTAAGAGAGCAAATGTAGATGATCAGGTGTGTGCTTGAAGATTAAGTGTTAATCCAAGCTAGACAAGGGCAATAAAACATCCATGGATGCAGAAGATTTCTCTCAAAACAGAGGGGTGGGGGTGAGGTTCTAAGCCTCACCTCTGTTGATCCCCAATTTCTCACCTGATGGCCCCCCTGCGACTGTGCCTGTCTTAGGTTGTTCCTCCCTTGAGGAAACTTACCCGTCTCTGACTAAACAGTCATCTTCCGGGGCCATACAGGGAAATGTAAAGTTGTTAAGTGAGAGGAAAGCAATATTGTTTGAGAAAGTTAGCTTTACACTTCTTTGCAGATTTATCCCCTGTGGCTTCTATGCCCAGCATTTGTCTTGATGTATCTTTACCACTTGGAACAATTATGATACTCTGTAAATTTGATATGAGGCACGAATTCTATTTAAGGGTTGTAATTAGGAAGGAAGAAGAAAAGCTATAGAGGTGGCATATGGAAGAAAACATGGGAGGATTGATTATTTCTTTGACATATCTTCTTGTAGAGTAACTTAAGCATGTATAGGTTTTAAACTACTAACTAAATTGCGCACACATATTAACATAATAGGTATACGGTGACATAATCAAAGCAAATCTATAATTATCAGCCATCTCCAGTGAAGCCAAGAAAACCAGTTAGGCACCCTAGGCATTTGGGAAAATTTGTCTATGATATAATGGATATTGTCCAACTGTACTTGAACAGTCTGAGAGAAATTAGACAAGTTAAAACAACCCATTCCTGGGAACTGTTCACATCCCATATGTTCTTTTAAGAGTAGAGAGTCTGTAGTTGTAAGATTTTGGAGCGCTACAACTTGCATTTCTCCTAATTCTTGGTTGAGTTCCAACAGTATGGATCCAGTCAAATTTGTTGTTTTACTGTATGCACAGGCCAGCTTAGATATCTCCTTCTTCATTCCCATGGCAATTCCAGGAACCAGTGGGGAGAATGCAGCTACAACTGTAGCAGCGCCCGGATATTGTTGAGGCTTTTTGATCATCGTACTTGTATGACTCTTCCAGAGAGTGCTGATATTGTAAGTTCTTCTTCATATTGTATCTTAGTTCATTTTCTGGGTATCCCAATTCCGCTTTGATCTTCTGTATAAACACAAACAGACGCTTTGCCCACACTTTGATATGCCCTTTACACCATTGTGCAGAACTCATTGGAGGTCACCACACAGGAACTGCATTTTTGTTGTTGTTGTTATCATCTATCTACACTTACGTGAAGAATATTATGTTTACTAGGCTCTCCCCTATACCAGGACCCCATATAAACCACTTTACAGTCACTGTCCATGAGCATAGCAAAATGTTGTAGAACCACTACTTGTCTTCTCTGTGTTGTACAGCTCTCCCCTTTCTCCCTCCCCCCCAATGCATGCTAATGTTAATACCCCTTTCTTCTTTCCCTCCTTATCCCTCCCTACCCACCCATCCTCCCCAGTCCCTTTCCCTTTGGTACCTGTTAGTCCATTCTTGGGTTCTGTGATTCCACTGCTGTTTTGTTCCTTCAGTTTTTCCTTTGTTCTTATACTCCACAGATGAGTGAAATCATTTGGTATTTCTCTTTCTCCACTTGGCTTATTTCACTGAGAATAATACCCTCCAGCTTCATCCATGTTGCTGCAAATGGTAGGATTTGCCCTCTTCTTATGGCTGAGTAATATTCCATTGTGTATATGTACCACATCTTCTTTATCCATTCATCTACTGATGGACATTTAGGTTGCTTCCAATTCTTGGCTATTGTAAATAGTGCTGCGATAAACATAGGGGTGCATCTGTCTTTTTCAAACTTGATTGCTGCGTTCTTAGGGTAAATTCCTAGGAGTGGAATTCCTGGGTCAAATGGTAAGTCTGTTTTAAGCATTTTGAGGAACCTCTGTACTGCTTTCCACAACGGCTGAACTAATTTACATTCCCACCAGCAGTGTGGGAGGGTTCCCCTTTCTCCACAGCTTCACCAGTATTTGTTGTTGTTTGTCTTTTGGATGGTAATCATCCTTACTGGTGTGAGGGGATACCTCATTGTAGTTTTAATTTGCATTTCTGTGATAATTAGCGATGTGGAGCATCTTTTCATGTGTCTGCTGGCCATCTCTATTTCTTTTTTGGAGAACTGTCTGTTCAGTTGCTCTGCCCATTTTTTAATTGGATTATTTGTTTTTTGTTTCTTGAGGCGTGTGAGCTCTTTTTATATTTTGGACATCAAGCCTTTAGCAGATCTGTCATTTACAAATACATTCTCCCATACTGTAGGGTTTCTTTTTGTTCTATTGATGGTGCCTTTTGATGTACAGAAGGTTTTCAGCTTAATATAGTCCCACTTGTTCATTTTTGCTGTTGTTTTCCTTGCCTGAGTCAAGAAGATGTCACTCATGTTTATGTCTAAGAGGTTTTTGCCTATGTTTTTTTCCAAGAGTTTAATCGTTTCATGACATACATTCAGGTCTTTGATCCATTTTGAATTTACTTTTTTATATGGAGTTAGACAATGGTCCAGTTTCATTCTCCTACATGTAGCTGTCCAGTTTTGCCAGCACCATCTGTTGAAGACACTGTCATTAACCCACTGTATGTCCATGGCTCCTTTATCAAATATTAATTGACCATATATGTTTGGGTTAATGTCTGAAGTCTCTAATCTGTTCCAGTGTTCTGTGGCTCTGTTCTTGTGCCAGCACCAAATTGTCTTGATTACTATGGCTTTGTAATAGAGCTTGAAGTTGGAGAGTGAGATCCCCCCCACACTTTATTTTTCTTTCTCAGGATTGCTTTTTCTATTTCCTAATCTTTGGTGTTTCCATATGAATTTTTGAACTATTTGTTCCAGTTTGTTGAAGAATGTTGCTGGTAATTTGATAGCAATTGCATCAAATCTGTTATTGCTTTGGGAAAGATGGCCATTTTGATGATATTAATTCTTCCTAACCAAGAGCATGGGATGAGTTTCCATTTGTTAGTGTCCTCTTTAATTTCTCTTGAGTGTCTTGTAGTTTTCAGAGTATAGGTGTATGACCTCTTGGTTAGGTTTATTCCTAGGTACTTTATTTTTATGATGCAATTGTGAATGGAATTGTTTTCCTGATTTCTCTTTCTATTGGTTCATTGTTAGTGTATAGGAAAGCCACAGATTTCTGTGTGTTGATTTTGTATCCTGCAACTTTGCTGTATTCCAATATCAGTTCTAGTAGTTTTGGGGTGGAGTCTTTAGGGCTTTTTATGTACAGTATCATGTCATCTGCAAATAGTGACAGTTTAACTTCTTCTTTACCAGTCTGGATTCCTTGTATTTCTTTGTTTTGTCTAATTGCTGTGGCTAGGACCTGCAGTACTATGTTAAATAACAGTGGGGAGAGTGGGTATCCCTGTCTTGTTCCAAATCTCAAGGAAAACCTTTCAGCTTCTCGCTGTTCAGTATGATGTTGGCTGTGGGTTTATCATATATGGCCTTTATTATGTTGAGGTACTTGTCTTCTATACCCATTTTGCTGAGAGTTTTTTTTATGAATGGATGTTCAATTTTGTCAAATGCTTTGGGGCATCTATGGAGATGATCATGTGGTTTTTGTCCTCCTTTTTGTTGATGTGATAGTTGGTATTGATGGATTTTCAGATGTTGTACAATCCTTGCATCCCTGGGATGAATCCCACTTGCTCATGGTGTAAGATCCTTTTGATATATTTTTTAATTCGATTTGCTAATATCTTATTGAGTATTTTTGCATCTACATTCATCAGGGATATTGGTCTTTAATTTTCTTTTATGGTGGGGTCTTTGCCTGGTTGTGGTATTAGGGTGATGTTGACTTCATAGAATGAGTTTGGGAGTATTCCCTCCTCTTCTATTTTTTGGAAAACTTTAAGGAGAATGAGTATTATGTCTTCCCTGTATGTCTGATAAAATTCCGAGGTAAGTCCGTCTGGCCCGATGGTTTTGTTCTTGGGTAGTTTTTTGATTAATGCTTCAATTTCTTTGCTCATAATTGATTTCTTTAACTTTTCTGTTTCTTCCCTGGTCAGTCTTGGGAGGTTGTATTTTTCTAGTAAGTTGTCCATTTCTTCTAGGTTTTTCGTCTTGATAGCATATAGGTTTTCATAGTAGTGTTTAATAATTCTTTGTATTTCTGTGGAGTCTGTCGTGATTTTTCCATTCTTGTTTCTCATTCTGTTGATGTGTGCTGATTCTCTTTTTCTGTTAATAATTTTGGCAAGAGGCTTTTCTATTTTGTTTATTTTCTTGAAGAACCAGCTCTTGGTTTCATTGATTTTTCCATTGTTTTATTCTTCTCAATTGTGTTTATTTCTTCTCTGATCTTTATTATATCCCTCCTTCAGTTGACTTTAGGCCTCATTTTTTCTTCTTTTTCCAGTTTTGATAATTGTGATGTTATACTATTCATTTGGGATTTTTCTTCCTTCTTTAAGTGTGCCTGGATGACTATGTACTTTCCTCTTAAGACTGCTCTCACTGCGTCCCACAGAAGTTGGGACTTTGTGTTGTTGTCATTTGTTTCCATATATTTCTTGATCCCTATTTTAATTTATTCTTTGATCCATTGATTATTTAAGAGCATGTTCTTAAGCCTCCATGTGCTTGTGAGCCTTTTTGTTTTCTTTGTAGAATTTATTCCTTGTTTTATACCTTTGTGATCTGAAAAGTTTTTTGGTAGAATTTCAATATTTTGGAATTTACTGAGGCTCTTTTTGTGAGCTAGTATGTGGTCTATTCTGGAGAATGTTCCATGTGCACTTGAGAAGAATGTGTATCCTGTTGCTTTCAGATGTAGTGTTCTATAGATATCTATTAGGTTAATCTGTTCTAGCGTGTTGTTCAGTGCCTCTGTGTCCTTACTTATTTTCTATCCAGTTGATCTATCCTCTGGGGTGAGTGGCGTGTTAAAGTCTCCTGAAATGAATGCATTACATTCTATTTCCCCCTTTCGTTCTGTTAGTATTTGTTTAACACATGCTGGTGCTCCTGTGTTGGGTGTATATATATTAATAATGGTTATATCCTCTTGTTAGACTGAGCCCTTTCTCATTATGTAATGTCCTTGTTTATCTCTTGCTACTTTCTTTGTTTTGAAGTCTATTTTGTCTGATTTTAGTACTGCAACCCCTGCTTTCTTCTCTTTGTTGTTTGGCTGAAATATGTTTTTCCACCCTTGACTTTTAGTCTGTGCATGTCTTTGGGTTTGAGATGAGTTTCTTGTAAGCAGCACATAGATGGGTCTTGCTTTTTTATCCATCTTATTACTCTTTGTCTTTTGATTGGTGCATTCAGTCCATTTACATTTAGGGTTTGTATTGAAAGATATGTACTTATTGTCATTGCCGGCTTTAGATTCGTGGTTACCAAAGGTTCAAGGTTAGCTTCTTTAGTATCTTACTGCCTAACTTAGCTCACTTACTGAGCTGTTATATGCACTGTCTGGAGATTCTTTTCTTCTCTTCCTTCTTATTCCTCCTCCTCCATTCTTTATATGTTTGTTGTTTTATTCTGTGCTCTTTCGTGTTTCCTTTAACTGCTTTTAGTGGGTAGTTGATTTTATTTTTTGCCTTTAGTTAGTATTTGGTTGGTCTGCTTTCTTTGCTGTGAGTTTATTTTCTCTGGTGATATCTGTTTTGTCTTAGGAGTGCTCCCGTCTAGAACATTCCCTCTAGAATACCCTGTAGAGGTGGTTTGTGGGAGGCAAATTTCCTCAACTTTTGCTTGTTTTGGAATTGTTTAATCCTTCCTTCATATTTAAATGATAATCCTGCTGGATACAGTATCCTTGGTTCAAGGCCCTTCTGTTTTTTTGCATTAAATATATCATGCCATTCTCTTCTGGCCTATGACGTCTCTGTTGAAAAGTCTGATGATAGCCTTTTGGGTTTTCCTTTATACGTGACCTTTCTCTGTCTAGGTGCCTTTAAAATTCTTTTCTTGTCCTTGATCTTTGCCATTTTAATTATTATGTGTCTTGTTTTTGTTCTCCTTGGGTCCTTTCTGTTGGGAGTTCTGTGTATTTCCATGGTCTGTTCAATTATTTCCTCCCCCAGTTTAGGGAAGTTCTCAGCAATTATTTCTTCAAAGACACTTTCTATCCCTTTTTCTCCCTCTTCTTCTTCTGCTACCTCTATAATTCGGATATTGATCCTTTTGTATTGATCACACAATTCTCTTAATATTGTTTCATTCCTGGAGATCCTTTTATCTCTCTCTGTGTCAGCTTCTATGCGTTCCTGTTCTCTGGTTTCTATTCCATCAATGGCCTCTTGCATCTTATCCATTCTGCTTCTAAATCCTTCCAGAGTTTGTTTCACTTCTGTAATCTCCTTCCTGGCATCTGTGATCTCCCTCCAGACTTCATCCCATTGCTCTCGCATATTTCTCTGCATCTCCATTAGCATGTTTATGATTTTTATTTTGAATTCTTTTTCAGGAAGACTGGTTAAGTCTGTCTCCTTCTCTTGTGTTGTCTCTCTGTTCTTGATTTTGCCCGTAATTTTGCCTTTTCATGGTGATAGAAATAGTTTGCAGAGCTGCAATGAGTGACAGCTGGAAGAACTTCCCTTCTTGTTGGTTTGTGGCCTTTGTCTCCTGGTAGAACAGAGACCTCTAGTGGATTGTGCTGGGCAGCTGCATGCTGATGGGGCTTCTGATTCTTGCCCGGCCACTATGGAGTTTATCTCTGCTGTTGCTGTGTTTGTGGCCTGCCTTGGGCCGCCGCTCCAATATGGTGGAGCTGTACTGGAGGGGGAACGGCTAGTAGGTTGTTTATTTCCATGAGGGGCCTCTGGGCCTCCCTGATATCCAGGGTTTTAGGGTGCCCTGAGTTCCCTGAAGCTGGATTAAGTGTCCCAGGACACTTCCGTCCAGCTGTGGGGTCCCTGTCCCTTTAAGTCTTCCAAAATGCACTCACTCTTCTTTGTCCCCAGGTTGCCTGCTGCAGGGACCCGCTCACAGGTCATACTGTCCTGTTTCCCAAGTATCCAGGACCCCACACATGCACTGTGTCTGCACTCTGGTGCAGATGGCTAGGTCTGGCTATTTAGGAGTCCTGGGCTCCCTCTCCCTCCCTTCTCAGACTCCTCTCCTCCCGCTCAGAGCTGGCATGTGCGGTGCTCGGGTCCTGCTGGGCCGGGGCTTGTATCTTTCCCCCTTTGCAAGGCACTATGTTCTCGCAGGTGTGTATGTGGTCTGGATGTTGTTCTGTGTCTTCTGGTCTCTCTTTTAGGAAGAGTTATCTTTGTTGTATTTTCAAAAATATGTATGGTTTTGGGAGGAGTTTTGTACTGCTCTACTCATGCCACCATCTCGGCTCTTAATCCATATCATTTATTCTTAATTCTGCTCTTTTGATATTCATTTCACCCTCTCTTTCTTACAGTTTGCATCCAATTAGATATTCTTTAACCCATTGTTTTGGTGAGTAACTGTCTGCTAGGCTTTTTTCAGTGTGTAGAAATAAATCCTTTGTTGGCCAGGAAGTGGAAGTAACCTGGTCCTGCTCTGTTCAGGAATTCAACCCACCGACATATGTACTTCCAGATAGCCTTGGTATCACTTGTTATTTCATATTTTACTCCTTATAGCTGTTTGTTTTCTTTTCTGCTTCACCTGAGATAGAAATTATGATCTGGCTCCCATCTCAGTTTTCTCTGTACTATTCTTTCCACACACTGTGCTCCAATCTCATCAGCCTTGTTCTCATCTTCTGACATCTTATTTCCCTTTTGCACTGCTTTGCACATGATTTTGCCCCATTTACCTCCTAGTCACCCTTCAGATCTCAGCTAAAAGTTTTCTTCCCGCACTGAGATCTATTGGATATACAATAAAAGCATGCCATATACGTTTCTTCACAGAAGGCAGCACAATTGTAACTTTTTCTCAACTAGTAAAATAACACATTGAATGTATTTCTCCTCAACTAAAGTTTAAATTCCTTCAAAACAGGATCTGTGTCTTTTTTCCCTAACCTATTTCTTCCTAGTGCCCAGCACAGTTCATGTCCCAGAGTGGACATGTAGCCAAATAAAGAGAATCATGTTACCTGGGTAAGTAAACCTGATAATTACATGAATTAGGGCCAACAAGGAGAAGGAGCACTCACATGTAAATGTAACACACCTGCACTCTGACAGAATGTCAGGACGTGGACAAAACCTACACTAGCATTCTCAATTTGAAAAACCTGTAAGTGGTACTTCTCAATGAGAACTGAAGACTGTTTCACAGATGTTTGTAAAACTAATATTGAATCATGAATGTAGCACTGGCCAAGTTTAAAATGTAAAGAGGATGAAAGAAAACAAAGTGGTGATGGGCAAGTGAAGTTAACTTAGGAAGTAAATGTAATTAAAGAGAAGAAATTAACTCAATTCAAGGAAAACTTGAGACATTTTTTCCTGGTCTGTACTCTACCCAAAATTACCTGACAAGCCTCACTGTGCTTCACTTTATAAATTACCACCAGAATTTTCCTCCTTAAGAGCAGGCCTGCTAAAGTCACATCTTGGCAAAATCTTCTAAGAGCTCTTCATAGACTATAGCCGATACAGTCCTACATATTGCTGATAACATTCACAAAATGAACTAATTTTTCTTAATCATTTAAATTGATGTATTTTATCATCAGATGTTTGGCAAAAAGTTGATTTTCCTACATATAATTTCAAATAACTCACAGCTTGAAGCAATCAGCATGGACTTTAAAAGAATTTGAATGAGTCCAGGCATTCCACAGTTAAATGCCCAACATCCCCCAGGAATGGGCAATTTGATTCCTAGCTGGGCTATTTTCATGTACAATGTCTCAATTTTCATGAGTTTAAATCATACGTGACAAACTAATTTTCTTCATTATGTCACAAGATAGTCTTAGTACTATCAAGAGAGGCTGCAGGCAGTAGATAAATTTAAGTGTGCAGATCAAGCAACATAATGGGAATTTGGTTTCAAATCATAGTCTGGGAAAAAAACAGTGACCTATTAATTGTTAAAAATAATTTGCTGGGGCTGATAGTGGTTCTGGGGACATAGGAGGACACATGCTCACCTCTTTCCATAGACACACAGAATCTGCAGCTCCTTGTGAAACAACAATTTCTAAAGTACACCTGCACACTAAGCACTCTTAAGTATGGGGCTAGTAAGAGACCACAACGTTGAAATGGGCAGAAGAGGCTGGGACACAGTCTCACCATGAACCTACCCCAGGACACGCAGCCCAGTCAAGAGCTTCTCTGAGCATGATGGGTTTGAACCCCACATAGAGCACCACTAAGTTTAAGACCTGCCACTGCCAGAGTCTCTCACAAAGCCCAACTCACTCCACTTGGAAACAAGCTACAGAGTGACACCTCTCCCTCCATGGGGCTCTCCAGCCAGACCTTCTTGAGTTTCAAGAAGCTGCCATGCAAACAGGCAAAGACACATCATTCTGGACCCAGCTGTGAGCACACAGTCTCCCTGACACCAGCAAGCCTGCCCACAGGCCCCTGAGTGGCTGCAGATCCTGGGCAGAGACCCCTGGCCCCATCAGCCTCTCAGAAAGGCTCTCATGCTGAAGGGACCACAGAGGAATCCTTCCCTTTCTCTGACCCTGATCCCCTGAGCTTTGGCCTTTTGAGGGCTGGGCAGCCAAACACAGGCTGAGAAGTAAGCTGCGGTGGGCAGCACCACTGAGGACCCACTGCCCAGACATGGCACCCTGGGAACCAGTCCTCGAGGGGAAGGCTCACAGCCTGGGGAGGCTGCATGGGACTCACCTGACCCGGCCACTGATCCAGGAGCGCCAGGACTCTCTGCAGATGAGGCTCACTCGTCACCTGCTGGGTTCAGCCTGAATGGCTGGCAACAGAGCCAGGACATACCTGGGGCCAGAGGCGGCTGGCCAGAGGCTCTCTAATAGGGTGGGTGCCATCTTGACCTTCTACACAGGCAGGAGTCGTCTTGATGCTCTACACAGGTGGCCACCGTCTTGACACACTACCTGGGTGGCCGCCATCTTGATGCTCTATGATGACTGGCACCATCTTGATGGTCTACCCGGGTGGCTGCCATCTTGATGCTCTACCCAGGAGGGTGCTGTCATAATGTTCTATGTGTGCAGCCACCATCTTGATGCTCTACTTGGGCAGGTGCCATCGCATTTGTTCTAAAGATGAGCATCTTTTCCCCTTCTTCAGGGAGCACCATTCAAACCCACTCCCTCCACGGGGCTGCTGCTTGCCGGGACCTCCAGGGGAAGCATGTACTCTCCTGCTGGTGGAGTTTCATTTGCATTGCAGAGGCCCCTCAGCCCTGGAAGCCTTGGGGTGTTGTCCATCCAGAACATGCAGAGGAGATGGTTCTCGGCTGGCTCCTACCACCAGATCACCATGGATTCCAGGCTGACACCCACCTCCAGCCTTCCAGAAGGAGGCCTGTGTGCTTATCCCAGAGCTTCACTGAGGGGCGGGTTTCGGAAATACCACCGAGGCCCTGGAAGCAGTCTTGGTCTGCCCTCTGCCTTGCTCTGGCTTTTGGGGGCACATCTGGGATTCTGTGGCTGCTGCAGGGTCCACCTCAGAAGGCTTGGCTCTGGGAGCCAGTGGGCTAGGGGTAGGTCCAGCTGGACAGTGACCAGAGTCGTGACTCGCTCCGGTCTCCAGGGTGCAGTGCACTTGGATTTCAGCCTTCCTAAAAAGGCACCTATTTGCTTATCACCAGCAACCTCAGAGCATGCTGTTAACTACACAAGACCACTGTCCTCTATTAGCCTTCACTGAGACGGGGACCATGGGCTGAGGCAGAGGCGGGTGAGGGCCTCCAGGAGGGGGGGGAAAAACAAATCACGATGACTCGGGATTTTCTGTAGACTGTTGGGGGACCAGCTTGTTTTTTGACTTAACCCAGGTGCTGTGCTGCTTTTCCTCCTCCAGCCCTAATCAAGTAATTTTCAACCTGGGCAATTCATTTAGCAAGCACCTAGTAAACAACCTAGTAAAAACAGGAAGGACTCCATCTTGAAGGTTGCATTTTAAAACCCAATTTTAAAAAGTAACTTTGTTAATATACTCTTTAACCAGCAGACAATAAGTCAGCTCACCTTGGAAGCAAAGCAGGCACTCTTGATTGATATGCCCCCAGACCAGGAAGCTGCTATCCTGGGAGGAAATAAGAGCAGTACATTTCTTGTAAATAACCTGTAAAACTAATAAAAAAAGGTCTCTTCAAATATAAACATTTTGGGATCACTTAGCAGGTCTGCATCCCTAGCCCTTTATCTTTCAACTGCCTATAAATCCCCTAAACAATGCACCACCCCAGGTCTCTCTTTTCCCCTCTTGGCATGAGCCAGGAGCTCTATTCTCTCACTTTATCTCCAAATAAAAGCCTCTGACTTGCTCTCCTACCTTGAGTGCAAAGTTCATTCTTGGACTCTGCCAACAAGAACCCCGGCATCATCATCACAGCTGCAACCTGAAGGGCAGGCTGCTAATTACATACACCACTGTCCAAACACCTGGGAGGCCTGGCACCACCTTTATGCTCTTCCCGTGCTGCAACCAAGCACCATGAGCCTAACTAAAACTGTGGTTAACAATACTATGCTCTCTGAATGAGGGTAGCTAGGAGAGTGGACCTGGAATGTTCTCTTCACAAGAAAAAAATATGTAAATGGATTTTGAGGAATGATTAGTGTTAGGTTGGAGAAAGTAAAAACAAGGACATGCAAACAGAATGGAGAGATGCCACAGGGGGAGAACAGACCAGACCCCAAAGTCTGTGCCATATATGGAAATGGGACAGCTCCCCTTGAATTCCATCCTGATATGCCAACTAAGACCCGGATGTCAGCCTCCTCCCTCTTGGAAAGAAAAGTTTCTAGTTGACTATTATGTCACCTGTAGCCAATCATACCTCTCATCACCCCTTAGGATAGCTTGCCCACTCCTCCCCCTCCTAATCCCTTATAAGCACCCCACCTCCCTAACCAGGTGTGACTTCTCTGGCCTCTGACAAGAAGGCCACAGAACCTCACCCGGGGGTATTTAAATAAATTACCTGTCCCTTTGTTGCCTCTCTTTGCCTGCTTATTTCAGCTAGAATTTATCTTACAATTAGTATTTGCTGTACATCTATCCCTACCATATATTGCTTCTCCACATGTTAAGCATCTTTCTTCTAGTACTGTTTAACTAATGAAACAAATGTAAAACTAAATTCAAATGTTCAGACATATATAATAATTTTGCTAATAAAAGATTTGGCAAATGACTAAGTGTTATACTGCGTAGAAAAGAATACACATGTTTAAAGAAAGTTTCAACCATTTGTATCTAGTTCCTGGAAGGTAATTTTAAGTCTTTTGAACATCTGGTCTAACAGAATTTTTTTGTCTACCAGAGAATATGGGGGCCATGATAGATGATTCTAACTCTGTGATGTGTGCTGAAGACCATGTATCTTGTTGTTGCTTGTGTTTACTGAAGTTCATTTGACACACAACATTATGTTGGTTTCAGGTATATGGCACAGTGTTTCAGCAGTTATATATATATTATTAAATCTTCACCCCATTTGGTGTAGTTAGTGTCTGTCAACACAGAAAGATGTTACAGAACCATTGACTATGTTATGTATCCCACTACACTTTCATCTCTGTGACTAATTTATATTATATTGTGACCCCAAGCCCTCCACCATGGTAACAACCAGTCTTTCCTCCATTTATATAAGTCAATTACTGTTTTGATCATTTTGTTTTATTTCATTTTTAGATTCCATGTGTAAGTGAAGTCATATGATATTTGTCTTTCTCCACCTGGCTTATTTCACTGAGCATAATATCATCTAGATCTATACATGTTGTTGTAAATGGGAGGATTTCTTTTCTTTTTATAACTGAGTATTGTGTATATGTACCACATATTGTTTATCCATTCATCTATTGATGGACACTATTTTCTTCAATCTCTTTCATCAAGGCCTTATAGTTTCTATTGTATAGGGTCTTTCATCTCCTTGATTAAATCTATCTGTAAGTATTTTATTGCTTTTCAATACTATACCATTGTAAATGAGATTGCTTTTTAAATTTCTCTTTCAGATACTTTGTTTTAAGTTATAGAAATATAACTGTTTTCTGTGCATTTATTTAATATCATGTGACTTTACTGAATGTAAATTTCTCTGACAGCTTTTTGGTATAGTTTCTTTAGGGTTTTCTATACAGAAAATCATGCCATCTGCAAATAGGCATAATAGGTGTTAATAAGGATGTAGAGAAATTTGAGCACCATATCTTTTTGGTGGGAATATGAAATGGTTTTGCCACTTTGAAAGAGAGGCTTGAAGTTACCAAAATGATTAAATATAGAGTTATCATATGACATAGTATTTCCATTCCTAGGTATATAGAGAAAAGAAGGCATATGTCTGCAAGAAATTTGTATGTGAATGTTTAAAATAGCATTATTCATTATGACCAAAAAAGTAGAAGTAACTAAAATGTTCATTGGCTGATAAATTAATAAGAAATTAGAGTATTTTCATGTAATAGAATATTATTGGACAAGAAGGAAAAGTGACTTATTGATACATCCTATAACTTGAATGAAACCTGAAAAACATTAAACTCAGTCTAAAAAGGCAATTTTAAAAAGCACATAGTCTATGATTTCATTTATATGTTAGATACAAATAGGCAAATCCATAGAGTCTGAAAGTAGATTAGTGATTCCCTAGAATTAAAAGAAGACTGAGGAAATTTGGAGTAACTCCTAAAGGATATTGGGTTCCTTTTTGTGATTAGAAAATGTTTGAAAATTGATTGTGATGTTGGTTGTACAACTCTGAATTAAAACAGGAATATATACTTTATATTAATGAATGATATATGAATTATACATCAGTAAGGTAGGGTCCTAAAAGTATAAATAAGTCTATATAAATAAAATTACATTGGCTTATGAAAAACAAATGTACACCATTGGGAAATAAGTTTTCAAATGTCCATTGGTTCACACCCTCAGGAGTATCAGGCAGTTACCAGCATAGGAATCATTTTGGTCCTTCTGTGTCCTTTTATTCCTAAAGCCAAAATTCCTTATAGGCCTACAGATGAGCTAGTAGATTGAGGTATTTTAGAGTAAAAAACCTAAGGAAGCTAAATATGCTCATTTCTCCCAATTTAAATGGATGAGGATGTAACCAGCGCATATTCAGGGTTAGTGATGTCTGTTATTAAATATATTTTTCCAGGAACCAGGTGTTTTCTATGAGCACTGTATTGATTCAGCTTATTCAATGGAACTGCCCAGTGTTCATTTAAAACTGAAACTTAAGCTATAGGTACGGGATATAGAATTATTCTCAAGGAGATTTGAAACAACTTTTTGGTAGACAGCATGATCTATAATCACTTGTATACTCTAATTTTACAATTAATGTGGATTACTTCCATGACTAAATATATATTTGAACAGATGATTAAATAATATAATAATTGTAAGGTCAGAATTCCAAGTATTTCTGGGATTATTCTGCCAGAAGAAAAACATCATCTTTTTAAAGTATAAGCAAAAATAGAGTTTCTGCCATTCTGAGATGAGGCAGAGCTATAATCACAAAATGTCTCCTGATTTGGACTCTATCAGACTAGGTATAATAGTAATAACATTGATACTAACAATTGTATTGGTAAATTTAAAGCATTATTGATTTTGACATAATATTTTTACTTTTTAAATTTTGAGATAAAATTTACTAATAGTATACTTCATCATCATTTATTATAGAAAACCAAAAATAATTTACAAGTCATCTTACATGCTACTAAAAGACAGTTTAAAAGACATTAAAAAAATACTAGAAACAGATTCCTTTGGAATCTTAGGTCAGCATTAGCTCCACAAATATTACTGAAACAGAAATGATGCAGGTAACAGTATATTGTGATATTAAAAGAAAATGTAACTCTTCAAAGAGAGATATAGGGTCTAAATTTAAATAGACAAACACATTTTTTCTAATTGAAAAACATGTCTTCTATTGATATATTAAATATACAATAATACTTTCAAATCAAAGTGATATGTCCAGAAATATGATAAAAATAGGCAAAAAGTATATTAAAATACCCATAAGATAATTTCCACAGTTATAAGTTATGAGGACTTTTAATACACTAGCAATCTGAAATGAAACTAAAATGAAAATGAGATGAAACTTTATAATTGCAAGAGTGGCAACTATTGGAAAGTTGCATTTGACCATGCTTTAGCAAGAACTTGCAGTGTCATGCTGACGGGAGTATAAATGAGTGAAGATATTTTAATTTTTATTTAGGTATCACTGATATATGCTTTTATGAAGGTTTCACATGAAAAACATTATGGTTACTATGTTCACCCATATTATCAAGTCCCCCCACCATACCCCATTGAAGTCACTGTCCATCAGTGTAGCAAGATGCCACAGTCACTACTTATCTTCTCTGTGTTACACTGTCTTCCCTGTGAGCCACACAAACACCATGTGTGCCAATCATAATAACCCATAATTCCCTTCTCCCTCCCTTTCCTCCCAACTGCCCCATCCCCTCCCCTTTGGTAATCGCTAGTCCTTCTTGGAGTCCGTGAGTTTGCTGCTGTTTTGTTCCTTCACTTTTGCTTGGTTGTTATACTCCACAATTGACTGAAATCATTTGGTACTTTTCTTTCTCCACCTGTCTTATTTCACTGAGCATAATACCCTCCAGGTCCATCCATATTGTTGCAAATGATAGGATTTGTTTACTTATGGGTGAATAATATTACATTGTGTGTATATATCAATCTTGGGTGAAGATATTTTTGGAAACAAAATTATTCAGCAAGATGGGAGTTAGAATAGCTAAGGTGCTTATGGATAAGGGCATGAATAAATAATGTGTGGACCGTGCTATGAGGTGTAATGATAAGAACAGAAGAAACAGATAAACATATGCAGCTTTCAGTGACTCATTTGGTTAAACAAATCAAAACAGAAAGGACACTTTTTAGTAACTTTTATTTAAATTAACAAAACACAGATACATGGATAGACATATTAATATTAATTCATACCTAGCAGCAATTGTATTTGAAAGAGAACAGCTGGTGAGTTTTGCTCAACTAAGGTCTGTAACAATGACCACAAAACTTTGTTAATTTTGAGATTTAATTCTGAGAGTAGCATGTGGTTATGTATATATCAAAACATCATGGAAATAGCAAAGACCCTTTTTCCTAATTATAAATTCACCTCAACTTATGGAACAAAAATATATAACTCAACACTGAAATAAACATTATACAAGTAAAATTCATCCAGAGTTTTTAAGACTTTCTAAGATGTTGAGGGGAAAATCTATTTTCTATCTGATCAGGATTGTTCATGTGTGTTCCACTCTGTACTTTTCTCTGTGATATGAATGTCACTCATTTTACTGTCCTGAATTTGGATTCTTCAAAACCCAGCCATCATGTTTTATCCACATTCAGTGTACAGAAACATCTGTGACTTAATTCAGCTCCCTTATAGACAGGCTCTCATTCTTCATCCTATAAATATTATTTATGTTAAGTATTAGAACATTATCAGAAGTTTGTGTTTCTTATGCTAACATTGTGTGTTTTCCACACACTATTTGTCTGCATTGTCCATTTGGATTTTTTATGGCTACAATAAAATAATTATCTGCTTGTGAAGCATTCGTACCAAATATCTTCTTTCTCTTTGATGTTAACTCTGATGAATGGGAATTCTGAAATTGATTTTATTTTATGTTTATGCACATGAACAGACTTGTTTAAATATAGATATCTCTCTTCTCTCATAAACTTATGGACTGTGTTTATAAAAAAAGTCCTATACTGACATAAAGGATCAAAGTGAAAAATTATTAATCTTTGGAAAAACATAATATAAGGCATCTTTTTATAATTAGACTTGAGATTTTATCAAATATTTGTGACCAAATCAATGCATAAGTGGGGAAATAAGTCATATTGTTGCAGGTATTTATGACTTACAAAACAGTGGGAATATAAGGAATAATCCACTACATACCACATAAATTCATTAAAAAGAGTGGGTGTAAGAAATAATCATTCATTTTATTCAAACAAAACGTTTGTTCATATGATTACTAGTAATTTATGTATGTTATTCTCCATTTTTTAATAAAAATAAATGAATAATACTTTAACATACTACAGTTTGTGTGGTATAATTATTTTCCCAAATTGATTATTGAAATATTAATTTCCAGTAAGTAAAGTTCTTCTTGGAACCTGAACCTATTTATTAAACACTGTTCCCCAAGCTCTTTTAATCTCCCCATTTCTCTGGCTAAATATGATAGGATTTGTGAAGGGGGACTCCGTGGCATAGAACATGGCCATGATCTGGGTTTGAATGGCTGACACATTTGAGACAGGACCCTATACAGCAAATAATCCAGAAATTACAAACAAAGTAAAAGTAGCTATTTGTGGGGAGCCTGTCGATAGGGCTTTGTTCTGGGCTTCTACAGAATTCCTCTGGAGCACAGCTAAAAAGATGTGAACATATGAGGTAAGAAAAATGACAGAGAAGAGGGAAAAAATGATAGCACTCACAGCAAGGGCCACAGACTCAGAAAATTGAACTTCTGAAGATGAGAAGTGTGTGATTTGAGGCACATCACAGATATATTGATGGATCACATTGGACTCTGTAAAGGGAAGTCCGAACATGATCTCTGCGAGGACAGCAGAACAGATTAGCCCACTGGCCCATGAGACACCTGCCACCTGTGTGCACAGATGTGGGGTCGTGGTGAGCCCATAGTGCAGAGGGTGGCAAATGACAACATAGCAGTCATAGAACATGACCACAAGGAAGAACTCTGTGGACCCAAAGAAAATAAATAGGAAGTTCTGAGCAGCACAAGCTGTGAGAGAATTCAGTTTACTGCCTTTTAGAGAATTTACAATGGAACTGGGGACAGTAACTGAGATGTAATCAAAATCTATGAGGGATAAATTGCCTATAAAGAAGTATATTGGCAAGTGAATGTGAGTGTCCATAACAAAGATGGTAAAAGTGAGAAAATTTCCAGTGAGGACTCTCAGGAAAATCATTAAAAACAGTAGACCTTGCAAGACTTGGAGCTCCCAGGAGCTTGAGATGTCCATGAGGAGGAATTCCCTGAAGAGGGTGATGTTCTCCATGTTCACTAACATGCTCTTGTAACTTGTAGTCTATGGATATAGTGATAAGATCTTCCTATAAGGAGAAATTTGGGAGGACAAAACTCTACATATGATCTATAAGCCCTGAAATGACTTGATTTATAGAATTTAACTATGCATATCACATATCTATGGTTATAGAATTGGGAAGTAGTAATAAATTGATAAAATGACAGGCTTTTATTACAGGAAAATGCAAAAATGCTAATAACACTGAATGGTATCACTGTACCTTGGCAATTTGGTTTTCCTCAATCTGACAAAACAATCAAAAGACAATCCCATAAGGAAATAAGCATGAAGAGCAAAAGCAGATATCCCTGAAGAATGAGATGTGAGGTCTCTCTTCCTGCAATGAGCACTTATGCAGACAGACTGATGAAATGCCCAATTTCGTTACTCTTCAGTTCAATTCAGTGAGCATCATATAGAGAGTTCTTTCTTGGAGGTGTGTTTGTGCTCTAAGCCACAAGAATACATGTGTCTCAGGCCTGTCTGAAGTGTTTGGTGAACGTTTTCTGAATTACACAGCTGTACTTGTACCTCTGATAATCCTCAGGGGAAGTAATTGCAGCCTCCTGAAAAGGGGCAGGTCCTCCATGCCTTGTTTTCCATAGGCATTTTGGCCAATCCATTGAGATTAATTAGACTGACAAGAGTATGACTCTTAGGAGATAAATTTAGAGTATGGATTTGTAAAATTTAAGAAAGCATAAGCTCCCAAAAATGTCTTATGAATCACTGGTGGCTAAATCACTATGTAAATATATATTTACAATGTAAAATTTGTGTTAAAAATGTGAAGTAAAACTGCATCAATGAGTTCAACTCTCACTGTTATAACTAAATTAAGAGAAACTTTCTGAAAGTCTCAAAATCATCACAATTAATGGTTAATGAAATAACTTTGAAAATTGGAAGCCACAGAATGAGAAAGGAAACTTGCTATTACAGCATGATTTAAGCTTCTAATCTAATGCTTAGGACAGTCTCTGATGGCTGACCCATGATGAGTTGTAATAAAAATGATAAACAGACAAAAATGTCACAAAGTGATAGAAATCTACTGGATAAGTTCAGGGAAAATAAGGTCACTGTGTGGAAAAGGACATAGGAGAGGGACTCCAGTGACTTGCTGATCAGGGGAAATGGAGCAAAGTGGCTGATGTCCCCGAACAGAGCAGTGAAGGGAAAAAAGATTCACTGAAAGAAGTGCGGGGTTCAGGAGAAGATCCCCCTTTTTGAATTAATGTGAGAATGCATTCCCAGGCTCATACAGTATGTGAATCTTGCTTTTTACAAACAACAAAAATGAAGAATTCATTTCAGATTGTTTTATATGCAGTAAGGGCTTGGGTCAATAGTTTAAAATAACTAGACCAACACTGAACATTGCTTCAGAGCAGCCTAACAAGTCACAGCAACAAATAGAAAGGAGGTTCAAAATAATTGCCTGTATCCCAGAAAACTTCTGAAGTATGTTCATAGGAATACAAATATATCCAGGACATGAAAAAAAATGAATAATTTCTGGAATCCAAAATAGCAGGAATGCAGTAAACCAACAAAACACCACACATAAAGGAAATAATCAATTGAGCTAAATGAATAAAGAGTTAACACAGTTGTTTCTATTAGAAGCCCAGGCACAAAAATTGTATTGTATATGCACCCTATGTTCCCAAGTAAAGGATACTGGTCATAGCAGCATAGCTGTTTGATACTGCCTGTTGGGAAGCATATGAGACATATATAGACCATTACATCAAGCAGAAACATAGTACAAAACCTTCTCAAGCACAGATAGGATAAATCATAGGTTAAGTACCTTCTAGGATAAATAATATATTAATTACAAAACAATTCTTAGCAAAATAAAGAAGACTAAAATAATAACAAGTATCTTTTTCAAACAGTGGAATGAAACTACAGTAAATAACAGGAAGAAAACTGGAAAATTCAAAAGTCAATGAAAACCAAATGCAACATTCCTGAACACAAAATAGAAAAATGAAGGAATCAAAATAGAATAAGCATATTTTGAGACAAATATAAATGGAAATACAATATACTAAAACTCATAGGATGCTGCAAAAACAGATCTAACAAGGAACTTAACAGAAATAATTTCATAGATCAAGAAAAAATCTTAAATAAACAAACTTTATATAAGATTTAACAAAAAAAGTTAAAAAAATTAGCAGAAGAAAGGCAGTAAATATTAGAGTAGAAATAAATTCAGGACAGGAAAACAACAGGAAAGTTTAACAAAACAGTTGGATCTTGAGAAGGTATACCAAAATAACTTTAAAGTACATTAACCTAGAAAAAAAGACAAGAAAAATATGTAAAATTTCAAACAAATGAGAAATTGTAAGTGATAATATGGAAATAGGAGCATGACACTTCTATGAATAACTATATATGACAAGAAATTAAACAACCTACAAAAATGGGAAAATCCTAGAAATATGTAATCTACCAACAATTAACCATGAAGTAATGGGGAATCTGAACAGATCCAGGAGTAAGAGCAATAAAAACTTGCTAATAATGAAAACCCAGGAATAAGTAGTTTCACTGGTGAATTCAACTAAACATTTAAAAAAGAAATGATATCAATTCTTCATAAAATCTTTCAAAAAATTAGGAGGGAAAGCTTCCAATATCATTTTATGTTGCCAGGGATACTGTGTTAAGAACACTACTATAAACAAAAACTAAAAGTCAATTTCTCAGATAAATATGCATGCAAAAATTCTCAACAATTTATTAGGAGACTAATTCAATAGTATATTAAAAAGATCATACACCAGGATCAATTAAGTTTCAAACCTACAATGTAAAAATCATTAAAGTACAGAAATCAGTAAATGTGATACATTATATTACTGGAGTAAAACATAAAATATTATGGTCATCTCAATAGATGCAGGAAAAAATCACTTTATGAAAGACAAGATTCATCCATAATAAAAACTATTAATAATGAGGTGGAGAAGAAATGTACCTCAACATAATAAAAACCATCTTTGACTATCCCCAACTAAAATCATACTCAGAGGGGAAAATAGAAGCTTTTCCTCTAAGATCAAGAACAATAAAAGAATGTCCACTTTTACCACCACTATTCATGATACTAATTGATGTCCTAGTCAGAACAAGCAGGAAAGAAGGAAGAACTGATTTTAAATCAGAAAAAAAAGAAAGGTACAATTGTCTCTGTTTGCAGGTGACATGATTTTATATACAGAAAAGCCTCACGACTCTTCCACAAAAGTGTTTATCTAATCAAATAATAGAGTAAAGCTGAAGGATATAAAACCATTCAATTAAATTGCATTTCTATATATCAACAATGAATTATCTGAAAAAGAAAACTATCTCCACTGTCAATAGTAAGAAAAGTAATAAAATATTTGGAAATTAACCTAGTAGATCTGTCACTCTCATGTATTATATATAATTTATTTATTATATATAATAATTTATATAATAAATAAATATTATATATATAAATAAATATTATATATATAAATAAATATTATATATATAAATAAATATATAAATAAATACTAAATTATTTATTAAAGACAATAAATTTAGTATACACAGGATAGGGATGATCGTAGGTTATACACTGAAGAATGTAGTACCTGAACCTGAAGACATATAAATAGAAACTACGCAAAATAAGACTTCAATCATTTAGGAAACTAGAGAAATGTCTACTGAATGAAGATATGTGTGTGTGTGTGTGTGTGTGTGTGTGTGTGCGTGTGTGTGTGTGTATAGATATACAGACATATCATTGTATATAGATATGTAAATTTGCAGTTAAAAAAAGAAGAGTAAAGAATAATGGCAGAGATATATTTGAAAAATAATGGACAGATTTCTACCAATGTGATGATGTAAATTCACATTTCTAAGAACAACGCATTGCAAACACTAAAAACATGAAGAAAATTTCACCAAGTCACAAAATAATGAAATGATTCAAAACAAGTGATAAAGGAAAAAACTAAAAGAGAAAAGACACAAATAGAAGAAAAAAGAAAGTGCTATACATATAGAATAAATATAGAAGGCAAAACATATTTCTCATTAAAACAATACAAACTAGAGGACTTAATTCTTCCATAAGAATTTTACATTTTTATATATCTTTACAGTAGATTAATAAATAAAAATTATCCCTGAAAATATATTCTGAAAAATACAAAGCAAAAACTATATCATGGAAGATGTTAGAGTGCAGAGCTCGAGGATTCAGTCCCTCCACCAAAGAATAAATATTCAGGTAAGGGCATTTGTTAGAAATAACTATTTCCAAGCACCAAACCCTAGTCAACCACTTGCACCATTGTGGAACATGCTTGATGAAGAACAAGCCTTCTAAATTTTGGTGAGTTTCTTTTTTTACATGGGGGCAATCACCCCCAATTCCCCATTCCATATCAGGTATACATGGAAATACAATGTATGTTCCTACTGTAGGCTGTGGATGCCAAATTAGGTAATAAGAACTGTTCCATTCAAGAAACATGAATGTATGCTTTGTTTGACATATGTGTTTCACTAGTGGACAAGCTTGGTGTGACCACTGTTTTAGTAACTTCTCTTAAATAGCTTCTTGGCCAGCATGTGATGAAAAATGTACTTAACTTCACCAATCCAGTGAGAAAGAAGGAACATTATTCTGGAGTCAATACAGTACAATATTCAAAATATCCAGATTTCAACAAAGCAATATAAACATTATCAGTCACACTCAGAAATGTACACCTTAGTCACAAGAAGTACAAAACATGGTCATTCCTGATGGAGCTAAATCTTTGGATTTTTTTTATTACAAAAGCTAGTATTATTTTCTTGACTTATAATACATTATTTGTGCCCGATATTATTTAAACTACAAATGCATAAAGCAATGGCAATAAATGTATCTTAGTGACTACACAATGTATAAAGTTTATTTAAGGCAGTAATAACACAATTATGGGAGGAAGGAGCTGGATAAGAAGATAATTAATTCATGCTATTGAACCTGTTGATATAAATTCAAACTTCCTTGGTATAAATTTAAGATATTATTTGTAATCCCCTTTGCAAACATTAGTGAACAATTTGAAAATATGCAGAATGGAAAATGAAAAGGAAAGAATTAAAATAGTATACTAACAATTTTATGAAATACAAAAACTCAGTATTGGAGGAATCAAGGGGGAGAAGGCATAAGAAGTACAGAGAACAAGTAGCAAAATAATAGAAGTAAATTTGTTTCTATTGAAAATTATTTTAAGTATAAAAAAATTAAGCTACACAAGACAGAAATTGGAATAACGAAAAGTTAAAAATAACAGGAACTAACCATTCACAGTTTATAAGAGATTCACTTTAGACCTAAAGATACAAATAGGTTGAAAACCAACAGATAGAATAAGATATACTTTGAAAATAGTAACCAAAATATAACCTAAAAGTCAATACTAATATCAAATAGAATCAAAGTAAAATTGTCATGAGAGAAAGGAATAAATGACATGTTGACAAACATTTTAATTCCATCAAGATATGAAGATTATAAACTTTTATGCACCACATAACAGAGCCTATAAAATAATCAAACAAGTATTCACAGAGCTAAAGGAAGAAATAGATGGCTGTACATGAAATTTGGATATTTCAATATACTATTCTCAAAAGTGGATAGAACACCTAAATAGAAAATCAACAAAGAAATAAAGGACTTGAACAATATTATAAATGAGCTAGACATGAGTAATATAGACATAACATTCCATCCCAAAATAGAATACCTTTTTTTCTCATGAACATGGGACATTTTACATGATTTACCATATTTTATACATTAAAAAAGCTTAATATTTAAAAATTATTTTTAAAAGTATCTTCTTAGATGACAATGGGATAAAATTAGAAATAAAAAGAGAAGCAATCTCAAATATTTATTAATATGTGACAATTAACTACACTTTCTCAGAAAAACTGAAGTGTCAGAGAAGAAATTACAAGTGAAATTAGAGAATAATTTTATAAAAATGAAAGTAAACAGCCTGTCATACTCATAGAATTCAGTTAAAGCAGAGCTCAGAGAGAAAATTACAGCATTCAAGAACTATATTAAAAAGACAAGAGATCTTATATCAATAAACTGAAGTTATACCTTGGAAACTAGGGAAAAGAAAGAAACAAATTGAGCTTAAATCCAGAAGAAGAAAATAACAAAGATTAAAGAAAAGATAAAACAGTGAATTGAAAAAAAGAGAAAATCAGTAAGACTAAAATTTGATGATATACTACAATTTTTCTAAAAATTATGAAAAACATAAATATACAATCTAAAATGTTTTACTCCTCTTCAAAACATACCAAAACCTTAATGGCAATGTCTTTGACATTGGCAATGATTTGTGGAATATGACATCAAGGCAAGGACAACAAAGAAAAAAATCCACAAATAGAACTTCATGAAAAAATTTTAATTTTTACACGTGGTTAAGAATAACAGCAGAGTGAAAAGGCAAGTGACAACATGGGAGAAAATATTTGCAAATAAATGTCTGACAAGGGATTAATACTTAGAATATGTAGAGACTCCCAAAAGTCCACAACAGAAAGAACTCAGTCAAAAATGGGCAAGGGACTTGAAGAGCCTTTTCTTCAAGAAGACAAACGAATATAAGTAACAGAAAAGATACCCAACATCACTTACCATAAAGGAATTACAAGCAGAAATTACATAATACTGACTGTTGATGAGGATGTAGAGAAATAAGAAAATATTCCCTGTTGGCAGAAACATAAAATGGCAGAAACAACGTGGAAAACAGTGAGGGAATTTAACAAAGGTTATTTGTTACTTTTTTAACAAAAATATAAAAATAGAATTACCGTATGATGGAACAATTCCCCTGCTGGGCATGTATCTAAACAATGGAAAGCCAGGTCATGAAGAGATCTGTGTGCAGTTTTCACCAGCATTATCCACAACAGCTGAAACATGGAAACGTCATGTGTCCCACAGACGAGTGGATAAAAAAATGCGGTACATACCTAAAATTGAATACTCTGTAACAGTAAAAATGGAGGAAATTATGTCATATACTACGACATGGATAAACCTCAAAAATGTGATTCCAAGGGAAATAAGTCGGTAACAAAAACACACCCTACATGAATCCACTTATACGAGATACTGACAGTAGAAAAATCACAGACAGAAAGTAGGCTGATGATCGTCAGTGGTCAGGGCAAAAGCATGGGAGTCAGGGCTGAATGGGTTTTCAGTTTTCCCAGATTATAAACGTGATGGGATGGATGGTGATGGTTTTCCTGCAGTAGGAATGTTGTAGGAACTTTGAACTATGCAGTTAAAAATGGTTAAGATATTAAATTTAGTTCTGTGAATTTTGCTACATTAAAAAATGAACAGATCAGCAAAGTTGACAAACTAATTGGACTGACTAAAAAAGGACAGAGAAGATGTAAATAACAGCAAAAATGAAATTGGGGACACTTTGACAAGTGGGCAGGAAATTAGAGAAATTCAATGATTACAAGAGAATGCGATGAACACACAACTGTCAACACACTTGATAATTTAGATGAAATGGACAAATTCCCCCCAAAATGTATATTATACTACTATAGGTGCAAGATTTATGAAGTATTAGAGGAAATATAACACAAGAGATTGAATTAGTGCTTAAAAACCTCTCTACCAAACCAGTCCAGATCAGATATCTTTGCTGGCATAGTCTAACCAATATTTAAGAATTAAGATTAATGGTGCTCTACATCATCAAAAAGAAAAGAAAAAACAAAAACTTGACAAGAACACTTCCTAGTTCTTTGTACATTGTATGAATTACACTGACAATAAAGATAGAAAATAATATCAAGAGAAAAGAACACAGCAAATCAATGTTTCATAAATGTTAGTATGAAAATGCTCAAAAAATACAAGTGTTTGAAACCAAGAGTACATTAAAGTAGTATACACCATAAGACAATGTTTAGGGATTTAGTTTAGTATTGCAAAGGGTTTTCAAGGCAATGAAATCAGTCAATGTAATACACAAAAATAAATAAAGGGGAAAATGCCAACAGATTAAAAAAATGAATTATATAAAATTTTACACTATTATAAAAATACTCAATAAGCTAGAAATAGAAAGCAAGTTCTTTAAAATAATACAAGACATTTAATCTACTCAAGGCAAATTTTTTATAATATTTCTGATTTTATTTTGTATTTTTATTGAAATATAGTATATATATAATCATATTGGTTTCTAGTGTAAAACACACTCTTTCAGTAGCTACCCATATTATTAAATCCTCACACCAAGTAGTGAATTTACTATTTGTAAACATAGGAAAATGTTACAGAATCAATGGCTATATTTTCAATACTGTACTACCAATCCTGTGACCAGATTGAGATTGAGAATTTTTGTGCCTCTTAGCCCCCTCACCTTCCCCACCCACCCACCCAAATCCTTCCACACACAGTAACCACCATTTATCAGTGTCTATGAATCGATTGCTATTTTGTTCCTTTTTTGTTGCGTTTTTAGATTCCACAAATAAGTTAAATCAGAAGGTGTTTGCCTTTCTCTACCTGGTATATTTCACATAGCATAATTACCTTTAGATTCATTAATGTTCTCTCAAATGGCAGGAATTCTGTCTTTCTTGGCTAAATAATATTCCATGGTGTATATGTACCGCCTCTTCTTTATCCATTCATCTGCTATTGACACTTCGGTTGCTTCCATATTTTGGCTATTGTAAATAATGCAGTGATAAACATAGGGGTGTATTTATCTTTTTGAAATAGATTGTTTTCTTCCTGTAAATTCGTAGAAGTGGGGTTACTGGGTTATATGGTATTTCTATTTTTAATTTTATGAGGAACCTACATACTGCTTTCCATAGTGGCTTCCCCAATTTACATTCTCACCAGTGTCATAGGAGGGTGTGCTTTTCTCCACATGCTACAAATGTCTGTTATTTCTTGTATTTTAGATAGCAGTCACTCTACCTGGTGTGAGGAGGTATCTCATTGTGGTTTTCATTTGCATTTTCCTGATAATTAGCAATGTTGAGCATCTTTTATGTGTCTGTTGTCAATCTGTATTTCTTCTTTGGAGAAATGTATTCAGATCCTCTGCCCATTTTCTAATTGCTTTATTTTTTTTTAGGTGTTGAATTATATGCATTCTTTATATATTTTGGAAGATAACCCCTTATTGGATAAATCATTTATGAATATATTCTGCCATAATGCAGGTTGTTTTATTCTTCTGTTGATGGTGTCCTTTGCTGTACAGAAGATTTTCAGTGCGCTGCAGTGCACTTGTTCATTTCTGATTTTACTTCCCTTGTCCATGGAGATATGTCCAGAAAGAGAATGTGCATGCTTATGTTGTCTTTTAAGAGTTTGTTGGTTTCATCTCTCACATTTAGGTTTTTAATAAAATTTAAGTTTACCTTTGTGTGTGGTGTTAGATAGTAAACCCAGTTTCACTTTCATACAATGTAGCCCTCCAATTTTCTGAAGCCAAGTTATTTCAGAGACTGTCTTTTCTCGTACAGTCATGGGTGGTTTATCATATACTGATTGAACACATATTCGTGGGTTTATATCTGGGCTCTCTATTCTGTTCCATTCATCTATGGGTCTGCGCTGGTACAAAATTATTTTGATTACTGTGACTTTGTAGTAGAGCTTGAACTTGCAGAGCATAATCCTCCCAGCTTTGTTCTTCTTTCTCAGGATTGCTTTGGCTCTTGGGGTTCTTTTCTGGTTCCATATGAATCTTAGGTTTATTTTCTCTAGTTCATTGAGAAATTCCATTGGTATTTTGATAGGGATTGCATTGAATCTGTAAATGCATTGGATAGAATGGCCATTCTGACAATATTTACTTCTTCCTATGCTTCATCATTCAATAGATTTCCATTAGTTTGTGTCTTCTATAATTTATCTCATGAGTGTTTTATATTTTCTGTATTATAGGTCTTTCACCTCCTTGGTTAGGTTTATTCCAAAGTATTTTATTCTTTTTTATGTAATTGTAAATGGAATTGTTTTCTTGATTTCTTTTTCTGCTACTTCATTTTTAGTATATAGGACTGCAACAGATTTCTGCATTTTAATTTTGTATCCTGTAACTTTGCTGACTGCAATTATTAGTTCTAATAGTTCTTTGGAGGAGTCTTTACAGTTTTCTATATGTAGTATCATGTCTTCTGCAAATAGTGACATTTTACTTATTCCTTAGCAATCTGGATGCCTTTTATTTCTTTGTGTTTTCTGATTTCCATGGCTAGGACCTCCAGTACTATGTTGGGTAAAAGTGGTGAGAATGGGGATCCATGTCTTTCTTCTGATCTTAGAGGAAAAGCTTCAGCATTTTAACTTTGAGTATGATGGTATCTGTGGGTTTGTATGTAAGGCAACCTTTATTATTTTAACATACATTCCCTCAATACCCATTTTGTTGAGTTTTTTTCATGAATGGATGTTGAATTTTCTCATATGCTTTTTCAGCATCAAGATGATCATATGCCTTTATCCTTCTTTTTGTTAATGTTCTGTTTCATAGCAATTGATTTACAAATATCATACCATCCTTGCATCCCTGGAATGAATTCCATTTGGTCATGGTGGATGATCCTTTTGATGTATTTTTAAATTTGCTTTGATCATATTTTGTTGATATTTTTTTATCCTATGTGCATTTGGGATACTGATCTTTAATTTTCCTTTTTTTAGTGTATTTGTCTGGTTTTGGTAAAAGAGTGATGCTGGCCTCACAGAATGAGGTTGGGAGTATTCTCTCCTCTTCTACTTTTTGGAATACTTTAAGAATAGTGGTTATTTTTCTCTTTAAATATTTGCTGGAATTCAGCTTGGTAGCCATAAGTTCCTGGAATTTTGTTTGTTGGGAGTTATTTGATTATTAATTCAATTTTATTTATTGGTAGTTGTTTTGCTCAGAGTTTCTCCTTCTTCCTGGGACAGTCTTCAGAAGGTTATTCTTTTATAGGATTTGTTCATTTATTCTGGGTTGTCCATTTTATTGACAGATATTTTTTCATAGAATTCTCTAATTCTTTGTATTTCAGTGTTCAGTTTTTTTTTCTGATTTTGTTTATTTGTGTTCTCTTTTTTATTGATGTGTCTGGTTAGGGGTTTCTGTATTTTCAAAGAATCAGTTCTTTGTTTCACTGCTTTTTTTTCTGTTGTTTTGTTATTCTCTACTCAATTTATTTCCTCTCTGATATGCCCCTCTTTCTAACTTTGGGCTTCATTTGTTCCTCTATTTTTTAGTTTAAGTTATTGTGAGTTTAGACTGTTTATTTTGGATCGTCCTTGCTTTTTGAGGCAGGCCTCTCCTACTAAGTACTTTCCTTTTAGAACGATTGTGGCAGCATCCCACAAAATTTCCCACAGTTATATTTTCATAAACTCTCCCCAATTTATATGAATTAAACAAAGAAATAATCAAATTTATTTTATAGTAACATTTATTAAAATTAACAGAAGACAAAAACACATACAAACAGCCGCATTCAATATGAATAAATTAATTATTGTATTTGGAGGAGAATTTCTTGTGTGTTTTGTTTATGTGGTGTCTCAAGTCATGAGGGTTACAGTTGGTCATTAGTGAAGATGGATTTAAACCCCAATGGTGTAATTCTGAGGGGAAAATCCTGAGGCAAAATACCTTTGAAACTGAAATCAGTCAAAGGGAGAAACAAAGTGGGAGAAACCCATTTATTGCTAACAAGCAGTCATCCACTCCTGCTTGCAAGTGTCTTTTGTGGCCTGGCTGCTGAATAAGGGTGTCCCATCCAACCTCTCCCATCCAGATATTCTCTCACTCTGCCTTGTTATTACCTACTGATATGGAGATGGGCTACTTCTTTCCACTCCTTGGAAACACCTATTGATATGGAGATGAACTACTACAACCAGGTGAGATATTCTGGAAATATTGCAGTTCTACCCACAACTGGTCCACTTATGTGAATATTTCTTTCAGTAAATAAAGTGGAAAATATTTTTGACATTCATATCAATTGGATTTTTTTTTCTCTAGCATTCTTTACTGTAAGAATACATATGTAATACATATAACACAAAATCTGTGTTAATTGACTTCACTGTTACTTTTCAAATTGGTAAGTCTTTGGGTCAACATTAATGCAATAGTTAAGTTTTCAGGGAGTCAAAAGTTATGCATTGATTTTTCGATTAGCACCATTAACTTACATTGTCACATAATTTTTTTCAGTTTTATAGGGATACAATTCATGGGATATTGATTAAGGTTCACAGTATGTTGATTGATGCATTTATATATTTTTAAATCATTGCCACCATAACATTAACAAACACCACCAATCCATTTCATAATTATCATTATTTCTGTGATGAGAACATTTAAGATCTACTTCCTTAGCAACACTCAGTTATTTAAACCATTATTATTAGCTGCAATCACCATGATATACATTACATGTGCAGAACTTGTTATAGATGGAAAGTGTGTATCCTTTAAACACTATCTGCTCATTTCCCCTCCCCCAAGCTCTGGTAAATACCACTCTCTATTAGTACAGCATTTTTCAATTCCACAGATAGGTGATATAGAAAATGTTTGCCTTTCTCTGACTTAGCATAGTGCCCTCACGTTACATCAAAATCATTGCAAATAGCACGATTTCCTTCATCTCATTGCTGAGTAATAATCCATTAAACATATTTTGTTTATCCATTCATCTGTTGATGGATATTTAGGCTGTTTCCATGTAGTTTCTATTGTGAATATACTGCACTGAATATGGGGGTGTGGATATTCTTTGCGTTCCTCAAGAGTGGGACTGCATGACCACTTAGATATATTTTTAATTTTTGAGGAAATTCCACACTTTTATCTGTTGTGTCTACTAATCTGAATTCCCACCAGCAGCGCACAACAGTACCCTTTTTACCACACCTGGGCTAACACTGGGCCCCTCCTGTTGCTGTGAGATGGTCCTTCTGACAAACGTGAGGTGACCGTGGCAGGTGGTCCTGTTTGCATGTCCGTTGTGGCTAATTATGCCAGGCACCTGTTCATGGATCTGTGGACTACCATAACTGTGGGAAAAAATGTCTATTCAGTGGTTCTGTCCTTTTTGTCCTGAAGTACAATTGATATACAATCTTTTATTAGTTTCCAGCATACAGCACAGTGGTTCCCCAGTTACTATGTTGTTATATCCTCACCCCACTGTCTGTCAGTAGAAAAATGTTCCAAGTGGAGGTATTGAAGTCTCCTACTATTATTATTGCTTGCCTTTCCCCTTCTGATCTGTTAATAGTTTCTTTATATGTTTGGGTGCTGTGATGTTGAGGACATGTATATTACCTTGTTATCTGTTCTGTCAATCATTTACACTTATTTCAGTAGGTTTTGTTTATGCTAAATTACCTTATTTTTTGTTTTGACATATATTCCCCAATTCTTTCATTTTCCCTTCCTCATTGTTTTGCTTTTTGTGCAGTAAAAAGAGCCAACTCTCCCTGCCCTGAATGCTAACATTGTTTAAGACAGGAGTTTCACTATTCAGCCTGGCCCAAGACTACAGGTACCTATGAAATTTTGCATATGTGCAAACCATTGTCTCTTTTTTTTAAGCAGTTCCCAGGAGATTAGGGTGTGCCAAAGCCTGTCAGTGCTCAGAGGCAGCATAAATACCTATACATCCATTCAGGTTCCATAAGGTGTGATAGTGGCCTGCTCTATGGGCTCCCTGATGCAGGCTAATCAGAACCCTGATGGTGGACAGCCACTGGGAAATTCAAGGTGTTAGGGGACCACTCTTGCTCCCAAAGTGAAATACTATGAGCTAGGTGATTTTGGCTACTCATTCTGTAGCGATCTATGGGAATAGCCCCTAGGAGCACTTGTGCATCTATATAAAACTACCTCCTTGTTCTCTGTGGTCATGGAGTCTCATGAATGCTGAGCACCGTCAGCTGGCGGAGATAGGGGATACGGGATCCAGTCCTTGGCTTGTGGCCATTAAGGCTGGTTGGTAGGTGTTGGACGAGTTCATTTCAAGGAAAATATGGATACTTAATTTAATTGCTGGGTGAGCTGGAAGGAAGCTCCCACACAGTGGACCAAGTTCCTGGAGAAATAGTTATCTGCCCCATCACTCCCAGGTGCAGTTTAGTTAGAAACTTACAATCATGCATCAGCTAATCCTCATCCAGGGAGAAACTGTTGGCCTTATGTTTTTGCAGCTATTTCTCTGCTGAGATGGGGGATAGCTGTCGAAGTTGTTCACACTTTGATTTTTTTTTGCTATTATTAATGTACAATTACATGAACAACATTATGGTTACCAGACTCCCCTTATTATCAAGTCCCTACCACATACCCCATTACAGTCACTGTCCATCAGCATAGGAAGATGCTATAGAATCAGTACTTGTCTTTGCTGTGTTATATTGCCTTCCCTATGTCCCCCCCACCTACATTATATGTCACACTTCTCTTTTAAACTGCCTTTTATTGTGATGTGGTCCCAGGGCACTTGCAATTTCAGTGCCCACATTCAGCCTCAGTAATTGGTGATTTGGAACCCATTTCCTCAGGTGACAGCCATAAAGTTGGGGCACTAACTGTGTAGACAAGTTCCTTTCCCTGGAAACTTTTGTTTTTATCTGCAGAGCATACCAGCAGGAGGAAGTCTGGAGAAATTTCCACAGGCCTCCTAGGTTCCTAGAGGAACGCAGTAACCTCCTCCATATGGGCTGTAGAACTGTATCCCTCTGGGACACCTAGGAAAGCAGGCAGTCAAAAACCTTTGAAGGAGAAGCTGGGGGCTGGACTTTTTACCTCCTATCCTCCTGAGCTGTGCCTGTGAGAATATCTAAGGCCACCTGCACTTCTGCTAACAAGGGCCTAACTTCAGGAATGCCAAGCCCATTGGCTCTCGGAGCTGGGTGGGAAGGTGGCAGCTATAAAGGTCGGGCTTCTTTATATTCGGACATGCTCCTTTAAGGAAGAAGCTTGGACTTGGTTTTGCTGTTGGAATAGTCCTGGGGAAGGAGGCCTGAGAAGTTACCACAACCCTTCATGGCTCCGAGGAGGACAGCAATCAGCTTCAGAATGCAAGATAGTTAGAAACTGACCCTCAGGAAGTAACTGGGATAATAAGTCATCTAACTTCTTCTAGGGAGAAACTGGGATCTGAGCATTTTTGCCTGCTCCCTCTGCACTGAGCCCAGGACGGTAGCCACAGGGTGTGCTGTCATACGTATTTAAAGACATCCCTTTTTAGTGTGGACTTCAGGGCTCATGAGTACAAAGATAACTTGCTCTTAAAGCAGTGGGGTTTGGAAGCAACTCCTTTCATGTGTGACTATGTAAGTAGGGACACTGACTGTGCTGTCCTCAGGGAGAGTCTGGAAGATGACAGTTCCCTCTGATTATAATGAGCTCGCTGTTTGACATGATTATGCCTCAAATTTCCCCACCCATTTTTATACTGGTATTTTCTCATTTGCTGAAAGTGTGAGGGTCCCTCAGCTAGATTCTGGGTTTATCTCAGAAATAACAGATCTTTGTGTCACTGTATATTTAGTGCATCTGTATGAGGAAGGAGGCGGGAGGCCCCTATTCTACCATCTTGCAGGTGTTATGACCACTTAATTTTATTGTGCTTTTCTGTAGGGTCATTCCGAGTGAGGTGGCCGAGGACATCTTAGGCTGCGCTGTCTGTGTGATATGCAGGCTAAGAATAAAACAGAATGCAGAACATATATATTTATATCCTCAAAAGATGTGATTATAATATTGTTTTGTTTCAATTGGCAGTTTTATTTTTATTTTTTAAATTTCTGAATTCTATTATTTCCATTATATTATAAAAGTAAAGATTTTGATTTTATAATTATTTTTGTATTAATTCATGTTTTGACCTGTGTATACATTCATGTAACCATCACCCAAATCAAGATTTCAACCATTCTCATTCATTTTCCCCCTTTCAAGGTTTAATTCATCCCCCCTCATAGCAACCACATTCTGTCCTTTACATATGTGAGACTATTCCTGTCTTATTTATTCATTTGTTTTAACAGTCCACATATAAGTGAAATCAAATAGTAATTTATGTTTCCGTCTTTTTTAAGTTAGATTAATACCTTCTAGTTCTCTCCATGTTGTTGCAAATGGCAAGATTTCATTCTTTTTTATGGCTGAGTAATTTTCTATTGTATATATGTTCCACATCTTTCTCCATTCATCTGTGATGGACATTCAGGTTTAGGTTGCTTTGTATTTTTGCTATTGTAAGAAACACTGCAATGAACATAGGAGTGCATATCACTTTTGAAATTAGGGATTACCTCCTCAAGTCTATTCTCAGAAGTGGAATTGCTGGGTCATGTCATAGTTGTAGTTTGAGTTTTTTGAGAAACTTTCCACTATTTTCCATAGTGGCTGCACCCATGTACTTTCTCATCTGCAGGGTACAAGGATTCCATTCCCTCCACATCCTCTCCAGCATGTTATGTTGTGTGTTGGTGGTGTTAGCCACTCTGACTGGTGTGGTCATCTCTCACTGTGCAGTTGGCCTTCTGTGACCACATGGATGGACCCAGATTATACGGTGCTAAGTGAACTAAGTCACACAGAGAAAGACAAACACCACAGGATTTCACCTGTATGTGGAATCTCAAAAAGAAAGGAATGAACAAACCCAACAGAAAGAAACTCAGAGACATAGAGAGCAGATGGGTGTTTGCCATTGGGTAACTGGGTGAGGGAATGTTTGTTAAAGGAGAAGGAGGAAAAAAGTTACTGAGATTATTTCATACCTTGATCTTGGTGATGATCACATGAATGTCCTCACATAGCAATGTTCACTTAGCAATGCACGGAGATTCATGCATTTTTTTGTATTTACCACAGAAACAAAAATGACATAAGAACCAGAAAATCCTTTTTTGACAAAATTTTTACTATCAGTAAATGAAATAAGTAAACTCACATGAAATAAGCCTTCATACAAAAATTAATTGCATTTTTATACACTAATAATGAACTATGTATAAGAGAAATGGTTCCATTTATAGTAGCCACAAGAATATATTTAAAATACATTTAACCAAGGAGGTGTAAGATTAGTACACAGAAAATTATAAGATTTCAATGAATGACATGCAAAAAGACACCAATAAATGTAAAAATATCCAATGCTCATTTTGTGCAATATTCAGATAATATATGGTTTTCACAACCATATGAATATATTTTATCTAAGGTAATGTATCTTCTCCCATAAGGAATATACATAGTCTTTGTTTACATGAATTCAAATACTTGTGTGGAGTTATCTGCAAATGCCTTTTTGCTGCTGTGAGCAACCTTTTATGTGTTGATGACTTAATCATAAAGATCTCTGTCTACTGTCATTTGTTCTTCAAATTATAAACAATTTAGGGTAATAGAGAATCACACTATTTTGTGTAACAGTCATCTTTGAAAAGGAAAGCTATTATAAAAAGTTACTTAACATCATGTACTAGTAGTTGGCTGAATATGAAATTTAAGATAATACTTGAATTATGCTATAGTAAATTAAAATGTGCTATTTTGTATTTGAATATTTAAAAAAATTTAAATCACTGCAACTTCTGAAAAGCATAGTTAAAATTTTAATATAAAATTTCTTATAAAGGTACTACCTTTTCTATTATTTCTAGGTTTATAAGTGAGCATGGGTATTTAAAAAGTTCTATATTCACAAGCTGGAGAATGTGTACAATTTCAATGTATAAGGAAAAAAACCATTCTTTTAATTATCATATGCATTAAAATAAAAACCAAAAAGTTCATCCACACTTAAAACATTTATGCTTATATTAACCAAGCAGTATATAAACAGAAATAGTACTGAAACACTTTGCTTAATTTCTAACTGGGAGAGGAACACTGTGCCACTGTTGTTCTCATGTGAGGGAATTATTCCCCTACCTCACATTTAGGGGATTGTCTTCTTAACACTGGATATATAAAAACATTTATTTTGAAGAATTACATATATTTTCTTTTCTATTAAGTATCATTAATGTTTAGAGTTGTCTCGATGACATCGTCATGTTGAATAAGGGGACCTCTGTCTTTAAAATACATTAATAGTAAGAAATGTCTGCCTTATGATTGAATCTCAAATAGTATATGATAGCTTTGCTTAATTAATGTACATGAGTGGTCTTACATGGTAAAATCCATGTGGGGTGCACTATTGACTCTTTTCTTCACTTGGCAAACCCCTTCATTATTCACTATTAGAAAAAATAGGGAAGGCGAGACTATTAGAAAAAATGTGGAATAATTGAAAAATATCAGATGTTGGATTCTAAATCCCTGGCTCCCCCACACTCCCACTTCAAAGTTTCACCTTTGGCTAATCCTCAGAATCACTTGTGCTGCTTGAGAAGAATTCCCTGGCTGTAGTTTAGAGATAGGCTTAGGCTGAGACCCTGGACAGAATTCCTAAAGCCTGCCACCTGGTGACTCTGACCGTAATCGGGGTTTGGAACCAGCTGCCCTTACGTCTTTCCTCCTGTGGCTTCCATTGGAGACTCTGCAATTAACATCATTTTAACCACTGGCATTTTTTTCCCTCAGTTTATTTAACAGTTAACCTGCTCTCTGGTTTCATATATCCATGTATATGTATCAGAAAGTTCCCTATTAGATTACCAAATGAGAGAGCTGCAGAACTGCTGTCTTCAAGAGTCCTTTTTGGAGAATATTCCCTAGCTGGGAGCAGTGATCTGCTGCCCACATGCCACATGGTGCGCCATGTCAGGCACCAGCTTTACTTGCAAGATACTCACCCCCCTTCGGCTACCCTTATCGAGGAAATGCTAGTATTGCCCAGTTGCCCATCCACATTTTGGATGTTGCAAAAATGCTGTTAGTATTCACCCTTAACATATATTAATGTATTGATTTTTCAGTAAAAGATTTGAATTTTCTATTTAATGCAAATATAATTAAAGGAATATTTCATTTTCCCTTTAAAAATTATACCAGTTATTAATGCTTTTAAAGACTGATTTGTTTAAAAAAATTTCCTTTTTTTCAGTTTATTGGGAAAATTTCCAACAGTGATCTTTTACATAACAGTGCCCAGTTCAAACACAAGAGCCTGACAACCGAGGCGGTTCACAAGCAGCCTTTCATCCTTGGCACATATTTTCATGTTACATATAGGTTTTTACACTGATATTGAAAAGTAAAGTAGGATCTGCTACGAGTTCCCTTTAATTTTTATCAGAAGCATTGAGATTTTTTTAAAAAGATAACTTTAATATGTACACTACCTTAGAAAATGGGCATTGTCAATAAAGTGCTAGTATTTGTGAAATTTTTAGTCTCAATTTAGAGATAGTATTTCCTATGTTTCCTGGGAATTTGTGGCATAATAAAGGATATTCAAAGTTTAAAAAGTGATTGAGACCCACGCTCTGCCCCCTTTCCTGCCCACGTGCAGGAAGGACAGGAATGGAGTGGGGAGGAGATAAACATGCAGGAATGCAGCTCCCCTGGCCTTGGATATCTGCTCCATGAACATGAGTCCACTTTGTGTTGGGAAAAGGAATTTCTTAAAGCCAGAAGATGTTAAGAAAGGTGTGTGACAACTGAAAACACAGCAATATTTGCATAATAGGGATCCCAGAAGAAGAGAGAGACAAAAGTTCAGAAAGTCTCTTGGAAGAAATACAGGTGGAAAATTTCACAATCTATGGACAGAAATAGACATCTAGGTTCCCAAGTACAGAGAACTCCTAACAAAATGAATCACAGGAAGACATCACCAAGACATATATTAATTAAGATGGCAAAGATTAAAGATAAATAGAGAATCTTAAAAGCAACAAGAGAGAGGAACACAGTTACCTATACAGAAACTCCTAAATTTATTAGCTGAGTTTTCAGCAGAAACTGTACAGGCCAGAAGTGAGTGGCATGAAATATTGAAGGTATTGAATGAAAAGAAACTACAACCAGTAATTCTCTACCCAGCAAGGTTATCATTAAAAAGTGAAGGATGGATTATAAGTTTCTCAGGTAAAGGAAGATTGAAAAAATTCAGCACCACTAAACCTGAGTTACAAGATATGATAGAGGGACATTTATTGATAGAAATTTTTGTAAGTCCAAATATTTTTCATCAGGGAACCAAAACCTACAGTAAAGACAGTAGACCAATTGTTTCCAAAGCAAGTTTGAAGTTAAGCAAACAGTAGTAAAATAAACTGTACACAAAATTAGTCAAGGGATACTCCAGAGATGTAGATTACATCATCTTATAAATAAAGTGTGGAGGAAGAAGCATAAAAACATGTTAATTTAGAATGTGACTCAAAGTCACATCAGTAGTCTCCATTTGACTTCTTTCACTTTGTGTAATGTCCACTAGATGTATTCATAGTGTTGCATTGACAAGATTTCATTATTGCTTATGGCTGAGTAATATTGCATTGTGTGTGTGTGTGTGTGTACTACATATTTTTGTATCCATTCATTTATAGATAGAAATTTAGGCTATTTTAATAATGCTAAAATAAATACAGGATTTCATATATATTTTTAAATCAGGGGTTTTGTTTTCTTTGGTTATATTCCTAAAAGAGCAGTTGCTGGGTTGTATGGTATTTATATTTTAAGCTTTTTAAGGAAACTCCATTCTGTGTTCCAAAGCAGTTACACCAATTTACATTCTTTTCAGCAGTGTAGGAGGCTTACCTCTTCTCCACATCCTTAACAACACATTATTTCTTGTCTTTTGGGTAGTGGCCTTTCAAACTGCTGTGAGGTGATGGCTCATTGTACTTTTGATCATATCTAGTAATTAGCTACATAGAGAATCTTCTCATGTGCCTGATGGCCATCTGTATTTCTTCTTGAAATATTTCTGTTTAGGTCGTCAGCCATTTGCAACAACATGGATGGACCTAGAGGGTATTGGTAAGTGAAATAAGTCAGCAGAAAAAGACAAATACCATATGATTTCAGTTGTTTCTGGAATCCAAAAACAAAACAAAACAAAATGAACAAAACAGCAGTACACTCAGAGACAGAGAAGTGACTACTGATAACAATTGGTTAAGGGTTGGAGTGGTTGGTTGGGATAATAGGGGGATGAAGGGACACAAAACCTCAATCATAAGTTGCTTCCATATACAAAATGTTGTTGGAAGATATCATAAAACTTATTAAATGGAAAGGCATGCCATGTTCCTGGACTACCAGAAACAATAAAGATACAATTTCTTACTCTATTGATCCATTCCTTTATTAAAATTCCAGTCAAATCCCTGTTGATCTATGCACATCTTGGCAAACTGAATGTAAATCTTATGTGTGCTGGGCAACTAAAATGTAATAGACAAAGTAACTTTGAAAAATAATGTACTTGGTTGCATCATTCTATCCATTTTCAAGACTTCTACTGAGGGTAAGGTAATTAAGACTCTCTGGTGTTCAGGGAGGTATAGACAAACATGTTGATGCACAAAAGTTCAGAAATAGACTCATGAATGTGTGGCCATTTGTTTTTGTAAAACATATATATATGTGTATATATATATAAATCAATGGACACTGGTTAGTCTTCTGAAAATTGTCATGAGAACATATGGACATCCACATGCAAAAATGGAATTGTTACCTAGCACTCAGATTTCATAAACAAATTAAGTCTAAAAAGAAACCATAAAATTATGAAACCTTTAGAATAAAGCACACAAAATTATAAAAGCATGATTACACAAAGTGCTTAACAGGATACAAATGCAAAATCCATAAAAGGGGAAAAAGTGCTTCATCAACATTGAGAAATAAATGATCTAATGACACTAAAGACACAAAGTATGTAAGTAAAACTTCATTAAAATTTGAAATTTCTACTCCCCCAAAAGACAGTGTCATGGTAATGAAAAGGCAGTCCATGAACTGGGAGAAAATATGTTGTAAAGACTTAGCTCACAAAGGCCTGTCCTCCAAAAATACAAGAACTACTTAAATTTGAAGAAAAAATAACCTAGTGTAAAAAAGAGTCCAAAGACCTAGCACACTATAGCATCAAGAACATACAGTTGGTAAATAAGCAAATGAAAAGATGCTGCACATCGTATGTCATTGGGAAAATGCAAGTGGAAGCACTGAGATACCACCACGCACCTGGTGGGAGAGATGAACCCAGAACACTGGCAGTGCCCAGTGCCAGCAAGGGTGTGGGGCTCACTCACTGGGGCAGAAACGCAGGATGGCACAGCCGCATTGGAAGGCAGTTCAGTGGTTTCTCACAAAACTGAACACACTGTTACCATATGATATGACAACTGTGCTTTGGAGCTGAAAACATACCAACAAAAAATCTGTCCGCTGGTAACTATAGGAGCTTTATTCATCTTTGTCAAAAGGAAGTCAGCCAAGGTGCCTTTCGTAAGTGAATAATTTGATACATTGACGTACATTCAGACATCAGAATATTACTCATGGCTGAAAAAAATGAGTTATTAGGCCTTGAAATACAATAAAGAACCTTAGGGACATATTAGTAAGTGAAAGCAGCCAATGTGTAAAGGATACAACTTCTATAATTTCAACTCCAAGAGATTCTAGGAAAAGCAGGATGGTAGAGACAGTGGAACACATGCAGGGGTTGCCATAGGCTGTGAGGGCATAGGGCTGAATAGGCACAGTTTACAGGCACTGAAATTACTACATATGATGTTACAATGATGTATATGCAGCAACAGTGATCCAGAATGTAAAAGCAGCTTTTTGCAGGATTATGTTTTTTCGACATAGATTTATCAAGAGGAACAAATGTGACACTCTGGTGAGGAGATGGTGGTAAAGGGGTGGTCTATGCCTGGATGGGGGTAAAGATTATTGGGATTCTCTGCAGTTCCCTTCAACTTTTTTGAGAAGCTGAAATGGCACTAAAATTTTAATTCAGTAAGAATATAAACAAAAAACAAATATCTGTGATAGATGGTAAGACAATGACAGCACATGTACAGTGGAAGAAAGGATTTGCAGATCACATTCTGAGAATGGACTTGAATTGAGAATATATGAATATCACTCAGTACTCAAAAAAATATAAATGACAATTAAAAAGTGGACACTTAATTAGAGGATAAATGAATGGTAAATAAGCACATGAAAATATTCAATATCAAAAGATATTATGGAATTGCAAGTTTAAGATAACAGCATACCATGTCTAATATGTATACATTGAAAATGCCAAATGATGGGTGGGTCCTGCAACACCTGGAAGTAAGTCCCCACCATTGCTGGTGGCAATGTGAAATGGCACAGAGACTGAAAAAATTTGGTCAGTTTCTAATACTGTAAACATAGACTCACCATATGACCCAGAAATCACACCACTCTGTATCTGAGAGAAATGAAGCCTAGTGTTTAAATCCAAATTATTACTTGGTGGTTGTAGTCGATTTATTGAGAATCACCAAAATCAGGAGAAAATCCAAACATCCTCAGGGAAGACTGGGCGAACACCTGTGAGACCCAGAACCTGAAACACTACTTAAGGACTAAACTGAGCTGTGGATACGTGCAGCCGCCTGGGGCCTCCCAAAGAATGACCCTGAGGGAAACAAGCGGTGTCAGAAGGCTTTGACTCAGTGCACAGGACGTTCTCCAGACGGAAACCCTAAGGGATGAAGAGAAGACGGGAGCTGCAGGGGGCCTGGGTGGGAGGGAGGGTGTGGGGATGACGGACTACCAGAGGGGGCTGGGGGATGGTTGTGCATTCTTAAAGCAGTGGCAGTCGTAAGAGTCTAAAGAAGTTAAAAAAAATTTCAGATACCTAAAGAATACAACAGTTGCTAATTTTATGGTAACATTAATTAGAAAAAAATAAACCAGTGAGGAGAATTCAATGAGCAATAATTCTATGGCCTTTTAAATGTATTTTTATTTCAAGAATAATTTCAATTATGTAAATAATAATTATTTTTATACAGAAATTGTAACCATAGTGCTCCATTCTTCAAGGGAGTCGTCTGGAGAGCTGGTCCACCTACCAAAGGGTGAATGGATAATCAAAAGTTAGGATCTATTCCTAAATATTAAAATATTAAATTTTAGACACATGAAGCTTATTAATTTGACAATAAGGAAATATTTAACAAACTCAAAATAGGAATGTAAAGGTCAGTTACCTACCTTGTTTATAATTATGACATAGAATATGCACACATCATATTTCTCTACATCTCATTCACTTAAACGTTATCAGGCTGATCCAGCCAGATAAGAGGGAAACTGGAAAATGTACCCATTAGTCAGTAAGTATTGTTTGCTGAAGATATCTAGATGGGGGGCTCCATCTCTCCACCCCGTAAAAATCATTAAGAACAGAGTAAATAAATCACTGAACTTAAACCACGTGATGATGTAACTGGCCTGTTGCTAGGCTACCGCTTCCATGCCTGCAGGCAATGAGCTATTACTGCGCTATAGAGAGAGCTCTGCGCAGTGCTCGGTGCGGAGGCGGGGGGCCAGTGCTCGGCCTACCGCCCATGAGAACCCGCTTGGAAACAAACCCTTTCACCCCGAACAACGTTTGCTGTCATTTTCTTTGGTCCCATTGAATCCACAGCGAACTGGCCCAGGGCTGAAACCCATTGGCAAGATGATTCCCTTCCCTCTTCCCAGGCGCCTGGACCCTGGCGCGGCGACCGGGCCGCCGTCCGCTGAGTGCGCGTGGTTGGCGCTGCGGAGAGTGGGAGCGGGGCAGGTGGAGCTGCCCCACGCCTGATACCTGCGAGTGAGAGCCGCCTGCCTAGAGTGCTGAAGGGAAAGCAGGGGGCCCAGGTGCTTGGTAATGTGTGAAGGTGGCGTTTCACCCATTGCTTTCATGTGGAAGAGGAAAAATAACTGAATTTGCTTAATCAACACTTTTTGAGGGGTGTCTTTTTCCTGATCATTTTATCACAGGATGTTCACCTCTACAGACCAAAGACCTGGAAGGTGAAGGGAGCATAAAAAGCAGATTAAGTTACAATCTATTTCATAGATAAAAGACATGTGAATCCTTAAACAGGAGACTAGAAATCTAATGAATCAGCAACTTAAAAACATGAAAAGTGCCATAGATGCCCATATGGCTGAATTACCCTGGGTAAATGGAAACTGCGTTACCAAATGAAACATAGGGTAAAGTTAAGAATTTTACAATCATAATGAGATTGAATAGGAACAAGGACCTCTATCATGAGACTTATTTTTCTCAATGTCATTTTTTATGTTCATGTTTGATTTTACCTTGGAAAGTGATACAGTTACAGAAAAATGAGAATGGCATAATGAACATCTGTATATCTTTCCCCTGAACTCACTGAATGCACATACATTTTTAATTTATAGATGTCTTTCTTTTAATTCTTAATCTAAATTTGTTTTACATTAAACCATTATTCTGAGATAAAACAATTTAGGAATTGTAGGTTGAAAATAATTTGAAATTGCACTCAATTCGAGCATGAAATCTTAAAACAACAAAAAAAACCTATTCATTTGGAGAGTCTTAACAATACTAACATGTGAATAATGCACACAGATTGTGCTACAGCTTAGTTATTTCACATGAAAAATGCAAATTTATGCAAGTGGATAGTACAGTCATATACTGAGAGAGTTACTTTACTGATTATAGAACAATATTCATAATATTACTTTACTCTTTACTTTTGTCTTGCAATTCAATTATTGACCCATCTTGTTTATTCTTATCCTAAACAGTTACAGCATATTTCACTCTTCTATAATTTAGCTTTTTTTCAAGTTATATTAAATTTAGTAAACATAAAATTAATAAGTGCCTATTATTATTAAGTGCCCATTATTAGGTTGGTAACAATTTATATTTGTGAAGACAAGAATATTCCCTATAGAGTACTTACTATAATATTTTTCCTTAGAGAAAACAGGACATCATTTCAACTAAGGAATAAGTTGCAATATTCATACTGTATATGAGTAAGAAATTTTCTTTTCATTTTGATGTTTCCTTTTCTTTGGCAAGATCATTTTGCATTCTCATTGTTTAGAGATTTTATTGGTACTTAGTACTCTCAGACTGAAAAGGTATTGAAAATGAAAAGTGAATTCTGGACTTATTAGTGTAAATAATTTGATATTTGTAAAGATATTAATATGGTGTAAAGATGTACACATTTGAAAAATTAGTTAAAATTGAATGCTAATCCAGTATGATGAAGGGTGTGGAATTTTAAATATTATACAGTGTATGTGTAAATAATGCTTTCAATTGTTTAATTTCATTGCTAGAAATTTTGCATCCCCCTGTAAGTGTGTATCCAGATTCCCTGTATGCAGAATTCTGCTGTGTCAAATGAATTTTTCTGACTGAATGACCTGAATGTATGTTCCTTACAAGAATGGTCCATGACTCCTAATAGGCAATAAGAATGTGCCAAATCAAATGTAGAAGGACATTTTTGATTGCTTTAAAATCTTAGCTGTCAATCCACTTAGTTAAAAAGGAAGGCTACTCACTTCTTCCTTATCTATATAGCCTCAATAAGACATATCCCCCTTTCATAAAGAAATTTTCTTGTAATTTTCCTTGATATTGACATACTGAAGTAATTATAAAATTTTAATTATCTTAAGATCTGAGATTTCTCAGTGATTATTTTTCCTTGAATAACTAATTTTCTTTTTTGCCACATAGTAGATCCTTGACATAAATTATTTGATATAGAAGAGAGAACTTCATATGTGGTTTGTTTCATTTTAAACATAGGCACAAGAGTAAGTTATATACCCAATAAGAAAGCTTGATTTCTGGTTAATTTCGAAGAGAAAAATAATCTTTGCTTTAGATCCCTTCCTCCAATTCTCATTATATGTTTGGCTGTTTCCAAACAAAATGAAAAACAAAAAAAACTTGATTTCAACTTGTGTTTTTTATATACTCATATTCTTATGTTTACACCAATTAATGTCACAGAGGAGGTGAGCTATTGCGCTTCCTAAGAATTTGTTGGAATCTTTAGTATATGCGCTTACAGTCTCTTGGGTTAATAACAACGTTATAAAAGTTCTTCCTCTTCAATATGTTATCAAGAAAAGTATCATTCATCTTTCTAATGAGATGCAAATTCTTAAGATTTCATTATGTTTGATTTTAAAGAAGGGTATTGTCAATATGAACACAAGTTTTCTTCCCAAGTGAACAAACTCTACATGCTAGAAGTTTGATTTAAAATGTGAACAACAAAGTAATAAATATTTAGACATTTTATTGTGTTTTGAGGGATGCATATTGATTAAGGAAACTGATGTAGAACTAGGTTACATATTTATCAGGAAGTTTTGACTTATTTGCCATAATCCATATTAAAACCAAGAGTGAAATTAATAAGTGTGAGTTCAAAGGAAAATGAGCATTTCATATAGAACTTAATATTTAATGTCACAAGGTATAATTTTTCTTGTTTTAGAAAGTACCTTTTAAACTTTCATAAATTTACTGCAACATTTTCAAAAAATAATATGTAAAGATGCAGAAGAGTGAAATTGTACAGCTCTGTAGAACCTAGAAATTTGAGAATTTGTAAACTGACCAGGTAGATGTTGTTTCAATTTTTAATTCATTCACTAGACACCAGCTTGCATAATAATATCCAAGCAATTTATGGTTAATATAGTGATTTTCTTTCTTAAATTTCATGATTAAATATCAAGAAAAAATTTTGTATTTTCTTCCCAAGCATGAAACTGACCTGGTACTGCTTGCAGAAAGAATAAAATCATCCCCAAGGTAATATCAAAGATTCTTATTTAATAGTACATGGGAGAGGACCGTGAGAATGTGGCAAAGTTGGGGCAAGAGAAAATTGCTGACTTTCAACTAAAAAATAAATTCATCACAGGGATGAAAGGATGGAAAAAGGAATACAGTCTATAATATTTAGTAACTTTGGTGACAAATGGTAACTATACTTACTGTGATGAACATTTTGTGACATATGTAAATATAAAACCACTATGTTGTGGACCTGAAACAATATAATAATGCCCCTCATACATTTCAGTTTAAAGAAACGGTAAGGAGCAATAGTTCTCGAATAGATGTTCTAGAGCTTAATTGTTTGGTGAAGTATAAATAAAATATTAAACTTGAAAACAGTTTGCCAATGAATAATTTCTGCTGTTTTTATTAAAAACAATCAAAAATTAATATAAAGAATTACTACATGGAAAAACTTGTGATAGAAAATAATTTCATTCCATATGTTTAAACAAATCATTACATATAATTGTATTATTCATACTATGCATTTTATCTGAGGAAAGAAATCATTAGCAATTTCCATTAGGCAAAAGTAAATATAGGGGTGGAGCCATTGAAAATTACTTTAAAATTTTCTTTTTTATCACATATCCCCTTTCTATTAAACACATTTGATATTAAAAACAAATATAGTTTTCAAAGTGAAGAGGTAATCCACAAAAATATTGACTTTTAGACTTTTAGTTAAAGTGATTTTAAGAAGTACTTCACAATTATGAGGATCATTAAAGTACATCAAATGCAATTCAAAAATTAAAAGTTATGGCCAACAGCTTCAATCATATATAATATTGAAAATCCTTTATTTCCTTAAATAATTTGACACATGCTCAAATGTTTGTTTTAAGTAAAATATGAATTAAATATAATATGAATATATTGGTTTCTAGTTTGGGATACATTTAGACACTATCAACAAAGTTGTATCCTTCCTTTTTTAAATACAATTTTGAAGTGCATTTGACGTGCAATATTGTATTGCTCTCAGATGAACAACATAGTGATTTGACCACTCTACCTATTTCTGATACACACCCCTTTCTGATCCATGAATACAGTATATCTTTTCATTTGTGTCTTTCTTCAATTTCTCATCAATATCTTATAGTTTTGGGTATATAGATCTTCCACTTCCTTGGGTATATTTATTCCTAAGTTTATTTAGTATTTTAAGTGCTATTGTAAATTAGATTATTTTATTTCTTTGTCACTGAGCTCATTGTTAGGGTATAGAAAAATGCAAATGATTTCATATGTTTATTTTGTATCCTGAAACTTTACTGAATGTGTTGATTAGTTTTAACAGTTGTTGGTGGAGTCTTTAGGATTTTCTATATAGAAGATTATGTCCATATGGAAACACCAGAGACCCCAAATAGCCAAAGCAATACTGAGAAAGAAGAATAAAGTGGGGGTGGATCTCACTCCCCAACTTCAAGCTCTACTACAAAGCCATAGTAATCAAGACAATTTGGTAGTGGCACAAGAACAGAGCCACAGACCAGTGGAACAGACTAGAGAGTCCAGACATTAACCCAAACATATATGGTCAATTAATATTTGATAAAGGAGCCATGGACATACAATGGGGAAATGACAGTCTCTTCAACAGATGATGCTGGCAAAACTGGACAGCTACATGTAAGAGAATGAAACTGGATCACTGTATAACCCCATACACAAAAGTAAATTCAAAATGTTTCAAAGACTTGTATGTATGTCATGAAACCATAAAACTCTTAGAAAAAAACATAGGCAAAAAACTCATGGACATAAACATGAGTTACCTCTTCTTGAACATATCTCCCCAGGCAAGTGAAACAAACACAAAAATGAACAAATGGGACTATATCAAGCTGAAAAGCTTCTGTACAGCAAAGGACACCATCAATAGAACAAAAAGGTATCCTACAGTATAGGAGAATATATTTGTAAATGACAGATCCATTAAAGGGTTGACATCCAAAATATATAAAGAGCTCACACACTTAAACAAACAAAAAGCAAATAATCCAATTAAAAAATGGGCAGAAGAGCTGAAGAGACAGTTCTCTAAAGAAGAAATTCAGATGGCCAACAGACACATGAAATATGCTCCACATCACTTGTCATCAGAGAAATGCAAATTAAAAGCACAGTGAAATATCATCTCACACCAGTAAGGATGGCTACCATCCAAAAGACAAACAACAAATGTTGGCGAGGTTGTGGAGAAAGGGGAACCCTCCTGCACTGCTGGTGGGAATGTACATTAGTTCACCCATTGTGGAAAGCAGCATGGAGGTTCCTCAAAATGTTCAAAATAGAAATATCTTTTGACCCAGGAATTCCACTCTGAGGAATTTACCCCAAGTATGCAGCACTCCAGTTTGAAAAAGACAGATTCACCCCTATGTTTATCACTGCACTATTTACAATAGCCAAGATATGGAAGCAACCTAAATGTCCATCAGTAGATGATTAGATAAAGAAGATGTGGTACATATACACAATGGAATATTATGCAGTCCTAAAAAAAACAAATCCTACCATTCTCAACAGCATGGATGGAGCAAGATGGTATTATGCTCAGTGAAATAAGCCAGGCGGAGAAAGACAAGTACCAAATGATCTCACTCATATGTGGAGTATAAGAACAAAAGAAAACTGAAGGATCAAAACAGCAGCAGAAGCACAGAACCCAAAAATGGACTAATAGTTACCAAAGGGAAAGGGACTGAGGAGAATGTGTGGGAAGGGAGGGATAAGGGTGGGGAAAGAAGAAAGGAGGCATTACAATAGGATGTATAGTGTGTGTGGGGGGGAACTGTGAGGGCTGCGCAACACAGAGAAGACAAGAAGTGATTTTACAGCATCTTACTATGTTGATGGACAGTGACTGTGAACAGGGTTATCGGGGGGACTTGGTGAAGGGGGAGCCTAGTAAACATAATGTCCTTCATATAATTGTAGATTAATGATACCAAAATAAAATTTTTAAAAAAAAGAATTTGTTGGAATCTTTAGTATGTGTGTTATCAGTCTCTTGGGTTAATAACAATGTTATAAAAGTTCTTCCTCGTTAATATGTTATCAAGAAAATTATCATTCATCTTTCTAATGAGATGCAAATTCTTAAGATTTCATTATGTTTGATTTTAAATAAGGGTATTGTTAATATGAATACAAGTTTTCTTCCCAAGTGAACAAACTCTAGATGCTAGAAGTTTGATTTAAAATGTGAACAATGAAGTAATAAGTATTAGGAAATTTTATTGTGTTTTGAGGGATGCATATTGGTTAAGGAAACTGATGTAGAACAAGGTTATATATTTATCAGGATGTTTTGACTTATTTGCCATAATCCATATTAAAACCAAGAGTGAAATTAATAAGTGTGAGTTCAAAGGAAAATGAGCATTTCATATAGAACTTAATATTTAATGTCACAAGGTATAATTTTTCTTGTATTAGAAAGTACCTTTTAAACTTTCATAAATTTACAGCAAAATTTTAAAAAATTAATATGTAAAGATGCAGAAAAGTGAAATTGTACAGCTCTGTAGAACCTAGAAATTTGAGAATTTGTAAACTGACCAGTAGATGTTGTTTCTAACATTTTAATTCATTCACTAGACAACAGCTTGCATAATTATATCCAAGCAATTTGTGGTTAATATAGTGATATTCTTTCTTAAATTTCATGATTAAATATCAAGAAAAAATTTTATTTTCCTCCCAAGCATGAAACAGACCTGGTACTGCTTGCAGAAAGAATAAAATCATCCCCAAGGTAATATCAAAGATTCTTATTTAATAGTACATGGGAGAGGACCGTGAGAATGTGGCAAAGTTGGGGCAAGAGAAAATTGCTGACTTCCAACTAAAAAATAAATTCATCACAGGGATGAAAGGATGGAAAAAGGAATACAGTCTATAATATTTAGTAACTTTGGTGACAAATGGTAACTATACTTACTGTGATGAGCATTTTGTGACATATGTAAATATAGGACCACTATGTTGTGGACCTGAAACCAATATAATAATGCCCCTCATACATTTCAGTTTTAAAAAACGGTAAGGAGCAATAGTTCTCTAATAGATGTTCTAGATCTTATTGGTTTTGTGAAGTATACATAAAATATTAAACTTGAAAACAGTTTGCTAATGAATAATGTCTGCTGTTTTTATTAAAAACAATCAAAATTTAATATAAAGAATTACTTCTTGGAAAAACTTTTGATAGAAAATAATTTCATTCCATATTTTTAAACAAATCATTACATATAATTGTATTATTGATACTATGCATTTTATCTGAGGAAAGAAATCATTAGCAATTTCCATGAGGCAAAAGTAAATATAGAGGGGAGCCATTGAAAATTACTTTAAAATTTTATTTTCTTATCATATATCCCCTTTCTATTATACACATTTGATATTAAAAAACGAATACAGTTTCCAAAGTGAAGACGTAATCCACAAAAATATTGACTTTTAGACTTTCAGTTAAAGTGATTTTAAGAAGTTCTCTTGAACTTTATGATTATGAGGATCATTAAAATACATCAATTGCAATTCAAAAATTAAAAGTTATGGCCAACAGCTTTAATCATATATAACATAGAAAATCCTATATTTCCTTAAATAATTAGACACATGATCAAATGTTTGTTTTAAGTAAACTACTAATTAGATATAATATGAACATATTGGTTTCTAGTTTGGGATATCTTTAGACACTATCAACAAAGTTGTATCCTTCCTTTGTTAAATATGATTTTGAAGTACAGTTGATGTGATATTGTATTGCTCTCAGATGAACAACATAGTGATTTGACCACTCTATGTATTACTGATACTCACCCCTCTAAGTGTACTTACCATCTGCCACCAAAGACATAACAATATTATTATCTATATTCACCATGCTATACTGTCATCCTGGTGACGAATTCAATGTATGATTTGAAGTTTGTACCTCTTTATCCCTTTCACCCAATTCTCCTGCCCTCCCCACTCCACATGGTAACCAGCAATCTGTGCCATGTGTTTTTGAGTCTTTTTCTGCTTTGCTTGTTTGTTCTTTGATTTTCTATATATTTTATAGACACATTTTATTTATTAAAGTGTAATATTTGTGGAAAATAACTATTAAATTTCATTCTTAACTGGTTATGATTCAGAATCTATAAGAACATTTCCATATGTATTGTTATCAATACTTACACTTTGTCTAAGAAAGAGCCACATCATTCATTCTTTCACACAAAACTTATTTAGATAATTTTTATTTTATTATGTGTTTGCTAGATTTTAATAACTATTAAAATTACCCACAATGCACAATAATGGCTTCTACCCTTAAGGAATGTCCAATTGAGATAGAGATAGTGCATAACACTGTGCACACTGAGATAATACAAAGCAAAGCAAGGAAATGCCCAATAGGCGTGACAAACACACAGGAAGCTACCACTGAATTGTGAAACACAAACACTGGTGAAGGGTTCATGATGGTTTTTACTGAGGAGATGAATTTTTTACACATATCCTTAGGGTCCCAGAGAGCTATGTCCTGAAATGGATTGGAAGATGAAAATTTCAAGAAACAAACTGCTATAGGAGATATTTTAAACAGTAGTTCTAAAAACTGAAGTCTGTAATTAGAATAGAGCTAATGATTCATATCAACTACACACCAGTTTTCTGAATCTCACTACTGGGCTCCTTGGCTTTTTAGTCTAACCCATTTGTTGGCTTCCTTCCCTCCAGAAAGACCCCCTTGGAGAGAGGGGTTGGAAGGCTACAATCTCACCCCTGTGACTCACTTTATCCTCATGGGGCTCTCTGACCTCCCCAAGGTGTGCTATCCTCTCTTTGTGTTCTTTGCCGTCATCTACCAGGTCACCTTGGTGGGAAATGGGGCCATTCTCCTGGCCACCAGGATGGAGAAAAAACTGCACACACCCATGTATTACTTTCTGGCCAATCTGTCCCTCTTAGACATATTCTGCCCATCAGCTACTGTCCCCAAGATGCTGAACAACTTCTTGACTGGGAATCACATTTCCTTCCTGGACTGTGCTTTGCAGGTTTACTTCCTGGTGGCCCTGGTAGGGACTGTATTCTTCCTTCTCAGTGTCATGGCTTATGACCGGTATGTGACCATCTGCTTCCCTCTTTGATACAATCTTATCATGACAGAGACTCTCTGTGCCCTGCTCACAGCTGGGACCTGTGCAGCAGGGTTTCTCATTTCCCTCCTTCATACTGTGTCCACCTTCTGCCTGTCTTTCTGCAAATCCAATCAGATTAACCAGTAGTACTGTGACATCCCCCCACTGGTGGCCCTCTCCTGCTCATCCAAGTCCATGATAGACATGATCATGTTAGTGGAAAGAGGGATTTTGGGGATTGGTGCCTTCCTGACCACATTTATCTCTTACATCTACATCATATCTGCCATCCTGAAGATCCAGTCAGTAGAAGGGAAGCACAAAGCCTTCTCCACATGTGCTCCCCACCTCCTGGTGGTCTGCTTGTCCTATGGCTCAGCCACATTCACCTACATGTAACCCTCTTCTGGTGGACACTCTCCTGATGGCCACAGCCTCATCCCCATGCTCTATGGGGTTATTACCCCAATGTTAAACCCCATGATCTACAGCTTGAGAAAAAGAGAGGTGAAAGGAGCAGTCAGCAGGGTCTTCTGTCATGGAGCATGTTTATAGGAAATGCAACAGTAAAAGAGAATGTCTCAACGCTCACTTTTAAATAGGGTAAACTCATAGAAAGTAATTTTCAATTGATACAGAACATACATACAATACACAGAAATTTATAGATACACACATACATATAACTTTATACCTATATCTGTATGCATATTTATCTCATTCCAATTGAAACAAAGTGTATCATTCAAAGTAGGTATTTTCAGGTGTATACAGAGAACTGTTAATGATCACACTAGTAAGAGGTGTAAATGGGCATTTCTTTTCATTTAACTGGGGTGTGTGATCACATCCACATCCATATCCACATCCGTACCTATACCTGTATTATCTGTATATTTTATGTCTATTCTTAAACCTATATCTGAACATTTATCCCCAGGTCTTTGCCTTCTTTCCACTGTGATACCAGCTGCCTAGGCTGATACGTCTCTCTAACGTTATGATCTCTCTCACCCTGTCTCAGTTATTGCTCCCACTCACTCTGTATTCCTCTGCTGCTCCCCGTTTCCCGGTGACCCTATCCATTTTCAGTAAAACCTGTGTCTCCAAGGAGAGCACTGTCTTTTCCTGTCTGGTTTAGATATCTAATTCAGTTTAAAATATTACTGCCCTCTTAGCTTCAACATGTTAGAGACTGGAAACACCTTCTAACATACACACAAACACACATGCCTTCTAATCAGCTGCCGTGTATTCTTGTTACTAGTTTTCCCCGGTACATAGACTAAAATCCCTGAAACTAGACTCTGCCTTGAAATCCAGCACTTCCGTTCAGGGTCACTAGATAGCTGTTGCTGTTGAGGGGATGGTGAAGCTTCCTCACTCTATTCCATTTTCCTGTCACCTCAGAAATAGGAACATTTTCTCTATGTTTATGTAATACACTGCTTAATATGCAATCATGTATCTATACTTTTCCTAATAATCTGGGAATCTCAATAACTTCTGAATTTAGGCCACATTCAGGTGGTCACCTTGAATATCTACCCCCTCTGCACTTCTGATTCTCATCGGTCTATGGCATCCCCTATCCTCTCTTCTCCTCTACCTGCACTTTGTCCTCCATTGTCATTAAATGATGTGATCACAGCACTAGTGAATGGTCCTACAGTATTTAGAATCACCCTGTTACTTCCTTTTCTGTATGTTATTGATATTTTTACTCAATTCAAAGCTTTACACAATGATGGCCTCATCATACGAACTTGTGCCACATCAGACAGGGTATGTGAACTTTTGCATGCAGTCTTGTGGAAACAATTAAATTCTCCCAAACGCAGCACTGCCCAGACACACATCCTCTATGACACTTCAGAGTTGCCCATAGCAGTGGCAGGTCACTGTTACTTGATTTTAGACACAGTGGAAAAGTCCATAAAGACTTGAAGTAAGAAGAAAGTAACAATACAACTGTACTATTAGAAACTTGAGGTTTATTTTGTTTTTATTCTTCATTTTATTCTAACAGAGTTTGCATGTGGTATTAAAAATTCAGTTCTTCATTGTATAAAAACCCATAGATTTTTAAAAAATGTAATACCATATAAAATTGAAAAAAATCTTAAAAACACAACTAGTTGTCTATTTGAGATAACAAATATTCATGTGTTTGCTTAATATTTTACCTTTTATTTGAATGTAATATTATTTGCGGTGATGGTGTCACATCTGTGTTACACAAACCACTCTGAAATATAACTCTCTCTTAAAAAACAATAGGTATCTCACATTTTTTTGTCCAATTCAGGTCTTGACCAACAATAGAAACATTTTTGGATAATGGTTAAAAGAAGAAAAATAAAGGACTACAATTTTCTGTGTCTTTTTTTATAAACATGAAATCATGGCAAATCAAGTTTCTTCTTATTAAGTGTAAAAGATACCCTTGAACTCTTATGAAAATAATGGGTTACTCTGTTTTCTGTGAGATTATGGGTACACTACACAAAACTTAAAATATTTTTAAGTATAGTTGATGTATAGTATTATATTCATTTAAGGTATATTACTTAGTTGATTTGATCATTTTCTATATTATTAAATGTTCATTCCACCTACTGTAGAGTCTGTCTACACAGAAAGATATTATAGAACTATTGACTAGCTTCCCTATGCAGTACTTTAATCTCTGTGACTAATTTATATGATGATTGAGATTTTGTGCCTCTTTATCATCTTCACCTGTTTCACCCACCCACCCCAGCCCCTCCTGCATGGGGACCATCAGTGTGTTCTCAGTGTCTATGCCTATAGTTATCTGGTTGATTTTGTTTGGACTTTAGTTTCTTGGGGGTTTTTCATTACCAATTTAATTTCACTTTGTTTTGTTTTTAGATTCCACATATAAGTGAAAACATAAGGTATTTGTCTCTCTCCATCTAGCTTGTTTCATTCAGCATCATGACCTCTAGTTTCATCCATGTTGTTGCAAATGACCAAATTTCTTTCATTTTACTGCTGAATGTCATTACATACATGGACCAGGGCTTGTTTACACATCTGTCAACTGACGGACATACTAGTTTCTCCCACATCTTGGCTATTGTAGGTGAAGTTGCTGGCAACACAGGAGCGCATTCATCTTCCCGAATCACAGATTTTTGTTTTTTTTTGGGTAAATTACTAGAAATGGAATTGATGGTCATAGATGATTTTTATTTGTAGCATTTTGAGGAACTTCCATGTCTTCACCAATTGTCCATGGTGACTGCACCAAAAAGAGGGTTCCCTTTTCTCCACATCTTCACCAACACTTGTTTTTTGCAATGTGGCCATTCTGACTGGTGTGTGGGGTGACATCTATTGTGGTTTTGACTTGCATTTTCCTGACGTTTAGTGATATGAAGCATCTTTTTATGTTGGTTATTTGTATGGTATGATGTTGGCTGTGGGTTTGCCATATATGGCCTTGATAATATTGAAATACATGCACTTTTTAATATTTGTTGAAAGCTTTTATCATGAATGGGTGTTGAATTTTGTCAAATGCTTTTTCAACATCTATTGAGATGATTTTTACCTTTCCTTTTTTTGATCATGTGGTGTTTCCCAATGATTGATTTGCAGATATTATACCATCCTTACTTCCCTGTGATAAATCCTAGCTGATCGTGGTGAATGATCTTTTCAATGTATTTTTGAATGTGGTTTGAAAGTTAAAATACAAAAGTAGCAAAATCAACTGCTTTTTCAGATTATTTGAAGGAATCCTGAAGTTAAAGTTGATAAAGTAGACATACACATATCTATATCTGTATATTCAATGCAGGACGGGGAAACAGAAATGTAGGCTGTTAGAAGGTATTCAAAATTAAGCAACTAACAAAATAATATTGGCTGCTATTTATGTAACATCATATATAAAACACATGGTAACTACAAAACACACACCTATAATAGATATACAAACACAGAAAAAGGAATACAACACAGTAAAAAAGAAAGTCATCAAACAATAGTGTTTTAAGTAGAAAAGAAGAAAACTAAGAGATAGGTCTTTGAAAAGATAAATAAAATTTTAACTAGCCTATCAAAACATAAATATACAATAGTAGATGTAAAGAGAAATATTACAACTAATCCTACAGAATTACAAAGGATCATAAAAGACTAACATGAATAATTACAGGCCTAAAAATGGTCTAAACAAGAACAAATGGACACATTTCCTAGAAACACTTTCCACCAAGAGCGAATCATGAAAATATAGAAAATGCTAACAGACCAATAATAAGATTGAATCACTAATAAAAAAATCTTAAATATAGGAAACTCCTAGAACTAATGCATTTATTAGTGTATTCTAGTAATCATTAATGAATTAATACCAATCCTCAAGAGCTTGAAAAAATTTTAAGAGGAGAGAACATCACCAATTCCATTTCACAAGGACATAATTACCCTGATACAGAGTAAGGTAAGGAAACTACTGCCATCCATATCCCTGATGAACATAGATACAAAAATCTTAAAAAGGTTCTGACTTTTGTGACTTCTATTTAACAAAACATTGGAGTCCTAGCAATTAGGCAAGACAAAAACTTACAAATATCCATATAATAGAAGAAGTATTAATGTTGTCTCTGCAGATGATATATTTTTATAGAAAAATACTTAAGACAAAAAAAAACCCAGAAATTAATTTTTGCATTTCAACAACATGGATTGACCTAGAGGGTATTCTGCTAAGTGAAATAAGTCTCAGAGAGAAAGAAGAAAAAATATCATTTTCACACCAAAAGGATTTCATTTACCTGTGGAATCTAAAAACAACACAAACACGTTAGAAATAGACTCATAGGCACAGGAAAGAGACTGGTGGTTGACATAGTGGAGTAAGGTAGGGATTGGATGAAATAGTTCAAAGGGGAAAATTAATGAGATTATTAATGTTAATCTGGGTGATCATTACATAAGCATAAAAACATCAAAATTCTTCCATCTGTGCAGTAAGAAATGTACATTTTAGTGTATGTGCATCAATAAAAACTGACATAAACAGGAGAAAGAAAATCACTGATTCCACCAGAAAGTATTAAACAAAAAAACTAAACTCACAGGATACAAATCTACATACAAATATCCAATGTACTTTGATACATTAATAATTTATCTATAAAAGGTATGTGATGTATCTTAGAATTGCATCAGAAGTATACTAAGACTAAATTTAGCAAAGGAGGTGTAAGGTCAATAAACTGAAAATTATTAGACATTGATGAAAGAAATTTTTAAAAGATACAAATACATGTAAATATCCCATGTATAAGAAGAATTCATATTGTTAAAATGTACACACTACCCAAAGTTCTCCATAGATTCAATACAATTCCCATCAAACTTCCAATGTCAGTTTCCACATAAATAGAAATCAAAACTCTCATCATATAGCATAAAAAAGAGCCTTAAGTTACAAACACTACTGAGAAAAGTACAGAGTAGGTATCACTCTTCTTTACTTCAAACTATATTATAAAGCTATCTTATGCAAAAGAGTGTGGTACCAGTCAACAAAACCTTATAATAGACACATAGACCCGTGGAATAGAATTAAAAGCCAGAAGTAAACATACATATATGGGCAGCTAATATCTGATAAGGCAGCCAAGAAACACAGTGGAGAAAGGATAGTGTCATAAAATAGAGGTGGTAGATGTGTTAACCAACCTTATGGTGTCAAATATTTTGCAACAAATATATCAAACTATCATTTTGCACACCAAAACTTATACAACATTATATGTAAACTCTATCTCAGTAATGGTGGGGAAAATAATACAATTATAAATTATGTGTGTCCATTTCTCCATAATAGTTACTATATCTAAATGAGAGACTAGTTTCAGGGATTTTAGTCCCTGTAGCTGGAGAATACTGATACTAAAAATATACAACAACTGATAAGGAGTGTTTGTGGTTTGTGTATGTGTGTATGTGTCTGTGTTAGAAAATGGTGCTTTCAATTTTGATCATGTTGAGAGTAAGATGAGAGTAATTTATTGAACTAAATTAGATAATCAGAGATAAAATAAGTCCTCTCTTTGGAGAGACAGGTAGGTCTAAGAATGTACAGGGTCACAGAAAGAGGGAGAAAAGCAGATAAATACATAGTAAGTAGAAGCAAAAAAAAAAAAAAGACAGGATGAGCAAAAGCATAATTTTATGGAGAGAGAACAGGCATTCAATCACATGAGGAAAAGAAGAAAAACAAAGATCTATGAAGAGACATTTAGATATAGATGCAAATGTAGATATAAAAATAGGTAGTATAGGTTTAGTTATGGATATGCATATGGCTATGAACATAAATTCTAAATACCTAAATGTGTTGGGGCAGAGCCAACATGGCGGCGTGAGTAGGACAGTGGGAATTTCCTCCCCCAAACATATACATTTTTGAAAATACAACAAATATAACTAATCCTAAAAGAGAGACCAGAAACACAGGACAACAGCCTGACTACAGCCACACCTGCGAGAGCCCAGCGCCTGGTGAAAGGGGTAAGACACAAGCCCCGGCCTGATGGGACCTGAGCACACCTCCCGCCAGCTCCCAGCAGGAAGGAGAGGGAGCCCAGGACTGCTAAACACCCAGCCCCAACCATCTGCACCAGAGCAGACACAGTGCATGCGTGGAGGGCTGGAAACTAGGGAAAGAGGGCAGCAAGACCTCTGAGCGGGTGCCGAAGCTGATGCCCCTGTGACAAAGAAAAGCGAGTGCTTTCTGAAAGACTTAAAGGGACAGGGATTTAACAGCTAGATGGAAACAACACAAGTCACAGCCCAGTGGCTGGAAATTACAGGGAAAACCAGGTGCACTAACCCCCTGGGCAACATCTCTGAGACCCCTCACGGAGGTAAACAGCCAAACAGCACCCCCCCACCCCGTCCATTACCCCTCTGGGTGCTGTGAAAGCAGAGACACAGCCTAAGGCAAAACACGCTAACAGAAAGGAAAATTCCTACACTTCGGCTGGTCAAGACACAAGACCCAGCCTACACACAATTAACCAACACAAGCCACTAGGGGTCGCAGTTGTCCCAGTAAAGAAAGGCCAGTAGCAAGTGAAAAGTTTGGCCCACCCAGCTGACAGTCAATAGCACCTGTCAAAATGAAAAGGCAAAAAAATATGATCCAGACAAGACTAACCCAGACAACTTCAGCATCTGCTGCATCTTCCCCTGAGAAGGAACCTGGGGAGATAGATTTAGCCAGTCTTCCTGAAAAATAATTCAAAACAAAAGTCATAACCATGCTGATGGACTTGCAGAGAAATATGCAAGAACTAAGGAAGGAGAATACAGAAATAAAACAAGCTCTGGAAGGACTTCAAAACAGAATGGATGAGATGCAAGAGACCATTAATGGACTAGAAAACAGAGAAAAGGAATGCAGAGAAGCTGATGCAGAGAGAGATAAAAGGATCTCCAGGAATGAAAGAATTTTAAGAGAGCTGAGTGACCAAACGATTAGGAACAATATATGCATTATAGGGATACCAGAAGAAGAGAGAGAAAAAGGGATAGAAAGTGTCTTTGAAGAAATAATTGCCGAAAACTTCCCCAAACTAGGGGCAGAAATGGCCTCTCAGACCACAGAGGTACACAGAACTCCCATGACAAGGGATCCAAGGAGGGCAACACCAAGAAACATAATAATTAAAATGGCAAAAATCAAAGACAAGGACAAAGTATTAAAGGCAGCCAGAGAGAAAAAAAAGGTTACCTACAAAGGAAAACCCATCAGGCTATTATCAGACTTCTCAACAGAAACCCTACAGGTCAAAGAGAAGGCATGATATACTCAATGCAATGAAACAGAAGGGCCTCGAACCAAGACTACTCTATCAAGCACGAATATCACTTAAATATGAAGGAGGGATTAAACAATTCCCAGACAAGCAAAAGTTGAGGGAATTTGCCTCCCACAAACCACCTCTACAGGGCATCCTACAGGGACTGCTCTAGATGGGAGCACTCCTAAAAAGAGGACAGAACAAAACACCCAACATATGAAAAAGGGAGGAGGAGGAATAAGAAGGGAGAGAAATAAAGAATCATCGGACCATGTTTATAATAGCTCAGCAAGCGAGTTAAGTTAGACAGTAAGATAGTAAAGAAGCAAACCCTGAACCTTTAGTAACCACAAACTTAAAGCCTGCAATGGCAATAAGTTCATACCTTTCAATAATCACCCTAAATGTAAATGGAGTGAATGCACCAATCAAAAGACACAGTAATAGAATGGATGAAAAAGCAAGATCCATCCATATGCTGCTTACAAGAGACTCACCTCAAACCCAAAGACATGCACAGACTTAAAGTCAAGGGATGGAAAAAGATATTTCATGCAAACAACAAAGAGAAGAAAGCAGGTGTTGCAATTCTGGTATCAGACAAAACAGACTTCAAAATAAAGAAAGTAACAAAAGACAAAGAAGGACATTACATAATGATAAAGGGCTCAGGCCAACAAGAGGATATAACCATTCTAAATATATATGCACCCAACAAAGGAGCACCAACATACCTGAAACAAATATTAACAGAACTAAAGGAGGAAATAGATTGCAATGAATTCATTCTAGGAGACTTCAACACACCACTCACTCCAAAGGACAGATCCACCAGACAGAAAATAAGTAAGGACACAGAGGCACTGAACAACACACTAGAACAGATGGACCTAATAGATATCAACAGAACTCTACATCCAAAAGGAACAGGATACACATTCTTCTCAAGTACACATGGGACATTCTCCAGAATAGACCACATACTAGGCCACAAAAAGAGCTTCAGTAAATTTCAAAAGATTGAAATCCTACCAGCCAACTTTTCAAACCACAAAGGCATAAAACTAGAAATAAACTGTACAAAGAAAGCAAAAAGGCCCACAAACACATGGAGGCTTAACAACACGCTCCTAAATAATCAATGGATCAATGACCAAATCAAAATGGAGATCCAGCAATATATGGAAACAAACGACTACAACACTAAGCCCCAAATTCTGTGGGACACAGCAAAAGCAGTCTTAAGAGGAAAGTATATAGCAATCCAACCATATTTAAAAAAGGAAGAACAATCTCAAATGAATGGTCTAATGTCACAATTATCGAAATTGGAAAAAGAAGAACAAATGAGGCCTAAGGTCAGCAGAAGGCGGGACATAATAAAGATCAGAGAAGAAATAAATAAAATTGAGAAGAATAAAACAATAGCAAAAATCAATGAAACCAAGAGCTGGTTCTTTGAGAAAATAAACAAAAAAGATAAGCCTCTAGCCAGACTTATTAAGAGGAAAAGAGAGTCAACACAAATCAGCAGTATCAGAAACGAGAAAGGAAAAATCACGATGGACCCCACAGAAATACAAAGAATTATTTGAGAGTACTATGAAAACCTATATGCTAACAAGCTGGGAAACCTAGAAGAAATGGACAACTTCCTATAAAAATACAACCTTCCAAGACTGACCCAGAAAGAAACAGAAAATCTAAACAGAACAATTACCAGCAACGAAAATGAAGCGGTACTCAAAAAAATACCAAAGAACAAATCCCCCGGGCCAGATGGATTTACCTCGGAATTTTATCAGACATACAGGGAAGATATAATACCCATCCTCCTTAAAGTTTTACAAAATAAAAGAAGAGGAGGGTTACTCCCAAACTCATTCCATGAAGCTAACATCACCCTAATATGAAAACCAGGCAAAGACCCCACCAAAAAAGAAAACTACAGACCAATATCCCTGATGAACGTAGATGCAAAAATACTCAACAAAATATTAGCAAACCAAATTCAAAAATACATCAAAAGGATCGTACACCATGACCAAGTGGGATTCATCCCAGGGATGCAAGGATGGCACAACATTCAAAAGTCCATCAACATCATCCACCACATGAACAAAAAGAAACACAAAAACCACATGATCATCTCCATTGATGCTGAAAAAGCATTTGACAAAGTTCAACATGCATTCATGATAAAAACTCTCAGCAAAATGGGAATAGAGGGCAAGTACCTCAACATAATAAAGGCCATCTATGAAAAACCCACAGCCAACATTATATTGAACAGCAAGAAGCTGGAAGCTTTTCCTCTGAGATCGGATACTAGACAGGGATGCCACACTCCTCACTGTTATTTAACATAGTACTGGAGGTACTAGCCATGGCAATCAGACAAAACAAAAAAATACAAGGAATCCAGATTGGTAAAGAAGAAGTTAAACTGTCACTATTTGCAGATGATATGATACTGTACATAAAAAATCCTAAAGACTCCACCTCAAAACTACTAGAACTGATATCAGAATACAGCAAAGTTGCAGGATACAAAATCAACACACAGAAATCTGTGGCTTTCCTATACACTAACAATGAACCAACAGAAAGAGAAATCAGGAAAACAACTCCATTCACAATTGCATCAAAAAAAATAAAATACCTAGGAATAAACCTAACCAAAGAAGTGAAAGACTTATCCTCTGAAAACAACAAGTCACTCTTAAGAGAAATTAAAGGGGACACTAACAGATGGAAACACATCCCATGCTCATGGCTAGGAAGAATTAATATCGTCAAAATGGACATCCTGCCCAAAGCAATATACAGATTTGATGCACTCCCTATGAAACTACCAGCAACATTCTTCAACAAACTGGAACAAATAATTCAAAAATTCATATGGAATCACCAAAGCCCCCAAATAGCCAAAGCAATCCTGAGAAAGAAGAATAAAGTAGGGGGGATCTCACTTCCCAACTTCAAGCTCTATTATAAAGCCATAGTAATCAACACAATTTGGTACTGGCACAAGAACAGAGCCACAGACCAATGGAACAGACTAGAGAATCCAGACATTATCCCAGACATACATGGTCAATTAACATTTGATAAAGGAGCCATGGATATACAATGGCGAAATGACAGTCTTTTCAACAGATGGTGCTGGCAAAACTGGACAGCTACATGTAGGAGAATGAAACTGGACCATTGTCTAACCCCATATACAAATGCAAACTCAAAATGGATCAAAGACCTGAATGTAAGTCATGAAACCATTAAACTCTTGGGAAAAAAACATAGGCAAAAACCTCTTAGACATAAACATTAGTGAACTCTTCTTGAACATATCTCCCCGGGCAAGGAAAACAACAGAAAAAAATGAACAAGTGGAACTATATTAAGCTGAAAAGCTTCTGTACAGCAAAAGACACCATCAATAGAACAAAAAGGAACCCTACAGTATGGGAGAATATATTTGAAAATGACACATCTGATAAAGGCTTGACATCCAGAATATATAAAGAGCTCACATGCCCCAACAAACAAACAAAAAAATAACCCAATTAGAAAATGGGCAGAGGAACTGAACAGACGGTTCTCCAAAAAAGAAATACAGATGCAACAGACACATGAAAAGATGCTCCACATCGCTAATTATCAGAGAAATGCAAACTAAAACTACAATGAGGTATCACCTCACACCAGTAAGAATGGCTGCCATTCAAAGGACAAACAACAACAAATGTTGGCGAGGCTGTGGAGAAAGGGGAACCCTCCTACACTGCTGGTGGGAATGTAAATTAGTTCAACCATTGTGGAAAGCAGTATGGAGGTACATCAAAACGCTCAGAAGAGACATACCATTTGACCCAGGAATTGCACTCCTAGGAATTTATCCTAAGAATGCAGCAATCAAGTATGAGAAAGACCAATGCACCCCTATGTTTATCACAGCACTATTTACAATTGCCAAAAATTGGAAGCAACCTAAATGTCCATCGATAGATGAATGGATAAAGAAGATGTGGTACTTATACACAATGGAATACGACTCAGCCATAAGAAAAGGACAAATCCTACCATTTGCAGCAACATGGATGGAGCTCGAGGGTATTATGCTTCATGATACAAGCCAAACGGAGAAAGAGAAATACCAAATGATTTCACTCATCTGTGGAGTATAAGAACAAAGGAAAAACTGAAGGAACAAAACAACATCAGAGTCACAGAACTCAAGAATGGACTAATAGGTACCAAAGGGAAAGGGACTGGGGACGACGGGTGGGTAGGGAGGGATAAGGGGGGTGGAAAAAGGGGAGTATTAAGATTAGCATGCATTGGGGGGTGGGAGAAAGGGGATGGCTGTACAACACAGAGAAGAAAAGTAGTGATTCTACAACATTTTGCTACACTGATGGACAGTGACTGTAAAGGGGTATATAGGGGGGACCTGGTACAGGGAAGAGCCTAGTAAACAAAATATTCGTCATGTAAGTGTAGATTAATGATAAAAAAAGCAGTTTCTGTGTGGTGACCTCCAATGAGTTCTACACAATGATATAATTGCATATAAAAGTGTAGGCAAAGGGTCTGTTTGTGTTTATACAGAGGATCAAAGCCTAATTTGGCTACGCCGAAAATGAACTAAGATACGATATGAAAAAGAACTTCCAACATCAGTACTCTCGGGAAGACTCATGCCAGAAGATGATCATCGAAAAACCCCAACAAAGATCCATGCACTGCTACAGGTGTAGGTGCACCCATCCCACCAGTTCCTGGACTTGCCATGGGAATGAAGAAGGAGATATCTAAGCTGGCCTGCGCATACAGTAAAACAACAAATTTGACTGGATCTACACTGTTGGAACTCAACCAAGAATTAGGAGAAGTGCAAATTTTAGCTCTCCAAAATCTTACAACTACAGACTATTTACTGTTAAAAGAACATATGGGATGTGAACAGTCCCCAGGAATGGGTTGTTTTAATTTGTCTGATTTCTCTCAGACTGTTCAAGTTCAGTTGGACAATATCCACCATATCATAGATAAGTTTTCACAAATGCCTAATGTGCCTAACTGGTTATCTTGGTTTCACTGGAGATGGCTGGTAATTACAGGTATGCTTTGGTTACGTAACTGTACTCCTATTATGTTAATGTGTGTGCACAATTTAATTAGTAGTTTAAAACCTATACATGCTGAAGTTAATCTACAAGAAGATATGTCAAAGAAATAATCAATCTTCCCATGTTTTCTTCTGCCTGCTACTTCTATAGTTTTTATTCTTCCTTCCTAATTACAACCCTTAAATAGAATTCATGCCTCATATTGAATTTACTGAGTATTATAATTCTTCCAAGTGGTAAAGACACCTCAAGACAAATGCTGGGCATAGAAGCCACAGGGTATAAATATGCAAAGAAGTAAAAAAGCTAACCTTTTCAAACAATAAGACTTCTCTCTCACCAACTTTACATTTCCCTGTATGGTCCCGGAAGATGACTGGTTAGCCAGAGACGGGTAAGATTCCTCAAGGGAGGAACAACCTAAGACAGGCACAGTCGCAGGGAGGCCATCAGGTGAGAAAATGGGGATCAACAGAGGTGAGGCTTAGAACCTTACCTCCCCCCATTCTGAGAGAAATCTTCTGCATCCGTGGATGTTTTATTGCCCTTGTCTAGCTTGGATTAACAGATAGTCTACAGGCACACACCTGATCATCTACATTTTCTCTCTTACAACACTAAACTATGTTTTCTATCTTTATCTTGTATCTACCTACCACTTCAGCATTTTATTAAAAATAATAGTAATAGAGAAATGTGGCATCCACATATAAATCAAGTATAAAAATCAACTGAGTATTCATATTTGAACTGTTTATAATTCATAATGTATGAGCAAAACCGAAAGCTTTTGTGATGACTGCCCTTGTAATGTTCACGATGTAACTTATTCACTATATAAGAATTTGTTCTCCATGTAAGAACTTGTTCGTTATGCTTCAGAAGAATGGAAACTGATGAAAATTAGGCTTGGGATGGATAAATAATTGTGCATTGAGCATTAACCCCCCTATACAGAATTTTATTGTTGTTAACAACCATTTGATCAATAAATATGAGAGATGCCCTCACAAAAAATATATATATACACACTTACAATTGTAAAATAAATAACTATAACCAGGATGTAATGTATAGCATAAGGAATATAGTCAAAATATTGTAACAACTTGGTATGGTAATAGCTGGTACCTAGAATTATCATGTATATAAATTTTGAATCACTATGTTGTACACCTGAAACTAATGTAATACTGTGTGTCAACTACCCTTCAATAAAAAATAATTATCTAACAAAAAAAATTCTAATTACCTTAAAAGGTAGGCTCAGTTTATCCTTACATTAACTGTTACTAGTATTCTCTGCTACTCATGAAAAGGTTTATTTTGGGGGTTATATACTTTAGGTTCCCCTTGGATTGAGATACAACATATGTGTATATACATATGTAGGCTTTCAGATAAACTAAAATCATGTGTATGTTTGCATGTCTATAAATTTCAGTGTGCATAAGTGTATTCTATGTGTCAATTAAAATTATTGTCTATGAATTCTCCTTATAAATGTGTTCTAAAATGAATACAGACTTTTTTGTTTTACTCTTACATTCAGTGTAAACATGCTCATTGACATAAGACCTTTCTGAGTGCCCCTTTCACCTCTGTGTTCCTCAAGCTGTAGATTGTGGGGTTTAGCATGGGGGTGATAACCCCATTGAGCATGGTGATGAGTCTGTCCCTGTCTGGGGAGTGGTGACTTGAAGAGGGATGAATGTAGGTGAAGATGGTTGTGCCATAGAACAAACAGACCACCAGGAGGTGGGAGGGACATGTGGAGAATACTTTCTGCTTCCCTTCCACAGACTGAATCTTTAGGATGGTGGATATGATGTAAATGTAAGAGATGAAGGTGGTGAGGAACATACCAATTCCCGAGACACCTCCTGCCACTGAAACAAGCATTTCTGCCATGTAGGTGAATGAGCAGGAGAGGGCCACCAGTGGGGGATCATCACAGTAGTACTGGTTAACCCGATTGGACTTGCAGAAAGACAGGCAGAAGGTGGACACTGTGTGGAGGAGGGAATGGAGAAACCCTGCTGCCAGCTGGGCACAGCGAGCCTTTGTCATGATGAGGGTGTAATGGAGGGGGAAGCAGATGGCCACGTACTGGTCATAAGCCATGACAGAGAGAAGGAAGACCTCAGTCCCCGCCAGGGCTACCAGGAAATTAAGCTTCAAAGTACAGCCCAGGAAGGAAATGCTGTGATTCCCAGTCAAGAGGTTGTCCAGCATCTTGGCGACAGTAGCTGATGGGCAGAATATGTCTAAGAGGGACAGATTGGCCAGAAAGTAATACGTGTGGGTATACATCTTCTTCTCTGTCCCAATGGTATAGAGAATGGTCCCGTTTCCCACCAAGGTGACGGCAAAGACCACAAGGATTGTGCACCTCGGGGAGGTCAGAGAGCCCTGTGAGGATAAAGTGAGTCACAGTGGTGAGATTGTAGCCGTCCACCTCCTCCCTCCATGGGGGTCTCTCTGGAAGGAAGGAAGGCAAAAAATGGGTTAGAGAAAAAAGCCAATGGGACTATTGATTAGAAATTTGGCAAATCATTGTGTGTGGTTGGTGATGAAAACGTTAGTTACGTTTTAATTAAAGATTCCATTTATTAGAACTGTTGTTACAAACATCTCCTGACTTCATGCTCTTGCTTGGAATACTCATCCTCAGTTCCTTACCATGAGGAAGCCCTCTGAGACTTTAAGGAGATGTTTAAAAATTCACCTCCTCATTAAAACCATTGTGGACCTTTCACTAGCATTTGAAGTTTCACAACTCAGTGATATAGCTGTTTTGGATTCCTGAAACTGATGGGAGTTTACCTTATTTTGCTTTTATTATTTCAATGTTTACAATTTTATGCACTATCTCAATTCTAAGTATCTCAAAGGCAGTAGCTATATATTTTACAATGTATGTAATTTTGGGGGGATATTGTTCATGTACAACATTATATTGGTTTCAGATGTACAACAAACATAGTGACTCAGTACTTACCCACATTCCCAGCGAGTCTTGCCATGGTCCATGTAAACCCCACTACCAACCACAGTATTACTGTGTTATTTTTTATAACCCTTTCTTTCACTTCCATTCCTATGCCCAATTCATTTTATAATTTGAAGTCTGTACCTCTTTATGTGTCACCTTTTCAACTATCTTCACACCCCCATTTTACTTTATGTACCAAAAAACAAACAATGAAAAACAAATACATGGTAAATTATTTTAATAAATTTTACCAATGAACATACAATAAAAGAATAATTTACTTTTTTGTATAGGTGCAGAAGAATAAATGGTGCATCTCCTGGTTAGACAAATTGTATCTGTTAAGAATAAATATGGAAATGTTTTTTATAATAGATTCACAATAATTTAAGAATGAATTTTAACAGGTGTTCTCCAGAGTTAGTATAGTTTGATAAATTTATGTAGCATACAAAGTATAAACTAAACAAGCTAGAAAACAGAAACAGACTCATAAAAACAGAGAATAGACTGCTGGTTACCATGGACAGGGGCAAATGAAATAGGTGCATTAGATAAAGGATTACAAATTTCAATGTATTAAATAATTTAGTCACAGGGATGGAAGTATAGCATATGTAATAGAACTAATAATATTGTAATATGTTTTTGGTGGCATATAATCACTACACATCATGATGAGCATTTGGTAATGTATACAATTATTGGGTCACTTTGTTGTTCATCTGAAACCAACATAATATTGTATATCATCTATTTCAATAAAAAATTTAAAGAATAAAGGACAAATAAAATGTTTGATAGTCCCTAAGTATGAAGAATATTAGAAACAAATATATTCACATATTACTCAATCCCATTCTCTTTAAAATAAATATTTCAACATGTGTCTAATTGTTCAAAGAAATATGAGATCACAAAAATTAGGTGTGATGGAAGCTCTTGGCCATTGTAACTCCTTTAATTTTTAAACTACATTTATATATATTTTAAGTCCTCATAATCATGTTCAAAACTATTTATAAAAACAAACTAGATGAAGGTCAAAAATCAGTACTTCTATGGATGGTTCTCTCACATTGAAAACTACTTTTTTAAATATCAAATGGGTATGACAGAGAAGGAGATGATTAGCTAATAAAATATAACCATCATTTCAGTGCTTCTGCCTCCACATTTATTTTGTCTACTGGAAATTACTGATGATATATTGGCTCAGATCAAATGTACAAATAATACAAATTTGTATATAATGATTTATTTCTACAATTGGAATAAAATTTTCCACCACCTTTCTTTAATGCAATATTTCATTATTTCCTTCTTATCCATCTTCTCATTTCTTTGTTTCTTTTTGTCCTTCCTTCCACCCATTTGTCTGTCTTTTGAAAACTTCAGAAAACATTCAGTTGAAAAATTTTTCTATTTTATTATTTCTCTTACGTTTCGTTAAACTAATAAACTCTTGAATATCTACCTGAGGGCTACTACCCCTTAACTTTAATTGAGATAAAGTTAATTGAAATATAGTTAATGTACATATTATACTGGTCTCAGTGTACAACAGTGATTCGAGAATTATACAATTTGCTAAATGCTCACCATGATAAATGTAGATATCTGTAGATAATATCATACAAATATTCCACAATATTATTGACTATATTCTCTGTGCTGTGCTCATCCCTGTGGCTACTTTATTTTATAATGGGAACCCTGCTCCTCTTTGACCCCTTCACTCACTCAGGCCATCCTCCCATCCTTCTTCCCATGTGATGTATATTTAAGCAAGAATGACTGATGTCACTTGGATGATTTTATCTTTTATATTCTCAAACCACCCCGGGTCTGTATCATGCGTTGGAGGAAAAAACAATGTATTTTTGTGATATTAAAGTCATGATATTTAGGGAAGAAAACTACAATACTGACCAGAAAGTGTTTGGATATAATTCAATCAGTAGATGTTTAGTGAGCAAATGAAAATGACAACAAAAACACCCACCTTCTCAAATGTCAAGGTGCTGTAAAGCTGCACAATTTCAGTTCTCTGCATCTTTATGCATTCATTCTTTCTATTTTGCTTTCATTAATCTACAATTACATGAAGGACATTATGTTTACTAGGCTCCCCCCTTCACCAAGTCCCCCCCACATACCCTTCACAGTCAATGTCCATCAGTGTAGTAAGACGCCACAGTTACTATTTGCCTTATCTGTGCTGCACTGTTCTCCCTGTGATCCCCCTCACCATGTGTACTAAACATAATACCTCTCAATCCCCTTCTGTCTCTCTCCCCACCCACCCTACCACATCCCTCCCCTTTTGTAACCACTAGTTCCTTCTTGGAGTCTCTGAGTCTGCTGCTATTTTGTTCCTTCAGTTTTGCTTCATTGTTATACTCCACAAATGAGGGAAATCATTTGGCATTTGTCTTTCTCCGCCTAGCTTATTTCACTGAACACAATGTCCTCCAGCTCCATCCATGTTGTTGCAAATGGTAGGATTTGTTTCTTTCTTATGGCTGAATAGTATTCCATTGTGTATATATACCACATCTTCTTTATCCATTCATCTACTGATGGACATTTAGGTTGCTTCCATTTCTTGGTTATTGTAAATAGTGCTGTGATAAACATAGGGGTGCATCTGTCTTTTTCAAATTGGGCTACTGCATTCTTGGGTAAGTTCCTAGGAGTGGAATTCCTGGGTCAAATGGTATCTATTTTGAGTTTTTTGAGGAACCTCCATACTGCTTTCCACAATGGCTGAACTAGTTGACATTCCCACCAGCAGTATAAGAGGGTACCCCTTTCTTTGAATCCTTGCTAGGAATTATTGTTCTTAGTCTTTTTGATGCTGGCCATCCTTACTGGTGTGAGGTGATATCTCATTGTGGTTTTAATTTGCATTTCCCAGGCATGTAGAGCATTTTTCATGTGCCTTTGGCCATCTGAATTTCTTCATTGGAGAACTGTCTCTTCATATCTCTTCCCATTTTTATAATTGGGTTATTTGATTTGCATTTTGGGTGTTGAGAGGTGTAAGTTCTTTATATATTTTGAATGTTAACCCCTTGTCAGATATGTCATTTACAAGTATATTCTCCCTTACTGTAGGATGGCTTTTTGTCTGTTGATGGTGTCCTTTGCCATACAGAAACTTTTTAGTTTGATGTATTCCTGTAAGTTCATTTTTGCTTTTGTTTCCCTTGCTCAAGGAGATGTGTTCAGGAAGAAGTTGCTCATGATTATATTCAGGAGATTTTTGCCTGGTTTCTTCTAAGAGTTTTATGGTTTCATGACTTACATTAAGGTCTTTGATCCATTTTGAGTTTACTTTGTGTATGGGGTTAAGCAATGATACAGTTTCATTCTCTTGCATGTAGCTGTCCAGTTTTTCCAACACCAGCTGTTGAAGAGGCTGTCATCTCCCCATTGTATATCCATGGTTCCTTTATCGTATATTAATTGAGCACATATGCTTGGGTTAGTATCTGGACTCTATTCTGTTCCACTGGTCTATGGGTCTGTTCTTTTGCCAATACCAAATTGTCTTGTAGTAGAGCTTTGTAGTAGAGCTTGAAGTCAGGGGGCATAATTCACCCTACTTTATTCTTCCTTCTCATGATTACTTTGTCTATTTGGGGTCTTTTGTGGTTGCATATGGATTTTAGAACTATTTGCTCTAGTTTGTTGAAGAATGCTGTTGGTATTTTGATAGGGATTGCACTGAATCTGTAGATTGCTTTGAGCAGGATGGCCATTTTGACAGTATTAATTCTTCCTATCCAAGAGCACAGGATGTGTTTCCATTTTTTTGGTATCTTCTTTAATTTCTCTCATGAGTGTCTTACAGTTTTCAGGGTATAGGTCATTCACTTCCTTTGTTAAGTTTATTCCTTGGTATTTTATTCTTTTTGATGCAGTTGTGAATGGAATTGTTTTCCTGATATCTCTTTCTGCTAGTTCATCATTAGTATATGGGAGTGCAACAGATTTCTGTGTGTTAATTTTGTATCCTGCAACATTGCTGAATTCAGATATTTGATTTAGTAGTTTTGGGGTGGATTCTTTAGGGTTTTTTGTGGTATGTGATCTATTCTTGAAAATGTTTCATGTTCAGTTGAGAAAATGTGTGCCGTGTTGCTTTTGGGTGGAGTGTTCTGTAGATGTCTGTTAGGTCCATCTGTTGCAATGTGTTGTTCAGTGCCTCTGTCTCCTTACTTATTTTCTGTCTGGTTGATCTGTCCTTTGGAGAGAATGATGTGTTGAAGTCTCCTAAAATGATTGCATCACAATCTATTTCTTGCTTTAATTCTGTTAGTATGTGTTTCACATTTTTGAGTGCTTCTTTGTTAAGTACACAGATATTTATAATGGTTATATCCTCTTGTTGGACTGAGCCCTTTATCATTATCTAATGTGTTCTTTATCTCATTACTTTGTTTTCTGAAGTCTATTCTGTTGAATACATGTACCAAAATGCCTGCTTTTTCTCCATTAGTTACATGAAATATCTTTTTCCATAACTTCAGTTTTAGTCTGTGTATGTCTTAGTCTGAGTCTCTTGTAGGCATTATATAGATGGGTCTTATTTTTTGTCCCTTCAGTGACTCTGTCTTTTGATTGATGCCCTCAGACCATTTACATTTAGGGAGATTATCAATAGGTATGTACTTATTGCCATTGCAGGCTTTAGATTTGTGGTTACCAAAGGTTCAAGGGTAACTTTTTTCTGTCTCACAGTCTAACAAAACTCATGCAATGCTATTACAAACACAATCTAAACGTTATTTTTTCCCTCCTTTTCTTCCTCCTCCATATTTAGTATATTAGGTGTCATAATCTGTACTTTTTTTCTATCTCTTGATTGACTTTCGGGTAGTTGATTTAATTTTCCATTTTTTTAGTAATTAATTGTTCCACTTTCTTTACTATGGTTTTGTTTGTTCTGGTAACAGCTATATAGCCTTAGGAACAGTGTGAAGACAGTTTGGGGAAGAAGGCAAATTCTCTCAATTTTTTGCTTATCTGGAAATTGTTCAAACCCTTCTTCAAATTTAAATGATAATCTTTCTGAGTAGAGTATTGTTGGTTCAAGACCCTTCTGTTTCATTACATTAGGTATATCCTGCCACTCCCTTCTGGCCTGTAACATTTTTGTTGAGATGTCTGATGATAGCCTGATGGGTTTACCTTTGTATGTGATCTTTTTTCTCTCTTTGGCTGCTTTTCATATTCTGTCCTCATCCTTGATCTTTGCCATTTCAACTATTGTATGTCCTGGTGTTATCTTCCTTGGGTCCTTTGTGTTGGGAGATCTGTGCTCTTCCATGGCCTGTGTGACTTTCCTTCCCCATATTGGGAAATTTTCAATGATTATTTCTTCAGAGACCCTCTTTATCCCTTTTCCTCTTTCTTCTTCTGGTACCCTTATAATGTGAATATTGTTCCTTTTGGATTGGTCACATGGCTCTCTTAATATTCTTTCATTCCTAGGGATCATTTTTTCTCTTTCTGCCTCAGCTTCTTTGTGTTCCTGTTCTGTAATTTGTATTCCATTGAGTCTCCTGTCACTCTTCTAATCTGCTTTTAAATCCCTCCATTGTATAGTTCAGTTCAGCTACTGCATTTTTCAAAGTCTCTATGTCTGTCTTGAATAGTCTCTGAGATCTTAAATATGTTTTTGTAGCTCTGTGAGCATGTTTATGATTTTTACTTTGAAATCTTTATTGAGGAGATTGATTATCTTGCTTTCACTCTCCTCTCCGGTGTTTTAGGGATTTTGGATTGAACCAGGTTCTTTTGACATTTCATTCCTACTTGAATCCTATGGAATGATAACTTTGTGTAATTCACTCCCTCTAGTGACCAGGATCTTTACTCTCTGGGGTGTTCACATTGGTTGCAGGCCTGTGGCACTGGTGCCTGCTGGGATGATGGAGCTCTTTCCTGATTCACGGCCACAGTGTCTGCCTTAACTGCCAGTGCTAGTTGGTCAAGCATGCAGGGAGTAGCCTCTGTGTTACACACCTTTAGCTGCTATATTGGGTGCTGCCCTCCTGCTGACCTAGTGGCATGGCAGGGATAACAGCTTTGTGAGCAGGTGCCAGCCAGGAGGAAGGAGTGTATGACTGCTTATGGTGGTGGGGGGCCTCGAGGTTGCTTTGTCAGCCAGGGGGATAGAGCTCCTGAAGTTCCTGAAAGTTCCCATCCTGATGGGCTGAGTGTGCTGGGACAATTTTGTCTACCTATCTTTCCTCCTTAGCAGCAAGCTCTGTGTAATCCTTGCCCCTTTAGCAGCCCTCTCACTGTTGGGAAGTCTTTCAATGCATCTGCCTTTGTCTTGTCCTGTAGTGGCTGCTTTTGGGTACTTGTTCTATATAAGTGGCTGGAATCTCAGTCTGCCCAAGTGTTCCACCTGTCCCTGCTTTCCAACCCCTTTAATTTCCAGAGCACCATGCAATGGGGGTTGGTGGTCCTAGAGCAGATCTTCAGGGCTGGGTATTTAGCAGACCTGGGCTTCTACTTCTTCCCTCCTCCGTTTCTGTTCCTCCTGCTTCTGTGCTGGGTTTGGGGAGAGGGCTTGGGTTCTGCCTGGTTGTGGCTTTGCTACTTTACCCTTTTCCTTGAGGTCTTCTATTTTCCCCAGATGTAATGTCTGTTGCTGTTTCCTTCTGGTCACTCTTTCAAGATTAGTTGTATTTGCTGTGTTTTCATGTTGATTGTGGTTTTGGAGTTTAATTTCTACTTCACTTCTCATGCTACCATCTTTCCTGCTCTCCTCAAGGGTATTGTTTTTATAACCATTGAATACCATTATCATATCAAAGAAATTTAATAATATAATCTATTTCTATATTTAAATTCTCCCAGTTGTCCTAATAAATTTTTTCAGCAGATGTTTTTTTCTTGGTCCAAAAGCCAAGAAAATAATCATGCATTGCATTTGCTTGTCATTTCCTTAGTCCCCTTTAATCTAAAACAGTTTTTGCTACTGCTTTTTAAAAAATTTCAAGAGTCCAATTCTGTAGAATGTCTCATTTTCTGGATTTGTGTGATTATTTCCTTATCATTGAATTCAAGTTAAATTCCATTACCAATTTTGGTAATGGCATTGTATAGATGATGTTCCTTCCCATTTTGTCATATCAGGAGGTTCATAGTGTCAGTTTGTCCTATTGTTGGTGATGCCAACTTTAGCAAGTCTCATTACTTGGTTATAGTGATTGGTAATCTATATGATGATATTCTATATTTTGACTCTAATAATTTATCCTTGCCCCCTTTTACTTGGAATCCTTGCCTGAATTAGTGAATATGTTATTTGTTATTATCATTATTTTTAATGCTCAAATTTTTTCAAATTTGGCCAATTGAAATTGCTGTAGTGCCCGACCACTCAATGTTTGAATACTTCCTTGTATTCAATTTTTTACACACAATTACAGGTTGCCATGTGCTTTTCCCCAGCCCTGTACTCAGCTTTTTCTCCAAGTATCACTGTTTCCTGTTTGTGAGAAATAATACATTTAGGAAGGAAGTTTATTGATACTGGAGAGTCATAACTTCTAGATTTTTTAAGTAGAAAGATTTTGGAAACCATTGTCAGTCGCTCCATACATCCATCTATCCATCCATCTACCCATCCATCCATCCATCCATCCATCCATCCATCCATCCACTCACCCATTCATCCGTCCACAGTGTTCATACTGACATTTTAGTGTTATTTTTAAAAATGTATATATTTGAAGCTTTATTTATGGTATAGAAGAAAACCAGAATACCACTTTAGGTCTTTAAAAATATTCTAATAGTGGAAAAAATTAAAGTAGCTGGAGGTAAATAACAGCTTTTCTTGGTTAATTAGGTATATAAATTTGTTATTTAGTGAGCTCTTATCTGTGTTGTTAATGTAGTTTTTGGCAGTACCGTGACAACATTGAGCCGAAAAAGATGCATCACTGAAGAGGAGCAGATTTACCCTTGGGACATGACGTGAGGCTTTCATTATTACAGTGTTATTTTAAGGATGTAAGTTCTCTTTTATTCACATCTATTTTTTTCTGCAAAATTGATGGTTACTTTTCTCCAGAGTGTTATTCTATACTTTTTATACTATGAAATGTCATTCTAAGTTGGAATCTAGATGTTAGAACAAAAATTTATGTGTGGATTGTAAGGAAATAGAAATCTTTAAAAAGTAAAAGAAATGGATTGTAAACAATAAATAAAAATTTGAGGTTATAGATGTTATACCTTTGTTTTAAATGTTATTTATCATGAGGCATACAAATTCAGTTTAATGGAATGTAAATATTTATAAATCTTTTGATATTATACAAATATTTTATAAAGATTTTTGCCTTCTTTTTCTTTTATTTAAAGATACACAGTATACTCTCATTATGATACTTCTAAAATGTAAAGTAGGGTCAGATTTAATTCATGCTTTTCTGGTTTCTTGTTGTGAGCTTGTTTCTTTTCCAGCTCTTTGCACCTAGGGGCTCTAGCACTCAGGCATCCTAAACCTCGGAAGATCAACTTTATTTACTTAGTAGCAAAAGCATTGCTAACTTCTTTGTAAAATTTTCATACCACTTCTAGTGTTTCCTGAGTAGATTATCAAATGAGGTGTTCTTTCACCTTTTTTTTTGGATCTACTGTGTTTTGAATTAAGTAAATGTACAAAAATAACTTAAAATGTTTAAAATACAAAGCGCAACATTATTTTTGGTTAGCTAATGAGATTCTTGCTCATAATACACTTGATTCATTATAAGAAACTAGTAGTATAGGTGGAAGAAAGATTACTTAATCAGATAACCAGGAATTGGCCTAGCGATGTTAACAGTCAGAGTAGTACGGTTCAGTTAGGTGGACAGAGGAGAAAAATTTTGGTGGATTCTTGAGGAGATGATGTCTCTAGTTACAGAGGTGTCGTATAGATTATAAAGAGTCCCAGATCAGAGAAAGTGGGTTGTCATTCTGATTCTTCCATTTCTTAGCAATATGAGCTTGGCTATATAAACACTCAAAGGCTCAATTTCCTTATCTGTAAAATAGGGCATATAGTGGTCTTTGATGCAGTAACCCACCAGGTTAGAAATTTCTTTAGATCACTTTATACATCATAAAGGTCAGTGTAAATGTAAAGTGTTGTTTTTAATATTCAAGGTAGCCCATTTAGGAGGGCTCAGGTTAGGCTTTGTAATGCAGTTTGGGTTAGGTAATGAGGATTATGCTTCCACATATTTTCAGAAGCTTTTAAATGAAATTTTCATTATTTTGAAAAAGGATGCCTTTCACATATTTGTTGCAGGTTGAGTTCATTCTCCTGAGTCCTTGTCCCCACTTGCAGGAAGAATTAAAAGGCAGAGACACAGTAGCAAAGCAGAGGGCAAGTTTTATTTGAATATACTCCAAGGGAGGAGTGGGCCAGAGTCAAGGTAGATAAAGGCCTCGATTTGTTAGATGGGAGGCTTGTCTATTGAATTCTGGTTAGGAGGTACCTGTTTGACTGGCAAGGTGGGATCATTTGATTTATAGGTCCTTGTATATAGTCACCCCTCTCAGAGAGCATTTTTAGTCTGTTTTGATCTGGTTGGGGTGGGGAGGAAGTTATCTCCCTGCAAAGCCTTTGCTGTCTCCACATGGGACCCCCTCCCTGGGCAGAGTTTGGGTGGCTTCTTCTTTGAACCTTATCTTCACCTTTTATGGCTGCTCATATCTGTCTTTCACCAAACATTCCTAACACTTTTTTTCTTGATTATTCCTTTGAATTTTTGAAAGCTTATATATATTATTTCACTATTCAGACACTAACAGATATCTTCATTTTAAAGATAATTGTACAGTTGTGCTAAGTTCTGCTTTTGCAGAAATTTACTACAACTTTCATTTAGATCTTGGTTTCCTGCCACAACACTAGTTTTGATTTTATCATTTTCAATCACTTTAGAGCAAATGAGTAAAAATGAATCCTAAAGCCAAATAGAAAGAAATAAAATTTTGATTCAATCAAAATATGATCCAGACCTAGGAGTGAAATAATTTTGAGTGAAGGAGTGATCTAATAACAGAGAGAAAAAAATAGTATCCTTTTTTGTTTCAAGGATAGTTACTCATTTTTAAAAAAAATATTTTTTTGTAAAAAGGCTCTGAACTTGTCTGATTCTCTGTTATATTTCTGCTAGTGATTGAGAGTCTATTCTTGTGTTAATACTTTATGACCTTTCATAATGGTTATTGTATGTATATATGGTGTGCTCCCAGGACTATATACCTCTGGACGTTTAGGGCCATTTCTTATATTGGTTCTATATTCCATTCTGAGACTAGCACATGCTACGTGTGATATAAATGCTTACTGTATTTCTTCTTGAATTACTCTAGCATAGATTACCAGAGTTGTAGCCAGAGATACTGCTCAGAGCAGTACCAAAGGGCACTGGTACTGATTATGGAATTACACTGTGTAGATTTTGCTTTCCTCAGATCAAATTTTACAAAGTTGACACGTAGAATTTTAGTCATGTAAGACTGTGATTTATGGTCGACACTAGAAGCATTTTATATGAAAGAGGCGATCTAGTAGCAAGAGAACCTGAACTTTAGAGTCAGATAGACTTGGGTTTGGAATTGGTCTCTATCATGTATAACTGAGTGATCTGGATAAACTTTTCATTCCTTTTTTGTGAACAAGGATAATACCACCAGGTTTTAATAAATATTGAGGTTGTGAAGATGTAGTGTTAAGCAGTTACCACAGGGGTAGTTGGGTATATCATTAAAATCTTCCTAAAATATTTGTCTCATGTTAGTGTTTTCATGCTTTTTTATGACCCTAGCAGATTTCAAATAAGAAATCTAAAGCTTCACAGACAAATGACATGCTATTTTCAGTTTTAGAAGTTAACTGCTTTAATTAAAACGATTAACTACATTTTCATAAGACATTTCCAAAGAGAACAGCTTGATTATTAACAGACTACCGACTATTCTAAAATGAACTAATACCATTATCTGCTTCTACTTCAAGCATCTCTGAAGAATAAAGCAGAGATGAACAGGTCTCCTGTTGTTTTTCTGATTTTTAACATTAAAAGCTAGCCCACCTGCTGTGAGGAATTGATTTCTGTGGCTGCACATCTTTTAGTCAGCTGGGAAGGCATTTTGCACTGTGTAATAATTTCAACTCTCAGATGCTTATGAAGAGTCTTGACTTAATGTTGGAACTTTGTTTACTATTGTTTGAAGATGATTTGGTCATCTTACATTACCATATGATTCTTTTCAACATAAAAATAAAATATAAAGGTTTACTTAGTTTTGATGGCTCTCAAATCTTTCTTCATATATGGTCTCATGTCAGACCTTGGGCCTAATGCTACTCTGGCTTGGCCATGTACATACTACAGACTCAGGGAGGTGAAGACAAGTTCAGACCCAAATGCTGTTTGACAGAGGCTAAAGGAAAATTCAAAGAAAATTATTTTAGGAAGAAAAGTTTAAGCCTGTTTATAGGTTTAAAGGGAAGGAATATCAGGGAAGGAGGAGAAGGTCATTGACTTTCAAAAGGCTATGTATTTTGCTTACATAATCTTGGTCTCTTTTTTGTGCATATTATATGAAACCCCTGTTAATGTTAAGATACTTTTTAGGGTTCTTCTTATGAGCACATTTTTACTTCAGAAAGATGTGTGGAGGACACATCATGGAGAGCAGAAATTGGAGTCAAGGAGACCAGTTAAGGAACTTTATTTTAAAGAACTCCCTCCCCCACAACAAATGATACAGACTTGCATGTTACAGTGAGAATGAAGAGAGGTCAAAATCTGTGGCTTGAGAACTAGTACATATAGTTGTACTAGTGTAAGGAAAGGATGTGATTATAGAAAATAACTCTTAGTTTTCTGATTTGGTGACTTAATAGATTGTAGAGCTTTTAAACCAAAAGGAAAAGAAAGATGCATGGAGAAAATGACAAGTTTTTGACACACTAGTTTTATATTATCTGAGGGACATCAGAGTGGAGATTTCTGGTTGGCAGCTGAGGTTTTTTGAGTTCTGGAAAGATCTAGGCTTGGAATATAGTTACATTTACTGATTTAATCACTCAGGGAAAATAGTTTGAAGGAGAAGGGAGCAGCGCTAAGAATAGAACTTTGAGGAATACAAACATTGAAGGGGCAAAGAAAGAGTCTTAAAAGGAAGTGTAAACTAAATGGTTAAAGAAATTGGAGAGAAGCCAAGAGAGCAGCACTGCAGAAGCCAGAGGGAAACAGGCAGGCAAAGGAAGCCGTTAGTGTCAGCGGCTGTAGAGAGGTGAGTACCCTGCAGGCCATGCCAAGTGATCAGCAGCAGCATAGTCCACACTGAGCTGTGGTATAACATTGGGAGCTTGTATTTTATGCGGTGGAGAAAGACTAATTCAAAATTTTTCTTTCATTATGTACAGATATATTTGGAAGCTAAAACTTCAGGAAGTTTCAAGTTTAAAGATACTGGCTTAGGGCTGTCAAGTCAAGTGTTATGTCACAAAAATACAAAGTTCACAGTAGTATAATAAAAAATCATTCAGAGGTTTATGTAGGTATATTTAGGTTTTTTTAAACTTCTTTAAAATTAATTGTATTTTTTTGTTTTCTTTTTCTTTTTTTTTAAGAGTTCTTGTCTCTTGGCAGTATCAGTTGGCTGGGAAGGAGGTGTTTATGTACAGACCTGTGGCCACACATTGCATACAGATTGTCATAAATCTTACATGGAATCTTTGCGGGTAAGTAGAGTGAAACATTTCTGGTGGTATGTATCTTTCTAGGTATTAGATATTTTTATAGCAAATACATTCCATTTCCTCTTGAGTGATTTTTCACTGTTTGAACTATCCAGCCTGAGAGTTCCTTGCCTCTACAACTTCAGGGATTTCATTTTTTTACTTCACTTTAGCAACTGACTTCTGTAACTATAATTTTAGACTTTGCTACTCTAGCTTTGAAATACTAAGTTTTAATGCCCTACCACATCCTCTTATTAAATGATTATTCTTCACATTCTCATTTTCACTGTCAAATGTTTGTTTTGCTTCTGACATGAAGCTCTCTAGTCCTTTAAACCCCTTTGCATTTTTCCTAGCATTAGCTCTTCCCTAAGCTTACTTTCTTGTACTATCCCCATCCTGTTCTTAAAGCTGGTCATTCAATCTACCTTATTTGATTCTAGACCCAGGCAGCTAGTTCTGCTAGTAAAATTATAAAACTGGGTGAACTGGTACCTCTACAAGTTTGTAGTTTCCTATAATAGTAGCTTAGACTAGGATCCTAGCCTGTAGATACTACTTATCAATTCATTTGCCTGTCTTTGATCAGTTCTCTCTTCTATTTCCACAGCAGTTATTGCAAACCTTTTCCTCCCTCATCCCAGACTCTTTGCCTAAACCCCAGAAGAGATTGTTGTCTCTCACATACTACCTCAGCTTCTTGCCTTATTTTTCTGTTCTTGATAAATGTCTCTGCATCCCAACCAAACCTTTCCTTTTTACTCCTTGAGGCAGTATTCCTTCTTCTGTTCAGGAATAATTTTTCTGCTATTGCTTTACTACTACTTTTTCCCCATCACCTCAGAGGCCTTGATCTATCAGTAGGTAATGTATTTTTCTTCTGTATCTCCAGTTTCTGCCTACTCTGTCCCTTCTTTTCAGCTCATAAAGACACTCAAGTCCCTGCGATTCAAAATTCCTTCGCTTGACCTCACATTCCCTTGTAGCTGCAGTCTTTCTCCTTCTCTCAGATCATCTTCCTAACAGCATTGTCTACTCTGATCTTAGATCCCTAACTCAGAAACAGTGAATTTCTGCTTTTCCCTCCCTATTTCTTACCTCTCACATTCAGTCACTTACCAAATTCCATTGATTCTATCTCCTAAATTTTACTTGATTATATCATGCCTTTGTTATTCCCACTTAGGCTTTTTGTATATGCCTTCATCTCTCATTTTGACTTTTGCAATTGCTTTCTTACCAGTTTCTTTACTCCAAGTCTAATTTATTCACTACATTAGATCTTTCTAAGATGTAAATCTGATGACATGTCATTGGCTTAAAAATCCTTTGCTGACTTCTTCCTGATGCAATAAAAGTTCACTCTTCTCTGAATGACATTCACAGCACTCCATGATCTGGGCTTACCTATTGCTTTCCTTTATCTTCCATCAGCTCAGCATTAATAAGCTAATTAAGAGCTCACTAAGCATGTTATGCATTTTTCACACCTTTGTATCCAGTTTGTTCATTTAACAAATATTTATTCACTGCCTGCAGTTTTAGATACCATGATAGACACTGGGAATACAGCAGTGAAAAGACAGTTTCTTCCTTAAAGTAGTTTAGTATGTATTACAAGAGACAGAAATAAACAGTTGCAGTGTATGTGCTAAGTATTATGAAGTGTGCACAGGGCCTTATTAGAACATCTGCCATGTGTTGGAACATTTGATGAAGTAAGGTGCTTGAGTGATGAGAGAGAAGACTGGGGAAGTAAGTAGGGGTCATATTGTAAAGGGCGTTGAGTTCCTGGTAAAGAATTTGGAATTCAGACAGATTACTTACAGAGAGCTATTAAAGACTCTTAAACATAAATAAGACATGTTCAGAAAGGCCATTGTGGCAGTTGTATAGATTTCAGGGGTTTTTGTAGGATTGCAGGAGAGTAAAGAGAATGTGGTGATATCATTTAGAAGATAAGAGGTGATGGTGGCTCAGGCTTAGTCAAGGCAGTGGAGATAGTGAAGGAGTTAGAGATTTGAAATATATTTAACAGTAGAGTCTTCTGGACTTGGTGACAGAATGCATGTGGAGCATATGAAGAAAAAGTAATTACTGTGAGAGACAATGGTGATCATTGAAACACTGTGGTTAGGGAAAAGAGTCTCCCTTTACATAGATCATATTAGCAGTTGTATGGTTGGGAGACTAGTTAGGAGATAACCAGCAAAGGGGGTAGAAAGAAGAAAGTGGATGGAAGGGCTGATGGGATTGATTAATTTGATATTTGAAGAATCTGAAGGAGTTGTATGACTTTGTTCTTTCTGAGGTAGGAATTGTAACTTTATTCAAGTAAAAAGGGGCAAGGCTTGGGTAGGTGAAGGGACTTGACAAGTCAAGTGGTTGGAAATGGGGATTAGAGGGTGCTTCAGAAGATGTAAAGAGAGATTGCCAGGCAGTATTCATGGCTTAGTTGAGGATGGAAACAGGTTATAACTAGATGTTATTTCAGTTTTCTCTAACAGCACTCAGTTTGCATGCAGAATTGAAGTCATACATTGGATTAATGCTGTGTGAAGGTTTTGTTAGATACATGTGATTAAAGGACATATGGATGGGGAATGAGAAGCATTGACGAGAGTTTTTGAAATGGTAGATCATGGTGTGTAGGCAGGATGGGAAAGTCCTGATAAACTGGGAAAAAAGGAGGGACTAAAGGCAATAGGGGTAGTTGGCAATCAGAATGTAAGATGTTTGAATTTTGTATTTCCAGATATTGACAATTTGGGGTCATTGCAGGACAAGGGGACGGTCATGGTAATAGGTTCTGGAGTTGGACGCCACAGCTATAGAATTTGGTGAGGTCAAAGAGCTGACTGACTAAGATACAAGACTGACTGACTACATACAGACATACATACATGCACAGGAGGATGGCAGGTCTTGGAGTGAAGAGGAAAACTGATCTAGGCACCAAAGTCTTCAGCGATTGAGGGCAATGGATTTCAGTGAAAATGAAGGAAAAGTGTGGTATCATTAAATAAAATGGGCCGCAAAGACAGAAGAACGCAAGAGTAATAATCTCCAGCCTGCACTGGAGATGAGAAGGGCACTCAGGTGTAACAGATGTGGGGGAGTGAGTAATGCCTAGTTGAGAGGGCTTGTGGGGAGGCCTCAGGAAACAACCTCATGTCAATCAAGGCAAAGAGGAGAATCTAGCCTTCTTTAAAATTAAGGCCCTACGGAAGCTTAACACAGAATGTCCTTCAGTGACCAGGATCCTTGCCCCAACCTTCTAAAAACACTCTTCTTGTGTATTTTTAAAACTTAGCTCACAAGTCTCCTTCTCTGGGAAGCTTGCTCTGTTGTATTTATTACACTCTTATTAAAATATTTTTGTTTCTGTTTGCTTTTAATTGGTTGATACTTTAAGTGAAGATGTGTCTTCCCTTTTTATGTCATCACTGCATTTGACACATGATAGGAGCTTAGTAATTGTTTGAAGAAGTAGATTTAAAAAGCCATGGTGTCACATTTTTAAAGATTTGAAAAAATGTCAAAAGGTAAAAAAAATAGAATTCAGTTCTTTTTAGTCAAAGTTTTTGAGATCCAAAATATAGTCAAATGAGCACCTAGTTAAGATTTAGGAAACCTAAGTTCATCCTGATGTCATTAACTACCTTTGTAACCATAGGCAGTAAATTCATTTTCTTTTCTTTGCAACAGTTTGTCAAATATATTAGTAGCATTTTGGAACAGATACCTACCTCAAGGCATGTAGTTAGTAGTAATGATCATATTGTAGGATTCATACATATACATCATGCATTAGATAAAAATTTTGAGATACAGCATTTGGCTATTGGCAAAATAAGAGACAAACTACTGGGAAAAGATTAATATAGTAGTTAGGACTACACAATAGCAATATTCTTAAATTGCAAAGTGGATGTGGGGTGGTGTCAGGCAAAAGAAAGGAACAGATGTAGCAGGCAGAATTCCTGCCTTAAATTGTCTGTTAAGTCAGCATATATTGCCATCTCTTATGAGCAAGAGTTTCCTCCTAAGTGTGTGCACCTTATATATCTCTGATTCAAAAATTATTTTTCTTCCTCTTCCTATCAGAAGTATCTGAAGTAGAAGCATTAATTCACCTCCTATCACACTTATGTTCTGAGTGATTTAACTAACTTTTCCCCCTATCAATTAAACCTAAACCCACTGCATAAAATCCAGTCAGTTTTGTTCTGCAGTTAGACACCTTAAATGACACAGCACATTGTTTAGCCCTAATTCACTCTCAAAAACTGTCTGTCCTATATCAAAGTATATGGGTCCTGGGAGAATCTTCCCAGTAGTGATTACAGACTGTGAAAACAGGGGCATGTAGTAAGAGGAAAGAGATCCACTTTAATGTGGCCTACTTTTTGAGTTATTCTTTATCTAAAATCCACATTTCACATTGATTGAATGATGAGTTGAGTGTCTTATCCTGAATGAAGAGCAACTAAATAAGAGACTTTGTGTTTTTATGACATATATTCGATGTGTCTTTCTTTGTGCGATTCATTTTATTTAGTATAAAAGGTAGTGGTGTCAATTTTGTTTCTGGAATGGAGTTCATCTTACATCCATAAGTTTATTTCATTTTTTAGAATGACCAGGTTCTCCAGGGCTTCTCAGTGGACAAAGGAGAATTCACGTGTCCTCTCTGTAGGCAGTTTGCTAACAGTGTCCTTCCTTGTTGTCCTGGAAGCAATGTGGAAAATAACCTTTGGCAACGTCCTAGTAACAAAAGCATCCAAGATCTCATAGAGGAAGTGGAGGAGCTGCGGGGATGGCCGGGAGCCTTCCCAGTAAGCATCAGTGTGAGGCCGAAATATCCTGGTTGACTCAGCTCTGCTTTTCAGCTGTCATTTTCGTTCTGTTTCTAAATTACTGCAGAACTTTGCACATTCAGTAGAAATTTCTGTTAGAGGCTTTTCTCCTCTGTTTGTGGTTATTAAAACAAAAATAAGAGTAACAGAACAAATTATAGAACCAAAGGCATTAGAATTAAGGGATATACTTTTCCATAGTCTGAATTGTTATAGTTTTAATATGTATCTTCCAGATCATAAAATCCTATCAGCTTAGATATGGTTACACTCTTTTAAGATGTTGAAATATATAACAGCAAAGCCAAACAAATTACATTTATGTATCTTGCAATGTAAAGCACAGTCTAAATACATAAAAATATACAAATTAGGCACATTAGATTAAGATGATTTATTTCCACACACATGCATACTTTATGTGTGAGCAATTATAGATCTATACACGTGTGAGTGCACATCTTTGTATTGGAGAAATAATTGTATACTTTATTGAACCATTCACCATAAGTCAGTCAGTTTTACTGTGGGATTTGGGGTAAGTGAACTCCTCTTAAATCTCATCCAGTAAGATTTGTTTATTTGATTTAAATTCTTAAATATTTCACCTTCATTATAGATCTATGATAGGGTCCCTGAGAGAAGTGACAGTTGTGTCTGTTCTATGGAATAAATTTATGAAAGCTATGAATATTTGACTTTTGAAACAGAAATTCATCATTGAAATCTGCTCAGAAAGCTTTCTCTCCTGGCAGTTCCTTTTCTCAGTTGAAGACTGTTCTTAGAGTGTGTGTGATTTTTTTCTTCATAAACTGACATCTTTGTGTTAATAATAGGCTTAAAGTAATGGATAGTGATATTAGTCTTTGAAAAATGAATTCAAATGAAAGTCCAGATTTTTATAAATATGGAAACTGTTCTAAGATATATTTTAAAGACATCTACTTATTTGTTTAGGATATAAATTTATGTGGTTAATTCATGGTTGGATTATAGTGTTACCAATCACAATGTAGAATTGTAATGAAAGATCTTTAAAATAAGAGAAAATGTTTCTTGATCTGTTTTACCTTTGTGCACTAAATATAGTAGATAGCTAATGTACATTTGACTTTTTAATTTCCTAGTGTGTTCATATGATAAACATTGTACTGTTAAACTATTAGAAAAAATGAATATAAATAAACTTTACATGTATGCTTGCATTTTTTGCAGTCAGAAACCATCTTAAGCAAAGAAATGGAATCTGTAATGAAAGACATCAAAAATGCCACTCAGAAGAAATACAGAGACTATAGCAAGACCCCAGGCTCACCAGACAATTATTTTTTTCTTTATGTATTCTGCTGCTAGGTAGGTAATAATAGTATACACTTCTGTATTTAGTTATTATAAGTAATTGGTTTCATTATTGTCATTTATATTTATTTGAAGTAAGGATGCCTTTTTTAAATGTTGGTTGAAATGATGGATAGTTTTAAAAACACCTAAACATATGAAAGTGTAGTCTTCCTTCATTTTCTGAAGTTTTTATTTTAATGAGCTATTGGGTTAAGCTTTATTAAACATTATATGATATGTGGGAAAAATATATTAGTAGCATTTGGGGACAGATACCTACCTCAACGCATGTGAATATTATATATACAGCATGTTATTAAGAAATCCCTATTGAAGTACTGCCCAAAAGTGGTAATACTGAGAATTGAAAGATTGTAATATGTAAACCACTTTAATTTATTTATAAAACAAAGTAAGAAGAACTTACTTTGTTTCATTTAAGCTAGTGAAAGATCTAGTAATATCCAAAAATACTACAGGTAGTTTAGAAAATCAGGTAAGGGAGAAAAGCAAGAGAACTGGCATGTTCTAAGCCTCTGTTAGTGGCCAGCAGCAGGCTCAAGAAAACAGAGGTGAGTACTTTTCATTTTTCAGATCCAGTAGGATTAGCCTGATTGACTGAATATGTGTTCAGTACCTAAGAAACAGTTCCAAATAGGAATTTTAGAAAACTTAATTGAATGAGAACCATAACAAAAATGAAATTGGGGAGAAGTAGGCACAATTAAGAACTTAAAAACACATTCTGCCAGCATCTGCATTTTAGACCCTGAATATCTCTAGATACATACTTTATGTTTTGCCCAAGTACTATTTATTACATAATAGGTAAAATGTAGAGAGATGATGTGATTTGAAGTCATGCAGCAAATTAGTGGCAGAATAGAACTGGAACTCAAATCTTGAATAAAGGTCTAGTTTTCTTTCAATGACTATCCTTTTTCCTCTCCTGTGTTCAGCTTTTTATAGGTCATGTGCATGCAATTTATCTTGGCCATTCTCTGCCATATTCCTGGAACAGAGGGTAACAAAAGAGTAGATGAACTATACATATGTAGTCTTTAGAACCCAGGAAAAATGGAATCAGACTTAGGGAAACTGCAGCAAGCAAGTTACAGCTCAGCATAAGGAAACATTAACTTTTGTTGTAAGTATGTGAATGCTGGATACAGATTAATGTAAAAGGATCTAATGGATGGGAAAAAACTTTCTAGTCTGTCATTCCTGGACTATTGTTTTTATTGTGAATAAATAAGAGCAATATTTGGGGGAAGATATGCTGGTTAAATTAACATTTTGTTTCTGGTGAGTTACCAGTTGCAGTTGCATACTTGGAACAAAATATACCTCATGTGAAAACTAAATTGAATATAATTTAATTTTGCCAAGGCTTCAAGTTGTACAAAATTTATGTACAGTATTATGGTAGTGTTATAGAAGATTTTCATATGACTGAAGACTACGTCAGGTATGCTATACACATTACATGCACACACATTTATGGTGCTTATGTATTTGTGCCTTTAATTTTAGTAATATTGACCTTTTATTAAGATTGACCTTATAAGAAAATCCTGGTTGAATGGAAATCATCTGTGCATGGAATATTTCTATAGCATGATATATCAAATAATTTGTTTAAAATTTAGTTTAATGGAAGTTCCTGTTTCTTGGTTTAAATATATATTTTATAGAAGAAAGCATATTGTGATAATGGGAGACTTTGATTCAGCATGTTTCAGTTTTCTTTTATAGAAAAGCAGGGACAGATATCAAATGTCGTTTACTATGGGTGTATGTAGAGAAGCAAAATGTGTTCTCCCCTCTCCCATTCTTCTCTGATCCCTAATGATAAAGTCTAAAGCAGCAACACAATGAGTCTAAAAGAGAAAGTTTAAAACCCTTAAAAACCTCATTATACTTTGTTTAAAATTAAAATTACCCAGACCATTCATTGCAAGGTTCTTACAGTGAGATTGTGTGCCTCCTCTTAAGTTTTCCTTAGTCATTAAAAAGAAAACAAAAAGCAAATTGACTAAAGAGTTAACAAAAACATGAATTGAAAGAAAAAAGTATGTGTATCCTATTTTGAATAGGATGTTGTTTTTTCAAGCTAGTTAACCAGGTCTTTGTTTTATGCCTAGCATACAACCTTATTTCATAAAATATTATGATTACAGATCATGATTATTCTTATGCCTAAAATGTAGGCAATAAATCTGAAATGAACTTAATTTGAATTATTGAACTTTTGAACTAAATATGACTCTTAAAAATGTACTTCAGAGAGATAACCAAGATGGCAGCATGAGTAGAGCAGCGGATATCTCCCCTGAAAGCCATATATATTTTTGAAAATACAATAAATACAACTCTTCCTAAAAGAGAGACCAGAAGACACAGGACAACAGCCACACTTCATCCACACCTGCGAGACCCCAGTGCCTCGTAAAGGGGTAAAATACAAGCTGCGGCCCAGGAGGACCCTAGTGCCCCACACCCAGCTCCCAGTGGGAGGAGAAGAGTTGGAGCAGGGAGGGAGAGGGAGACCAGGACTGCTGAACACCCAGCGCTAGCCATCAGCACCAGAGCACAGACACAGTGCGTGCATGGGGTGCTGAAATCTAGGGTAACAGGACAGTAAGACCTGTGAGTGGGTCCATGCAGCCAGTGCACCTGGGACAAAGAAAAGTGAGTGCTTTTTGGAAGTCTTAAAGGGACAGGGACCCCACAACTGGATGGAAGCGCCCTGGGACACTTAGCCCAACAGCTGATAATCCTGGGGAACTCTGGGCACCCAAACTCCTGCAGTGCAGCTCAGAGGCCCCTCACCAGGATAAACAGCCTCCCGCATGTTCCCCTCCGACACAGCTTCACCATATTGGAGCAGCAGCCTGAGCAGGCCACAACCACAGAAACTGTGGAGCTAAATAAACTCCATAGCATCCAGGCAAGATCTGAAGCCCCATCTAGGATGCAACTTCCCAGCAAAAGCCATTCGAGGCCACAAACTGGCAAGAAGGGACTTTCTCTTACCCAACAAATGCAGCAGCTCCCCACAAATATATCTATCACCATGAAAAGGCAGAAGAAATTGATACAGACCAAGATCACAGAGACAAACCCAGAGAAGGAGATTGACCTAACCAGTCTTCCTGAAAAAAAAAATGAAAATAAAGCTCATAACCATGCTGATGGAGCTGCAGAGAAATATGCAAGAGCTAAGGGATGAAGTCTGGAAGGAGATTACAGCAATGAAACAAACTCTGGAAGGATTTATAAACAGAATGGATAATATGCAAGAGGCCATTGATGGAATAGAAACCAGTGAACAGGAATGCATAGAAGCTGATGCAGAGAGAGATAAAAGGATCTCCAGGAATGAAACAATATTAAGAGAACTGTGTGACTAATCCAAAAGGAACAATATCTGCATTATAGGGGTACAGGAAGAAGAAGAGAGAGAAAAAGGGATAGAAAGTGTATTTGAAGAAATAATTGCTGAAAACTTCCCCAAACTGGGGGAGGAAATAATTGATCAGACCATGGAAGTGTACAGAACTCCCAACAGAAAGGACCCAAGGAGGACAAAACCAAGACACATAATAATTAAAATGGTAAAGATCAAGGACAAGGACAGAGTTTTAAAGCAGCTAGAGAGAGGAAAAGTCACCTACAAAGGAAAACTCGTCAGGCTATCATCAGACTTCTCAACAGAAACCTTACAGGCCAGAAGAGAATGGCATGATATATTTAATGCAATGAAAAAGAAGGGCCTTGAACCAAGAATACTGTATCCAGCACGACTATCATTTAAATATGAAGGAGGGATTAAACAATTCCCAGACAAGCAAAAGTTGAGGGAATTTGCCTCCCACAAACCACCTCTACAGGATATTTTAGAGGGACTGCTCTAGATGGGCGCACTCCTAAGACTAAATAGATGTCATCAGAGAAAATAAAATCATAGCAAAGAAAGCAGACCAACCAAATACTAACTAAAGGCAAAAAATAAAATCAACTACCCACAAAAGCAGTTAAAGGAAGCACAAAAGAGCACAGAATAAAACAACCAACATATAAATAATGGAGGAGAGGTAATAAGAAGGAAGAAAAATAAAGAATGACCAGTGTTTAAAGTAGCTCAATAAGTGAGTTAAGTTAGGCAGTAAGATACTAAAGAACCTAACCTTGAACCTTTGGCAACCACGAATCTAAAGCCTGCAATGGCATAAGTACATATCTTTCAATAATCACCCTAAATCTAAATGAACTGAATGAACCAATCAAAAGACACAGAATAATAGAATGGATAAAAAAGCAAGACCCATCTCTATGCTGCTTACAAGAGACTCACCTCAAACCCAAAGACTATAGGAACAAAGAAAGACTGAAGGAACAAAACAGCAGCAGAATCATAGAACCTAAGAATGGACTAACAGTTACCAAAGGGAAAGGGACTGGGGAGAAAGGGAGGGAAGGGAGGGATAAGGGTGGGGAAAAGAAAGGGGACATTATGATTAGCATGTATAATGTGGGGGGGCATGGGGAGGGCTGTGCAACCCAGAGAAGACAAGTAGTGATTCTACAGCATCTTACTACACTGATGGACAGTACTGTAATGGGGTTTGTCGGGGGGATTTGGTGGAGGACTCTAGTAAACATAATATTCTTCATGTAATTGTAGATTCATGACAACAAAATTAATTAATTAATTAATTTAAAAAATTGTGGACAAGACAGACAAAATGCTTAAATAAAATGTACTTCATTAAATGTGTGTCTGTTTGTATTTGACATTAGTAATTTGAATGGAATACAACCCCAGTTTCCCAGAACTAAATACTTCAAACTGAATAAATAATTTTGTTTGCTCTTTCAGAGCTAAATTCTTTGATGTTTAGAAACCAAATATTTCTATTGGGTAACTAGTCTGTAAAACTGTTTTCTTCAGTGATTGTTTTAAACTAGCCTCTAAAGCTGTTTTCCTCAGTGATTGTTTTAGAGCTGTTTTTTATTATTTTTTGTATGACAATATGTATCTCTATCTCATTTTATTTGCATGCTGAAGCCTTGGAAGATTTTCTGAGGGTAGCAGAGAAGAATTTGTTGGAATGATATCTTTGTGTGGTATAAAAATTAATTAAAATCACTATGTTCAAGTTTTAACATATTTCTAAGAAACATTCTGGCGCAAATATGTGTCTTTCAAATGGATTATGTAAAGTTAATTTTATAGTAGAAAGCATTCCTTACTTCAATGCCATTTCAGTTTTTCATTATTGAAACAAAGAATGACACTGATTTTCCCAAGGGTTTTGTATGAAAGTTACATATAGCCTAGAAGTATAGGTGACTAGCACGTGGCCTTCATATGGTCAGAAACATGGAAATGGAAAGAAAATAAAACATAAGTATTTGAGATGTAGATAGGGAAACATCTTTAAATCACTGTGGGTAAACTACTCAGTAGACTGAATGGACCTTGCTTTATACATTAGTTAAATTGTAAGTTTAAACTAAATTATGTGTGAAATAAAAGGAATGCTTGCTAGAATACCAAATTATGAATCCTTTATAAAATTAAAAAATTATTTTGTAAAAACAAATAATCTCCCCCTGCTCCCCACCCCTCTTTCTTGTTGGTTCACAGCTGGGTTTAAAGGAATGGAAGGAAGGACCATCAAAAGAAAAAATGAACTGGGGACTAAAGAGAATCTTATCATTGGTTACATATCAAAACAAAGAGGTTGTTGTCAGTTCCTAAGAATTTTTTGAACACTTTGCTAGTTACCATCAGGGATTTAGAAACTGTTACTTGAAATGGTCTCTGCTCTCTGGGAATTTATATTTGTTTGGACAGACAAAATTTATAAACATGAATCTGTGTAAAATGGAATATAGTTGGTTAAAAAACTGTATCATTTTGAAAAAGTGCTGAAGAGCTTCAGAAGCAAAAATGAGCAAATTGAAATATAAAATATGTGGAAGTGCTTCTTTCCTGTCCTAAGAAGAAGGGATTAGTTCTTGCTTACTCCTGAAGGAGTTAGCCTGAGCCGAGTCTTGTATGGATGAAGATATTTTCTTCACTGAAAACCAGTAACTTGTTCAAATAGTAGGTGGTAAGCTCAGGCCTTGAATCTATACTATACCAGTATGTGTTTGAGTGTCTCTGTGTGTGTGTACGTATAAATACCCATTTCTTTTTCAAATTATAGCTCTAAAAATAGAAGTTAGTGCCGACATGGGGTAGAAGGGAAAAGCAGACCCTGGTCATGTAAATAGAAGCTGGAATATGGAGGAGTTTCTGTATTGGGTTTCTCGGTGGCCACTATGAGAATCTGTAAGCAGTCTTTCCCATCATTCTTTCCAATGTAGAGATTTTTTCTTTTTTTCCCTTCCAAACTAATTTGAAGGTATTTGTGTTAGAAAATACAGAAAGTAGAGTCTGTTTTTCTCTGAGATCAAAAAGGCCCAGAAAACTCCTGCTCCCAGGGCATCTTATTTTTACAGCATCCATCCAGGGGGACAGGAGCAGAACACTGTGCTGGGGTTTTCAGCAGTGAGGGAAAATCAGACGTGGGGCATGTAAGGCAGTTGGGTTTCTTTTCTCCAGGAAGTGTCAAAGGAACAATTTTGATGAAATGAAATATGGGCAAGCTGATGGGTGGGGCCTTTGACATACGGATTTTTATACTTTGGATAGGTAGTTTTTGTGTTTTTAACTCACATGAAAAATTGTGTTGGAGATCTTCCAACCATAATCAGAAATAATTACTTTTAGTAGTTTACTTTCAGTTATTCTTTAAAATAAAATTCTTGGTAACATATTTGTCATCCTTTAAAATATCTTGCTTGATGATTGAATAAACAGAATTGTTCTTGTATTTATATTTTAATGAATATTTTAGCAAAGTATGTTGAAATAAAGATTGGCATTCTGGTTCTGACATTCATTTATAGTAATTGATCATGTTTCTGTAGCTTTTTTAAAAGTACTATCTAGGAAATCTTAGTTTTTATAAGAAAATATAGCCATTAATTCTTTTCTACAGATTAGGCAACAGAAGATTTGTGAAAACAAAATGTATTGATCTCATTTATATTCCCCTTGATGAAGGAACACATGCTGGTCTCCGCCCGCTTTCTGCCCACTGATATGAAATCCTTGTCCCTGCTTCCTTGCTGGTAGGTTTTTAGAAGTTCAGAGAGCAATGCAAATCGCCTGAAGGGTGGAAAATTCCCTAGTCACACAGATGCCCTTATCGGCAGCAACCAGATGGAGCTCTGAGCAGGAAAATTATCAATATTAAATTGTCCCTCCAACCCAGTAGAGAGCATTAAAGCATTCCTTCAGAAATGGGTGGCAAACATACAGACCTAGGAATATTATTTTTAACAGTTTGTATTTGTAAGTATATGAAAATAACATTTCAGACAGTCTGTGTTCAAAATAAAATGAGAACAGTTCAAAATGTTTTAAATCAAATAAGGTATCTTTCTTGAATTCACTTGCAAAGCGTAAGCTTGAAACTTTGCCCTTTTTTGTTAAGATAGGGGAAGTCTAACCACTAGTGTTAAATGCATATCTTTGATATGAACTAGCTTATTCATCTTTAATTGTGTCAACTAAGTGTGTTTTTTTTAGTTGAAGTAAAAATACAACTTATCATTCTGAATTTTCATTTATTTTTGTAAAATTGGCTATATTACTGGTACTATTTTTGTATAAATCTGTGAATTCTGCATCAATTTGATTTTTGAAATGTCAATTTAACAATTATTTCTATCCTGTAAGCTAATAATCACTAAGTACTGTAAATTCAGATCTGTATGAACAGTACTGATGTTTAGCAGTGTTAATAGTTACACAATATATTTTAATTAAACTGTAATATTAGAAGTCCATGAAAGAGACTGCCGTTGATTAAATGTGTTGTTCATAGCTGCTTTAGTGTTAGTGATTTTGTCTCTTAACACTGATTTCTAGACACCATCTAAGCTCCAACGAGTGACAACCATTTCTCTGCTAGGAAAATTGGTACGCCTGCCTTTGTGTCTTATATGAGAGAAACAACCTAATTAGTGGCTAACAGTTGGAATGCAAATGCTTTCAACAGATTCATATGCAGGTTTATGAAATGTGTTACAGTTTTTTTCTTAAGGTCTACATTCTAGTATTTGCCAACAGTTGAGGTTTTGCAACAATTACACCATAACGTGTGCAGTTATGCAGGTGGAAATATGAACATGTAAGTAAGGATAGACGAACTGTTTCCCTTTTTAGTTCTAATATATAAAACATGATTATTACTGATATGCATATACTATACTTCAGCAAACAGTAAAGTTGAAGAACTTTACTATTTGGGTTGATTCAGACATATCAATAAAATAAATTTTAAAATATTGCTTCAGTCTAATGACTAAGATATATTTTAATGCTTTACTTATAGAAGCAATTTGGAACTTGAATTAATTCATTGAGGAGGCAATTTGTGCTCAGGTTTCAAAAGGTCTTGTTTAAGATAGTATTAAAGAGAGTTATCTTAACATGTCTAATTACATCATTTTTGAAGTATATAGAGGCAAAGTTTTTTTCGTATATTTTCAACTTACCTTTATGTTATAATCAGTTTTACTAGTGATTCTATGCTTTAAATGGTTAATCTTGTACTTAAAAGAGTCATATAAATATTTAGCTCTTTCTGTACTATGATTACTTAGCAAATTGATGTCATACTAACTACACACATTTACGTTGGTTCAAAATAAAACACAATGTAGTATTCTCAACTGTAATTGTCCTCAAACTTAAGTTCTTTTGAAGAATTTTTTAATTGTGTGTATTTAAGAATATCTTTATATAAACACAATTTCTGTTCCCTAAAAATTACTGTAGATATAGCTGCTGTTAACTAATGAAAGTGTACTGTATTTTGATGTGCACATTAAAATATATTAAAATTGTGGATGTTTGCTTTTGTTTATAAGTATATATTATAAAATGAGCATGATGATTCAATACTTTTTGTAAGGGTAAATTGGAGAGAAAGGTCATTTAGAACTTGAAGTAGATTTTTCATGAGTATGGTTATGAGAATATCACTATTTAGTCATTGTTTAGAGAATTAGTGTGAATACTAGGAATAATATTATTCAATGTCCTATATAGCTAATTACTGGTCCCAAATCACTGACATTAAAATATTACCTAATGTGATTGGTATAAGAAATAAAAATTATTTAAAACAAATAATGTATTCTTTCTAAAAATTGAATGTTTTCTTAAGTACTAAAAGTATTAGTTATTAAATATTACTAATACTTTTTTTAATTAGTGTATTTTTAGAGGATATATATCTTTTAAATTTTGGAATAATTTCAAAGCAAAAGACTTATCAAAGACATCTTGCATTTTCTAACATTAAGATACAGACTTCTGTGAAATTTCAACTGAGTTACTTTAAAATATTTAATCAGTTGTATTAGATTTTGATATTTTATTTGGCGTTATCACTTGATTCCTACAAGTTTAAGGTTCTGGAAGTTATTTTTTAATGAGTATTCAGTATTTATTGATCCTTTGATGTATACAGTTAAACTCTGCTTAATCAGTGATTTAGTATTTTTTAAATAAAGGGGAAGGTGCTGACTGCTAAGGGCTTTAGCTTCAAAGTCTGTTTCAATTAGCTGAAACTGTCATTGCACTTACATAAGTTATTCTTTCTTGTTGATTTATTTATACTTGATGTTTTGCATTGGATGATAATATTCCAGAAAATGTTACATTAGGAAGCATTTAGTAAGGGAATTTCAGTATTATGTTCAAACACTCTTTCATATTTATTTTGTCTGAAGTATTCAAATTTATTCAGAGGCTCATAAAATATTAATTTATTCAGAATCCTAAAGTAGTAGTAAAATTCTAGCAGCAGCCACTTCAGTCATCATCCTTAATTTTTAATTTAAATTATTAAATTGATAGTTATTTTCAGATTTCTTCTTTTTATTTTCCCCTTAGGTAATAAGAGATTACAGTGTACAAATATAGAAAAAGTAGGGATGAAGCTCATTCTAAATATAAGTTAATACTGTTTTTAGTTTTCTTTTCTTTTTTGATTAACTAATACTAGTTCTTTTTTTCACCCAACTTTGTTGAGGTATGATGGACAAAGAAAAGCTTATGTGTTTAGGTTTCTCAACATAATGTTTTCTTTCATTTTCATAAAATTTATTGTTTAATTGCTCAGGCGTTATCCTAATACTTATAAAAGCAATCATATATGTAGAATATATTGTATAAAATCCCAGTATTTTTTTGCAAGTGTATAAACTTAAGCACTTGTTTTTCACTCATGCTTAACTCAAATCTAATTTAAGTTGAACACCAGAACTTAAATGGATCGTGTTTCATAGGATGCTAGGTCAAATATCTCACTTTTTTCATCTTCCAGTAGAACTTTTAATGGTATTATTAAACAAAAATTTCTGTCTTTTCTTTAGAGATTCCTCATATGTCAGTATTTTCCTTTTCCCATTCATTCCTCTCCATTACCTTTTATTAAATATCTCATTTTAAAAGTGTCTTTTTAAAATTTCATAATATTTTGAGGAAAGACCGAAAATGATCCACTAATTAAACAAATGAAAGGGAACTTAGATTTTTTGAATACTCCACAACTTCTTGATGAAATTGAAGATTAGTTTAGTCAAGGAAAGATTTAATAAATTTTGTCTGGAATGGCTTCAGAGGCCTGAGAGGTAATTAATAGACACACACACATGTCCACAGGAATGGGGTGGTGAGGGGTCAGAGGTGGACAGGAGATCAAGGACTACTGTTTCTACACAATAAAAGCAGAAAATATAATGGCTAAATTCATACTGAGAAATCAAATAATATTGTAGTGGAACAATACCCTTCAACACATTTATATTCAGATTTTTTAAGTTTTACGGTAAAATGATCACTATCCAATCATAGTAAAAGTTCATTCCTAAATATGGGTCTGCAAAATTTTCCACACTAAAAAAAATGAGCAAAATTAATTTACACAGCAGAATACTGTTATTTTAATAATACCTTACATTTGTATTCTTAAATTTGTAAAGTACTTTCACATAAATTATTTATTCTTTAGAATGACCATGTTACAGGTGTTAATCTCTTTTTCGTAGAAAAGGAAACTGAAGTTCAGAGTGATTGCCTTGCCAAGTCATACAGCTAGAAAATGTCAAGCTCATACTTCACCCCAGCTCTTCTACTCTAAATTCACATTTGTAAGACATTTTCCTTCTCCTTAAGTGTTCCAAAGGATGCAGAACCTTTAGGGCGTTAGCCAACGGGCTTGGTCAAGGACTGAGCTACACTGTTGCTGTGGGATCTTTCCAGGCTCTGCCATGGTAACCCTCCTATTACCTGCTCTGTTTTCTCTAACCAACCTTTCCCTGTGGATCCTATTTTTGTGTTGAGCCACTCCTTCAGATATTTTCTCAAGTCCTGATTCCTTCCTCCTTGAGTACCAGTTTGTTCTTCCTTATTTTTTACCAGTTTGGTGACTGGTTCTTCCTCGCTTCTGCTGTGTACCATCTGCATCAGTTCCAACATATAGCTCTGCTACTGAGTCCTGCTTCAGAGACCTACACCTCCTGTTTATCCACTAGAATATCAGATTTATGGACCTTGGGTTCAGCAGATAATGCTGGTTCTAGATCATTTATTATAAGGTAGAAAGTGTTAAGTTCTAAAGAGGGATATGCATAAAGTTCTAGGAGATTAGGAGGTTTGGGGTCATATCTAGCTGGTAAAATGAGTGAAGATTATGGTAGACATGGGATATGAACAAGACTTTGAAATATAAATGAATTTAGAGATTTTGTTAAATATTGGTGAATATGCTGGTAAGTACTACCACCTTGGTTAGCAACTGATGTAGGACAAAGTGATGGAAAAACTGAAGGCAAAATTTTTATTAAGAATAATGTATTATGGGGATTAAACAAGATGGCTTCATGAGAAGTGAGGCAGAAACCTCCTCCCAAAAACACGTATAGCATGAAAATACAGCAAATACAACTAATCCTGAAAGAGCGATCAGAAAGAAGAATGCAACAGAGCTTACATCTGGGGAAAAGAGAAGACGTCATGGAAAGGGTAAAGAAACCTGTGATCCTGTGTGACACAAGCCCTCTCCCACCTAAGTTCACAAGGGGGAGGAAGAGAAATGGAGTGGGGAGAGAGTAGAAGCCCAGGACTGCTAAATACCCACCCCTGGAGATCTGCTCTGGGAGCATGAACCCACATTACATGATTCTCTGGAGATTAGAGGTGTTGGAAAGCAAAGACAGGCAGAATACTCAGAAAGACTAGATTCTACCTACTTGTGGAAAACAGGTATGCACAACCAGCTACGTGGGGACAAAAGAAAGGCAGGCACTTTGAAAGACTTCCTAACAGTGAGAGGGCTGCCAAAGAGACAAGGATTATACAGAGCTTGCTGCCAGGAGAAAAGACAGGTACACAAAATCATCCTGGCACACTCAGCAGAGCAGATTGGGAATTTTCAGAAGCTGCATGCACTTCATCCCCCTGGCTGGCAACCAGTGCCAAGGCCTTCCCAGTGCAATATGCAGCCTGTGGCTCCTTCTTCCCAGCCAGCATCAGTTCACAAACCTCCTGACCCCACCATCATCCCAGGCCAGCCAGAGAGCAGCCCCACCTACAGCACCAACAATAGTGTAGCATAGTGAATCCATCCTGCACTCTTGGCCCACTAGCTCTGGCATTGGAGGCAGGCACTGCAGCCTGGAAGATGGGAAAGCACTCTTTCTTCCCAGAAGGCACTGGCCCTGCTCACCTGAGACCCCCATCTTTGCTCCAGGGGCTCGACGGCTCCGGAGAGTAGAGCTTCTGGGCACTAGATGCCACTGCCTACACAAAGTTATTATTCAGTAGGATTGATTAGAAATATGAAGTGGCAAAAACCTGGTACAAACCAAAATCCCTCAAACAGCAGAAAGAAAGCTAAGTGAAACTGAATCATCAAATTTCCTGATAAAAATTTCAAAATAAAAATCATAAACATACTCACAGAGCTACAGAAAAATTTTCAACACCTCAGGGAGGTTTTCAACAAAGAGACAGAAACTTTAAAAAATATAGTATCTAAATGAAACATACAATGGAGGGATATAAAAAGCAGATATGATGAGGTAAAGGAGATGATAAGTGAGAGAGAAATTTGGGAACAGAAATACAAGGAACCTGAGGTGGAGAGACAAAAACGGATCTCTAGTAATGAAAGCATATTAAGAGAACTGTGTAACCAATCTAAAAGGAGCAATGTTCATATTACAGGGGTACCAGAAGGAGTGAAAGAAAAGTAAAAAAGGACAGAAAGTGTCTTTGAGGAAATATTTGCTGAAAACACCCCAGTCAGAGGACAGAAATTTTCTCTCAGGCCATGGAGGTGACAGATCTGCCAGTACACAAGGGACCCAAGGAAGACAACACCAATACATATAATAATAAAAATGGCAAAGATCAAGGACAAGGACAGAGTATTCAGAGCATCCAGAGAGAGAAAAAACACCAGATGCAAAGGAAAACCCATCAGGCTGTCATCAGACTTGTCAGCCAAAACCTTACAGGCCAGAAGGGAGTGGCATGATACATTTAATGGAATGAAACAAAAGGGCATCAAATGAAGAATACTGTACCTAACAAGATTTTCATTTAAATTTGATGGAAGTATTAAACCATTTCCAGATATGCAAAAGCTGAGGGAATTTACCTCCCAGAAACCAAACCATCTCTCTGGTGCATTTCAGAAGGACTCCTCTAGATGGGAGTTCTCCAAAGGCTAAATAGCTGTCACCACAGAAAATAAAACCACAGTAAAGAAAGTAGACCAATTAATTGCTAAGCAAATGGGAAATTAAATCAACTACCCTCAAAATCAGTGAAGGGATACACAAAGAGTGTTTATGACACCTAGTATATAAAGAGTGGAGGAGGAAGAAAATGGAGAAAAAATTTCTTTAAATTGTGTTTGAAATAGCATGATAAGCAAGTTAAGTTAGACTGTTAGATACTAAAGAAGATGCCCTTGACCCTTTGGTAACCAAAAATCTAAAGTCTGCAATGGCAAAGTACATATCTATTGATAATAACACTAAATGTAAGGACTGAATGCACCAAACAAAAGACATAGAGTTACAGAAGGGATAAAAAAAACAAGACCCATACATATGTTGCCCACAAGAGTCCTCACTTCAAACCCAAAGACCTACACAGATTAAAAATCAAGGGATGGAAAATGATATTTCATGCAGCTAAATAGGGAGAAAATAGCAGGAGTTGCAGTACTTGTATGAGATAAAAAAGACTCCAAACCAAGGGAGTCAGAGGAGAAAACAAAAGAAGGACATTACGTAATGATGAAGGGGTCAGTCCAACAAGAGGATGTAACCATTAGAAATGTCCGTGCACCAAACATAGAGCACGCAAAAATGTGAAAAAATGCTCACAGAATTGAAAGGGGGAATAGAATGCAATGCATTCATTTTAGGAGACTTGAACTCACCACTCAATACAAGGACCGATCAACCAGACAGAAAATAAGTAAGGAGACAGAGGCACTGAACAACACGTTAGAACAGATGGACCTGAGACGTCTGTAGAACACGCCACCAAAAAGCAATAGGATACACATTCTTCTCAAGTGCACATGGAACATTTTCAAGAATAGATCATATACTAGGCTACAAAAAGAGCCTTGGTAAATTAAAAAAGATTGAAATTGTACCAAACAGCTTTTTCAGACCACAAAGGTATGAAATTAGAAATATATCCTGCAAAGAAAACAAACAATTGCACAAACACATGGAGGCTTCACAACATGCCCCTAAATAACTAATGGATCAATAACCAAATAAAAACAGAGATCAAGCAATATATGGAGGCAATGAAAACAATAATTCAGAACCCCAAAATCTGTGGAATGCAGCGATGGCCATGCTAATAGGGAAGTATATTGTAATACAGGCCTACCTCAGGAGAGAAGAACAATCCCATATGAACACTCCAAACTTGCAATTAATGAAACTAGAAAAATAAGAACAAAGGAGACACAAATTCAGCAGAAGGAGGGGCATAATAAAGATTAGAGCATAAATAAATAAAATTGAGAAGAATAAAACCATAGAAAGAATCAATGAAAGCAAGAGCTTGTTCTTTGAGAAAATAAAGAAAATAGATAAACCCCAAGCCAGATTTATCAAGAAAAAAAGAGAGTTTACACACATGAACAGAATCAAAAATGAGAAAGGAAAAATCATGAAGGACACCACAGAAATACAAAGAATTATCAGAGATTGCAATGCAAAATAACATGCTAAAAAATGGCATGATTAGAAGAAATGGAAAACTTTCTAGAAAAATACCACCTTCCAAGGCTGACCCAGAAAGAAACAAAATCTGAACAGACCAATTAGCAGCAATGAGATTGGATCAATAATCAAAAAACTACCAAATAAGAAAATTCCTGGACCAGATGGCTTCACTGCTGAATCTTAATCAAACATTTACTGAAGACATAATACCCATCCTCCTTAGTTTTCCAAAAAGTAGACGAGGAGGGAATACTTCCAAACTAATTCTATGAGGCCAGCATCACTCTAATACCAAAACCAGGCAAAGACACTACAAAAAAGGAAAATTACAGATCAATATCCCTGATGAACCTAGATGCAAAAGTACTCAACAAAATATTAGGAAGCCAATTTAAAAAATGCATCAAAAACATCATCCACCATCACCAAGTAGGTTTTATTCTGGGGACACAAGGATGGTACAATATTCGAAAATCCATCATCAGCAACCACATCAACAAAAAGGACAAAAACCACATGATCATCTCCATAGATGCCTAAAAAGCATTTGACAAAATTCAACATCCATTCATGATAAAAACTCCCAACAAAATGGGTATAGAAGGCAAGTACCTCAACATAATAAAGGCCATATATGACAAGCCCACAGCCAACATCATACTTAACAGCGAGAAGCTGAAAGCCTTTCTTTTAAGTTCAGGAACAGGACAAGGATGCCCCCTCTCTACACTTTTATTCAACCTAGTTCTGGAGGTCCTCTCTACAGCACTTAAACGACACAAAAATAAAGGGCATCCAGATTGGTAAGGAAGAAGTTAAACTGTCACTGTTTGCAGATTACCTGATACTGTACCTAAAATACACTAAAGAATCTATTCCAAAAATACTAGATCTAGTATCTGAATTCAGGAAAGTTGCTGGATAGAAAATTAATACACAGAAATCTGTTGCATTCCTGTACACTAAGTATGAACTAGCAGTAAGAGATATCAGAAAAACAATTCCATTCACAATTGATTCAAAAAGAATAAAATACCTAGGAATAAACCTAACCAAGGAAGTGAAAAACCTGTATTCTGAAAACTACAAGAACCTCATGAGAGAAATTAAAGAAGATACCAATAAATGGAAACACATCCTGTGCTCATGGATAGGAAGAATTAATATTGTCAAAATGGCCATCCTGCATAAAGCCATCTACAGATTCAATGCAATCTCTATCAAAATACCAACAGCATTCTTCAAAGAACTAGAGCAAATAGTTAGTTCTAAAGTTCATATGCAACCATAAAAGACCCCAAAGAGCCAAAGCAATCCTGAGAAGGAAGACTAAAGCTGGGGGGATTACACTCCCTGCCTTCAAGCTCTACCCCAAAGCCACAGTAATCAAGACAATTTGGTACTGGCACAAGAACAGACACACGGACCAATGGAACAGATATAAATCCAAACATATATGGTCATTTAATATACGATAAAGGAGCAATGGACATACAATGGGGAAATAACAGCCTCTTCAACATGTGGTGTTGGGAAAACTGGACAGCTACATGCAAGAGAATGAAACTGGATTATTGTTTAACCCCATACACAAAAGTAAATTGGAAATGGATCAAAGACTTGAATGTAAGCCACGAAACCATAAAACTCTTAGAAGACAACAGAGGCAAACATCTCCTGAATTTAAATATATCCAACTTCTTCTTGAACCCATCTCCTTGAGAAAGGGAAACAAAAGCAAAAATGAACTCATGGGACTACATCAAACTAAAAAGTTTCTGTAAGGCAAAAGGCATCATCAAGAGAAGAACAGGCACCATGCAGTATGGGAGAATATATTTTTGAACAGGATATCCGACAAGGGGTTAACATCCAAAATATATAAGGAACTCACATGTCTCAACACCCAAAAAACAAATAACCCTATGAAAAAATGGGCAGAGGATATGAACATGCAGTTCTCCAAAGAAGAAGTTCAGAGGGCCAATAGGCACTTAAAAAGATTCTCCACATCACTAATCATCAGTGAAAAGCAAATTAAAACCACAATGAGATATCACCTCACACCAGTAAGGATCGCCACCATCCAAAAGACAAACAACAACAAATGTTGGTGACAATGTGGAGAAATGGAAACTCTCCTACACTGCTGGTGGAATGTAAGCTAGTTCAATCATTGTGGAAAGCAATATGGAGCTTCATCAAAAAATTGAAAATAGAAATGCCACTTGATCTGGGAATCCCACTCCTAGGTATTTACCCAAAGAATACAAGTTCTCAGATTCAAAAAGACATATGCACCCCTGTGTTTATTGCAGCACTATTTATAATAACCAAGAAATGAAAGCAACATAAGTGTCCATCAGTAGAGGAATGGATAAAGAAGAGGTGGTACATATACACAATGGAATATTATTCGGCCATAAGAAAAGAACAAATCCTACGATTTGCCAGAACATGAATGGAGCTGGAAGATATTATGCTCAGTGAAATAAGCCAGGTGGAGAAAGACAAGTGCCAAATGATTTCCCTCATTTGCGGTGTATAACAAAGAAGCAAAACTGAAAGAACAAAACAGCAGAAGACTCGGACCTCCAAGAAAGGACTAGCAATTACCAAAAGGGAGGGATGTGTGAGGGAGGGTCAGGAGGGACACAGAAGAGGATTGAGGGGGATTATGTTTAGTACACATTGTGTGTGGGGTCATAGGAAAGGCAGGGTAGCACAGAGAAGGCGAATAGCGAATCTGTGGCATCTTACTACACTGATAGACAGTGAGTGCAATGGGGTGTGGGTGAGGACTTGAATGGGTGAATGTAGTAACCACATTGTTTTTTCATGTGAAATATTCGTAAGAGTGTATATCAATAATACCTTAATGAAAAGAAATTAATATGGAATGACAAAAGACCCTGAATCGCCAAGCAATACTGAGAAGGCAGAATAAAGATGGGGGAGTTATGCTCCCTGAGTTCAAGCTCTACTACAAAGCCACAGTAATCAAGACAATTTGGTTATGGCACAAGAACAGACCTATAGATCAATGGGATAGGATATACAATACAATGAGGACATTACAGCCTCTTAAAGAACTAGTGTTGGTAAAACTGGACAGCTACATGTAAGAGAATGAAACTGGATTATTGTCTCACCTCATACAAAAAAGTAAACTCAAAATGGATCAAAGACCTAAATGTAAAACATGAAACCATAAACCTCTTGGAAGAAAGCATAGGCAAAAATTTCTTGAATATAAACTTGAGCAACTTTTTCATGATCATATCTTCTTCAGCAAGGGAAACAAAAGCAAAAATGAGCAAGTGGGACTACATCAAGCTAAAAAGCTTCTGTTCAGCAAAGGACACCATCAGTAGAACAAAAAGTTATCCTATAGTATAGAGGATATGTTTGTAAACAATGTATCCGTAAGGGGTTAAATTCCACAATATATAAAGAGCTTACATGACTCAACAGCCAAAAAGCAAATAAACTGATTATAAATGGGCAGAGGATCTAAATAGACAATTCTCCAAAGAAGAAATTCAGATGGCCAATAGGTGCATGAAAAGATGCTCCACATCGCTAATTATCAGGGAAATGCAAATTAAAATCACACTGGATGGCCACCATCCAAAAGACAAGGAACAACAAATGCTGGTGAGCAGGTAGAGAATGGAGAAGCATCCTACACTATAGGTGGGAATGTAAATTAGTTCAGTGGTTGTGGAAAGCAGTATGGAGGTAGGTCAGAAAACTCAAAATAGAAATACCTTTTGCCCAGGAATTCCACTCCTAGGAATTTACATGAAGGAAAAAGATCCCAGATTCATAAAAACATATGCACTCCTGTTTATCACAGCACTATTTACTGTAGCCAATATTTGGAAACAACCTAAGTTTCCATTAGTAGATGAATGGATAAAGAATATGTGATACATAATACACAATGGATATTATTGAGACAAAGAAAGAAAAGAAATCCTACCATTTGCAATGACGTGGATATATCTAGATGGTATTATGCTCAGTGAAATAAGCCAAGCTGAGAAAGACAAGCACCAAATTATTTCACATATTTGTGGACCATAACAATGAAGCCAAACTGAAGAAATGAAGCAGCAGCAGACTCACAGACTCCAAGAAGGGTCTAGTGGTTACCAAGGGGAAGGGGGTGGGAAGGGTGAGTGGAGAGGGATAGAGAAGTGGACTAAGCGATATTGTAATTAGCATACATAGTGTCGTTGGGTCACGGGGAAGGCAGTGCACCACAGAGAGAACTAGTAGTAAATCTTGCATCTTACTATGCTGATGGACAGTGACTGCAAATGTGTTTGTGTGGAGGGGGACTTAATAATATGAATGAATTTAATAACCACAATGTTGGTCATGTTAAATCTTTGTAAGATTGTATATCAATGATACCTTAAGGAAAGGAATATCTTATTAAAATTACTCAGTTAATTTCCTTGTTCAAGTAATTTGAACGTAGACATGAAATTCCATAGATTCATAGGCTTTCAACACTTTTTGGCTGTAACATCCTTACTGTATTTCTCATGTAGTAATTGTTGAAACCAGTGGTTGGAGGAAAGATGTCATTTGGTAAATTGTTACCATAAAAGGATAAGTTTTAAAACGCTATCTTTAGATAAAAAATCATCTTTGCACATGGTTGGGTGAGACTTTCTGCTTATTGCTGTAGTTTTAAGAAGTCTCAATTTGTATCACAAATGTATTTCATGATTTTATACAGAGATTTAAAAATGAAACTTTAGTTAAGAGAGAGTAAGCAAACCCTCTCTTTGACATTTTCATTTGAGGAGCTCTAACTTATTTGGGATATAATTTGAAATCTTATCAATAAATGATGCAAATATGAAAAACTGACCCCTCTATTTGTTTTTCATGAAATGCAATACATTTTAAATGTGTGCAGGCAAGTTAAAGTAGCTCTAGTTGCTCAAAGAGTGAATTTTTTGTAAGTTCAGAGTATGGAAGATTATTTTGATGTTAATTTCACTCTGCAGTAAGGCTGTGAAGGTATTGTTGAGTAAAATCCCAAAATTGCTCTTAAGTAGTCTGACCTTATTCTTGAACACTGGTAAAATTCTGGTATACACGGTTTACTAAGTTCTTATTTTCAGATTTAAAAATTATGAATTCTGCAAATATGTTTAATCAGAACTTCTGTTCTTTCTGTTACCCTGTAACTAGTGGAGAGTTTGTCCCGCAAATTTTATAAGTCAGTGTGCAAAAGTTAATAGAAAAATGTGGAATTTGCCTCCTGAAACTATTCTTTATGGTAGATATGGTTTAGGTGCAAGCTTTTTCACCTCACAATGTTGGAGCAATGCAACTTGCACTTCTCCTAATTCTTGGTTGAGTTCTGACAGTATAGATCCAATCAAATTTGTTGTTTTTCTGTATGCACAGGCCAGCTTAGATATCTCCTTCTTCATTCCAATGGCAAGTCCAGGAACCAGTGGGATGAATGACGCTACAACTTCAGCAGTGCCAGGATTTTTGTTGAAGTTTTTTGATGTTCATCTTCTGGAATGACTCTTCCAAAGGATGTTGATGTTGAAAGTTCTTCATATCGTATCCTAATTCGTTTTCTTTGTAGCCAAAGTAGGCTTTGGTCTTCTGTATAAACACAAACAAACCCTTTGCCCACACTTTGATATGACCTTTATACCATTGTGAAGAACATATTGGAGATCACCACACAGGAACTGCTTTTTTGTTAAGAGAAAGGAATATTATCAGTAAAATGTACTTCCATAGCTGAATATCTGACACCCTTTGAAAGATCAAAATTAAGGATATGTAAAGAATGCATTAATCGTGGATTTACATTTAGTTTTATCCTATCAGGGAGAAAGACCCCTTTTCTTTCTCTTTTTTTTTGTTATCATTAATCTACAATTACATGAAGAATATTATGTTTACTAGGCTCTCTCCTATACCAAGTCCCCCCTACAAACCCCACTACAGTCATGGTCCATCAGCATAGCAAAATGTTGTAGAATCACTAATTGTCTTCTCTGTGTTGCCCAGCCCTTCCCTTTCTCCCAACCCCACATTATGCATTCTAAAAATAATACCCCCTTCCTTCTTCCCCCCCCCTTATCCCTCCATACCCACCCACCCTCCCAAGTCCCTTTCCCTTTGGTAACTGTTAGTCCATTCTTGGGTTCTGCGATTCTGCTGCTGTCTGGTCCCTTCAGTTTTTCCTTTGTTATTGTACTCCACAGATGAGTGAAATCATTTGGTATTTCTCTTTCTCCACTTAGCTTATTTCACTGAGCATAATACCCTCTAGCTCCATCCATGATGTTGCAAATGGTTGGATTTGTTTGCTTCTTATGGATAAATAATGTTCCATTGTGTATATGTACAACATCGTCTTTATCCATTCATCTGCTGATGGACACTTAGGTTGCTTCCAATTCTTGGCTATTGTAAATAGTGTGTATATAAACATGAGGGTGCATCTGTCTTTCTCAAACTGGAGTGCTGCATTCTTAGTGTAAATTCCTAGGAGTGGAATTCCTGGGTCAAATGGTAAGTCTATCTTGAGCATTATTTGGAACCTCCATACTGCTTTCCACAATGGTTGAACTAATTTACATTCCCATCAGCAGTGTAGGAGGGTTCCCCTTTCTCCACAACCTCACCAACATTTGTTGTTGTTTGTCCTTTGGATGGTAGCCATCCTTATTGATGTGAGGTGATATCTCATTGTGGTTTTAATTTGCATTTCTCTGATAATTAGTGATGTGGAGCATCTTTTCATGTGTCTGTTGGCCATCTGAATTTCTTTTTTGGAGAACTGTCTGTTCAGTTCCTCTGCCCATTTTTTATTTGGATTATTTGTTATAGACTGTTGAGGTGGATGAGCTCTTCGTATATTTTGGACGTCAAGCCTTTATTGCATCTGTCATTTACAAAAAATATATTCTCCCATACTGTAGTGTACCTTTTTGTTCTATTGATGTTGTCTTTTGCTGTACAGAAGACTTTCAGCTTAATATAGTACCACTTGTTCATTTTTGCTTTTGTTTTCCTTGCCCGGGGAGATATGTTCAAGAAGAGGTCACTCTTGTTTATGTCTAAGACATTTTTGCCTATGTTTTCTTCTAAGAGTTTTATGGCCTGGTGAGTTACATTCAGGTTTTTTATCCATTTCGAATTTATTTTTGCATATGGAGTTAGACAGTGGTCCAGTATCATTCTCTTACATGTAGCTGTCCAGTTTTGCCAGCACCATATGTTGAAAGACTGTCAGTTCCCCATTGTATGTCCATGGCTCCTTTATCAAATATTAATTGACCATATATGTTTGGGTTAATGTCTGAAGTCTCTAATCTGTTCCAGTGTTCTGTGGCTCTGTTCTTGTGCCAGTACCAAATTGTCTTGATTACTATGGCTTTGTAGTAGAGCTTGAAGTTGGGGAGTGAGATCTCACCACTTTATTCTTCCTTCTCAGGTTTGCTTTGGCTATTCGGGGTCTTTGGTGTTTCCATATGAATTTTTGAACTATTTGTTCCAGTTCCTTGAAGAATGTTGCTGGTAATTTGATAGGGATTGCATCAAATCTGTATATTGATTTGGGCAGTATGGCATTCTGACGATATTAATTCTTCCTAGCCAAGAGCATGGGATGAGTTTCCATTTATGAGTGTCTCCTTTAATTTCTCTTAAGAGTGTCTTATAGTTTTGAGGGTATAGGTCTTTTACTTCCTTGGTTACGTTTATTCCTAGGAATTTTACTCTTTTTGACGCAATTGTGAATGGAATTGTTTTCCTGATTTCTCTTTCTATTAGTTCATTGTGAGTGTATAGGGAAGCCACAGATTTCTGTGTGTGAATTTCGTATCCTGCAACTTTGCTGTATTCTGATATCAGTTCTAGTAGTTTTGGAGTGGAGCCTTTAGACTTTTTATGTACAATATCATGTCTTCTGCAAATAGTGACAGTTTAACTTCTTCTTTACCAATCTGGATTCCTTTTATTTCTTTGTTTTGTCTGATTGCCATGGTTAGGACCTCCTGTACTATGTTAAATAACAGTGGGAAGAGTGGGCATCCCTGTCTTGTTCCCGATCTCAGAGGAAAAGCTTTCAGCTTCTCGCTGTTCAGTATGATGTTGGCTGTGGGTTGATCATATATGGCCTTTATTATGTTGAAGTATTTGCCCTCTATACCCATTTTGCTGAGACTTTTTATCATGAATGTATGTTGCATTTTTGTTGAATGCTTTTTCAGCATCTATGGAGATGATCATGTGGTTTTTGTCCTTCTCTTTGTTGATGTGGTGGATGATATTGACGGATTTTCGAATGTTGTACATCCTTGCATCCCTGGGCTGAATCCCACTTTTTCATGGTATATGATCCTTTGGATATATTTTTGAAATCTTTTTGCTAATATTTTATTGAGTATTTTTGCATCTACATTCATGAGGGATATTGGTCTGTAATTTTCTTTTTGGTGGGGCCTTTGCCTGGTTTTGGTATTAGGGTGATATTGACTTCATAGAATGAGTTTGGGAGTATTCCCTCCGCTTCTATTTTTTGGAAAACATTAAGGAGAATAGGTATTATGTCTTCTCTGTATGGGTGATAAAATTCTGAGGTAAATATGTCTGGCCTGGGAGTTTTGTTCTTGGATAGTTTATTGATTACCATTTCAATTTCTTTGCTCGTAATTGGTTTGTTTAACTTTTGTGTTTCTTCCTTGGTCAGTCTTGGAAGGTTGTATTTTTCTGGGAATTTGTCCATTTCTTCTAGGTTTTCCAGGTTGTTAGCATATAAGTTTTCATAGTAGTCTTTAATAATTCTTTGTATTTCTGTGGAGTCTGTCACGATTTTTCCACTCTCATTTCTGATTCTGTTGATGTGTGTTGATTCACTTTTTCTGTTAATAAGTTTGGCTAGAGACTTATCTATTTTGTTTATTTTCTCAAAGAAACACCTCTTGGTTTCATTGATTTTTTCTATTGTTTTATTATTCTCAATTTGTTCATGTCTTCTCTATTCTTTATTATGTCCCTCCTTCTGCTGACTTTAGGCGTCATTTGTTCTTCTTTTTCCAGTTTCGATAATTGTGATGTTAGACTATTCATTTGGGATTGTTCTTCTTTCTTTAAGTGTGCCTGGATTGCTATATACTTTCCTCTTAAGACTGCTTTCGCTGTGTCTCACAGAATTTGGGGCTTTGTGCTGTTGTTGTCATTTGTTTACATATATTCCTTGATCTCTATTTTAATTTGTTCATTGATCCATTGATTATTTAGGAGCATGTTGTTAAGCCTCTATGTGTTTGTGAGCCTTTTTGTTTTCTTTGTAGAATTTATTTCTAGTTTTATGCCTTTGTCGTCTGAAAAGTTGGTTGGTAGAATTCCAATCTTTTGGAATTTACTAAGGCTCTTTTTTTGTGCTAGTATGTGCTCTATTCTGGAGAATGTTCCATATGCACTTGAGAAGAATGTGTATCCTGTTTCTTTTGGATGTAGTGTTCTACAGACGTCTATTAGGTCCATCTGTTCTAGTGTGTTTTTCAGTGCCTCCATGTCCTTACTCAGTTTCTGCCCAGTGGATCTTTCCTTTGGGTTGAGTGGTGTGTTGAAGTCTCCTAAAATGAATGCATTGCATTCTATTCCCTCTTTTAGTTCTCTTAGTATTTGTTTCACATATGCTGGTGCTCCTCTGTTGGGTGCATATATATTTAAAATGGTTATATTCTCTTGTTTGACTGAGTCCTTTATCATTATGTAATGTCCTTCTTTATCTCTTTTTACTTTCTTTGTTTTGAAGTCTATTTTGTCTGATATTAGTACTGTAATCCCTGCTTGCTTCTCTATGTTATTTGCCTGAAATATGTTTTTCCAACCCTTGACTTTTAGTCTGTGCATGTCTTTGGTTTGAGGTGAGTTTCTTGTAAGCAGCATACAGATGGGTCTTGCTTTTTTATCCATTCTATTACTCTGTGTCTTTTGATTGGTGCATTCAGTCCATTTACATTTAGGGTTACTATTGAAAGATATGTACTTATTGCCATTGCAGGCTTTAGATTTGTCGTTACCAAAGGTTCAAGGTTAGCTTCTTTAGTATCTTACAGCCTTACTTAGCTTGCTTATTGAGCTGTTTTATACACTGTCTCACTGTCTAGAGATCCTTTTCTTCTCTCCCATCTTAGTCCTCCTCCTCCATTCTTTATATGTTGGTTGTTTTATTCTGTGCTCTTTCGTGTTTCCTTTAACTGATTTTAGTGGGTAGTTGATTTTATTTTTTGCCTTTAGTTAGTATTTGGTTGGTCTGATTTCTTTTCTGTGGTTTTATTTTCTCTGGTGACATCTGTTTAGTCTTAGGAGTTCTCCATCTAGAACAGTCCCTCTAAAGTACTCTGTACAGCTGGTTTTTGGGAAGCAAATTCCCTCAACTTTTGCTTGTCTGGGATTTGTTTAATCCCTCCTTCATATTTAAATGATAGTAGTGCTGGATATAATATTCTTGTTTCAAGCCCCTTCTGTTTCATTGCATTAAGTGTATCATGCCATTCTCTTCTGGCCTGTAAGGTTTCTGTTGAGAAGTCTGATGATAGCCTGATGAGTTTTCCTTTATAGGTGACCTTTTTCTCTCTAGCTGCCTTTAAAACTCTTTCCTTGTCCTTGTTCTTTGCCATTTTAATTATTATGTGTCTTGGTTTTTTCCTCCTTGGGTCCTTTCTGTTGGGAGTTCTGTGTATTTCCATGGCCTGTTGGATTATTTCCTTACCCAGTTTATGGAAGTTTTCAGCAATTGTTTCTTCAAAGACACTTTCCCTTTTTCTCTCTTCTGTTTCTGGTACCCCTATAATACAAATATTGTTCTTTTTGGATTGGTCACACAGTTCTCTTAGTATTGTTTCATTCCTGGAGATCCCTTTATCTCTCTCTGTGTCAGCTTCTATGCTTTCCTGTTCTCTGGTTTCTATTCCATCAATGGCCTCTTGCATGTTATCCATTCTCCTTATAAAACATCCAGACTGTGTTTCACTTCTGTGATCTCCTTCCTGGCATCTGTAATCTCCCTCTGAACTTCATCCCTTAGCACTTGTATATTTCTCTGCATCTCCATCAGCATTTTTATGATTTTTATTTTGATTCTTTTTCAGGAAGACTGGTTCGGGATGTGTCCTTCTCTGGTGTTGACTCTGTGATCTTGTTCAGCCTGTAATTTTTCCTTTTCATGGTGATAGTGATAGTTTGCAGAGCTGGTATGAGTGATGGCTGGAAGAACTTCCCTTCTTGTTGGTTTGTGGCCTTCCTCTCCTGGGAGAACAGCGACCTCCAGTGGCTTGTGCTGGGCTGCTGTGCACAAAAAGGGCTTCTGAAAACTGCCCGGCTGCTACGGAGTTTATCTCTGCTGTTGCTGTGGGCGTGGCCCTCCTCTGGCTGCTACTCTGATATGATGGAGCTTCATTGGAGGGGGAACGGCTGGGAGGCTATTTATCTCCCTGAGGGCCTCCGTGCTCCCTGATGCCCAGGGTATTAGAGTGCATAGAGATCCACATATTCCCTACTGCTTGACTAAGTGTCCCATTACACTTCCTTCTGGCTGTGTGGTCCCTGTCCCTTTTAGACTTCCAAAAAGCACTGGCTTTTCTTTGTCCTGGGTGCAATGTTTGCAGGGACCCACTCACAGGTCTTACTGTCATTCTTCCCTAGTTTCCAGCACCTCACGCATGCACTGTGTCTGTGCTCTGGTGAGGATGTCTGTGGCTGGTTATTTCGCAGTCCTGGGCTCCCTCTCCCTCCCTGCTCTAACTCCTCTCCTCCCACCTGGAGCTTGGGTGTGGGGTGCTCGGGTCCTGCCCAGCCAGGGCTTGTATCTTACCCCCTTCACGAGGCACTGGGGTCTCGTAGTTGTGGATGAAGTCTGGTTGTTGTCCTGTGTCTTCTGGTCTCTCTTTTAGGTAGAGTTTTCATTGTTGTATTTTCAAAAATATATGTGTTTTTGGGTGGAGATTTCTGCTGCTCTACTCACGCCATCACCTTGGCTCCACCCTGGTTGTCTCTCTTTTTATGTCAGAAATAAACAGTGGGTTTAGGTAGCCTTAGTCTAATCTCTCTGTTGTGAAGGTCCCAATCAGCCTTTAATCTAATGATTTTTGCAGGCCCTGATGATTCTTGCCTAAATGCAGTATTTCATTAGGGGCAACAAAATAAACAACAAAAAGGCTTCCTTCTGATTTATTAGCTAAAATGTTTTTATAAAGGAGAGTTGTCCAGATCAGCTATTTGGGTACCCTAAAATATATTGGCTTAATTATTCCCAATTTATGAATTTTCAAAGAAATAAGTTGATGCCCTGTTAGTCATCTATATGTCTTCTTTTGAAATAGGCCTATTTGGATCCTCCTCCCATTTTTAAATTGGATTTTTTTTGCTGTTGAGTTATATTAGTTCTTTATATATTTTGGATCTTAAACCTGTATCTGACATATTTTAATATTTCTGTGGCTTCAATTTTTACATTTAGATCTCTAGTCATTTGGAATGTATCATAATGTGTCACATAAGGAGTGGATCCAATTTAGTTTTCTTCCATATAGCTGGCTATCAAATGTCCTACTACTTTGCCTTTTCTACAAAAGTAAATTAAAACAGAACTAGAAGAAAAGAAAGGTTAGAAAGTACTTTGTATACTGATACAGAAAGATCAATACCAATACAATGTTAAAATAAAAATCTGGGAGCATAAATTGTGTACTTTATGCCACTACTGGTATAATCACACTGGTGGTGTGAGTAGAACAACAGATGAAAAATTAAATTTGTATAAGCACAGAGAAGACAAGTAATGACTCTATAGCATCTAACTATGCTGATAGTGACTGCAGTGGGGGAGTGAGGACTTGATAATATGGGTGACTATTGACACCACAATGTTGTTCATGTGAATCCTTCAAAAGATTGTATATCAGTGATAAATTTAATGAAAAAATATAAAAAATTATATTTACTTGTTAAGCTAGAACAAACCAAACCCACACATATCTGAATATAGCATAGATGACACTAAGGAGCTGTGGGGGAAGCATAGTCTTTATAATGAATGGTGATAAGTTAATTGGATATTTATATGAGAAATAATTAATACTGACCCCTACCTTATACAGAATGTATTCAGATTTTGTCAGTTGTTTCCGCATTGTCCTGAGAAATGAAAAGTTAATGAAAAGAAAATTCAAGATGAGCTTACATTTAGTTACCATGTTTTATTTCCTTTGTTCCTGACTTTCTTCTATTTCTGACATTGACTCTTTTTTTGAAGAGCTCAGCTGTGAATTTATTTTTGTGTGATATTTTCTTATGGTTGCATTCAGGTTATAACCTTTTGGCAGAAATACCATGAAGGTAATGTTGTATTCTTTTTAGTGTATCATATCAATAGGCTCATGTTACTGATTTGGCTTGTTATTGATGAAATAACTCCCATCATTTTCTAACATGATATCTGCAGGATTTTCCACTCTAAAGTTATTTTTTCCTTTGCAGTTAGAATCTTGTGGGTAACTACTTTGAGGCTATTTGTATACCCTCTTACTTCTCAAAAAAAAAAGCCAAAATTAAATTTCGTATGTGTTTTTTCTTTATAGACAAAATCGGCAAGCTGTGAGTATTTTGCATGTTATGGCTAAGGAAAGTCACTTTTCTTGATATTAGTGATTTTCTATCCTCTGTAGACTATAAACTCAAGGATAGGGATGGTTTGCAAATAACATATGAGAATGCCTAACTCTGAGTCTAAAGATAATCAGCAAACAAAAGGTTTATTAAGTGTAGTATCGGTGAATTAAAGTTTAAAGAACAGCATAGGTCCTGTGCTTTCCATGATACTGAATGCTGGGTTGTATTCTTGTCAAGTCCTGCAATGTTGTACTCAAAGGATAGTAGTAAAGCTGTGAACACTTACCCGGGGCTTACTTCATGCTAGGCATTTTTCACCAAACCTGTATGCCCTAGGTACCATTATATTCCAAGTTTTACATAAGAGGAAACTGAGGTTTAGAACATTAGTTAACATGTACTTTAGGGGCACAATGCTGATAAGAGAGAGCTGGCATTTGAATCAAACCTTTCTCATTCCAGAACCTATGTTCTTAATTGTTACTGGGTGCTTCCTTTCCTAGAACGAAGAAATCAGGAATTTCAAGAAAGTTCGGTTGATTTTTGTGCATAACTTCCCCACTCCCTCCATTTGTTCTCATTTTATGGTTCATTAGTTCTGTACCTTGTAATATAATTTATTATAATATGTCATCTGTGTTTCATATCTGAATCTTAGATTTAAAAAAAATTGAAGTATCTTTTTCAATTTTCTCACTTAATACTTTTCCAACATAAAATTCTTTGTCTGATAATACAAGTTTCTCATATATACTTTTTCCAGTAATCCTCAAGAAAATTATTTCCTTATTTCCTTTTAATTTAACTATGTTGATAATCACTTTCTTTTAAAATGTAATGGTAAAATTATGCTTATTATCTCTAATCTGTCCATTTCCTCTTATCATCCATAGAGTTTACTAGTTTACAGTTTTTAGAGTCTGGATTTTAAGATTACCTAAAAGATTTAAGAGATAGAAAGAATTTCATATTTAAAAATATTAAGCATTTTAAAGGACAGTATAATAAAGATGATACTATATCCCACAGTCAAAATCTTTGGTTCTTTTCTCTATCCATTCATTCATTTATTCTGATTATGTGCCTACCATGTGCCAGGAAATATCCACTTTTGTGACTTCAGAATGGTTGTTTTTATCTTAGTAGCTAGTAAGCTCTAGGTTACTGTTTTTGTAAATTTTTCTCTGATAATAAAAATTGTATTTATTGTATAGTGTTTAGAATATACAAAAATATTGAAGAAAAAAGAGAAATACTCTAAAATCTTATAACCTATGTTACATATAATTCATTATAATTTAATAAACTAATGAACCATAAAAGTGAGAGCAAATATGAGAGAAAACAATCAAGTACATTTTCCAGAATTCCTCTAATACTGTTAACATTTGCAGAAATTACTCTCCAGTCCCTTTTTTCCTGTGTGTATATTATGGATTTTAAAATACTATTTGAATCATACTATAAGTTCTGAAATCTGCTTTTTAAAATTCACACATATCAACCAATTTCTTATATCATCAAAAATTCTTTAAATGATGTCCTTATTTATTGACTTAAATTGTTTCTCCTTTTCCAGCATAATATCAGATGATGTGTTAAGCACTTCTTAACATTCGGATATGACTCCAGAACTTACAAAATAACATTAAAGCATATTAATGTTTTATATTTTCAGTCATTAATTTGATAAATATTCACTGAGTGTCGAGTACTGTGTTACATAGTGCTACGATACTTTCCAGAAATATGGTATACATAAACTTTCACAGGCAGTGTAGGAATGTCTCCATTTGTCAATCTGCATATTACCACTTAAAAAAACATTTTTAGAGGCGAATTTGGTAGGTAAAATGGGATCCCAAAGTAAAAGAAATGTATTTAATTCTGGTGAAATTAACTTTATGCAAATATTTCATGTTTATTAGCTATTTATATATACTCTGTGAATGATCTATTCAGAAAATCTATCCATTTTTCTGTTGGCATTTTTTTTTAAAAAATTATTTGAATGATTCTTTGTATCTTAAAAATATTAAGCTGTTATAGGATTTGAGATTTTTTCCCAAAAATATGTTTTGCTTTTTAATTTTATAGTTAATTTTCTTGACATATTAAAGTTTTAAATTTTCATGTAGCCAAACCAATCAGACCTTGTATTTCTTGCTTTTTCTGGCTATTTTGATACTTAATATGCCTATCTATCCCTTCCAAGATAATGATGTTTACCCTCAGAACCAGTTTTATAATGCTTCCCATCTTAGGATTTGCAATATCTACCTATATATTCTTTGTAAAATTCCCTTATGGAATGATTTTTTTAATGCATACTCTACTTGAAGTTAATTTTCATCAGTACAAATGGGTGAAGATTTAAAATTTATTTTAAAATATCTAGCTAATATTTTAGCAATTTCATACCCTATTTTTTTATATACTAGGTGTGTATATATTGTAGTCCTTATTAGAGGCTTTTACCTTTGTTCTGTTGACCTACAACCCTATTACTGTAACAAAACCATGCTGTTTACTTACTGAGGAAATATGTGTATACCTCTAGTTGAGCTAGGTTCCTCTCATTCTTTCCTTCATCTCCCAGTTTTTCTTTGCTATTATCACTTATTTTTCCAGGTGATCTTTAGAACAATTTTCTAAACACTTGTGATTTTGATTGAAAGTATTTTAAACTCATAAATTAATCTGGGAAAAGTAGTTACCTTTATAATAGACAGTCTCCTCAAACCTTTCCCATTCTTTCATTTTTTGGTGTCATTGTAGTTTGAAACACTTGTTAATTATACATTCTTAATTTTATTTAATATAAAAGTTGCTAAATTTTTAAAAAGGAGTGTATGAATAATCAAAACAGGATATAATTTTTGTATAGGTTTAAATGCATATGGGGATTTAGAATGATTTTAAATGAAATTTTAAGAACACTACAATAATAATAAAAAGCAAACAATCTACCTCCAATTTTGAGAAAGATTGATTCTATTATAAAAACTGTTGACATAATAAGATAAATGAAAATCTAGAATTGTTAGTCCTTTAAGCTTTTCAGTTGCTTGTAATATCACCATTTTATGAAATTATATTTAATTTACTTGTTTGGGAATGCTTTTCTGTATCTGAAAGCTCTGCAATTTGTTAGTCTTTAGGTTAGATGCAAGAAGTTCTCAAGTCTATTTAATTTTTGTGCAGTAAAGTGGATCCTTGCGTATGGATAAGATTGGCCTAGTTTAAATGGATCCATACAGTTCCTTATAAATCTGAGTCTTAATCAGCTGTCAAATTTATAATGTAGGATTTGATAATCTAAAATTGTTTTTATTCTAGTTTTTTTTGCAGTTTATTTTATTTTATTTTATTTTATTTTATTTTATTTTATTTTAATTTTTTTTGAGAGGGCATCTCTCATATTCATTGATCAAATGGTTGTTAACAACAATAAAATTCTGTATAGGGGACTCAATGCACAATCATTAATCAACCTCAAGCCTAATGTTCAACAGTCTCCAATCCTCTGAAGTATAACGAACAAGTTCTTACATGGTGAACAAATTCTTACATAGCAAATAGATTCTTACATGGTGAACAGTGCAAAGGCAGTCATCACATAAACTTTCAGTTTTGATCATGCATTATGAACTATAAATAACCAGGTCAAATATGAATATTCATTTGATTTTTAAACCCGATTTACATGTGAATCCCACATTTCTCCCTTATCATCACCATTATTATTATTTTTATTTTTTTAATAAAATGCTGAAGTGGTAGGTAGATGCAAGACAAAGGTAGAAAACAGTTCAGTGCTGTAAGAGGGCAAATGCAGATAATCAGGTGTGTGCCTATTGACTAAGTATTAATCCAAGCTAGACAAGGGCAACAAAACATCCACGGATGCAGATTTCTCTCAAAACAGGGGGGCCGGGGTGAGGGTTCTAAGCCTCACCTCTGTTGATCCCCAATTTCTCACCTGATGGCCCCCATGCGACTGTGCCTGTCTTAGGTTGTTCCTCCCTTGAGGAATCTTACCTGTCTCTGGCTAACCAGTCATCTTCCGGGGCCATACAGGGAAATGTAAAGTTGGTAAGTGAGAGAGAAGCAATATTGTTTGAAAAGGTTAGCTTTTTACTTCTTTGCAGATTTATGCCCTGTGGCTTTTATGGCCAGCATTTGTCTTGAGGTATTTTTACCACTTGGAAGAATTATGATACTCAGTAATTTCGTTATGATGCACGAATACTACTTAAGCATTGTAATTAGGAAGGAAGAAGAAAAGCTATAGAAGTAACAGATGGAAGAAAACATGGGAAGATTGATTATTTCTTTGACATATCTTCTTGTAGAGTAACATAAACATGTATAGGTTTTAAAGTACTAAATTGCACACAGCACATTAACATAAGAGGAATACAGCTACATAACCAAAGCAGACCTACAATTACCAGCCATCTCCAGTGAAACCAAGAAAACCAGTTAGGCACCCTAAGCATTTGTGAAAACTTATCAATGATATGATGGATATTGTCTAACTGAATTTGAATAGTTTGAGAAAAATCAGACAAATTAAAACACATTCCTGGGAACTGTTCACATCCCATATGTTCTTTTAACAGTAGATAGTCTGTAGTCTCAAGATTTTGGAGCGCTGCAACTTACACTTCTCCTAATTCTTGGTTGAGTTCCGACAATATAGATTCAGTAGAATTTGTTGTTTTACTGTACGCACAGTCCAGTTTAGATATCATCTGGTTTTCCAGCTTCTTAGCATATAGGTTTTCATAGTAGTCTCTAATAATTCTTTGTATTTTTGTTGGGACCATCGTGATGTTTCCTTTCTTATTTCTGATTCTGCTGATGTGTGTTGATTCTCTTTTTCTCTTAATAAATCCAGCTAGAGGCTTATCTATTTTATGTATTTTCTCAAAGAAGCAGCTCTTGGTTTCATTGATTTTTCCTATTGTTTTATTCTTCTCAATTTTCTTTATTTCTTCTCTGATCTTTATTATGTCCCTGCTTCTGCTGGCTTTAGGCCTCATTTGTTCTTCTTTTCCCAATTTTGATAACTATAATGTTAGACTATTAATTTGGGTTTTTTCTTCCTTCTTTAAATATGCCTGGATTGCAATATACTTTCCTCTTAAGACTGCTTTTGCTGCATCCCACAGAAGTTGGGGCTTTGTGTTGTTGTTGTGATTTATTTCCATATATTGCTGGATCTCCATTTTAATTTGGTTGTTGATCCATTGACTATTTCGAAGCATGTTGTTAAGCCTCCATGTGTTTGTGAGCCTTTTTGCTTTCTTGGTACAATTTATTTATAGTTTTATACCTTTGTGGTCTGAAAAGTTGGTTGGTAGGATTTCAATCTTTTTGAATTTATTGAGGCTCTTTTTGTGGCCTAGTATGTGATCTATTCTGGAAAATGCTCCATGTGTACTTGAGAAGAATGTGTATCCTGTTGCTTTTGGGTGTAGAGTTCTATAGATGTCTATTAGGTCCACCTGTTCTAGTGTGTTCTTCAGTGCCTCTGTGTCCTTACTTATTTTCTCTCTGGTGAATCTGTCCTTTGGAGTGAATGGTGTGTTGATGTCTCCTAAAATGAATGCATTGCAGTCTATTTCCTCCTTTAGTTCTGTTAGTATTTGTTTCACATATGCTGGTGCTCCTGTGTTGGGTGCATATATATTTAGAATGGTTATATTCCCTTGTTGGACTGAGCCCTTTATCATTATATAATGTCCTTCTTTATCTCCTGTTACTTTCTTTGTTTGGAATTCTAGTTTGTCTGATACTAGTACTGCAACACCTGCTTTTTTCTCCCTATTGTTTGCATGAAATATGTTTTTCCATCCCTTGACTTTTAGTCTGTGTATGTCTTTGGGTTTGAAGTGAGTCTCTTGTAAGAAGCATAAATCTGGGTCTTGTTTTTTATCCATTCATTGACTCTATGTCTTTTGATTGGTGCATTCAGTCCATTTACATTTAGGGTGGTTATCAATAGGTATGTACTTATTGCCATTTCAGGCTTTAGATTCGTGGTTACCAAAGCTTCCAGGTTACTTTCCTTACTATCTAAGTGTCTAACTTAACTCACTTAGTATGCTGTTACAAACACAATCTAAAGATTCTTTTCTATTTCTCCTTTTTCTTTCTCCTTCATTCTTTGTATATAAGGTATCAGATTTTATACTTTTTCTCTATCCCTTGATTGGCTTTGGGGATAGTCAACTTAATTTTGCATTTGCCTCCAAATCAGCTGCTCCACCCTCCCTTCCATGATTTTACTACATCTGGTGACAGCTATCCAACCCTAGGAACACTTCTATCTATAGCAGTCCCTCCAAAATAGACTGCAGAGATGGTTTGTGGGAGGTAGACTCTCTCAGCTTTTGCTTATTTGGAAATTGTTTAATCCCCCCTTCAAATTTAAATGATAATCTCGCCAGGTAAAGTAATCTTGGTTCCAGGCCCTTCTGCTTCATGGCATTAAGTACATCATGCCACTCCCTTCTGGCCTGTAAGGTTTCTGCTGAGAAGTCTGTTGTTAGTCTGATGGTATTTCCTTTGTTTGTGATCTTATTTCTGCCTCTGGCTGCTTTTAACAGTCTGTCCTTATCCTTGATCTCTCCCATTTTAATTACTATGTGTCTTGGTGTTGTCTTCCTTGGGTCCCTTGTGTAGGGGGAATCTGTGGAACTCCATGGCCTGAAAGACTATCTCCTTCCCCAGATTGGGGAAGTTTTCAGCAACTACCTCCTCAAAGACACTTTCTATCCCTTTTTCTCTCTCTTCTTCTTCTGCTATCCCTATAATCTGAATATTGTTCCACTTGGATTGGTCACACAGTTTTCTCAATATTCTTTCATTTTTAGGGATCTTTTTTCTCTCTGTGCCTCAGCTTCTTTGTATTCCTCTTCTCTAGTTTCTATTTCATTTATTTTCTCCTCCACCATATCCAACCTGCATTTAATACCCTCCATCATGTTCTTTAATGATTGGATCTCTGACCTGAATTCATTCCTGAGTTCTTGGTTGTCTTTACATACTTCCATTAAGATGTTGATTATTTTTATTTTGAAATCCCTTTCAGGAAGAGTCACAAGATCCATATCATTTAAATATTTCTCTGGAGTTGTATTAACCATTTTACTCTGGACAAGGTTCCTTTGGCATTTCATGTTTGTATATGGCGACCTCTAGTGTCCAGAAGCTCTATTCTGGAGTTGCTGAGCCCCTGAAGCAATGTCAGAGGTTGCAGGGGAGTGGTACTAGGGGTAGGAAAGAGCTCTTCTCCGTCTCCTGGCTGCTGTGCCTGTCTCAACTGCCTGAGCCAGTGGGCCGGGCACACAGGTATAAGTTTTTGTCCCAGAGCAGCCAGATATGGATCCCTGCTTTCCACTAGCAGCTGGAATCCCAGTCTCCCCAGGAACTCTGATTGTATTAACTTTCCAACCAGTAGTCATGCGAGTCTCATGAAAGCACTATGAAATGTAGGTTTGTGCTCCCAGCGCAGATCTCCGGAGCTAGGTATTCAGCAGTCCCAAGCCTTCCACTCCTTCCCTGCTCCATTTCTTTTCCTCCCACCAGTGAGCTGGGTTGGGGGAGTGGCTCGGGTCCCACAGAGCCACAGCTCTGGTACGTTACCCCGTTCGCTGAGGTCTGTTCTTTTCTCCAGGTGTGTACTGTCTGATGCCATCCTCTTTCCTGTTACTCTCTCAGGATTAGTTGTGCCAATTAAATTTTCTAATTGTATCCAGTTTTAGAAGGAAGCCTCTGTCTCTCCTCTCATGCAGCCATCTTTAATTTAGATATTTTTTAATGTTACCTTTTTGGAATTTGGCTATGTGTATTAATTTCATCATTTATTTGGCATACTTGAAAGTATAAACCTATCAAGGGACCTTACTGAAATTCATCTCTTTGCAAAATTATATATTGTTTAGGTTTTTTGTGTTACCCGGCTTAATTTTCCTTAGTTTAAGGACATAGTTGCTTTGGAGTTATGCTGGTTTACCTTGACTGTGCTCTTCTAATTATACTAGTAGTAGTAGCATTTTGAAATATAAAAAGTATTGCTCAGCCTTATAATGTCTTCTAAATAGTTAACTATTTTACTTAAATATATATTTTACTTGTAAGCATAATTATTTCACAAACCTGAGAGGCTAAAAGTGAGAGAAACTTGATATATAGAAGTAATTTTATTTCTATAATCAGTATTTATCTAAAGAGAAAAATATTTCAGTTAATTGTAAAGGACCTATTGTATTAGTGTTTGAGATCTGTAACTGGTGTATCTTCCCCATTATTAGATAACTGTTGGCACTATGTCTCAACAGAAGGTGAAGTTAATACCAAAAGTGGGTATGATACATTGGATTAACTGAATCTAGTAAATTAAATTCAGTAGGAATAAATACTAAAATTATTTACTAAAATATGTCAAGAAAATTGATTTACTTAATTTAATAATAGTTAAATGAATAGAACAGATTCAGGAAAACATACATAAATGTTTATAATACTGTTAGTAACTATAATCATTTAAAAAGTGGTGGGCAGATTTAATCACACAAATACTTTTTATTTTTTATTTATTTTATTTTTAAAATTAAAGTATCAATAATATACAGTCTAATGATGGTTTCAAATACACAGTGGTTCAACATCCCACCATATTATCAAGTCCTCACCCCCTCTATTGCAGTCACTATCAACATAGTAGAAATTAGAAACATTAATTATTCTCTGTACTGTACTACCATCCCCCGTGACCTACCTATATTGTGATTGTGAATTACCATGCCTTTTAATACCCTTCTCCCTTCCCACCCATCCCACCACTTCTCATTGCCCATGAGTCTACTGCTATTTTGTTCCTTCTGTTTAATCAGCAAATATTTACTAGTTGGTTGTAAAAGTCATTGTTTGATTCAAAAAATATTTCATGAGTACCTACTATGTGCCAGGTGGTTATGCTTGTTTGCCAGGTGGTGGAGATACAAAACTGAATAAAACATGGACTTTGCTTTTGGGGAACCAGAGAGCTAAATATTTAGCAGTCACTAACTTTAGTCAAATTAGAATTACTTCTAAAAGCCTATGATTTATATTATTTCTTAAAACTTCATAATAATTCTAGATTGGATGATCAGCATTTTTATAAAACAACTTGAAACACATTGTGTAATGTGTAACTTGCCATCATTGCAGAGACAAGCACTTTTAAAAATCTAGGTCCAGAAAAAAAATTGCCATTCTTTATTAAATTTTTTTCAGCCTGTCACATATAGGGAGCTGGATAGAGACCTTTATTTTAACCTTTATATTTAAATTGGTATAGATCTGTTTTTGATTTCTAGGAAGTTCAGAACTTGATTATATTATTTTAATTTTCCTCAGATGACTTTTTTTCTGAAGGTGGGAATTTGTAGATTTGGGAAGGTAGAGTTATGTAAAATTTTCTTTTCTACCCCCTATTAACACGAAGTTAACAATTGGTGGTCTTTACTGTACCTGTGTTTTTATTCTAAGAATATGTATTTGGTTACTGGTATTTATCAGAAGAGGAAAGGAAAGAGAAGAAAATATTACTGTTTGTATATATTGGAATGTTAAATGCTTCCCTGGTTTTATCTGAAACTAGGTGATGCAAAAACCTACCTTAAGCTTTGCAGTGTTCAGTACCATGTTCAGTTTTTTACACCAATTGTCTCATTAGAAGCTTGAATTAATATATTAAGGACAACTATTTTCCTTTGATCTCTTTTTATATCCTTGTATCTTCTTCTTTATAATACACATCACATTACTGGCTTCCAAAGAATAAGCTTTTAAACAACTTCTGATACATCACTGTTTTTCAGGTATTCATGTTTATTTTTTTTATAACTTCGGGTCAGGTTTGGCTGTATACAAAAGAGAAGAAACCCCAAATAACACAGTAGCTTAAGTAAGTGAGAAGTTTATTTCTTTCATGTGGAAAGAAGTCTGAAGGTCAGGTCCTTCTGTGTCACGGCACCGTATTCCTTATGGTGCATCTCTGCTTCATGTTCCTAGATAGTTGCTAGCTTTCCAGCCATCACAGTCTTAAAGCAGCAGGATGGAGAGGCGAAAGAGGAGCTTTACCCTCTTTTTAAGAAACCCCCTTGGAAGTTCCACATAAAATTTATATCAATTTATCTCAAACTGTTCCTTCTTTCTGAACCTTCAGGATTTAAAATATAAAATCATCATCATTTTTGGGATGGGTCAGTTACTCTGGTTCAGATCATGTTGCTGGTCTTTCCCACCTGTCACTGAGGAGCTTCATGATTCTGTTCAAATCATGCCTTCTAAGGCAGAGATCCCAAGATTCTGTGGAACAACTGGTACTGGTGATTATAGATTATCTTCTGTTTCCAAGCCCCAATAAGCTAGAAGGATGCTTATTATTTGCCATTCACTTTAAGAAAGGAAACTTCTCAGTTTTGCTTTCTTATAAACCAAGGATTTAAAAAGAAACTATTTTAGAATATCTCAAAGATATATATAACAATAAAGAACAGCATTTAATGAGTCCTCATGCACCCACCAACTATCAACTCACGGCCAATCCTCTCTTATTTATGCCTTCGCCTAGTCTGTCTTCCTTCCTACCCTGGATTTTTAAAGCAAATCTCAGACATGATAGCATTTTATCCATAGTCTTTATTTACTATATATCGGTAAAAGAGATTCTTTGAATGAACATAGCCACAATACTATGAACCCTTGTAAAAATGACACATTGCCTTAATATCAGTAAATGTTCAGTCAGTGTTCATACTTCTGTAGTTGCTTCTTACAAATGATTTCTTACAGTTGGATTCAAACAAGGCCCGCACATTGGATTTGGTTGTTTCTCTTTTAAATCTTTTGGTTTTCTCCCTGTGCCCCTTCTTCCCTTACATCTTATTTGTTGGAAGAACCTGGGTGTTTTGTCTGCATTTTGCTAATGTATCCCCATGGTACCATGTAATAGCATGACCTGCCCCCATGTGCTTCCTATAGACGTAAATACATCTAGGGAACTGGATTCATTTTCGTGTCTCTTTTGGCAGAACTGTCTCAGGGATGATGACACATACTTTCATCAGGAAACAGTTTCCAGTTTCTCTCTTTGTGACATTAGAGGCTATTAATGATTGCCTGGATTTGTTCTTTATTTAATTTGTTAGGTGGAATTCTTAAGAAAGAAATTTTTCCGTATCACTATTTGTTCATCCAGTGGTAAAGTTGGTATAGGAAAGCAGTTTAAATATTTGATTTTTTATTTACAAGTTCTCGAAAAGTGAGTGATTTTTAAAGCATCCTCCAAAAGATTGCTTTTTTGTATTTTAGCTGTATTATAAGTGCATGGATTTTAACAAATTTGATGTCTCTCAGCCCCAGTGTACAGTAACTATTTAAACACATGTGTTTGGTTTGTGTTGGCCCCACAGCCCTTAATAGCTTCTTTCAGACCAAGGCTTTGCAAAAATCTCTGGGTTTATTAGTGGGTTTGAAGGAATCTATTTATCTTCTAAAGTCATATAGGAAAACGTGTATGTGTATGTGCATTTTTACAACTCCATAGCTCTGATCAGATTTTCAAAATGATCTTACCCCTTAAAAGTGAGTTATTTACAAATTGTCCTGAGGATTCCTGGTTATGGACAAATAAATAGTTCTGTAATAAGGAGTAACAATAAGAAAATGGCCTTGTGTAGTTGTACAATCAGAAGCAGATTACAATGGGATGGAAAATGAGAGGAAGATAAGAGAACAGAGATAGAACTGTCAAGAATGAATGTGGAGTGAAAGCAGAAGCTATATGGATATATTCAAAGGGGTTATTTTTTGTTTTTAAGGTAGAAATGTGAGATGTTTATCATTTCTCTATTATTTCACTTAATAACTCCTGGTGGTACATTTACCTTATATGTTACCCTTTACTAGAAGCCGTTTGATTAATTGTCCATTTTTTCCTTTCCCAAAACATGTCCAGACTTCTATTTTTGATACTTGTCTCACAATCAAAATAGTAGATTTTCTTTAATAGCTATTTCTCTAAGCTACCAATTCCCCAGGATCATTTTATGTGTATCCCTAGTGCCTACCTGGTACATAAATATGGTCAGTAAATGTTTCCTGAATGGACAAGTTAAATGTCTACTTGTCTTATTTTTCTGGTAAATTGCTTATTTTCTGTTTTGAAACTCAAGAAAGCCATTGCTTTGATTTAAATCTTTATATATTATATTGCAATTACTTCTATATAATGTTATTTGAAGATGGTGGCAGTTTATCAGACCCAAGCCATAACTGCCCTGAAGTATACACAAAGGAACAACTATAACTATCTTATTGTTAGATGGACTTGGGATATTTTTTCAGTTCTGTGTTGATTAAGGCAAAGAAAGTCTTTTAAACTGATTGGGTTTTTCACTCATTAAAGAGAAAATAGATTTGAGCATATCACAGAAAACACACCACAGATTGATTATTATTGTAGACTAGACTTTTTGGAGAGAGTCAGAGCACATGTAACTCAGATCATAAGAAGGAAGACTAAGAAGATTTGATGTCTGCATGGATATGTGCAAAATGCCTTATGGAAACGGAGGGATAGTAATTTTTTTACAAAAATTTTTCATGGTAATTTTAGGAAAAGAATATCGAATAACATCCTCAGATGATATCCAATTTACTCACCTGTTTTTCCTCTTAGGGTTTTATTATTTTACATATACTCTACCTTGTCCTAAAAGAAACCTGGAGCATTTTGTATTGCATTAAACTCTAAAACATCTTATGGGAAAGGAATTTATGCAAACATCTGAATCCTGTTTGTCTTCTTTTTTTAATCACCAACACTAAGCACAATACCTACAGGCAAGCTAGTAAGTAAGTTTATGTTTGTTGAATAACTGCCACCCCAAGGAGACTCTAGATTCCTTGGATTACTCTTGAAAAATCCAGTAAAAATGCTATTGCATAAGGAGAGTACTTACTAAATATTTAGTTACCCAACTTTTGAAAATTTCTCATCATGTTTTTATGCCTTACCGAAGAAACTCTGGTTTACTCAAATTTTGTTGGCATCATTCCAGTCGTGGTGTTGTGTCAGTTTATGTCAGTACCCTTTGACCTTTTTATTCCTCTTTTTAGGATTTTATCTTGATGAAAATTAATCAAAAATATGGTAAAAGATTTACACATGGTATGGAAAATATTTTAATTTCATGAGTTATAGTATTTCAAATTTTTTATAATGATAAATTGCATATAAATAACAAAATTCACGACTTGATCTTCTGAAATATAATGACGTGGATGTGGCACCTAAAATATTTAGTAGTTCAATCCTCATAGCAGTTTAGAACAGGAAGTAAAAAATACAATCTTCATTTGTGTTTCTCAGGAAAAATTTACATGTTAACAAGCCATATGCTGATATTTCTACTGTGACAAACTTATGTATCTTACATTATCTGTTTTATTAATACTGAGCAGCCTTGAAGGTACAATGTTTCTCCCCCCTCCCTATCCTGCCATAGTCGCCTTATACAGCTTAGAATCGGTGCCACTGTTCACAGCCTATTTGCTTCTAAGGCATTTCAAGTAAGCAGTGATCTGCCCATGTTCACCCTCAGGTGGTTTGATAGTGGATGTTTTATTTTGTTGTTTTTTAAAACACTATGGCTGAGAGTAGATGTCCACTATTTTTCTCCTTTTTAAATTTTGATAATTTTATTTGAAGGGCTTTGCTCCTTTGCAGCCTTGAAAGATAGCAGCCTGTTGACCTAATACACACCTCATAGGAGTGATTCTTTGGTTTTTTTAAAGTCCCTAAAAGGTACTGATTTCATACATTGTAAGCATTCAATAAACAGGTATTTATTAAATGAGTGTGAGAATTTGAGAACTTAAGTTGTGACTTTAAACTGCCACTTGAAATACTTGAAAAATGATGATAAAGTGACTGAAAACAGAAGTTAGTACTTTGTTACAATGAAAATCTAAATTTATGCCACTAGTAAGTATTATTTCTTTAAATGCATTAACTTTGTTTTAATTTAAAAAAGAATTTGCATAGTTTGCAATGAAAAGAAGCTACATGAGTGTTTTTCCTTAGCAACATTAAATGACTTCCTGATTAAGATCATTTTGTTGGTGCTTAGTATTAGACAAATTCTGTACTTTTCTCATTCTACTAATACATTTATTTATTTACTTATTTATTTATTTTTATTTATTTTTATTTTGGTATCATTACTCTACAATTGCATGAGGAATATTATGTTTACTAGACTCCCCCCACCACCAAGTTCCCCCCACATTCCCCATTGCAGTCATTGCCTGTCAGCCTACAAGATGTTGTAGAATCACTACTTGTCTTCTCTGTGTTATACAGCCCTCTCCATGCCCCCCAACATTATACATGCTAATCATAATGCCCCCTTTTTCCCCTCTGCCCTCCTTATTCCTCCCTTCCCACCCATCCTCCCCAGTCCTTTTCCCTTTGGTAACTGTTAGTCCATTCTTGGGTTCTGTGAGTCTTCTGGTACTTTGCTCCTTCAGTTTTTCCTTTGTACTTATACTCCACAGATGAGTGAAATCATTCCATACTTGTCTTTCTCTGCCTGGCTTATTTCACTGAGCATAATACCCTCTAGCTCCATCCATGTTGTTACAAATGGTATGATTTGTTTTCTTCTTATGGATGCATAACATTCCATTGTGTATGTGTACAACATCTTCTTTATCCTCTCATCTACTGATGGACACTCAGGTTGCTTCCATTTCTTGGCTATTGTGAATAGTGCGGCAATAAACATAGGGGTGCATATGTCTTTTTAAAACTGGGCTGCTGCATTCTTGGGGTAAATTGCTAGGAGTGGAATTCCTGGGTCAAACGGTATTTCTATTTTGAGTTTTTATGAGGAACCTCCATATTGCTTTCCACAGTGGTTGAACTAGTTTACATTCCCACCAGCAGTGTAGGAGGGTTCCCCTTTCTTCACATCCTTGCCAACATTTGTTCTTATTTGTCTTTTGGATGGTGGCGATGCTTACTGGTGTGAGGTGATATCTTATAGTGATTTTAATTTGCATTTCTCTGATGACTAGTGAGGTGGAGCATCTCTTCATATGTCTGTTGGCCATCTGAATTTCTTCTTTGGAGAACTGTCTGTTCAGTTCCTCTGACCATTTTTTAATTGGATTATTTGCTTTTTGTTTGTTGATGTGTGTGAGCTCTTCATATATTTTGGATGTCAACCCTTTATATGACCTGTCATTTATGAATATATCCCCCCATACTATAGGATGCCTTTTTGTTCTATTGGTGGTGTCCTTTGCTGTACAGAAGCTTTTCAGTTTGATGTAGTCTCCCTTGTTCATTTTTGTTTTTGTTTCCCTTACCCAGGGAGATATGTTCAAGAAGAAGTCACTGGTGTTTATGTTCAAGAGATTTTTGTCTATGTTTTTTTCTAAGAGTTTTATGGTTTCATGACTTACATTCAGGTCTCTGATCCATTTCGAATTTACTTTTGTGTATAGGGTTAGACAGTCATCTAGTTTCATTCTCTTACATGTAGCTGTCCAGTTTTTCCAGCAACTTCTGTTGAAGAGACTGTCATTTCCCTATTGTATGTCCATGGCTCCTTTATCATCTATTAATTGGCCATATATGTTTGGTTAATGTTTGGATTCTTTATTCTGTTCCACTGGTCTGTGGCTCTGTTCTTGTGCTAGTACCAAATCCTCTTGATTACTGTGCCTTTGTAGTAGAGCTTGAAGTTGGGGAGTGAGTTCCCTCTCCCCACTTTATTCTTCCTTCTCAGGATTGCTTTGGCTATTCGGGGTCTTTGGTTTTTCTATATGAATTTTTGAACTATTTGTTTCAGTTCATTGAAGAATGCTGTTGGTGATTTGATAGGGATTGCATAGAATCTGTATATTGCTTTGGGCAGGATGGCCATTTGGCGATATTAATTCTTCCTAGCCAAGAGCATGGGATTAGTATCCATTTGTTAGTGTCCTCTTTAATTTCTCTTAAGAATGTCTTGTAGTTTTTAGGGTATAGGTCTTTCACTTCCTTGTTTAGGTTTATTCCCAGGTATTTTATTCTTTTTGATGCTATTGTGAATGGAATTGTTTTAATGATTTCTCTTTCTGTTAGTTCATTGTTAGTGTATAGGTATGCCAAATATTTTTGTGTATTAATTTTGTATCCAACGTTGCTGAATGCTTATATTAGTTGTAGTAATTTTGGAGTCGAGTCTTTAGAGTTTTTTTATCTATACTATCATGTCGTCTGCAATTAGTGACAGTTTGACTTCTTCTTTACCAATCTGGATGCCTTATATTTCTTTGTTTTGTCTGATTGCTGTGGCTAAGACCTCCAGTACTATGTTGAATAACAGTTGGGAGAGTGTGCATTCCTGTCTTGTTCCCGATCTTAGAGCAAAAGCTTTCAGCTTCTCGCTGTCAAGTATGATGTTGGCTGTGGGTTTGTCATATATGGCCTTTATTATGTTGAAGTACTTGCCCTGTATACCTATTTTATTGAGAGTTTTTATCACGAATGGAAGTTGAATTTTGTCGAATGCTTTTTCAGCATCTATGGAGATGGTCATGTGGTTTTTGTCCTTCTTTTTATTGATGTGGTGGATGATGTTGATATATTTTTGAATGTTGTACCATCCTTGCATCCCTGAGATGAATCCCACTTGGTCATGGTGTATGATCCTCTTGATGTATTTTTGAATTTGGTTTGCTAATATTTTGTTGAGTATTTTTGCATCTATATTCATCAGGGATATTGTTCTGTAATTTTCTTTTTTGGTGGGGTCTTTGCCTGCTTTTGGTATTAGAGTGATGCTGGCTTCATAGAATGAGTTTGGGAGTATTCCCTCCTCTTCTATTTTTTGGACAACTTTAAGGAGAATGGGTATTATGTCTTCTCTATATGTCTGATAAAATTTAGCAGGGAATCCATTTTGCCCAGGGATTTTGTTTTTGGGTAGTTTTTTGATCACCGAGTCAATTTCTTTGTTGGTAATTGGTCTGTTTAGATTTTCTGTTTCTTCCTTGGTCAGTCTATAAAGGTTGTATTGTTGTAGGAAGGCTTTCAAAAAGCCCTCGCTTTTCTTTTATCCCAGGCGAGTGAGCTGTGTGGACCTGTTCGCAAATTTTACTTTTCCATTTCTCTAGTGTCCAGCTCACCATACAATGTGTGTCTGTACTTTTGGTGCAGATTGCTAGAGCTGGTTATTTAGCAGTCCTGCACTTCCACTTCCTCCCCACTGCAACTCTTTTCTTCCCAACAGGGAGGTGGGGTGGGGGGAGAGCTCAGGTCCCGCCAGGCTGTGGCTTGTATCTTACACCATTCATGAGATGCTGAGTTCTAATGGATGTAAATGTAGCCTGGCTGTTGTACTGTATCCTCTGGTCTCTCTTTTAGGAATAGTTGTATTTTCAAAATATATATGGTTTGGGAAGGAAATTACCGCTGCCCTACACACGCCACAGTCTTGACTCCTACTCCTATTAAAACATTTAATTAAGCCATGAGATACTTTTTTTGACTTCGATGAAACCATCTCCTTTCGTGGTTCTCTTCCTGTCTCTCTTCTCATTCTCAAGGCTCCTTTTCATTCACCTCTTCTTCTCACCATCCTTTGAGTCATTCCTCAGTTCCTGTCCCCTTCTCAATTTTGTCTTCTTTTCCATAGCTTCAACTCACCTATTCTCTGGTGATTCCCAAAAATCTAGCTCCAGTCTACAATTCCCTGGTGAGCTCCAGACCCAAATACCTGTATACACTTAAAACTCAACATGCAAAACATTAATTCATTTTCTTCCCACTCAGACTTGCTCTCTTCCTGTTTTCCATTTTAGTCATTGCTATTGCTTTCCACTCTTTTTAGCAATGAGACTACCATCATCCTCTATCTCCAAAGGTCTACTAGATTCTATACCTTCTGTCATCTAAACATTTCTCTAATTTGACCCATTCCTCATCATCATTACTCCTCCTTAGTCTTGGCCATCTAATTTCACATATATAGTACTTTTGTTATCTGCCAATTGGTGTCCTTCCCTGTACAATTGTCTCATTTCAGTCCCTTTCTCCTAGGAAGCAGCAATGAATATTTTAAATTATAAAGCTCATATTACCACTGTCCTGCTTAAAATGCTTCAGTGACTTCTTATTGGCCAGTCTAGATCCTAGTCTACAATCAAATGCCTGTAGATATCATACAACATAAATAATAATAACAACAACAGATATTTATTGATTGCCATTGCCAATCACTGTTTGGGCATTAAGGGTTTAAACCTTATTTTGCTTAATCCCTATAAGGTAGGTGATATTATTATTTCCATTTAACAGATGAGGAAATAAAAGCATTTTAGTATTTTTGCCAGCTTGCCTAAGATCTGAAGCGTCAGGATTTAAATCTATACAGCTTGGCTTCTAACCTAAATTAATTCTTAGCAGTAATGCTATATTCTGACTCCTTGTGAATAGTCTTTGGTTTGATATAATTAGGAGTGGGAGACTGTGACATGCTAGAGAATATTGCTTGATCAAAAAGGCCAGTTACCACTCAGCTCCAGATACCTGTTGGCATATAAGAATTTTAGCCCAGGATAGCCCACATCTTCCTGTTTTCCAAGAGTAAGTGGAATTTTGGTCTTTTGTTAAGAAATATCCAATTTTTTAAATGTCAGTAATTAAAAACAAAACAGGATAAAAGGAAACCAAAAAGCTGTGCAGGTTGCATTTGGACAGTTAGCCTATAGTTTGCAACCTTCGGTTTTCAGCATTCCTATTACTTTTCTAGCTTCATCTCTCAAAAATCACTAACTCATATTCTAGTTCTAGTGGACACCTTAAAGTTCCTGTAAGCCTTAGGCTTTTTCTGTGCCCTTGTACAAATGTCTTCCTCTGTCTGGAATTCCCTTCCCTTACCTCACCCCATCCCTGCCTTCCTTATTATCATTTATTTATCTTCATCATTCAAGACTAACTCTGCTGGTTGGGGCTGGAAGCTTTTTTCTGCCCCCTGTGTCTTGCCTTTGGTCTAGATTAGTTCCTCCTCCTATTTGCTTCCATTACACTCTCTCCATGCTTATAGCAATTTGTCTTTTTCTCTACCCAGACTGTAAGTTCTCATTGTTTATAACCTTGCATGTGTTAAGTGCCTGGGTATTAGGACATCAAGATATCTGTGAGTCCCTCTCATCTGACTCCAGATGGAATTGTGTATTTCTCCCCTACATATATGTATATCAATAACAACATTATACACAGCAGTAATAGTAAGATAACTTCATTCAGGTTCCTGGACCTGAATCCAATGTGTATATGTATGTGGCGGGGGGGGGCAGCTTCCCACACACACTAATCCTAAGCAATTCTTGAACACCAGCAGGCTGTTGGAGAACTCAACTTAATTCCAATGCTATCTTCACAGAGACAGCACCAGATTCCCAGGTTAAGGGCTCTGTCCTATAAGACTGCCCGTCACCCCCAACTCCATATGCCAGCAACAAGCCCCAGGTAGCTCCCTATGCTTCCGACCCACTGGCCTCAGGTTGGAAGTTTCCACGATCTCCTCTGTTAGATTGATTTGCTAGATTTCCTCACAGACCCAGGAAAACACTTATGTTTACAGTTTAGTAAAGGATATTTCCATAAAGGATGCAAGTTAACAGCCAGATGAAGAGATACACAGGGCAAGGTCCCAAGTAAAAGAGCTCCTGTCCTCGCGGACCCTGGGGCCTGGCTCCCTGATGCGTGGGGGTGTTCTGATGCCACAAGTGTCGAAGCTCTCTCCGACCAAGAAGCCAGATCCAACTGAGCCAAACAGAGAGAGAGAGCAAAAAGCTCTTCTCAGAGGTTTTCGTGAGGGCTTCCCTGTAGTCAGGATGGACTAAATTATTGGCCATTGGCTGATTCAGCCTCCAGGCCTGCCCATGGGTAAGAGGTGCAAAGGTCTCTCATTAACATGACAAAACACCCATTTCACCTGTACGTCTCTGCAGTGTTTTCAGGAACTGTTGATGAAGACCAAATATGCCTGGGAAATAGATATTTGATCATATGAATGCCCAAAACTGTATTTCATGTAACTCAGTATATCACAGTATCTATTCAGAGCTAGCTTTAAGTACAAAGGGAGAGCAGATGGGCTCATGACCAACCTGTAGGAGTTGAGGGTGGCCTCAGGGGTAACAGGAACCAGGGCTTTGGGTGCTGGCAGGGTTTTTTCCATCCTGGGTCTCTCCTCTCTGTGGATCTGCTCTATTCACTCTTGCTTTAGAGTCTCTCCCATAGATCTGGAGTGTGACCTCTGACACTTCCAGACACATCTTTAGACTCTCCTTTTATCTCCAGGTGGAAAAATCCCAGGTAGGTACTCTGACTGGCTCAGTTTATGTCAAGTCCCCATCTCAACCTATCAACATGGATGAGACAGACAGACAATTTAAAATAAGGGAAGATTTCCCTTAGGAAGGGACTTTTAAGATGTCATCTAATTTAATAATTATTCAGGCTACAAGGAAACAAGAAATGTTTCAGCTTATACAGAGACCCAGGAGAAGGATGCCAAATTAAAAAAAAAAAAGAATCAACCTGGCTGTAATAATCATAAAAAAGTAGATTGCAAGGGGCTAAAAGGTGATGCAGCTAATCCACTGTGCAGGCAGAAGTTAACAGAAGACTTGACTGCTAATCTGCTTAACTAGATGCCTTGACAGGCCTCTGGGAACTTTATGGTTGGTGAGGGTTTCCACCATCACCAGAACTGATAAGAATGGCTCCCTATGTGTATACTGTACAATGTGGTTTATGCTGATCACATCTGCTTTTCTCCTAGGAGTCTAGAAGTTGGGTATGTGCTAAGCAGAGGATGCCTGCCAGCCCTGTTCTCAATAAAAACCTTGGGCACTGAATCTCTTAATGAGCTTCCCTGGTGTATATTTCATACATGCTTTTACAGTTCATTACTGGGGAATTAGTATATACTGTGTGACTCTTCTGGGAGAAGACTCTGGAAATTTAATCTGGACTACACCCAATGTGCCTTTTGAATTTACTGCTTTTACTTTGTATCCTTTTGTGGTAATAAATTATGGGACTATATACAAAGTCTTGTGAGACCTCCTTGTGAATCATCAAACATGGAAGTGGTCTTAGGGACCCCAACACAGCTGCTTAGGCTGGGATTATAGATGTAGGCAAGAAAAGATGGAAGTTTGGTCCAGGGTGTTGGAACTGACTTGAGAAATATTCTAAAAGTAGGATTGACAGGACTTGGTCACTGTTTGAATGCGGGGAGAAAGAGACAGCAAAGCATTAAGGACGTCTGTACGTTTCTGACTTCAGCAACTGATTAAGTGGTGGTACCCATTTACTAGGGGAGCAGCAAATATAATGGAAGGAATACTGAATCCAAAGTAAAATGATCTGTATGGATTGAAGTTCAGACTTGGTTGCTTATTAACCTTGTTATCACAAGCACATTCTTTTGAAGCTCAATTGCCCAACTGATATTGTTATGAGGATTAAATGAGGCATTTGAATGAAATTTTCTAAATTATTAGGTACATATAGATGTTAGTTATGTTTGCTAGTCTACCACTTGTTAGGTACCTAATATGTACCAGAAGCCTCCAAGCATTTTCCATATTGCTACTACTGTTCTTTGATTCATGAGAGTTTTAAGTTCAGAGTACCTAAAATACTGGGATTCTTTTCTTTTCTTTTTTACTGTAGAAGTTCTGATATATGATATGATATTCTTTAAAAGATCTCTATCATATTAGAAATAGATGAAGTATTGATTTTAAATATTCAGACTCCCAGACATTGTTATTAAGCACATGATGTCCAGTAAGGGCATTTGCTAAGGTTACATAGCTATGCTGAGGTTGAGTGACATTAGCACTCTGGTCTTCTAAAATAGAGCATACTTTGCATTGTGTTAAATGCTTCTCATTTACATATTCTGTGGATGAACAAGGGAACTTTGTTTTCATAATTCCAAATCTGTTAAGTAGCCAGTATTACATTATAATCTCATTTTATTACCTGTTGAATGAAAACCAGTTATACATGCAAAGAAAGTGTATATTCGTGAACTAGCTTGAGTACAAAATGTCTCGATTCCAAAGAAATAATGATGTTCTCTTTCTCCTCTAGACCACTTCACCTGCATTGTGAGGGTGCTGTTTAGCCTGTGGACACACAGGCTCTTGTGGCACTTTCAGTTAAATGCCGTGAAGAAGATAGTTCAGCCTGGAAACACATGGGAGCCCTTAGAAAGGTGAGTGTGTTGGGCTTGCCTGAATTTATCATTCAGTAGTTTGGTGAATTAATATAAATTGGGGATATAAGTGAGTGAGATTAAGTGTTTGAAAGGCAAAATGACTTATTAACAGTATTTCAATAGGAAATGGAGCACTTTCAGGCTAAAAAAGTTAAAAATGTTTTTCCTGCACAGTGAGGTCTTCTACATCTGTCTGTAAACCTTGGCCTTTTTCCTTTACATTCAGACAGATTTGTTTTGCTTTTGCAGAAAACTTTCAACTTAGAAAAGTTGTAAAAATTGGGCTAACAAAGTGAATAAATAATAAAATGTCTGCAATAAAATGTCTTACCTATTTTACTTATCTGCCATCTGTTCTTCTTGTTCTTGTCTCCAATCACAATTCAAAGGTGGCTTTTGTGTCACCACTTCAAAATGTAAGAATTCTAGCCTTTTCTCAATTTTGCTTCTCTAAATACTGCTTTTTTCCCCATGTTAAAACAATTGTGTGTGTGTGTATATATATATATATATATACACACACATGTATATATATATATTCTTTGCAAATTTAAAGTACTTTTTAAGTTAAAATTGTGTAAATATGTTATAAAAATTGTGCAAGTTTAGATAAATGTTAGGATTTTCAGGGACTTGAGGATAAATGGGATAAATGGAACCAAAGGATTGACTGTGTGGGTTGGCTTAGAGAATGATAAAGTTAGAAAATTACTTCAGTGTTTATTTGGGGAAGTTGATAGGAAAAAGTTATAGGTGTGGTGTAAATTGAACCTTTTGATTTGTAAAGAATTTTAAAAAGTTTTAAACCTCACTGAAAAGTTTTTGTTAAAATCATATCTTCTTTTACAAAGAAGAGAAAACCAACTATACATACATGAAATGAATTCAGTAACCTTTACTTTTTTCACAGGTTTACTTCCAAATCAGTTATGTGTGCACAAATTTAGGAAGTATGATCACAAAGTGTGTTATGTCTTAATTAGGGATATTGGTTGTTGGCCATTGAACCTGAGTACTAGTCCAAGTTCATGGCCCCTAAACAGACATATTCCTTTCTTGGTCAAGACATAAAAACTCTGAACCTCAGCTTTCTCAAAGGTAAATGAGAGGTTTCGAACATATGATTTATAAGGGTCATTCTGTCCCTAAAATTCTAAGTTCTCAAAATGGATTTCTATTATTTTCCTTTAATGATTTTCCCTCCTTATTCCTAGTTGATTCTTGGAAAATTTTGCTTTCTGCAATTATCTTTTTCTTTTCTAAATGTTACTTCAGTTTCTCTAAATGTACTCTAATCCGATATTTGAACTGTTTGTTGTCATTTCAAGTATATATTAGATTTCTATGCTGTGTCATTGTTTAAATATGTTTCCTTAATTAACTAGATTAATCATGAAAGAGTAACACATTTAAAATATTTTCTGATATAATTTGGGTCTAAATTTATTCATCTTACTGTTTGCTAAGATGATACCTAATGACAGAAAATTAGATAACTGTCAGTCTATGATGGAATGATCATGAGTTAATTTAGGTAACTCTTCTGTCCACTTTCTTTCTCAATTTGAAAATCGTTAGCTATTTTTAAAATACTTAACATTTACCATAAGACAGATTGTTATCAGAACATAAGTCAGAAATGTATAGCCATATGAATCATTTCAGTGAATGGAAATGATATTCTCTAGGTTGGTTTGTCTCATGTTATGAACTTTTTCTACAGTATATCTAAATGTTAGGTAAATAGCGGATTGTAAACAATGGCAACCACAGTATTTTTGAGTAATGAAATGTATCGGTGTGATTTCTATGACTATTCTGTATTGTTCATTGCTCCTTTTTCCCATTACCTTCTTCCTTCCCTTTTTCTCTCAATTCTTTTCTTCCTTCTTTTCTGTCTTCATTAAGCCTCACTCATTCATCCAATCCCTATGATTCCTTAACCTCAGGTACAATAATTCCAATGAAAACAGACTTTTGCCAGATTTGATCTCACCTAGGGCAATTAAAATATGGATACTTGTAGTTTTTCAAAGGGATATTAGAGTTAATTTGATAATGAGGTTTAGGTGTGCTGGAAAAAATCATCATTACAATTAGTGTAAATTTTACTTAGTGGAATTTCTTGTAAAAGAGTCTTTATACCAGGATTTCTTAATCTGGGTTCCTTTCCCTCTATTTTTTGTTTTGTTTTGTTGAGAAATAGGATGGTAGCATCCAGCATATACTCAAACAGCATGTTCCCCCAAAAGTTTAAGACGCACTATAATCTGGACAAAGCAACTATCCTACACAGTTTCTCTCACCCTTGATCCTTTCTTTCTTTAACCCACATACCTTTTCCACCTCTCACATAGAAATCTTTTTTTTAATGGTATCATTAATACACAATTGCATGAGCAACATTATGCTCACTAGACTCCCCCCATTATCAAGTCCCCACTACAGACCCCATCGCAGTCACTGTCCATCAGCGAAGTAAGATGCTATAGAATCACTACGTGTCTTCTCTGTGCTACACTGCCTTCCATGTGCCGCCCCACACTACATTATGTGTACTAATTGTAATGCCCCTTATTACCTTTCTCCCTCTGTTCCCACCCACCCCAAACCTCCCTTTTCCTTTGGCAACTTTTAGTCCATTCTAGGGTTCTGTGAGTCTGCTGCTGTTTTGTTCTCTCAGTTTTTGTTTGTTTCTTATGCTCCACAGATGAGAAATCATTTGGTATTTGTCTTTCTCTGCCTGGCTTATTTCACTGTGCCTGATACCCTCTAGCTCCATCTATGTTGTTGCAAATGGTAGGATTTGTTTTCTTCCTATGAGTGAATAATACTCCATTGTGTATATGCACCACATCTTTGTTATCCATTCATCTACTGATGGACGCTTAGGATGCTTCCATCTCTTGGCTATTGTGAATAATGCTGTGATAAACATAGAGGGGCATATGTCTTTTTCACACTGGGCTCCTGCATTCTTAGGGTAAATTCCTAGGAGTGGAATTCCTGGGTCAAATGCTATTTCCATTTTTCAATTTTTTGAGGAACCTCCATACTGTTTTCCACAATCATTGAACTAGTTTACATTACCACCAGCAGTGTGTAGGAGGGTTTATCTTTCTCCACATCCTCACCAGCATTCGTTGTTCCTATTCTTTTCAATGTTGGCCATCCTAACTGGTGTGAGGTGACATCTCATTGTGGTTTTAATTTGTATTTCCCTGACAACTAGCGATGTGGAGCATCTTTTCATGTGTCTGTTTGCCATCTGAATTTCTTCTATGGAGAATTGTCTGTTTATATCCTCCACCCAGTTTTTAATAGGGTTATTTGCTTTTTGAGTGCTGAGGCATATAAGTTCTTTATAGATTTTGGATGTTAACCCCTTGTCAGATATGTCATTTACAAATATATTCTCCCATACTGTAGGATGTCTTTTTGTTCTGCTGATAGTGTCCTTTGCTGTACAGAAGCTTTTTACCATGATGTAGTCCCATTTGTTCATATTTTATTTTGTTTCCATTGCCTGAGGAGATGTGCTCAGGACAAAGTTGCTCATGTGTGTATTAAAGAGACTTTTGTCTATGTTTCCTCCTAGGAATTTTATGGTTTCATGACTTACATACAGGTCTTTGATCCATTTTGAGTTTCCTTTTGTGTATTTTGTTAGACAATAATTCAGTTTCATTCTCTTGCATATAGCTGTCCAGTTTTGCCAACAACAGCTGTTGAGAATGCTCTCATTTTCCGATTGTATATCCTTTGCTCCTTTATTATATATTAATTGACCATGTATGCTTGGGTTTATATCTGGGCTCTCTAGTCTATTCCATTCATCTATGGCTCTGTTTTTGTGCCAGTGCCAACTTGTTTTGATTACTGTGGCTTTGTAGTAGAGCTTGAAGTCAGGGAGCATAATTCCCCCACTTTATTCTTCCTTCTCATGATTGTTTTGGCTATTTGGGGTCTTTCGTGGTTCCAGGTGAATTTTAAAACTATTTGCTTTAGTTCATTGAGGAATGCTGTTCGTATTTTGATAGGATTTGCATTGAATCTATAGATTGCTTTAGGTAGGATGGCCATTTTGACAATATTAATTCATCCTATCCATGAGCATGGAATGTGTTTCCATTTATTGGTATCTTCTTTAATTTCTCTCAAGGGTGTCTTATAGTTTTCAGAGTATAGGTCTTTCACTTCCATGGTTAGGTTTATTCTTATGTATTTTATTCTTTTTGATACAAATGTGAATGGATTTCTTATCCTGATTTCTTTTTCTGCTAGTTCATCATTAGTGTATAGGAATGCAACAGATTTCTGTGCATTCATTTTCTATCAGGCAACATTGCTGAATTCAGATATTAGATCTAGTAGTTTTGGAGTGGATTCTTTAGGGGATTTTTGTACAATATTATGTCATCTCCAAACAGGGATAGTTTAATTTCTTCCTTGCCAATCTGGATGCCTTTTATTTCTTTGTGTTGTCTGATTACCATGGCCTAGAATTCCAGACCTATGTTGAATAAAAGTGGAGTGGGCACCCTTGTCTTGTTACTGATCTTAAAGGAAAAGCTTTCAGCTTCTCCCTGTAAAGTATAATGTTAGCTGTGGGTTTGTCATATATATGGTCCTTATTATGTTGAGGTGCTTGCCCTCTATACCCAATTTGTTGAGAGTTTTTATCATGAGTGGATGTTGAATTTTGTTGAATGCTTTTTCATCATCTATTGAGATGATCATGTGGTTTTTTGTTCTTTTTGTTGATATGGTGGATGGTGTTGATGGATTTTAGAATGTCGTAACAACCTTGCATCCCTGTGATGAATCCTACTTGTTCATGATGGATGATCTTTTTGATGTATTTTTGAACTTAGTTTGCTGATATTTTGTTGAGTATTTTTGCATCTATGCTAATCAGGGTTATTGGTCTCTAATTTTCTTTTTTTATGGGGTCTTTGCCTGGTTTTGGTATTAGAGTGATGTTGGCCTCGTAGAATGAGTTTGGGAGCATTCCCTCCTCTTCTACTGTTTGGAAAATTTTAAAGGGGATGGGTATTAGGTCTTCACTAAATGTTTGATTAAATTCAGCACTGAAACCATCATGTCCAGGAGTTTTGTTCTCGGGTGTTTTTTTTATTACCACTTCAGTTTCCTTAATGGTAATTGATGTGTTCAGATTTTCTATTTCTTCCTGGGTCAGCTTTGGAAGGTTGTACTTTCTAGAAAGTTGTCCATTTCTTCTAGGTTATCCAGTTTGTTAGCATATAATTTTTCATGGTTTTCTCTCATAATTCTTTATATTTCTGTGGTGTCCTTCATAATTTCTCCTTTCTTGTTTCTGACTTGGTATATGTGTTTAGACTCTTTTTTTCTTGATAAGTTTGGCTAGGGGTTTATCTATTTTGTTTATTTTCTTGAAGAACCATCTCATACTTTCATTGATTCTTTCAATTGTTTTATTCTTCTTGATTTTATTCATTTCTGCTCTAATCTTTATATGTCCCTCCTTCTATGGACTTTGGGCCTCATTTGTTCTTCCTTTTCTAGTTACATTAATTGTGAGTTTAGACTGTTCATTTGGGATTGTTATTCTTTCATCAGGTAGGCCTGTATTGCAATATACTTTCCATATTTTGTGGTGTTGAAATATTGTTGTCATTGGTCTCCATATATTGCTTGATACCTGTTTTTATTTGGTTATTGATCCATTGATTATTTAGGAGCATGTTATTAAGCCTCCATGTGCTTGTGGGCTTTTTCATTTTCTTTGTTTAATTTATTTCTAGGTTCATACCTTTGTGATCTGAAAAGCTGGTTGGTACAATTTCAATCTTTTTATGTTTACTGAGCCTCTTTTTGTAGCCTAGTATGCGATCTATTATAGAAAATGATCCATGTGCACTTGAGAAGAATGCGTGCCTTGTTTTTTTGGATGGAGTCTTTAGTGCATGTCCGTTTGGTCCATCTGTTCTATTACATTGTTCAGTGCCTCTGACTCCTTACTTATCTTCTGTCTGGTTGATCTGTCCTTTGGAGTGAGCGGAGTGTTGAAGTCTCCTAAAATGAATGCATTGCATACTATTTCCCCCTTTAATTCTGTTAGTATTTTTTAACATATGTATGTGATCCTGTATTGGGTGCATAGTTTTAATAGTTATATCCTTTTATTGGACTGAACCCTTTATCATTATGTAATGTCCTTCTTTGTCTCTTGTTACTTTCTCTGTTTTGAAGTCTAATTTTTGTGTTACAAGTACTGCAACTCCTGCCTTTTTCTCCCTGTTAGTTGCATGAAATATCTTTTTCTATCCCTTTTCTTTCAGTCTGTGTGTATCTTTGGGTTTTAAGTGAGTCTCTTGTAAGCAGCATATAGACAGGTCTTGTTTTTTTATCCTTTCAGTGACTCTATGTCTTTGGATTGGTGCATTCAGACCATTTACATTTAGGGTGATTTTCAATAGGTATTTACTTATTGCCATTGCAGGCTTTAGATTCATGGCTACCAACGGTTCAAGGGTAATTCCCTCACTATCTCACACTCTAATTTAACTCACTTCATATGCTATTAGAAACACAACCTAAAGGTTCTTTTTTTTTCTCCTTTCCCTTCCCTCTCTATTCTTTATATATTAGTTATCATATTCTGTACTCTTTCCCTATCCCGTGATTGACCTTGCGGATAGTTGATTTGATTTTGCATATTAGTCATTAATTGTTCTACTTTGCTGTGGTTTTATTTCCCCTGAGGACAGTTATTTAGCCTTAGGAATACTTCCATCTATAGTAGTCCTTCCAAAATGTACTGTAGAGGTGGTTTGTGGCAGGTAAATTCTCTCAGCTTTTGCTTGTCTCAAAAGTGTTTAATCCCTACTTCAAATTTAAATGATAGCCTTGTTGGGTATAGTATTCATGGTTTGAGCCCCTTATGCCTCATTGCATTAAATATATTATGCCACTTCCTTCTGGTCTGTAATGCTTCTGTTGAGAAATATGATGATAGCCTGATGGGTTTTCCTTTCTATGTGATATTTTTTCTCTTTGTAGGCGTTTTTAGAAGTCTGTCTTTATCCTTTATCTTTGCCATTTTAATTATTATATGACTTGATGTTGTCTTCCTTGGGTCCTTTGTGTTGGGAGATATGTGTACCTCAATATCCTGAGAAACTATCTCGTTCCCCAGATTGGGGAAGTTTTCAGCAATTACCTCCTCAGTGACACTTACCCTTTTTCTCTTTTTCTGTTACCCCTATAATGAGAATATTGTTCCGTTTGGATTGGTCACAGTTTTCTCAATATTTTGTCATTCTTAGAGATCCTTTTTTCTCTGTGTGCCTCAGCTCCTTTGTATTCCTCTTCTCTAATTTCTTTTCCATTTTCCATCTCCTACATTATATCTAATCTGTTTTTAAATCCCTTGATTGTATATTTCATTTCTGATACTGAGTTCTGTAATGCTTGAATCTCCTTCCAGAATTCTTCCCTTAGTTCTTGAATATGTTTCTTTACCTCCATGAGAATGTTTATGATTTTTATTTTGAAATGTGTTTCAGGTAGATTGTAGAGTTCAGTTTCACTTGGTCCTCTTTCTGGTGTTCATGGGATTTTGGGTTGAATCAGATTCCTTTGATGTTTCATATTTGTAGATGGTGACCTCTAGTGCCCAGAAGCTATACTTTCTTGTGCTTCTCAGTCCCTGGAGCGATATCTGTGTCACAGGGGATTGGCACTACTGCCTGGTGGGCAGAAAGAGCTGTTTCCTGCTTCCTGGCTGCAGTGCCTGTCTTCACTGCCAGAACCAGTGGGTCAAGAACAGAGGTGTAAGCCTCTGTGCTTTGCATTTGTAGCTGCCATATGCGGGGCTTCCCTCTTGCCGGCCTTCCCTGAGGGCTGGAGTTGCAGTTTTGTGAGCCAGTGTGCACTGACCAAGAGTGGAGTGCCTGAAGGTTCTGAAAGTTCCCAACCTGCTAGTACTAGTTCACCTGAACAATTTTGTCCCCCCTGCCTTTCTCTTGAGCAATAAGCTCTGAGCAATCCTTGCCCTTTTTTCAGCCCATTCACTGTTACAAAACCTCTCAGACTACCCACTTTTCTTTTGTCCCAGAGCAGCCAGAGGTGGATCCCTGTTTTCCACAAGCAGCTGGAATCTCAGTCTCTCCAGGTATTCACCTCTTTTAGCTATCCAACCCCACTAATCTCCAGAACACTATGCAATATAGGTTCGTGCTCCCAGAGCAGATCTCCAGAGCTGGGTGTTTTGCAGTCCTAGGCCTCCACGTCCCTCCCTGCTCAATTTATCTTCCTTCTGCCCATGAGTTGGGGTGGAGGAAGGGTTTCGGTCTGGCTGGAACATGGCTTTGGTACGTTACCCTGTTCCTAGAGGTCTGTTCTTTTCTCCAGCTCTGTACAGTCTGGTACAGCCTTCTTTCCTGTAGCTTTTCCAGGATTAGTTGTGATAATTCTATTTTCATATTATGTGTGGTTTTTGGAGGAGGCCTGTCTCACCTCTCATGCCATCATCCTTAATCTCTCTCATACTCTGTTAATCTTTACTCAAAAGAGTTTATTGAATTTAGGAAACTTTAGCCTGAATTTTATAGTTTCAGAAACCTAAATATGTCACATTGATTAATAAGCAGCAATATCATGGTAATATTTTCTTCTGAGTTTTCTACATTTTGAGTTCAAGTAAACTCTGAGCATTACTGTGGTTAATTCAATTAAAATATAAATATGCTGCTGTTTTGATATTCAGCAGGATGTTGATTTGAAACCTGTAGGTCATCATACTTGGCTAATGTTCATCCTGTTGATTAATCAGGCAAGGGTGGGGTGGATCACATGACAAAGTGAGCAGTTGTAGAGTCAGGGACATTTTTAAAGTTTGGAATTCTGACATGATAACTCGTCATGGCCGAGTTGATTTAGCAGAAAGCAGAGAAGTAATTTAAATTAATTTGAATAATTAATTTTCAAAAGAGGTACATCCAGAAATTTCCAGGCTCAGAAATTCTAACATTACTAAATCAGATTTCATCAGTTAGCAAGTATTTATTGCTCAGATTTTTGTTATGCAAAAGGACACATGAAAAATACAAAGCACAGTTCCTGATATTTTGGAATTTTACAGTCTAGTTTAAGAGAGCACATGACATGTGAGGAACAATGAGGGATTGTAGAAAAATAAAGTATCATAAAATCACAAACTCCTGTGGTCCAGACTATCAATGCCTTAAAAATTCAAGGTACTCTTATATCCCACAGTGTTTACTCAATTTTTATGTTTTACTGTTTAAAAAGTATAGTTAATGAATAAATGATATCATAGCAAAATTACTAGTTTATCCCAATTCATACTTTAATTTGCAACAACCCCTAATATGTCAGTGACTGTAAAAATAGGCCCATTTCTCTTACATGTGAAATCTTATTGATAAGTTTGAATTTAGAAAAAGCATAGAGTCATAAAGTTTAATTTGTAACCTTACTTAATGTAATTATCAGTACGTTCTATAAGAAACATAGTCTGATTTTTTTTACAGTAAATTGTTTTAACAAATCCTATTCTAGGAATTTGAGTGAAATTGTAAAAGAAAATATTTGTGGTCCATATTTTCTTCTTCTATTTAATTCATGTACTCTTTTTGCCTCTATAATAAGTATATATACTTCAATTTACTTTTTTCACATCATATTATTAGAAACTTTTTCATATAGCTCATATTTGTCATAATTTAGGTAATTGCCTCACTTTTGTTGGTCATTTCTAATTTTTCATTATTATAATGCTGCAGTGAATGTCTTGGGTGTATAACAATTTTTTCCTATTAGTTTGCCAGGAAGAATTTCCAAGCCTGGGAATTAATGGGTCAAAAGAGATGATTTACATATGTTCACTTACACATACATTTTGTAATTTATATGCTATCCTTTAAAGAACTGTTGGAATGGCTTTAATCATCTACCCAATTTCATTGTGAATCTAGAGGTGTACTGTTGGTACACAGATTTTGAGGAACTGAAATTTACATGCTTGAAAAAAAATGGCATAATCAGAATTATACTCTATTCAAAAGTGGTTTTTTTGCAGTGTAAATTATTTTGTAATTTTCAGTGATTGATGAAACTAATTTTTATTTTTTTCAGAATACATGTGATGTGGAAAAGTCTTATGAAGTGTTATTAAGCTTTGTTATAAGTGAACTATCTAAAGGAAAGTTATACCATGAAGAAGGAACTCAGGAGTGTATAATGGTATGCTTTAAGATCAGATATAGTAGTTAAAGTTTGGGTTTTGTTGAAATTATGAATATAATTTTTTAAGCTTTATCTATTACAGAATGAATTGTTAAAATTTTCTTCTTTAACTTTAGGTTAGCCCTAATATTTGGGCTGCTGAATCTATGGAAAAATACTTACAGGACTTCTGCTTACCTTTCCTCAGAATCACCAGCTTTCTTCAACACCACCTTTTTGGGGAAGATTTACCTAGCTGCCAGGTATAATTTGAGGTAGGGAGTAGGAAGCCTTTTTTTTTACAGTTAGCTAATTTTTTTTGAAACGTGCTGTGTTACGTAGTATAATACTTATATCTTTACACAGAACTGTCATACAACTACATGTCATACAAGTATATAAGGACATAAATAAATTATTATTCTCAAATGAATAAATACTTAGAATATTTACAATTTTTGTATTTATAAGCATTCGCCCATTTTTATGATAATATTATAATATTTGATATTTGAGCAGTTTTGGATTAGATCAGTGATGATGAATACTCAATATTTTAAGAGGATCATAGTACTCATATATTTATTTATTTTTATCGTATTGTCATTTTTACCACTAATCATCATCTATTTTTCAATCCTTTTAAAAATTATGTTGGTCAGAAAGCTGGTTTTTGAAGGTATGATGGCATTTATGTAATTTTACAATAGCAAAATGTTCAATTTGTAGCCAGTTATATTAAAACTTGGATAAATGAACTGCTTTAATCTATTTCATAAAACTGTGGGTTCAATGTCACTAGGCAAGAAAGTGACAGGACAGGAAACCAGAAGGTAAGTAAACCAAACTGTGCTTATAGGACTGTGATCCTGACTTTATATGCCATTTGTTTCCAGGGAATTTGATGTGGGAATTAAGAAATTTATCATATTTATGGGTCTTTGAAGTCTGCATTATATCAGAATTAAGTAGTGAATTGCTCCTTAAGTAATTAACCATTGCATTAAATAGTTTGGAGTCTTCGTTTTTTATCATTCGTATGTTTGTCTCCAAAACATTCTATTTAGAATTATAAGATATTGAACAAATTCAAATATTCATTCATTTAGATATTTTCTTCCATAGTTATTTATTTTTAAATTTCCAGTTAAAAGTGTTTTTCCTTTTAGCATACAGTATTCTCCTTTATCCACAGGGGATGTATTCCAAGACCCTCAATGGATGCCTGAAACTGTGGATAGTCTCAAACCCCTATATATACTATGTTTTTTCCAATACATACATATCTATGATAGATTTTTTAATAAATTAGGCACAGTAAGAGATTAACAACAATAACTAATAATAAAGTACAGCAACAATATAATATACTGTAATATAATAATAATGTACAATATACCATAATAAGAGTTATGTGTATGTGGTCTCTCAAAATACCTTATTGCGCTGTATTCACCCTTCTTGTGATGATGTGAGATGGTAAAATGCCTACGTGATGAGATGAAGTGAGGTGACCTGATGCAGGTATTGTGATGTAGTGTCAGGCTACTACTGACCTTCTGACAAAAAGGTGAGAAGGAGGATTATCTGCTTCTAGACCACAGGTAACTGAAATCGCAGAAAGGGAAACACAAGTAAAGGAGGACTTAAGTATGAACATCCTCAAGCGTGGAGAAGGTTAACCCCAAAAGCACTCCACTACTTTCTTAATCAGCTGTGCTTTCTTCACATCTAAAAGCCAGAAGCTGTGGTTCTTTGTGTTCTTATTACCTTGTGGCTCACTTTGTCATTAGTTTTTATTGGAAGATATTTTTCTCCCATAAGCTGGAACTTACCTGGAGGCAGAAGGTCTTGAACTGGGCATGGAAAGTCGGTCTGGGGTTTGGGTGTACAGCGATGCCTGTAGTGCTTTAACCAAGCAAGAAATTCATTGATTTGGAGGCATGAAGAAGAACAGTGCAACATAGTGTCAGAAAGATAAAGGTGAAGTTGTAGAGGATGTTGAATTCACCTTTGATGTGGCACAAAAATGTGACATGATGCAAATTTTATTTTAGGATAAAACTTCATTCTAATATAAAACCGACTATGGGGTGTGAGAGGAATGGAGAGACTGGAAACAGAAAAGCCAGTTGGGGAAGGACAGAATTAGAAACAAGAGGATAGGAAGCAATTAGAGCTTTCAGAGATGGAACAGTGTCAAGATGTGACAGCTAGTTGAACACGTGGGAGCCACTGGAGGAGAAAGAATCATGCTGTACTTGGATTTTGAGCCTGGGGTGCTTGAACCTTTGTGGGACAGTTAACAGGAGGAGGAAATATGGAGATTTGTGGGGGCCTGAAAATATTTTGCATTTATTCCAGTTGAGGGGTTGGTTGGATCATTTAAGTGGATGTATTCAACTGAAATGAGAAAAATAAGATTACAGCTATAGGTAGATGTTTGCTCTGTTTCTGTTTAGGTTTCTGTCATCTGTGTAATCTTTTATTGTCACATATGTATGTAATATATAAAGTAGATACATAATATAAAATGTGTAATATACAAAAATATAGATACATATTTTTTGCTCTTACACTTTATTCACAGCTGTTTGTTTCTATTATTCATTGTATTGTATAGATGGATGTAATATTACACTAACTTTTGTGGATTTGACATTTTTCTTTATGTCACTTTCATGCAGAGTATATTTTCTGGTTAGCTGTATATGGATCTTTATTCTCAGATATATATTTTATACTCAATTTGTAAATTTTCATGCAAAATTCTTCCAAAAGATGTTAGATGAGAGTTGGTTAGAATATATGGTGTTAAGGTATTGAACACAGTGTACTGTGTGTGCCTTTATTCATGTCTTTTTTAATACTTTCATAGAATTTTTAAATTGTCATCTTAACATCTGGAGCATACTTATAAAGCTAATCCTAGAGGCTTTATGGTTTTAGTTACTATTTAAATGGTATCTTATTTTCTGTAATATTCTCAAATTATTTATTTCTGGTTTAGAATGTTACTATATGTTTGTGTGTTCCTGTGATTCGCCACTTGCTGAACTCCCTTATCAGTGCTGATAGGTTGCCTGTTGATTGTTTTTAGGTTTGCTGTGTCATTATGATCACAGCATCTGAAAATAATGACAGCATTGCCCCTTCCTTTCAGATCCTTGCCTCTCCGTCGCTGCCGTGATGCGCGCCCAGTGCTGTCTTGAGCAGTAGGATAGGCAGCACTCTTTTTTGTGCCCCAAGCCAAAGAGAATTCTTCTAAAGTCTCCTCTGCATGTATTTTTATTTGTTTATTATAAATAAAAACCACTTAGAAATTATATTTCTAATGTATAGTTAAAGTGTGAAAATCCAAGTTGGAATTTTTGAACATTAATTTTCTACATTTAGCCACTTTGCTAATAAAAATAAATCCAGTGTTTGTTTCTTAAGTGAACTGAAGCCAGAGATAGCCGGGAGACTCCTGAGTTTCTCAATACATTTTTGAATCAGACATTTTGTTAAGGACGGGAAGTCACTGAGAATGGTCCCTGGTACATGCGTGACACCGCAAGCCTGCTCTCCACAGTAATATATTAGACCTTCCTAACTTAGTTACAAGTCTTAGTCCCACACTGTTTCTACTACCATATTAGGGCTAAATGTGGTAACCTATCCAGTTCTCTCATCTTTTCTCCTACTTATGTGCATCCTCTCTTATTTGTCCTCTAACTCTGGAATTCTTAACAGAGGGACTTCAGGTAATTTTTAAATTCTATTGCATTATTTAAAAATGTTTGTGTATATAAGTTTTTGGAAGAAAATAGTTTTCAGGTTCTTATAGGGAACCGTGATTATCCACTCTCCCCTGAAGTTGAAAACCACTACTCTAATATAACTCCTTTAACTATTTTTTCTTTCCTATATGTCAAAAATAGTTTCCCTATAAATATACAATGAGATCTAGCATTAATTATACACTAGCTACGTGCAAACCACTGTTTTATGTGCTTTGCATTTAAAATTCATTTAAGCTTCACAACAACTATGAGGTAGCTGTTAAAATCCTCACTTTACAAAAAAATATCACCACTTTGCAGACAAGTAAACAGGCACAGAGAGATTAATAACTTGCCCAAGATGCACAGCTAGTATATAAAGCAGCTAGGATTTGAGCACATTTAATCTGGATGCCAAATATGCACTATTAAGATCTGAACTTTCCTACTGCTTGCTACACGAAACATTTTTTTTTGTGGGGTACAGGTGATTTTCTTCCAGCATTAAGTCTATAAAAACCACTGTTATATCACATATTATACTCTCTTTGATCTTCATATAACTATACTCCACCTATAAACATTTCTTATGTGATAATATGGTGATTGATTTATTGATAGCTGAATAGCATACTGGAATTGTAAAAAACAAAAAAACACCTCAAGTGTCCATCAATGGGAAACTGGTTAAATAAACTGTGGTTTATGCATACAATGCAATAATCTTCAGAAAAGAAAATAATAGAAAGTTTCCTATATGCTAATATGGAAAAAATATCAAAATATATGAAGTAATTTAAGGCATGGTGTACTTGTATTAAATGCAGATGAGGGAAATAATGGTATTCGTGTTTGCTTGTATATATAGTGGACCTGTGAGCAACACAGTTTTGAATTTCAAAGGTCCACTTATTTGGGGATTTCTTTCAATTCAAATACTGGAAAAATTTTCTGCAACAATTTGAAAACATTTTCTCTAGCTTACTTTGTTGTAAGAACAGAGTATATAAGAACATATACAAAATATGTGTTAATTGACTTTTTATTATTGGTAAGGCTTCTGGTCAGCAGGATATTAATAGTTGAGTTTTGGTGGAGTCAAAGTTACGTGTGGATTTCTGACTGTGTAGGTGTTTGGTGCCCCTAACTCTCATGTCGTTCACGCGTCAGTTGTATATAAGATACTCTGGTCAGTTCTTACCTAGGAGTTGAGGTGGTGAGTTTGAGATTTGGATAGAAGGGGAACAGGAATCATGGAGAGACTTTTTTAAAAATGATCTTTTCATACTTTCTAAATTTTAAATAGTGGAAGTCTGTTGCTTCAACAGTTAAGATTACTTAGAAGATAAAAAGGTTTATTTTCTGAACTGGTCATGTAGTCACATTTTTCAGAATTCAAAAAGTGCTAAAACAGTCTGTGAAAAAAAATTTGTTTCTACCCCTTTTTCTAGCCACTCAGTTGGTGCTCTGAGTTTTGTCTGTATTATTATAGAGACATTTTATGTGTATACCAAAAAAAGTATGTGCAGGAGTGTTTTTTTTCTTTGAGTATTTTATACATTGTTCTACAAATTGCATTTTTTTTTCACTTAGGAGTATATCTTAGAGATCATTTCACATTCAATACATGAAGACCTTTGCATTTTGTTTTACAAATTCAGAGTATGCACCAGGATGTATTTAATCAGTGCCCTATTAATCAATATTTGGATTATTTCTACATTTGCTACTTATAAACAGTACCACAATGAATAATAATACTACAAGGTATTTTGTATGGTTTTGGTTGTATTTGTAAGATAAATTCATAGAAGTGATTTACTGTGTTTGCACTTTAAATACATTTGTAGTTTTGATGCTTATTACCAAACTGCCCTTCATTGAAATTGTACCAATTATATTAACACCAGTAATGTATGATAGTTGCCCTATACTTGTGTCTACTTAGTGTGTTATAAAGCTATTCGATTTTTGCCTCTAGATCTTTGTCTAGGTAAAATAGATCTCAATGTAGTTTTAATTTACATTTCTCCTAATTGTGCATTTTCCATATATAGGAACCATTTTATTTTCTTAACTATTATCTCCTTTTTACATAATGCTTCTATTGAAAATAAGAAGTAAATGAAAACAATTAGAAAAATTATTTATCAGATCTTAAAAAAGTATCTCATGAGTTTTTCTTTGGTTGGAATAATCTGTCACTCTTGTCTGTTTTGTCTAAGTCAGATGATAAGGAGGAATAAGAAACTTTTCTTTAATTTTTGTTCTTCTTTCATAGATTTTCCTCAGTTTTTTTTTCATTTTGGTGACTTACATTTGGACTCAACGTCTCCTTCATAAGAGTTGCCACATAATACTGAAGTAGCCTATGAACAGCAGGAAGAAAATTGTATTTATGTACATCTTTGTTAATTTTAATCCATTGTTGGATTTACTATCATAAAGATGAAAAAATGTTACTTTTCTACCATTGGTTCCCATTCTCTCAAGTTCATTAGAAAATAAATGTCCTCTCTCAATAGAGCAGGAAGATGTAACAATTGTAAATATTATATGCACAAAATAACAAATCCCTAAATTATATAAAGCAGAAATTGACAGAATTAAAGAAATAGACAAATCCACAATTATAGCTGGAGCTTTCAATGTTCTTTCTTAGTAGTCAATAACAGGTAGACAGGAAATCAACTAGATAAATGAGACCTGAACAATACTCTCAAGTGAACATCACATAATTGACTTACATAGACTACTTCACCAGACAATAGCACAATGAATATCTTTTACAAGTGCACTTGCAACATTCACCAGAATATACCTTATGACAACCCACAAGCAAGTATCAATACATTTAAAAGAATTGAAATCATACAACATATTTTCTGACTATATGGAATTAAATCAGAAATCAGTAACAGAAAGAAATATGTAAATCACCAAATGTGTGGGAAATAAGCAACACACTTCTAGATAACTTATATATCAAAGCAGAAATCATATGGAAATTAGAAAATGAAAATGCAACAGTAATATTGTGGGATGCTGCTAAAGTTCTTGGATAGATAAAGCTTTAAAATGCTTATATTTAAAAAGAAAAGTCTAAATTCATTTATCTGATATCCATGTTATGAATCTGGAAGTAGAGCAAATTAAGTTCAAAGCAAGTAAAAGATAGAAAATTATAAAAATCAAAACAGAAACCAATAAAATAATAATGGAGAAATAGAGAAAATCAGTGAGTCCAAAATCTGGTTCTTTGCAAAGATTAGTAAAATGGAGAAACCTAAATGTCAGGAGCTCAGCTCTCCACTGAGAGAGATAAAAGAACAGAGCAGCCTGGTGTCAGAGTAGCTAATTGAAGTAACAAGTAAAAAATTTAACAGAGGAAGTCTTTTAATGACTTGCTGTGGTGGTTTTATCAAGAGGCTAAAACCAGAGGAAACTCCAGCTCCCCCTACACCATTTGCCCTTGTGGATGAAATGGCCCACTTGCTGACGATAGGTGGATCAGTACAGACACGACATGGGGATCTGCTGAGGGAACTCCAAATAAAAGGCTCTGGCAGTTTTATGGACTCTTGAGGTGGAGAGGGGATGAGGGGGAAAGAGAAGGAGTGGAAAAGCACTGGGTACTGAGTCAGGGTAGGGAAAAACTCTTCAAGGTTTCCCATTGTTTCCTGCATAATGTGGCCTGGGCAGAGGTGTCCAAGAGAACTCTGCCCAGGGCCTCATGTAAAGAGGCCTAGGAATAAAAACACCACGACTAGGAAGAGCCTAGTTAAAGAGCATCATGGGCCAGGGGGTGCTTGAGGTCTTGACTACAAGTGCCGTCAGAGACTGCAGTGCATTGTTTGTGTGCCAAGTCTGGCATAGGGAAGGCAGTTTTTGTCCATGAGGCTTGCAAAGTAAAACCTTCAGTTAGGTCTGAAAAATCACACATAGCTTTTTAACCAGTAACCAGACTCTTTACTAGATTGATAAGAAAAAAAGATGGTGCAAGTTACCAATGCCAGCAATGAGGGAGGAAATATCCCTACAGAACCATAGAGAATATCATGAATAACATTTGCCAACAAATTTGATAACATAAATGAAATGGGAAAATTACCTGCACTGACTCAATAATAAATAAAAGTTCTTGAATAGATCTATACCAACTAAGAGAATTGATATAATTATAAAACTTCTTTAGAAAAGAAAAGTCAATAGCTTTATACTAACAAACTACACCATGGTGAATTCTATGAAACATTTAAGGAAGAAACTGTAGCAACACTATACAAACTTTCAGAAAACACAGGAAGAGCAACACTCCAAACCATTGAGGCCAGTTTTACACTGACTCCTAAATCAGGCATCTTAAGAAAACTGCAAAGCTGCGTCTTTCGTGAACATAGAGAAGCAAAAGTCTTAGCAAAATATTAGCAAAAAAAAAAATAATACACCGCAACCAAATAGGTTTATCCTAGGAAAGCACAGTTTGTTCAACACCAAAGAAATCAATTTAATTCACCATATTAACATTTTTTGGCATCATTAATCTACAATTACATGAAGAACATTATGTTTAGTAGACTCCCCCCTTTGCCAAGTCTCCCCCACATACCTCTTCACAGTCACTGGCCACCAGCGTATTAAGATGCTGTAAAATCACTACTTGTCTTCTCTGTGTTGTAGAGCCTGCCCTGTGCCCCCTCCACATTATACATGCTAATTGCAATGCCCCCTTTTTTTCCCACCCTTATCCTTCCCTTCCTACCCATCCTCCACAGTCCCTTTCCCTTTGGTAACTGTTAGTTCATTTATGGGTTCTGTGAGTCTGGTGCTGTTTTGTTCCTTCAGTTTTTTCTTTGTTCTTATACTCCACATATGAGTGAAATCGTTTTGTGCTTGTCTTTCTCCACCTGGCTTATTTCACTGAGCATAATACCCTCTAGCTCCATCCATGTTGTTGCAAATGGTAGGATTTGTTTTCTTCTTATGGCTGAATAATATTCCATTGTGTATATGTACCACATCTTCTTTTTCCATTCATCTACTGATGGACAGTTAGGTTGCTTCCATTTCTTGGTTATTGCAAATAGTGCTGTGATAAACATAGGGGTGCATATGTCTTTTTCAAACAGGGCTCCTGTATTCTTAGGGTAAATTCCTAGAAGTGGAATTCCTGGGTCAAATGGTATTTCTACTTTGAGTTTTATGGGGAACCTCCATATTGCTTTCCACAATGGTTGAACCAATTTACATTCCCACCAGGAGTGTAGGAGGGTTCCCCTTTCCCCACAACCTCACCAACATTTCTTGTTGTTTGTCTTTTGGATGGTGGAATACCTTACTGGTGTGAGGTGACATCACATTGTGGTTTTAATTTGGATTTCTCTAATGACTACCGATGTGGAGCATCTTTCATTGTGTCTGTTGGCATCTGAATTTCTTCTTTGGAGAACTGTCTGTTCATCTCCTCTGCCCATTAATTGATTGGATTATTTGATTTTTCTTTGTTGAGGTGTTCTTTATATATTTTGGATGTCAACTCTTTATCGGATCTGTCATTTATGAATATATTCTCCCATACTGTAGGATAACTTTTTGTTCTATTGATGGTGTCCTTTGCTGTACAGAAGCTTTTTAGCTTGATATAGCCCTGCCTGTTCATTTTTGCTTTTGTTTCCCTTGCCAGGGGAGATATGTTCATGAAGAAGTCACTCATGGTTATGTCCATGAGATTTTTGCCTATGTTTTTTTCTAAGAGTTTTATGGTTTCATGACTTACATTCAGGTCTCTGATCCATTTCGAATTTACTTTTGTGTATGGGGTTAGACAGTGATCCAGTTTCATTCTCTTACATGTAGCTCTACAATTTTCCCAGCACCATCTGTTGAAGAGACTGTCATTTCCCCATTGTATGTCCATGGCTCCTTAATCATATATTAATTGGCCATATATGTTTGGGTTAATGTTTGGAGTCTCTATTCTGTTCCACTGGTCTGTGGCTCTGTTCTTGTGCCACTAACAAATTGTCTTGATTCCTATGGCTTTCCAGTAGCGCTTGAAGTTGGTGAGTGAGATCCCCCCTACTTTATTCTTCCTTCTCAGGATTGCTTTGGCTATTCGTGGTCTTTGGTGTTTCCATATGTATTTTTGAACTATTTGTTCCAATTCATTGAAGAATGCTGTTGGTAATCTGATAGGGATTGCATCGAATCTGTGTATTGCTTTGGGCAGGATAACCATTTTGATGATATTAGTTCTTCCTAGCCAGGAGCATGGGATGAGTTTCCATTTGTTAGTGTCCTCTTTAATTTCTCTTAAGAGTGTCTTATAGTTTTCAGGGTATAGGTCTTTCACTTCCTTGATTAGGTTTATTCCTAGGTATTTTATTCTTTTTGATGCTACTGTGTATGGAATTGTTTTCCTGATTTCTCTTTCTATTAGTTCAATGTTAGTGTATAGGAAAGCCACAGATTTCTGTGTGTTAATTTTGTATCCTGCAACTTTGCTGAATTCCAATATCAGTTCTAGTAGTTTGGAGTGGAGTCTTCAGGGTTTTTTATGTACAGTATCATGTCATCTGCAAATAGTGACAGTTTGACTTCTTCTTTAACAATCTGGATTACTTGTATTTCTTTTTTTTGTTTAATTGCCGTGGCTAGGACCCCAGTACTATGTTGAATAACAGTGGGGAGAGTGGGCATCCCTTTCTTCCTCCTGTTCTCAGAGGAAAAGCTTTCATCTTCTTGCTGTTCAGTATGATCTTGGCTGTGGGTTTATCATATATGGGCTTTATTATGTTGAGGTACTTGCCCTCCATACCCATTTTGTTATCATGAATGGATGTTGAATTTTGTCGAATGCTTTTTCAGCAGCTATGGAGATGATCATGTGATGATTCTTCTTTTTGTTTTGTGGTGGATGATGTTGATGGATTTTCAAATGTTGTACTGTCCTTGCATCCCTGAGATGAATCCCACTTGTTCATGGTGTATCATCCTCTTGTTGTATTTTTGAATTCAGTTTGCTAATTTTTTGTTAAGTATTTTTGCATCTATGTTCATCAGGGATATTGGTCTGTAATTTTTTTTTATGGTGGGGTCCTCACCTGGTTTTGATATTAGGGTGATGTTGTTTTCATAGAATGAGTTTGGGAGTATTTCCTCCTCTTGTATTTTTTGGAAAACTTTAAGGAGAATGGATATTATGTGTTCTCTGTATGTCTGTTAAAATTCCATGGTAAATGCATCTGGCCCCGGGGATTTGTTCTTGTGTAGTTTTTTGATTACCACTTCAATTTTGTTGCTGGTAATTGGTCTGTTTGGATTTTCTGTTTCTTTATGGGTCAGTCTTGGAAGGTTGTATTTTTCTAGGAAGTTGTCCATTTCTTCTAGGCTTTCCAGCTTGTTAGCATATAGGTTTTCATAGTATTGTCTAATAATTGTCTGTATTTCTGTGGGGTCCGTCATGATATTTCCTTTCTCATTTCTGATTCTGTGATGTGTGTTGATTCTTTTTCTCTTAATATGCCTGCCTAGAGGCAAACTCTGTAAACTTTTAAATTCTTCCATTTACCTTACCCATTTGATAGTCAAATTTCAACTATTTCTCAAATGTATACATTTATATCTTATTAAATCTTTGTACACACCCACTTACTTAGCTTAAGAAGTTCAGAAAATAATATGCACTTTATTGCCATTTCAGTCTCAGAGTACTCATTTCGAATTAAAAAGATTCAAAAAAAGAAAGTGAAATGGTCTAGCCAAGAAAAGAAGCATAAAATTAAAACTGAAATCTCATATATATATATATATATATATATATATATATATATATATATATATATAATGTGAATGCTGTCATTTATTCTTTAGTTGATATTATAGCCACTTATCCCTTAGGGTGTAAAAACAATAATAAGGACGCTAGAGAGAATATTCTTGTCTTCTTCATATGTGTAAATTACTACCAACCTAATAATACATATTTATTAATAATAATACTGGACACTTATTTTGTATTTAGTTATATTAAAGTAAATTTTCAAAAGCTAAGTTTGAGAATGAAAATTTTGTTTCTTGGAACTGTGCAGGGAAAGATTAAATAAGGGATGTTCAAGAATTGAATTTAAAGTCAAAGTAAATAGTAAAATAATGTTATATTGTTTTTGTAATCAGCTAAATCAGTCTTTCAAGGTAGGTTTATACCACACACAGTTGTAAACATTTGCATTTTTCAGGCTAGACTAGTAAACTTTAGCACAATCTTTACACATTATTACTTAATGTTTTTATTGTTAAGACTATCCAAATGAAAATTTTTTGTTACAACACTTCATTCTCAAATTGAGAGCAATTTCAAACTTATTTCCACCTATTATTGCTAATTTTTTCAATCATAATAATGGATTAATATAAAGCTTATTTAGGCTTGGGAATTTAAAAAATAGATATTTATACAGAGCAACCAATATATGTGCATTTAGTGAGTTCAAGTGAAGGGTATACAGCTGTTTGTTATACCATACCAATTTTTCTGGAATTGTGTTAATGTTCAAGATAAAATAGTAGGAAAAAGCAAACATGAACAAAAATATGGCACAGAGAAAAATGAGTTTAACAATGCAGCCGCATGCCTACATTTCTATTCAATCTCCCTGTGACTCTCTATGACTATGAAACTCTTCGCTTTACCCAATGTTTTCATTGGAAAACATTTTATTTCTATTTATCCTGAAAATCCAGCTATGTGAGCATCTATGTGAGCCATTTTTCAGTTAAAAAATTTTTTTTTTACTGATGCATTAGATTTGTAATCTCTTTTTAAGTCTTTAAATTGTTTCTATTGTACTTTGTGAAATAGATTTATTTTCTCTTGGATACCCTATTACAATCAAGAAATGCCTATATGTTTCTTCCTATATCCTCTCAAACCCACTTTTCCTCTCCTCTGCTGTAATTTGCTTAATTATTGTGCTATTTAGAAATCATGATACCTTTGAATCAAAGAATACACTAAAAAATGTTGTTAAACACCAAGAGAATACAGTCAGTAGTTCAGTAGCAATTTCTACATTGACAGTCAGTACACTAGTTGGGTGAGGACTTAATAATGCATGTAATCATAAAATTATGTTGTGTACTTGAAATAAATGTAATATTGTATATCAACCAACCTTCAATTTAAAATATATCAAAAAGTGTTGCCTAAGCAAAATTAGAGATATTTTTCTTTCACACTAAAGAAATTAATGAACACACAGATAGTGCCTCTGAATTTAAACCCCTCTGACATAAATGGATAGTAAATTTCAGCTTTGCTTTGTACACTCAGTAAGTTCTTGAGGCAAATAATGTAAGTGGGATTTATGTCTACTAATGGAACATTTTTAATTGAAATTTTAACATGCATAGATATGTATAATATATAAAGAAAAGTACAGTATATAAAGGTGTCTGTAAAGCCTATGATCAAACTTCTGAAGATAATTAGCCCTGATGTATTATTTACTACTTCCTCAATTCTAAGTTGCAATTCTTTTCCACATTTAACATTTCTGAGATCAGGCTGGTCTTTTTTTTGGTGAGTGATTAAATTTAGTGCTCATAATTTATTTTTTTCTCTAAGAAGCTGCTATTACCCTGGTAATATATCTAGAGAAATAAGTGATTATTGTATGTAGGGGGGTAGGAAATTTGTGTTTATCTAAACTAATTTGGAAAAAATAAAATCACAAAACTATTACAAAAAAAAAGAAAAAGAAACACGTGAAATACCACCATCACACATGACCCTGCACCTGGGCTCCCTCAAGATTCTCCTCCGCATCCTGGTCACGTGGCCCTCATTCTCAGGCATCACAGCGAGCATGGTGGTGCACCCGTCCATGCGGACACCCACCAGAGCCCCAGCCGGGTGCACTCAGTCGACTGCAGCCCTGGTCACCGCGTCAGGGTCCTGACACCCAGAAAGAGGAAAGGGCATGGGTGCTGCACTGGACCTTTTTGAAAAATGTTTTGTGAGAAAAGTTTTTAAAATACTCAAACACTTTGTATTTCAAAGGGTTGAGCCCGCTGGGCTCCCTCAGGTGGCAGGGAGTCCCGAGCCTACCGTTTGTATCTGAGACAGATCGTTAAACAGCAGCCAGCAGTGTCAAGGGCTGTGTGTATGCTGAGTTCTTATAGTTTAGTTATTATTTACTATAATTATCTCTAAAGTGTACATAATGACACCCAGACTGAAGTATTTGTGCAAACATCAGGCTTACGTAACACATTATAACCTCCTTTAGTCTGACTTTCTTTTGTTATTTTGCTAAATTATGAGTCGCCACTAATACTTATTCTCTTTTTAACATTGAGTTTAGGGTTAGGAAGATAAAACTCCCTATTCAAACATCATCAGCAAGAACATCTTTCAGGCTAATGATTACAATTATCACTCTATCTTGTATTTAGATGGATCCATCTTAGAAAATGTTCAGTTCCAGCAATATGGCAAATTTGATGTATATATATTCCATGATACAATTATAAACAAGGGAGGAAATTGACCACTACATTCCTACTTGTAATAAGAAAATATTTCTATTGTCAAATCAATATCTTTTATAAGTCTGTGGCTTAACATTTTACTTTTCAGAAGTAGTTCCTTAACTGTGATTATACATTCATCTCTTGGGTGGTGTACCTGCTTCTCTACACTTCTCCCTCAAAGAAGAGAGTATTAAAGTCATAATTCTTGTTTAAAGTATAGCAATTAAAAATAGAAGGTTTAATTATTAAAATCATTATTGAAGAAAATATTCATAAAAATAGCATGGAAACCTAGCTCATGGGATCTTCTTCACTTCTTTTAATTATGTATCTTAACACTGTTATATGAAAATTAATATTCTTTTTTGATATTTGGTTCCATGAATTTCTCACTGGTTTAGATTCTGGTAAATACCACTATAATCAGAATCATAACGGTTTCCCCTAATCCATCTGATATTCCTTGGTAGCCACACCCTCACTGAATCCCTGGTTCCTGGGAACCACCCATCTCTTCATCATTGCAGTTTTGCCATGTGGAGAACTCATTTGCATGGAATCAAGAATGTGGAATTTTTGTGATTGTTTGTCTCACTCTGCATAATTCTCTTGGTTTTCACCCAAGTTGTTATACATAGGAGTAGCACATTTTTATTGCTAAGCAGTGAGTTTTTATAGGTGTATCACAGGTTGTTAATCTAAACATCCCTGAAGATCTTTTGGATTGTTTCCTGATTTTGATGATTCTGAATAAAGTGACTATAAGTATTCACACATAGATTTTTATTCTCACAAAATTTTTAAATTCTCTAAAAATTCTACCGGTGTGATTTCTGGGTCCTGAGTATATTTCTACATTAGAAACTGAGCACATTATTCAGAGAAGCTGTAGCATTTTTCATTACCACCAGCAATGGGTGAGAATTCCAGGTAATGTTCATCCTCACAGTCATTTGGCATTGCCCATATTTTGTATTTTAATCATGATCTCATATGTCTTCTAAAATGTGCATTTCAATAATGTATATTGCTATTGATCATCTTCATGTGCTTATTTACCATCCATTCATCATGTTAGTAAAGTCTTTTTCTTTTTGGTGTCATTTATATTACGCTTCTTGAATACTAGGTAATTTTTATTTATTCTCAATAGCTGTCCATTTTCAGAGTGTGATTTGTTAAGACTTTCTTCCCTTGCATCTTATAATTCATGGTCTTATCACCACCCTTTGCAGAAATTTATTTATTTATTTATTTTTATTGCGTTCAATATTTTTAGAGCCTTTTAGGTTCACAGCAAAACTTAGAGGGAGTCCCAGAGATTTCCACAGAGCCCCAAGTCCAGACCTGCACATCCCTCGCCGTTACCAGCAGCCCCTAGAAGAGGGGTGCACTCTGCGCTGTTGACACACTGATATGGACACAACGTAAACCCCTAACTCTGTCCTTCAAATTGTGCATCATTGTTGCTGTTATGTGTATCATTACAGGGTCATATGAAGTAATTTCACTGCCCTGAACGTCTCCCGTTCTACGCAGTTCCCACCAGCCCGACACAGCCATTTGCAATCTCCACGAATCAATTAGAGTTAGAATTATACAATATGTACACTTTCAAAATTGGCTTTTTTAAAACTTACCAAATGGCTTTAAGATTCTTTGGCTTTTCAAGGCTTGATATATCATTTCCTTCCACCATGATTAATATTCTGTTATCTGGATGTGCCACCGTTTATTTATCAATTCACCTTCCAAAAGTTGTCTTGGTTGATCTCAAGTTTGCCATTGATGATTTAAGCTGCCCACCTGTGTGTGCAGGTTTTCGTGCTGCATGAGTTTTCAGCTCCTTTTGGTAAATGCTGATAAGCACAACTGCAGCAGCACATGGTAAGGGTGTGTTAAGTCTTGTAACAAGTGGGCAGACTCCCTAAGTGTGACATTTGGCACTTCTGCCAGCAATGTATATCTGACGTATTTGTCTTCTGTGTATCATCCTTGGTATTGTTTTTAGGTCTTTGGACTGTTGTATAAAGTTTTCTTTGTAGTTTTAGGGAACAGTCCTTTGTCAGCTATGTCTTTTGAAAATATTTCCTCTGAATTCCTGGCTTGTTTTCTCATTACCTTGACATTGTCTTTTAGAGAGCAGATATTTACATTTTAAAAAAGTCATGCTTCAAATTACTCATTTCTTGGGTTGTGCCTTTATTGTTGCTAGATAATTTAATTTTCAACTTTGTTGAAGTATGTTTTTTTGGTCCTTGTATCTATTTTGCTTCTGTGTCATTTTAAGCATTCTGTGTAGTCAGGTAGCTAAATTTTTATTTTTGTTTTATCTTAAGAGTGTTACAATTTTATGGCTCCTTCTGAAATTAATTTAGCAGCCAGTCTCCATTTAATTGTTTCCTAGTACCTTTGTCAAAAACCAAATGGCCACATGTGCAAGGATCCTTTTATGGACTGTGTACATTTGTCCACTGACCTATTTCACTATCCCTTCATTAATACCCCAAAGTCTTAAGTGTGCCTTCATAATACTTTTGAAATTGGATAGACTGATGCATCCAAATTGATTAATTTTCAAAATTATTTAATATAAAATAGTTTCACTGCCCAGTCCACATAAGCATTACTGTGAGTTTGTCTGGATGTATAAAAAGCCAGTTGTGAATTGACAGTAACTGTGAGAAAGGTGTGGATCAGTAGGATAAGGAATGAATCTCTACTGTGTTGTTTCTTACAGTCCATGAGCATGATGTGCCTTTCTGTTTAATTCATTGTTTCCTATCTTCCACCCATATTCGGTGTTTTCCATCATACAGTTTCTGAACCTATTTAGATACTTATCTGATATTTCAATTAGTTTTATGTTATCAATGGTATTGCTTTCCTACCAAATTCTTATTGCTAGCACAGAAAAATATGATGCACTTTTATGTTTGAAATCTGTGTCCTGTGACTTTACTAATCTGACATTAATTCTAGGAGGTAATTTTTGTGTAGATCTCTCTTGATTTTTTATATTGACAGTCATACCATCCGTAAATAGGTACCCTTTAGCTCCTTTGTAGTTCTTGTTTTTTGTTTACAGTTCATATATTATTACATTGCCAGGATGTATACTATAATGTCAGTAGGATCGTAGGGATTGACATCCTTAACTTCTTCCCTGTTCTCGGGGGAAAGCATTCAGTCTGTCCCCAGCGATTCTGGCATTAACCATAGTTGGTATGTGAATGATGTTTGCCACCTTGTTTATGCAGGTAGAGATGATTTGCTCATTGTTGAGGACATTTGTATCTATACTTCTGAAAGTTATTTGTTTACTTTTATGGTACTTTCCTTGTGGGTTTTGGTATTCAAACCTGGCAATATGGAGTGAAATAATTCTCACATTTCACATCTTCTTGACTTACTCTTCTGATACTAGTTTAAGAAACTTCTCTTATTTTAAGGTCTCGAGCAATTCCTTTGAAACTACATAGATAATGCAGAGTAATCTTCCTATCTTAAGGTCAGCTGTGCCATGTAAGATCACAGTGTCATGGATGTGATATCATCATATTCACAGGTTTCAGGGATAAACACAAAAATTTGGGGGAAAGCTTTTAGAATATTTCGTATGACTAATTCAAAATTATATGTGCACTACCATGCTTATTATGAAGTAACTTATAATATGAAGATATGGAAGCAACATAAGTGTCCCTTGATAAGTGAATGTAGGAAGAAGATATGGGCCATGTGGGCAGCTCAACCATATGAAAGAATTCAATCTTGACATTTACAGCAATATAGGTGGACCTAGAGGGTATTATATCAATTGAGACAAATCAAACAGGAAAAGACAAATACCATATGATCTAACTGATATTTAGAATAAAAAAACAATGAACAAATGAATTCACAAAACAAAAATAGACTTATAAAAACAGAACAGTCTGTGAGTTGTTATGGGCAGGGGGATGGGAAGACCAGCAAAATTGGTGAAGAGAATAAAGAAGTATAACATTCCATTGTAAAATAAATTTAACACAAGAATAGAAATAAAGCATGGGATATAAAATCAACAATGTTCTAATTTCTTTGTATGTAGAGAGATAATTACACTTATGTGTTGAACATTTAAGAATATAAATATGTTATGTATATATGTGATTTGACACATGCACTATGTATGTCAAATCCATATGCTGTACATCTGAAAATAATATAAAGCTGTATATCAACTCTATCTCAATAAAGATATAACAGAAAAGGAATGTTTCCTAGCACAACGTCATACACTCATATTTTCACAGATAAACTGGAATCAGTATTTTTCCATTTTAATTAGAATGTACAATTTTACCAACAAATAAGCCATTATAAGTATCTTTGATTTTTTTCTAAGATTTTACATTTGCAACTTTTGTAAACCTATGCAATAAATTCTATCTTGTATTTTATCATCAATCTTTTTTCAAGAAACTCAAGCAAATGTAGTCTATTTAGCTGTTCTGTTACCCTTCCTTTCTTCTAATATTCCATATGCATTTTTGATGAAATTTCCATTCTGTTCAAAATAATTGATAAGAAATTGTTTAAAAACAAATCTGCTTATGATGAACATCTTCATTTTCCTTTATCTTGGAATGCTTTATTTTAATTTAATTCCTGAAGAGTATTATCACTGGGTAGAGAATTCTGGATTAACTGTGTTTTATTAGACTATACACATTTTCTGTCACTTTCTTCAGTACTCTACAGTTGATCAAATCCATAATTATTTGAATCATTGTTTAACGTCATGCAATATGTCATTTTTCTCTTATTGATTTCAATGATATCAAGCCTAATTAAGGCTTTCTTAACTGCTTGCATCAGTAAGTATATGCAGTTTTCTAAATTTGTGATGTTTTCAGCTATAATTTCTTTTAAAACATATTCTTCCTGAGCTCTTTATCATCTCCTCCTATGATTCAAGGAATAATCCTGGCAGATTGTTTTTCTTTGCTGTTTTTCCCAAACTTCCCTGAATACTGTTCATTTTGATTATTTCTAGTGAGCTATCTTACAGATTTTCCTGTTTATGTCCTCTATGATCTTCATCCTCTTTGAGTTCAACTACTGTCATTTTAAGACTTGTATATTGTATTTTATTTGTCTTTTTAAAGTTTCCCTGTTTTGTTGCGTTTTCTACACCTTTGCATGTATGAGCTTTACCTGGTGGAACATTTTTATAAAAGCTGCTTTAAAGTTTTTGTGGAAACTTTCCAACAGACACCATCTCAGCATCAACTCCTGTGGTTACTTGGTCCTTGGGAACTTGAAGATTTCTGTTCCTTTAGGAACCAGGTAATTCTGGACTTCACCTTGCACAGTTCTTTGTAGTTTGTAAAGACTGTGAGGTCTCATTTAAATCTTATAGAGAATGTTGAACGTCTTTTTAAAAACCTTTTTTCGCTGAAGTCATCCTGTGGGTTTATGTCAGCAGTTTTCACCCGCCCCCTCTGTGCCGTGGTTTTGTTGCCTCTCATTGAGTATTTGCAGTGCTGTCTGCGTCGGTTCCCATGTCTGTCATCCAGGGAGAAGTCCGAGCGTCTAGACGTCAAGCTCAGCACTCCACGTCCTCACTGTCCTCTCTGGGGTCAGATGAGCGCCTGCAGTTTCATGGCATCACTCACCTGAGGCTTCCTGGCTCCACCACCTTTCTGAAAACTGACTCGTTTATTTCCATTTTCTGTCTCATGCCCAAAGAAGGAGTTTTAGATATCCTATTCTACCATGTATTTTCTACTACACATGATGTCTGTGGCAAAACTGAAAAGGAAGAAAATGAGAGGGTTTTCACATCCTTTGGAGAACACAGCATCTCTGGAGAATAATAAAGAACCCCTGGTCCTCGGGGCACTGCTGCTGTCATTTCCACCATGCAGACGTGCCCTGGAAGAGGATGGCACAGGAGGACCCAGGAAACCGCAAGGGGAGATTCCACATAGTTTCTGGAACATCAGGAGTTTCCTTAGTCCTTGAGGTAGATGTGGGAAGACTATCTTAGACATGTCTCTGTAAATGTCTGGTACTGATTGTACATTTTGCATCAATAACTTGCATCAGTGCCAGAGAAAGGTGGAGGAAATATTGAAAACTTCCTGCTGGTTCATTAGTAGTTCAATTTCTGGTTTTCTTGCACAATTGTCCTGCTGCCTTTTGCTTCCCAGGGCATCATACATCTCCTCTGCTCACTCCATACTTAGTTAAGGCTGCATTCATCCCAAGAGAGAGCATGGAGTGTGGCTGCACTGCCATGACTCCGACTGCAACGCCATCATCCCCCGTGACACGTCACAGGTGAAGTGGAATGGCCTGAGCTGTGCTACAGGATTCCTGTGGCTGCTCCTACTCTGCCTTTCTGCTATGTAAGTTGAAGAATGTCCGGGATAGGTGAACAGTCTGACATGTGCATTCAGCTTTTTGAGACATTTATCAAAACCAGGAAGTGTAGTTGCCCAGGTGTTCCAGGACATCACTACATTACCAATGAATTCTTATTACCTGGGTACACCATATGGTTATATGCCCTATCCTGTTGCCAGCAATAATCGGTTCTCAATACTGTGGAAATCTGCAATGTCTGTATGGAATCTAGAAAATTCCCATGTTTGCTGTGGACATTGGCATACCCAATAGTAGAAATTAGTGAGGATATCAGATATGATATCCAGAAAGGCAACCGAGGACATAAAGTGTTCAACAACTAAGTTTGGAACTCCAATACAAGTTAAACAGCTTTGAAAATGTGAGGTGATATCAGTTCTACAGAAAGTTTTGATAAATCTCTTAAGCAGGAGCATAAGTATAGAAAAAAATCTTTGAGATTTTTCTCTTCCTTATATCACATATAAACATAAATGTTATAACAATTACCTTTTATATCATTATTTGATCTATTATTTTGTATGAACTGTGTAGAACATGGTTATGTTTTCAAATCTTTAAAAAATAAATTGTCATTCAAGTAACTAAAAGTACATAAACACAATGAGGTATTCATAATAAAATTTTTTAAACTAAATGCAAATTGTTTGGTTAGTTCTAGGTCTATCATGTTAATTGCTGTATATTATTTCCCTGAATGAATGTGCCAAAGTGTGTTCCCCCATTCTGATGCTGATGAACACTGACAGTGTTTATCATCTCCCTGTGCCAGCGATGCTGTTTCTCAACACAGTCAGCAATGTGCTTGGTAACCCACAACAGGCATTTCAGTTGGGTAAATACAAGGAGTGGAATTATTGATTTTGGGGTAAGTATATATTCAAAAGTAGCAGTTACTGACATATCTTCCCACCAGTAGCATATACAAGTTGTTTGCTTCTCATCCGTCACACCATCTATCATTGTCATTAAATTTGGCATTTTGGGTGGATATGTAATGGCTCATAATTGTGGTTTCAAACTGCAATTCCTTGAGATATAATAGTAGTTAATGCTGAATTTGAAGCTGTTGGCCCCTTGCCAACATCCCTGTATGTTCACCATTCTGGTTCAAAATGATGACCTCTTACTGTCATCCTAGTTTCCTTCTGAGAGTAGCATCTGGTCTTAAAACATGCTTGTCCCATTGTTTGTACAAAATGGGAATTCAATGCCCCTAGGAAAAACTTCGCCCAATTACAAATAGAGTGGATAACAAGTAAGTACACAATTTCTTGCTCCCTGGTGAAGCAATTCGGAGACTTGTAGATGTCCCACAAAAATCACCAATGGGATTAAATCTAATTAGACAACATGACATTTTCTGCCTACTGGGTCCATATCTGTTGGATAAATTCTCAGATAATTCAGCTTGTGAACACAAAAGTGAGTAAAAGTAGTATAAAAATTATCAGTAATCCACTTAATTTTCTCCACTTTACCATATTTACAACATGTAAAAAGCTAAAGCTATTTTTAACTGAGAAATAAGAAGGAAAGACTTACTGGGAAATATGAAGGAAGATGGATACCCTGACACCGGAATTTAGGGAAGGGAGTGAAGACTTAGTAAGTCTGGTACAGGAAGCAGGGACTAAGGAAAGGAAGTGTTTTTTTCACCATAGAAACCTGTCTTCATTTACCTGTGTGTGTGTGTGTGTGTGTGTGCACACGCACACTTATGTACTCCTGCACTTGTGTGTGTATGTACTTTCTATTTTTGGATTTATATTTTGAATAGTTACCTTAATTTGGAGACAAGACATAGACAGCGATTGTCACAGTATAGACACGTGAAATACGTCATGAGTTGCCAGTAAGAATGTAACACAGAATATAAAGCCCTCTTTCTTATTTTGCTCTTCTATCTCTTGGTCAGAGATCCACTTCTTATATATTTTTATCTTGTTTTGGGGGAATATGAAATCCTCAGTATTTTGTTTGTATGACATGGAGAACATGATCTTACATTGAAGTAAAACCTCTTAGAAACATACAGTCCCACTCTATTTATGCCAAAAAGAGGTGATCTAAATACCATATTGGCTAGTTTGAATGTTGACATCCTCACTCTTGAAAATTGCAGTGATAAATACAATTTACTTAGTTTTCATTAAGAAAACTCATATTCATTGCTTTGAAGCTGATAAGTACTTTATGTTTTTCACTTTATATTTTTGTAGTCATAGTTTTAGTTCTTTTAAGTCCTAGGATGCATCTTGATTTATAAATAAATTCTTATGGGAGACTTTTATGGGATTTTAAAGTTACCAAGAGAATTCATGGTGAAAAACTGCTCAGATGTTTGTCATGCCCACATACTAGCAGGGCGCGACATTAAAGCCACTAACAGAGTCATAGTCTTGATGCTGAAATAGTGACTATGGACATGCAGAAGGTCCATTTACTCTCCCGTAGGTGCATATTTCCCTTCCTCCCTTCTCCTTGGATTTGCTCCTATTTGTCTCCACCTCGTATTGCTCGATACTGTCCTTGTTTCTTTCATACTCAATCTATCACTCCATCTGATACTGTTTTAATAAGCAGCACACTTGAAAGCGTAAAAGACTTTCAACAGTAGAAATTATTTTTTAAGGAAGAAAATCTTCATCAGGAGTAATCCTTTACACATTAGTGCATCATTTACCTGCCAGTACCATGGAGACTAATTAAGAAGTTACTAATTACTTTATTATTAATGAATCCCTGGGAACAATATGTAATTTGAATTTACAGTGGATTGACAATGGAACGTTTAGGTAAAGGAATTATTGTGGAGAAATGGAGACACATAATTTATAATAGCTTATTTTCCCTACCATTACTGAGATATAGCTTATATAACACTGTGTAAGGCTTAGGTGTAAAACATGATAGCTTGATACACATATATTCGGTGATATATTTGCCACCATCAGGTTGGATAACATGTCCATCAGCTCTATTATGACACTATCCTTTCTTGGTCATGTTTCTTGGCTGCCTTATCACATATTACCTGTTCATACATGTATGGTCATATCTGGCATCTTAATTTTATTCCATTGGTCTATGTGTCTGTTATTATGCACTTTTATAAAATGGTTCCATACTGTTTTGAATAACACAGCTTCATAATATTGTTTGATTAAAGAAGAATGATGTCTATTTTGATCTTTTCTCAGTATTGCTTGGTTTAAGTTTATATTATATTCCATATGATGAGGAGAGTTTTGACTTCTATTTAAGTAAGCAAGGACACTGGAATTTTGATATGAATTTCTTTGAATCTGTAGATAGCTCTGGGTGGTATGGACATGTTAACAATATGAATTCTCCCAGTATATGAACATGGGATATCTTATGTATTTGTATGTTTTAAATATCTCTCACTAATGTCTTACACTTTTCAGTATACAGATGTTACACTTTCTTGGTTAAACATATTCAAAATATATTTGTGATGCTATTGTAAATGGGAATATCATTTCCTTTATAGCTAGCTAATTATTTATTTATCAAAATGCATTAGATATTTATATGTGTATTTGCACTCTCTGAGTTTATTAGTTTACTGATTCAGCAGTTTTTGGTTCAATCTTAAGGATTTTCTTTCTCTTGTTTATGTCTATTTATTGATGTGCATACAATAAAATGCACACATCTTTATGTACAGGGTCTATATTGGATGGTCAATTTGGTTTCTTGCTGTGGGATTAACAGCTGAGACATAAAAGTAAATATCTAATGGTTGATCTCTTGCATGCATCTTGCTGCACTGATGGACAGTGACTGCATTGGGGTGTGGGTAGGGACTTAATAATATGGGTAAATGTAGTAACCATATTGTTTTTTCATGTGAAACCTTCATAAGTATGTATATCAATCAGACCTTAATAAAAAATTTTTAAAAAGTAAAGTAAATGTTTCATGTTAATATGTTTGTTCTCATCTAATGGACTGCTCTCCATTTCCTTTTTTGTAATTAACAAATCCATGTATTATTATTTTATATAATGAGGACTGGATTCTTTCATACCATATGCAAACTCTATGACAGGTAATAAAATGAGAAATAATACAAAGCAAATATAAGATTTAAAATGCTAAAGTAGCACTATTACTTTACTTCTTTCTTAAGGACTATATGGATTTCCCCACTGTATAAAGTCAAATGACAGGCAGTTGACCTGTCTGTAGATACCCCAGCAGTTAACCTTGCTGCAACTTAGTTCCTGCTTAAGATTCATCTGTAGCAAAACCAATCTGAGAGAAAAGAACAATAGGTGCTGCCTCTTGGAATCTGGTGTGAGTCATGAGCGGTGTGACAAGGACTGCAAGCAGTTCTCGGGATCCTTCCTGAGGCAAACCCAGTTGAGGAGCACACCGTGAGGCTCACGTTTCCAGATGACTTTACGGGACACGAGAAACTTTAAGAGGTGATTAGTTTACAGTTGTTTAGCTTGATGAAAAAGCTCATCCCTATATTCATGAATCGATGCCTGTCTTTTTGCTTGCTGTAACTTAGTTAAAGCGCGGGAGCGCGGACTTGGCGCTCAGTAACCAGAGGAAGTCTAAGCCCTCTGCATTAAATGTCATTCTGACTCGGTTTCTCATTTTTGCGGTCCCCGACTGCAGCACCAGTCACTACCATGAGTATCCCTGGAATGCTGTACATGATGTATTTCAAGACAATGCTGACTTTTGGAAAATGAAACTGTTTCCGAAGCATAGCAGGCAAGGTGCACACAGCCTAGCTGATGGGATACAAGTACACATAATGAGGCAATAATTTCATAAAGATTTGAAAATGACTTGGAAAATTAATTACAGTCCAGAGAGGGGGTTATAACAGGATGTCTTTGAGTAATGTAAGAACAATTCGGAAGTGATAAAGGAAGGACAGAATGCAGAAAAGAGGAGGAGAAAGATATTGAACCCAAAGAGTAAAAAGAGAAACAGAAATGCAGAGAGAGACCATCTGACTGGGGACTAAATCTTCAAGGTAATTGGGATTCCAAGGATGAGGAAAAATCTGGAAAAAATGATCCATGATTGTAGATAAAAAATGTATCACATAAGAAGCATTGAGAGAAAACATTCGTATTTCCAGAGGTGACAGGAAAAGGGAATGGAGTGTGCAGGGTACACCATCAACTCAGAGCCAACAGCTCTCTAGTCGCACTGAACAGAAAAACTGGTCTCAAGGCAAAGCGGAGTCTACTTTCAGGAAGTTTAGTCTGTGTAGTTGGGGAAAATCGATACCAAAGTTCATGGCAGCTGGTAAGTTGTGTGTGTGTTAGAAGATACTGTTTCTGATTTTGAACATGTTGAAGGGAAGATGACAGTCATATACTGAACGGAAGTAGTTATCCAAATCCAGGATAAAGTAAGTCCTCTCTGGAGAGACAAGCAGATCTGAGAATGTACAGGGTCACCAGAAAAGGGGGAAAAGCAGGTAAATAGTAAGTGGAAGCAAAAACTGAAAGGCAGTATGAGTGAAATGATAATGTTATGTACACAAGGCATAGGCATTCACTCACATAAGGGAAAGAATTGAAGAAAATCTATGGGTAGACATTTAGATATAGATTTGAAAGTAGATATAAAAAAATAATAATGGTATTGGTATAGCTATGGTTATGGGTATGGATGTGAACATAAATCCAAATTAACTCAGAAGGCTCAGTTTATCTTTCTATATTAGTGTTCTCTGCTACTCGTGAAAATTCCTGTTATGGGATGATATACATTAAGTTTCCACTGGATTGGGATAGACATATATGTACATACATATGAAGACTAACAGATGAAATTTATGTCTATCTTTGCATCTGTATAAATTTCAATGTGCCTTTAAATATTTATTCTGTGTCAATTAAAATTATTTTATATGAATTCTTCCTATAAATTTATTCTAGAATGAGTATTGAGTCATTATTTTTTACTCTTACACTCACTGTAAACATGCTCAGTGACATAAGACCCTGCTGAGTGCCCCTTTCACCTCTGTGTTCCTCAAGCTGTAGATCATAGGGTTTAGCATTGGGGTGATAACCCCATAGAGCATGGCAATGAGTCTGTCCCTGTCTGGGGAGTGGTGACTTGAAGAGGGACGAATGTAGGTGAAGATGGCTGTGCCATAGAATAAACAGACCACCAGGAGGTGGGAGGCACATGTGGAAAAGGCTTTGCGCTTCCCTTCCACTGACTGGATCTTTAGGATTGTGGATATGATGTATACATAAGAGATGAAGGTGGTTAGGAAGGCACCAATTCCCGAGACACCTCCTACCACTAAAACAAGCATTTCTGCCATGTAGGTGGATGAGCAGGAGAGGGCCACCACTGGGGGGATGTCACAGTAGTACTGGTTAACACGATTGGACTTGCAGAAAGACAGTTGGAAGGTGGACACCGTATGGAGGAGCGAATTGAGAAACCCTGCTGCCCAGGTCCCAGCTGCCAGCTGGGCACAGCGAGCCTTGGTCATGATGAGGGTGTAACGGAGGGGGAAGCAGATGGCCACGTACCGGTCATAAGCCATGACAGCAAGAAGGAAGACTTCAGTCCCCGCCAGGGCCACCAGGAAATAAAGCTGCAGAGCACAGCCCAGGAAGGAAATACTGTGATCCCCAGTCAAGAGATTGTCCAGCATCTTGGGGACAGTAGCTGATGGACAGAATATGTCTAAGAGGGACAGATTGGCCAGGAAGTAATACATGGGTGTGTGCAGCATTTTCTCCATCCCAATGGCCAAGAGAATGGCCCCATTTCCCACCAAAGTGACCTGGAATGTGACGGCAAAGACCACAAAGAGAGGATAGCGCACCTCGGGGAGGTCAGAGAGGCCCGCGAGGACAAAGTGAGTCACGGTGGTGAGATTGTAGCCGTCCATCTCCTCTCTCCACAGTAGTGTCTCTGGAGGGAAGGAAGGCAAAAAATGGGTTGTAGACAAAAGCCAAGGGGACTATTGATTAAAAATTTGGTAAATCACTCTTGCATGGCTGATGAGGATATGGTAGCCATTTTTAATTAGAGATCCCAACTATTAGAACTACTATTAAAAACACCTACTCATTTCATGTCGTTTTTGGAATACTCATCTTCAGTTCTTTACAATAAGTCAGCCCTCTGAGACCCTAAGGAAATGTTTAAATATTCATCTTCTCAGTAAAAATTCTTGTGAGCCTTTCACCAATATTTGGGATTTCACAGTTCAGTGAGAGCTACTTCTGTGTTCTTCACACCTAGTTGCTCATTTACCTTATTTTCCTTTGTAGTATCTCAGCATGATAATTTTATGCACTGTCTTAATTTTAAGTACCTCAAAGGCAGAAGCTACGTATTTTACAAGGTATATAATTTTTTAATATACTTTTTTCACAATATTTGATTCGCTTTAGTTGTACAACAGAGTGACTCAATAGTAACACACATAGTAAGTGTAGATCCCCTGTTACCATACCACAATATTACAATATTATAGGTTATATTCTCTATTTGTACTTCCATTCCTATGACTAATTAATTTTATAATTTGAAGTTTTAATTCCTTATCCCCTTCACAATTTCTGCAATTTTCCCACCTCCTGATTTCACTTATATGTACAACACAAACCCCACTAAATAATAAATAAATACATCTTATTTAATATTAATAACTGTTAGCAACTAGTAGATATAGACATATAACAAAAGAATAATTATTTGTGTGTGGAAGAATTAATGTTGTGTCTTCTGCTTAGACAAAGTATATATGTTCATAATAATACATATGGAAATGCTTTTATGACTTAGAATTTAATCATTAATTTTAACAGATATTTTCCAGAATTAGTATAGTTAGATAAATTTAAATAGTCTATAAAATTAAACAAAACAAAACAGAAATAGACTCATAAACAGAAAATAGACTGCTGGTTATCATGATAGGCAAGTGAAATAGTTGCAGAAGATAAAGAGTCACAGACTTCAATTAATTTAGTCACAGGGATGAAAATACAGCATAGGTAATCTAACATATTTATGGTGACCTGTGATAACTACACTTACTGTCACGAGCATTTCTTAATGTATATAATTGTTGGAGAACTTTGTTGTTTTCTGAAACCAACATAATACTGTTAATCATCTATATTTCAATACAGTTTTTTAGGAATAAAGGAGGAATAAAATGGTTGCTAGTGTCTAAATGTGAATGAAACTAAATACAAATATATTCACATAACACTCAATGCCCACTCTCCTTAAAACGAACATTTCAACATGTCTGTATTCAAGGAAATATGAGACCACAAACATGGGTGATTGAAGCTCTTGTTCATATCAACTCTTTTAATTTTTAAATTGCTTTTGTATGTATTTAAAAAGTCCTCATAATCATAAATGCAAGACTATGAAAACAACCTAGCTTAAGGTCTCAAAATCCATACTTCTGTGGATGGTTCTGTCACATTGAAAACCATATGATTTTTTGTATCAGACATGGATGATGGAGATAGAGGAAGATGATTAGATAATAAAATGCAAACTTCATTTTCAATGGTTCCCCTCCACATTTATTTTGTCTACTGGAAATTGCTAATGATATATTTGCTCAGATAAAATGCATAGTATAAGTAATACAAATTATATATAATGATTTACTTTTACAAATGGAATGAAATCATTTTCTACCAGCTTTCTTTAATGCAACATTTCTTTGTATCTCTTCTTTCTTCCTTTTTTTCCTTCCTTCCTTCTGTCTGTCTGTCTTTTGAAACTTGCAGAACTCATCTTGGTTGGCAATCTTTTTAAAATCTTACTTTATCTGATGCAGCTTATAATACTCCTAAACTATTGTATATCTACCTGAGGGCTACTTCCCTTTAACTTTATTTAATTGAAATATAGTTAATCTACAATGTTATATTAGTCTCTGTATCTAACATAGTGTTTTGAAAATTCCATACTTTGCTAAATGCTCACTATGATAAATGTAGATAATATCTGTAGGTAGTATCATACAAACATTCCACAATATTTTTACTATATTCCCTGTGCTGTGCTTTTATCCCTGTGGCTAATTTATTTTATAATTGGAAGCCTGTACCTCTTTACCCCCTTCACCCACTTTGACGACCCTCCCATCCCTCTTCCCCACATGATATTTAATGGAGGAACTCTGATGTTACTTGTGGGATGATTTTATTCTTTCCTCAATCCACAGCAGGTCTGTGTCATGCTTGGGAGGGAGAGAAAATGTATTTTCATGATGTCAAAGTTGTGAAATTTAGGAAAGAAAATGACTATAATAACCACAAAGTGCTTGGATTTATTCAATCAGCAGGTTTTTAGTGAGTGAATTAAAATGATTGAAACAAAAACAATCTACCTTGTCGATTTACATGTCAATTCACAAATTCTCAAATGTCAAAGTTCTACAGAGCAATACAATTTCATTTCTCTACATCTTTACAAATTCATTTTCTGAAAATATTTTAGAAAGTCTTGAAATTTTTCAAGGTACTTTCTATTACAAGAAAAATTAATATCTTGATACATTAAATATTAAGTTCTACATGAAATGCTCATTTTACTTTAAACCTCTACTTATTAATTTGACTCTTGGTTTTACAAGGATTATTAGAAATAAACTGAAACATTCTCAGAAATACGTGTTAGTTCTACATCAGTTTATATAATTAATATGCATTATTTCAAATAATATAATACTCTAAATTTTGTACTTTGTTGCCTTAATTTTAAATCAAACTTCTGTTCTTGGCGTAAAATGTGCAGAGTTTGTTCATTTGGGGAGAAAACTTGTGTTCACATTAACAGCACCTTTCTTGTGAATCAAATATAATGAAACAGGTGTTTGCCACCTCATTAAAAAGACAAGGGTGATAGTATTCTTAATAATGCATTAAAGAAGTTCTATAACGCTCCTTATTAACCCGAGAGTGATAGCAAATATAATAAAGACTCAGAGAAATCCTTACGAAGAGTAATTACTCACCTTCTTTGTGAGACTAATTGGTGTAACTGTATTCATATATGTGTATGAAGAATACATGTTAAAATCAGTTGCTTTTTCTTTTCATAAACAGTCCAGCATAAGGAGAGTTATAGCAAGGGATATATGCAAAGATTATGTTCCTCTTGGAAATTATCCATAAAACAAGCTCTTGTATGTACATAACTTACCGATTTGTATGTGGTCAAATCTGAATGGAACATATAAGAAGCCTTTTCCTTTAGTAAATAGTTACTTCAAGGATCTGCTATTGAGAGTAAAAGAACATTAATTAATGAAGCAAAATTAATCACTGATTAGTCTTGAACCATAAGATAATGAAAATTTTATAATTATTTTGTCAATATCACAGATAATTACATATTAAATTGCTTTAAAAATAGGAGGATGTTCTTACTAAATCTATATTTCTAAAGATGTTTATATTCTTCCTTTTGAAAAACTCAGTGGATTGATTGCTTATAATATAATCAAAATGTCTTTCTGTTATTATTGATTTATTATAAATTTAATATCTCTTTTTGATTTGTAACATTTTTCCTGTCTGTTAGGTCTCATGGACTAGTTTTCTAGGGAACATGCATTCACATCTATGGTTCAGAAGAATTCATTTTACAAAGCAGAATTTTAAAAACAAGATTTTGGATACATACCTGACTGGGCATGCACAGTATTTAAGGCTCTAGTTAGACAATTTCAGACATTAATTAATACATCAACTATCCAAAATTTTTTATTATTTCCTTTGTCTTACCCATTTGATAGTCAATGTTAACTATTTCTGAAATTTATATATTTTTATACCATATTAACATCTTTACAAACACCTACTTATTTATCTTAGCTTAAAAAGTCCAGAAATTAAGACACCTGTATTGTCTTTTCAGTTTCACAGTACTCACTACTCATATAAAGCATTTTTTTAAAAAGTGAAATGGTCTAATCAATAAAAGGAAACATCAACATTCAAACTGAAATCTCTTGTATATATTGGATGAATGTTGTAATTTATTCTAAAGTTGATATTATAGCCATATTCCCCTTAGGGAGGAAAAATAATAATGAGGTCTCTAGAGAGAATACTCTTGTCTTCCTCATAAATTACTACCATCCTAATGGGAAGAATTTATTAATAATAATAGGCACTTATTTTATGTTTGGTCAAGTTAATGTAAATTTTAAAAAGCTGAACTCTAGAGGAGTGAAAATTTTGTTTGTTGTAATGTAGGGTTAGATTTATCAAAGGATGTTCAAGAATTGAATTTCAATATAAAAATAAAGAGTAAAGTAATGCTTTTTTTCTGTAATCATCTAAATCATTCTTCCAAATTATAATTATACCATAGACTTATAAAAATTTGCATTTTTCATTGTTACACAAGTAGACTTCAGTACAATTTTTATGCATTATTACACATGTTTCTACTGTTTAGACTATGCACATGAAAGGTTTTGTTACAATCCTTCAGGCTCAAATTGAGTGCAATTACAAACTTATTTCCACCTATAATTGCTGACTATTTTTCTATCAGAATGATGGGTTAATGTAAAAAATTTGTATCTATGAATTTTAAGAATAGATACATGTAGATCAAGCAATATATGTGCATTTAGTGAGTTCAGGTGAAGGGTATATAAATGTCCATTATACCATTCCAATTTTCTGTAATTGGATAAATGTTCAAAATAAAATATTAGGAAAAATTTAAACATGAACATGCAAAAGACATTGAGAAACATGACTTTCACAGTGCAGCTCCATGTCCACATTTCCACTTAGTCTTTCCCATGGCTGTGAAACTCTGCTTTACCCACTGTTTCCACTGAGAAACACTCTATCTCTGATTGTACCAAATATAGATCTATATGGGCATCTATGTGAGCCATTTTTCATTTTTTTAAATTTATTTATTCACACATTAATTTGAAACCTCTTTTTAGATCTTTAAATTTTTTCTATTAAAGTTATTAAATAGATTTTAACTTCATTTAGTGTTTTAGGTTACCTGTTAGGCCTACGGGCAACAGAAGTGGATACTGGGTTATAACCAGAAAATCCCTGTATATTTCTTTCTACATCCTTTCAAATCCACTTTTCCTCTTCATTGCTAGCATTTGCTTGATTATTATGTTATTTGAAAATAATGATACCCATGAATCAAAGAATGCCCCTGAAAAATATTGCTTAACCAACATAAAGAATATTGTCAATGGTTTTATAGTATCTTTTTACATTGATAGATAATAACTGCATTAGTTAGATGAGGATTTAATAATGTATATAATTGTCAAATATGTTGTATACTTGAAACCAATGTTTGAACTATTTTTTTACTGGTGGTGTGTTTACTTTTTCCTCCATGGTAAGTGTGCTTTGTAGTTTTAGGGAAGAGTCCCTTGTCAGCTATGTCTTTTGAAAATATTTTCTCCTAATTCATGGTTTGTCCTCTCATTATCCTGACATTGTCTTTTGGAGAGCAGATGTTTAAATTTTAATAAAGTTGTGCTTACAACTACGACTTTCTTGGATTGTGCATTTGCTGTTGTTAGATCATTGAATTTTAATTTTGATAAAGTATGTTTTCCAGTCATTTTATCAATTTTTCTTTGGTATCATTTTAGGCATTCTGTGTAGTCAGGTAGTTAAAATTTTATTTGTGCTTTCTTTATAGTGTTATAATTTTATGATTTCTTTTCTCAATTAATTTGGTAACCAGTCTCCATTAAATTGCTTTATAGTATCTTTCTCAACGAACAAATGACCACATGTGCATGGATCTTTTTCTGGACTATGTACATGTGTCCAGTGACCTATTTCTCTATCCATTCACTAATACCCCAAAGTTTTAATTGTACCCTCATAGTAAGTCTGAAATTGGATAAACTGATACATCCAAAATGTTTATTTTTTGAATTATTTCATATATTAGATTTTCTCTGTCCAGTCCACATAAGCATTACTGTCAGTTTGTCTAGATGTATAAAAATCCAGTTGTGAATTGACTGTAACTATGAGAAAAGCATAGATTACTAGGATAAGAAATAAAATATTTGATAAAATTGTGTTTTCTTACAGTCCATGAACATGGTATGTCTTTCTGTTTAATTAATTGTTTCATATCTTTCACTGATATTTGGAGGTTTCCATCATAATGATCCTGAACCTATTTACATAATTACCTGATATTTCAATTAGCTTTGGAGTTATGTCAACTGTACTGCTTGCCTACCAAATTCTTATTGCTAACAAGGAGAAATATGATGCACTTTCATGTTTAAAACCTATGTCCTGTGACTTTACTAAACTGACACTAATTCTAGGAGGTAATTTTGGTGCAGATTTCTCTTGATTGTTTTACATTGAAAGTCATATTATCTCAGAACAGGCACGTTTATATTCTTCTTTATAATTCTATGGTTTTGTTTATAGTTCTAATATTATTAAATTGCTAGGACATATACTACACACTGTTGAATGCGGTTCATAGGGATTGACATCCTTACCTTGTTCCTTATTCTAGTATTTAGGTATTCATCTATTATTTAGTCTTTCTGTAATAAGTCTGAAATTAAATGTAGTTGTTTTCATGTAAATGATATTTGTCACCTTCTGTATGCTGGTGGATATGATTTGTTCATTGTTGAGGACATTTGTGCCTATACTTCTCATAGCTATTGTATGTTAACTTTTATGGTACTTTCTTTGTGGGATTTTTGTATTCAAAGACAGCAACATGTTGTCATAATTCTCATATTTCACATACTTTTGACTTATTCTTCAGATACTAGTAAAATAAAGTTCTCTTATTTTAAGTTATCATAAAATTCCTTTGAAAATACATAGATAATGCAGGGTAATTTTCTCATCTTATGGTCAGTTGTGCCATATAAGATCACAGTGTCATGGAATTGACATCTCATCATATTCACAGGTTTCAGTGATAGACACAGAAATTTGAGGGAGTATTTTCAGAATATTCCTACCACTAATTCAAAATTACATATGTACTACTATGCTTATTGTGACATAATTTACAATAACAAGATATGGAAGAAATATGTGTCCTTTGACAAATGGATGTAAGAAGAAAATAAGTGATGTGTGCAACTCAACAATATAAAATAAATCAATATTGTCATTTGCAGTAAAATAGGTGGACCTAGAGAGTATGTCAATTTAAATAAGTCAAACAGGAAAAGACAAATACCACATGATTTAACTTATATGTGGAACCAAAAAACAACAAACAAAACAGAAATAGACTAATGAACACAAAGAACAGTCTGTATAGTCTGAGCAGGGGGTTGGGGAGTCTGCCGAAATCGGTGAAGAGAATGAAAAGGTACCGCATTCTGATCATAAAATAAATTCATCACAAGAATGGAAATAAAGCATGGGAAATAAAGTCAGTATTCTAATTCTGTTGTCTGTTGACAGAAAACTACACTTTTTATGGTGAACATTAGGTATATACATTAACGTGCATATATATATGTGTGTATGTGTGTGTGTGTTAAATCATTATGTTGCACATCTGAAATCAGTATGATATTGCATATCAATTATATTTCAATAAGGATATAACAAAACTAAACGGAATATTTCTTTGCATGACATACGTTCATTTTTTCACAGATAACCTCAAAATAGTATTTTTCCATTTTAAGTTGAATGAATGAATGAACTAAGCCATTTTACTTACCTCTCTGTGTTTTTCTGTTTTTAATGTATAACCATTGTAAACCTACAGAAGAGAGTTTAGCTCTTGAATTTTATCAACAACCTTATTTCAAGGAACTCAAGCAAATATAATCTCTTTAGCTTTTCTGCCGCTCTTAACATTTCTTCTATTATTCCATATTTATTTTTTATAAAATTTCTAATTTGTTTCAAATAATTTTACAATTGTTTTACAATAAGTCTTCTCATGAGGAATAATTTTCCTTTACATGGGAATGTTTCATTTTATTTTCATTCCTGATGGTTACTGGCACATTGTCAGTCACCAGGGAAATGCAAACCAAAGCGCAGGAGCTCTAACCTCACGGCAGTTAGAGTGGCCACTGTCTGAAAGACAGGAAACAAGCATTGGTGAGGATGTGGGGAAAAGCGAGTCTTCCTGCACTGCTGGTGGGAATGTAAATTGATGCAGACTATGGAAAGAAATATGCAGAGTCCTAAGCAACTAAAAATAGAAATTCCATATGACCCAGTAAGTCCACTTCCAGGTATTTATGAAAAGAATTCAAAATCCCTGTTTCACAATGATATGTGCATCCCTGTGTTTACTTATGTATTGTTTACAATAGCCAGTATATGGAAGCAACCTAAGTTAAGCATCCATAACCAGATTAATGAATAAATAAGAGGTGGTACATATACACAATGGAATATTATTCATCCATAAAAAAGAAAGAAATCCTGCCATTTGCAACCATATGGATGGATCCAGAAAGTATTATGTTATATGAAATAAACCAGATGGATAAAGGGAAATACAATATGATATCACTTATGTATGGAATTGAAAAAAAAAGAAATCAAAATTAAAATAAAAGTAGATTTATAGACACCGAGAGAGGTCTGGAAGTCACCATGGGGGAGAGGTTAGTGTGGGTGGGTAGTGTGAGTGAGGCAGATAAATAGGCCCAAAATCTCAATCATAAGTTGATCACAAGTTGGGAGTGCAGTATGCAGAAGACAGTGATTCTTTAACGTCCTCCTATGTTGACACATAGTAAGCGTACTCGTTGGGATGAGGTTTTAATAGTGGGTTTAACTGTAGAATCATTGTATAGCATAATTGAAACCAATATAATATTTTATTTCTGCTATAGTTTAATGAAAATAAATTAGAAAGAAATCACCCAGTATTCCAGTATAAACTAAATGACACAATTAAAAATATCGATAGTCACTTCACTGATGTGATAAATGGTAAGTAAGGAAAAGAAGATGTTCAGGATCAATAGACATGGAAATGCAAATCAAGGTTACATATGGAACCAGCAGTAAAATACAACATAGTGACCATTTCAAATGGGTTTGAGGATGAACAACTGAATCTCTCATGCACTGCTGGTGGCAATGTAAAATGCTGTACCTAATCTGAAAAAATGTGGTCAGTTTCTAATACAGTAAACATATACTCATTACCCAGAAATCATAGCCCTAGCTTTTTTGGAGAAGTAGAAAATTATATATACCAATCTGTATACAATATCAATCGATAGCCATTTATTTGGAATCCTCAAAATCAGGAAATAATACAGATGTTCTTCAAAGATACATATAAAAATTTACTGCTTGGCGATAAAAATTTACTACAATATGTGCAATAATTTGTATGAAATCCAAAACACTTATGCTGAGTGAAACAAGTAGTCTCAAAATTTACATATTGTTGATTCTATGTGTATAAATTCTCCACATGGCAAAGCTATAAGGAAGAAGAGACAATTCCCTGTTAGGAGCTAGGGACTGAGTGAGGATGTGGATACCAAGGAATATGAGAGGGATCTGGGAAAATCTTTATGTTTCTATTGCAGTGGTAGCCCCAAGACTCTAAACAAGTGACAAAATTCATGGAACCATATACAAAAAAAAATGATATTTATTTTCCTGTAACAGTAAGGAAACATAATTGAAAGAAGCGAGGAAAATCCGTAAGTTTATGTTTCCATACTCTTTTTATGTACTTTTATTTTAATAGTTATTTTAATAGTGAAAATTGTTATTATTTCTTAAACAAGAATTGCAACTTTTATGTTGCATTCATTGAGGGAGAAATTCAGAGAAACAGGTCCAAAAAACTTAGAGTTAAATATATAATCATAGATAAGGAACTGTTTATGAAGAACGAAATGTTAAATCATATATGCATAAAAGCAATTATTTTGACAATATACAAATACTAACATATTACAAATAAGAATGTAGTGTTCAATTTCCTACCTTGTTTACTATTATGACATGGAATATACACATATCAAATTTGCTATATTGCATCAACTTGAACTTTTTATAAGGTTGACCATCTAAGTACAAGAAAATGGAACTTGTACCCATTATTCTGGATGTCTTTTTTGCTGATGAGGTTTACATAGATAATTCTACTTCTCCAACCATAAGCCCATCATTAAAAAGAGAATAAATATTAGTGGACAGCTCATAATTTACTAAAATAACAAATGAAAAGTCAGACTAAAGGAGATTGTAATGTGTTACATAAGCCTGATGGTTAATCAAATACTTCTGCCTGGATATGAATATATGCAGTTTAAAATTAAATACATATGTATAAGCATATGTATGTATATAGAGAGCATGCTAATTTTTTAATATAAATATATGAGAAAGAACTTAGAATATATGCAGGTCTTGACACTGCTGGTCGCTTTACAAAGATTTGACTCAAATGAAAACCGTATGTCCAGGACTCCTTGACATCTGAAGGTGTCCAGATAACACAACCTTTTCAAATATAGATTAAATAGAAAAAAAGGAGTTCCACAAAGCATTCTTCCAAGGGTCTCAGTGAAGCTCACATGCCCTTCCCTCCTTGCAGGTGCCAGGACCCGGATGCAACGACTGGGGGTGCCGTCCACTGATTGCAAACGTTTGGAGTTACAGTGGATGGGTGCAGGGATGGATGCAGCTGCCAGGCTTGCTTTGATTCCTGAGAATTAGAACCACGTTCTTAGAATGCTGAGGAGAAACCTATGGGAGCCCAGGTGCCCGGTCATGTTTGATGGTGGAATCTCACCCATTTCTTTACTGTGAAAGAAAACCTCTAATTTTGCCACATTGTTTATGGGTGTGTTTTGATTCAAAGTTATGGTTTCCAACGAATACATTAGTCAAGCAACTTTCAACAAAGGAGAGAGAAAGAGGATTTGAGAGGATAGCAGAGAAAATATATAGGCAGTTCCTGATTATAATAGGGTACCCATTTCTATCGTCTGAAGTTGTAAAAGGTGAAGGTAACAGAAAAAGCAATTGAAATTAAAATCTATTTCATAAAGTACAGTAGAAACCATGTAAAAACATAAAAAAGACTACAAATCTTCTAATGTATCAGTAGAGAAATTTAAAATAAAAGAAAAATGGTTAACATAGGATGCCCATGTAGCTGAATTACTTGGGGTAAATGGAAATAGCATGTTTCCATATGAAAATACAGGGTAAAGTTTAGAATTTTACAATCACAGGGAGATAGAATAGGAATGCAGGCAAGGGGCTGGATTGTGAAACATATTTTTAACAGTGTAATTTTTATGTTCATGTTTATTTCTTCCTAATGTTTTATCTTGAATAGTTACACAGTTATAGAAAAATTGGAATGGCATAATACACCATTGTGCCATAGGACATTGATACTCCCTTCGCCCGAACTTACTAAATGCACACATACATTGTATCATCTGCACACGTGTATTTTTAAGCGAATATAAACTAGTTTTATAATAAATCATTATTCTGATAGAAAACAACTTAATTATTATATTTTACAGTTTGAAATAAGTTTGAAGTTGCTCTCAATTTGACCTGAAGTGTTGTAGCAAAACTCCATTTGGATAGTCCTAATGATATAAAGATATATAATAATGAGTAAAGGTTGTGTTAAAGTTTACTTGTCTAGCATGACAAATACAAATTTTTACAAATGGATGGTATAATTTTATTTTGAAAGAATGATTTAGCTGATTACAGAAAAAAATGTCATAACATTATTTTACTATTTACTTTTATCTTGCAATTCAATTCTTGAATATCCTTTGTTAAATTTTACCTAGACAGTTACAACAAACAAAATTTTACTCTTCTGTAATTTAGCTTTCTTTCAACTTAAATTAAATTGAATAAGTATAAAATAAGTAAGTGCTTATTATTGTTTTTTTCTAAGAAAAACATGGGTACTATAAACTATAAAATAAGTTGCAATATTCACACTGTATGTGGGTGAGGAGTTTGCTTTAGTTTTGGTTCCTCTTTTCCTTTAGGCAGATTATTTTACTTTCCCTTGGTTGAATGTTTTTATTGGGAATGAGCTCTCTGAAAAGGCAATGAAAGTGTAAAGTAAATTCTGCACTTTTTAAGCTAAAATCAATAATTTGATATTGGTCAACATGTTAGTATGGTATTAACATGTATAACTTAGATAAATTAGTTAAAATTTAATACTAAAGAGGGAAGATAAAGGTTGTGGAATTTCTACTATTACAGAGTGTGTGTGTAAATAAATGCTTATAATTGTTTAATTTCAGCCCTAGAAATTGTACATCCACATGCAAGCAAGTGTGTATCCAGATCCTCTGGCTGTGAAGTTCTCCTGTATCAAATGGATTCTCTGACCCGAAGACCTAAATGTGTGTCCCCTAAAATATTGGTCCATGAGACCTAACAGGCGGTAAGGATTCAACGAAACAGGAAGAGTGATGAAATTTAGGACATTTTTGACTGTTTTAAATGATTACTTATCAATCCACTGGGTTAAAGAGGAAGGATATGCATTTCTTCTTTATCAATAGAGCCTTAATAAGAAACACCTTCCTGTGCATAATTTTTAATGTAATTTTATTTCATATTACTATACTAAAGAAATGATAATATTTTAACTATCTTAAAAAATTCAAGATTTATCAGAGATTATTTTTGCTTGATTAACTAATTAACTTTTTCTCCATATAGCGAATCCCAGAAGTAAACATTTGATAAAAGAACAGAGCTTCAGATGAGGTGCATTTCATTTTAAACGCAGGCAAAGGGGTAAGGTATATAATTAAGAAAGCTGTTCTCTGGATAGTATCCATGAGAGAGCTAATCTTGGCGAAATTTAATATTTAATGCCTCAAGACATTAATTTTCTTGTAATAGTATCTTTTAAAATTTCATAAATTTACTACAACAATTTCTTAAACTGAATATATAAAGATGTAGAAAACTGAAATTGTGCTTCTGTAGAGCCTTGATCTTTGTGAACTGACAGGGTCGATGTTTTTTGTTTCACACTTTCTAATTCACTCACTGAACACCCACTGATTGAATAATTATATCCAAGTACATTGTTGTTAGTATAACCATTTTCTTTCCTAAATTTCATGACTTTAATATGAAAATTTTTTTTCATTTTTTTTTTCTTTTTATTTTTCTCGGAAGCAAGGTACAGATCTTGGCTATGTGAAGGAAGAGTAAAATCATCCCACAATAACATCAGAGATTCTTATTAAATATTGCATGGGGAAGAGGGATGGGAGTGTGGTCAGAGTGAGTCAAGGAGAGACAGAGATGCAGGCTTCCAATTATAAAATAAATTAGCCATGGGATGAGAGTAAAGTATATGAAATATAATAAATGGTATTGTGGAATACTTGTATATTATCTACAAATAGTATCTACATTTTTCATGGTGGAAAAAAAAGTATATAGCAAAGGTATAGCAAAGGTTAGCATTGTCAGATCACTATGTTGTATACTGAAAACAATATAAAGTGTACACTAACTATATTTTAACTAAGTAAGGCTAAGAAGCAGTAGCCCTCAGGTAGCTATTCATGATTTTATTAGTTTTATGTAATATATAAGAAATAGTAAAATTTTTTAAAAGATAGACATCCAGAATAATTTCTGCAGTTTTCAAAAGACAGACAGACAGGCTGGCAGAAAGGCTGTGAGAAGGGAAGATACCAAGAAAGAATAGAAAGGAAAAGAAAAGAAGGAAGGATATAAAGAAATTCTGCATTACAAAAAACATGATTGATAATAATTTGATACATCTGTATGAATAAATATTTCCAGATAATTTGTATCATTTATATTATACATTTAATCTTACCAAATATATTGTTAATAATTTCCAGTAGATAAAATAAGTATGGAGGTTGAACCACTGAAAATGTTTATATTTTATTTTATAATCATCTTACTGTTTCTCTATCATGCACATGTGGTATTTAAAAAATACAGTTTTCAAAGTGACAGAAGCATATATAGAAGTAATGATTCTTAGACCTTCAGTTAAAATTATTGTAAGTACAAATGCAATTCAAAAATTAAATTGTCTTACTAAGAACAAGGGCTTCAATCATTTAAAATTTTGTACCTTCATATACCCTTGAATAATTACACGTATGATGACATTTGTTTTAAGGACAATGGGATTTGAATATCATGTGAATATATTTGTTCCTAGTTTCACTCACATTTAGACACTACTGACCTAGTTTTATTTGATTTCTTAATTTAATTTTTTAAAGAAATATTGTTGAGATTCAATATTATGTTGGTTTCACAGGAACACCCAAGTGACCCAAAAATTGTACCCATGACCAAATGTTCACCACGGTGAGCACAGCTCCTGTGTCCCCACGGAATTATATGACAGTATTGTGAACTCTACTGCCTGTGCCATGCCTCCATCTCTCTGATTAAATTATCTTAATATTAAAAGTTTGTACGTCTCGTCCTACACATATTTACATCTGCATCGCCAGTGGTAAGCAGCAGTCTGTTCTCTGTGTTTACGAGTCTATTTGTTTTCTTAGTTTACGTTTTATAAGATAATTAAAATTTTTAAAAAATACAGTCATTCTGGACATGTTAAAATTCATACTTCAATGAATAGGATTCTAATTTATAAAAGCATTGCCATATTTATTCTCACCAATACATTTGTGTAAGCTGGAGACACACTATTCATTATTTTCCACACAAAAATTTTTGGTAATTTTTCTTTTTTATATGTCTGCTCTTTGCTACCAGCTATTAAAATATATACCAGTATTTATTTATTATTGTTTGTGGCCTTTTTGTGGTACATATAAGTGAAATCAGGGGGTAGGAGGAGGACTGAAAAAGGTGAAGGGGATACAAAGTTACAAACCTCAAATTATAAAATGAATTATCTATAGGAATGGAAGTGCAACATAGAAAATATGACCAATAATATAGTAATATTGGGGCAACAGGGGGATCTACATTTACTCCGGCAAGCACCTTGCATTTGTGTAATTATTGACTCACTTTGTTATACATCTAATATGAACATAATATTGTATAAAAAGTATATTGCAAAAAATATATATACCTTGGAAAATACATAGCTTCTGCCTTAGAGGTGCTTAGAATTGAGATAGTGCATAAAATTATACACACTGAGATACTACAAAGCAAAATAAGTAAATGACCAAGTAGGTGTGAAGAAAACACAGGTAACTCTCACTGAATTGTGAAATCCCAAACACTTGGGAAAGGTCCACAACGATTTTTACTGAGAAGGTGAATTGTTAAATGTCTCCTCAGGGTCTCAGAGGGCTTCCTTAGTGAGAGGATCTGAAGATGAATATTGAAAGAAACAGCATGAAATCAGAAGATGATTTTAACAACAGTTGTAATAATTGGAATCTTTAATTAAATAAGGCTAACATATTCATCACCAACCACACACAGTGTTTTTCAAATTTCTAATAAATAGTTCCCTTGTTTTTTTCTCTAACCTGTGCTTGTTGGCTTCCTTCCTTCCAGAGAGACCCCTGTGGAGAGAGGGGGTGGACGGCTACAATCTCACCCCCGTGACTCACTTTATCCTCATGGGGCTCTCTGACCTCCCCGAGGTTCGCTATCCTCTGTTTGTGGTCTTTGCCATCACCTACCAGGTCATCTTGGTGGGAAACGGGGCCATTCTCTTGGCCATCGGTACAGAGAAGAAGCTGCGCACACCCATGTATTATTTCTGGCCAATCTGTCCCTCTTAGACATATTCTGCCCATCAGCTACCGTCCCCAAGATGCTGGACAACCTCTTGACTGGGAATAACAGCATTTCCCTTCTGGGCTCTGCTTTGCAGCTTTATTTCCTGGTGGCCCTGACGGGGACTGAAGTCTTCCTTCTCGCTATCATGGCTTATGACCGGTACGTGGCCATCTGCTTCCCCCTCTGTTACACCTTCATCATGACAAAGGGTCACTGTGCACAGCTAGCATCTGGGACCTGGGCAACAGGATTTCTCAATTCCCTCCTCCACACTGTGTCCACCTTCCGACTGTCCTTCTGCAAGTCCAATCGGGTTAACCAGTACTACTGTGACATCCCCCCAGTGGTGGCCCTCTCCTGCTCATCCACGTACATGGCAGAAATGCTCGTTTTCATTGTAGGAAGTATCTTGGCAATCAGTGCCTTCCTAACTACCATCATCTCTTACATTTACATCATATCTACCATCCTAAAGATCCAGTCAGTGGAAGGGAAGCAGAAAGCCTTCTCCACATGTGTAGGTTATAAACTACTAACTAACTTGCGCACACATATTAACATAATAGGCATATGGTGACATAAACTAAGCAAATCTATAATTACCAGCCATCTCCAGTGAAGCCAAGAAAACCAGTTAGGCACCCTAGGCATTTGTGAAAATTTGTCTATAATATGATGGATATTGTCCAACTCTACTTGAACTGTCTGAGAGAAATCAGACAAATTAAAGCAACCCATTTCTGGGATCTGTTCACATCCCATATGTTCTTTTAACCGTAGATAGTCTATAGTCATAAGATTTTGGAGCGCTACAACTTGCACCCCTCCCAACTCCTGGTTGAGTTACAACAGTACAGATCCACTCAAATTCGTTGTCTCACTGTATGCACATGCCAGCCTAGACATCTCCCTCCTCATTCCAGTGGCAAGTCCAGGAAATGGTGGGATGGACGCAGCCACAACCGCAGCATCGCCCGGATCCCTGTGGAGGCTTTTTGATGATCATCCCCCAGCACAAGTCCCCCAGAGAGTGCTGATGCCGGAAGCTCCTCCTCATATCATATCTTAGTTCATTTTCTGGGTAACCAAGCTAGGCCTTGATCTTCTGCATAGAAACAAACAGACCCTTTGCCCACACTTTGACATGCCCTCTATACCACTGTGTAGAACTCATTGGAGGTCAGCACACAGGAACTGCTTTTTTTAGTTTTTTTTATTTTTTTTAATTTTATTAAGAGAAAGGAATATTATTAGAAAAGAGTGCCTCCATGGCCGATCATCAGACACCCTTTAAGTGATCAAAATTAAGGATATATAAGCATGCTTTAATCGTTGATTTACAGTTAGTTTTATCCTATCAGGGAGTAAACCCCCTTTTCTTTCTTTCTTTTTTTTTCTTATCTTTAATCTGCACTTACATGAAAAATATTATGTTTACTAGACTCTCCACTATACCAGGTCCCCTGTCTAAACCCCTTTACAGTCACTATCCATCAGCATAGCAAAATGTTGAAGAATCACTACTTGTGTTCTCTGTGTTGTACAGCCCTCCCCGTTCTCCCACCTCCCCCTATGCATGCTAATCTTAATACCCCCCTTATTAATCCTCCACCCTTATCCCTCCCTACTCACCCATCCTTGCCAGGCCCTTTCCCATTGCTTCCTGCTGGTCCATTCTTGGGTTCTGTGATTCCACTGCTGTTTTGTTTCTTCAGTTTTTCCTTTGTTCTTATACTCCACAGATGAGTGAAATCATTTGGTATTTCTCTTTCTCCACTTGGCTTATTTCACTGAGCAGGATACCCTCCAGCTCCATCCATGTTGCTGCAAATGGTAGGATTTTCCCTCTTCTTATGGCTGAGTAGTATTCCATTGTGTATATGTACCACAGCTTCTTTATCCATTCATCTACTGATGGACATTTAGGTTGCTTCCAATTTTTGGCTATTGTAAATAGTGCTGCGATAAACATAGGGGTGCATCTGTCTCTCTCAAACTTGATTGCTGTGTTCTTAGGGTAAATTCCTAAGAGTGGAATTCCTGGGTCAAATGGTAGGACTCTTTTGAGCATTTTGATGAACCTCCATACTGCTTTTCACAATGGTTGAACTAATTTAGATTCTCACCAGCAGTGTAGGAGGGTTCCCCTTTCTCCACAGCCTCGTCAACATTTGTTGTTGCTTGTGTTTTGGATGGCAGCCATCCTTACTGGTGTGAGGTGATACCTCATTGTAGTTTTAATTTGCATTTCTCTGATAATTTGCGATGTGGAGCATCTTTTCATGTGTCTCTTGGCCATCTGTATTTTTTTTCTAGAGAACTGTCTGTTCAGTTCCTCTGCCAATTTTTTAATTGGGTTATTTGGTTTTTGTTTGTTGAGGAGTCTGAGCTCTTTATATATTACGGACATCAAGCCTGTATCGGATCAGTCATTTTCAAATATATTCTCCCATACTGTAGGGTTCCTTTTTGTTCTATTGATGGTGTCAGTGTCTTTCACTGTACAGAAGCTTTTCAGCTTAATGTAGTCCCACTTGCTCATTTTTGCTGTTGTTTTCCTTGCCCGGGGGGATATGTTCAAGAAGAGGTCACTAATGTTTATGTCTAAGAGGTTTTTGCCTATGTTTTTTTCCAAGAGTTTAATGGTTTCATGACTTACATTCAGGTCTTTGATCCATTTTGAGTTTACCTTTGTATATGGGGTGAGACAATGGTCCAGTTTCATTCTCCTACATGTAGCTGTCCAGTTTGCCAGCACTGTCTGTTGAAGAGACTGTCATTTTGCCATTGTATGTCCATGGCTCCTTTATCAAATATTAATTGACCATATATGTTTGGATTAATTTCTGGAGCCTCTAATCTGTTCCACTGGTCTGTGGCTCTGTTCTTGTGCCAGTACCAAATTGTCTTGATTACTATGGCTTTGTAGTAGAGCTTGAAGTTGGGGAATGAGATCCCCCCTACTTTATTCTTCTTTTTCAGGATTGCTTTGGCTATTCGGCGTCTTTGGTGTTTCCATATGAATTTTTGAATTATTTTTTCTAGTTCATTGAACAATGTTGCTGGTAATTTGATAGGGATTGTATCACATCTGTATATTGCTTTAGGCAGGATGGCCATTTTGACAATATTAATTCTTCCTAGCCAAGAGCATGGGATGAGTTTCCATTTGTTAGTGTCCCCTCCAATTTCTCTTAAGAGGTACTTGTAGTTTTCAGGGTATAGGTCTTTCACTTCTTTGGTTATGTTTATTCCTAGGTATTTTATTCTTTTTGATGCAATTGTGAATGGAATTGTTTTCCAGATTTCTCTTTCTGTTGGTTCATTGTTAGTGTATAGGAATGCTACAGATTTCTGTGTGTTAATTTTGTATCCTGCAACTTTGCTGTATTCCAATATCAGTTCCAATAGTTTTGGAGTGGAGTCTTTAGGGTTTTTCATGTACAGTATCATATCATCTGCAAATAGTGACAGTTTAACTTCTTTACCAATCTGGAATCCTTGTATTTCTTTGTTTTGTCTGATTGCCGTGACTAGGACCTCCAGTACTATGATAAATAACAGTGGGGAGAATGGGCATCCCTGTCTGGTTCCCGATCTCAGAGGAAATGCTTTCAGCTTCTCACTGTTCAGTATAATGCTGTTTGTGGGTTTATCATATATGGCCTTTATTATGTTGAGGTACATGCCCTCTATTCCCATTTTGCTGAGAGTTTTTATCATGAATGGATGTTGAATTTTGTCAAATGCTTTTTCAGCATCTATGGAGATGATCATGTGGTTTTTGTCTTTCTTTTTGTTGATGTGGTGGATGATGTTGACGGATTTTCGAATGTTGTATCATCCTTGCATCCCTGGGATGAACCCCACCTGGTCATGGTGTATGATCCTTTTGATATACTGTTGAATTCTGTTTGCTAATATTTTATTGAGTATTTTTGCATCTACATTCATCAGGGATATTGGTCTGTAATTTTCTTTTTTGGTGGGTTCTTTGCCTGGTTTTGGTATTAGGGTGATGTTGGCTTCATAGAATGAGTTTGGGAGCATACCCTCCTCTTCTATTTTTTTGGAACACTTTAAGGAGAATGGGTATTATGTCTTCTCTGTGTGTCTGATAAAATTCCGAGGTTATTCCGTCCGGTCCTGGGCTTTTGTTGTTGGGTAGTTTTTTGATTACCGTTTCAATTTCTTTGCTCGTAATTGGTTTGTTTAACTTTTGTGTTTCTTCCTTAGTCAGTCTTGGGAGGTTGTATTTTTCTAGGAAGTTGTGCATTTCTTCTAGGTTTTCCAGCTTGTTGGCATATAGGTTTTCTTAGTAGTCTTTAATAATTCTTTGTATTTCTGTGGAGTCTGTCATGATTATTCCGTTCTCATTTATGATGCTGTTGATATTATTAAGTTTGTTTAGAGGCTTATCTATTTTGTTTATTTTCTCAAAGAACCAGCTCGTGGTTTTATTGATTTTTGCTATTGTTTTATTCTTCTCAATTTTGTTTATTTCTTCTCTGGTCTTTATTATGTCCCTCCTTCTGCTGACTTTAGGCAACATTTGTTCTTCTTTTTCCAGTTTTGATACTTGTGATTTTAGACTATTCATTTGGGATTGTTCCTCCTTCTTCAGATGTGCCTGGATCACTATATACTTTCCTCTTAAGACTGCTTTTGCTGCATCCCGCAGAAGTTGGGGCTTTGTGTTGATGTTGTCATTTGTTTCTATATATTCCTTGATCTCTATTTTGATTTGTTCATTGAAACATTGATTATTTAGAAGCATGTTGTTAAGCCTCCATATGTTTGTGAGCCTTTTTTGTTTTCTTTGTAGAATTTATTTCTAGTTTTATACCTTTGTGGTCTGAAAAATTGGTTGGTAGAATTTCAATATTTTGGAATTTACTGAGGCTCTTTTTGTGAGCTAGTATGTGGTCTATTCTGGAGAATGTTCCATGTGCACTTGAGAAGAATGCATATCCTGTTGCTTTTGGATGTAGAGTTCTATAGATGTCTATTAGGTCCATCTGTTCTAGTGTGTTGTTCAGTGCCTGTGTGTCTTTACTTATTTTCTGCCTGGTGGATCTATCCTTTGTGGTGAGTGGTGTGTTGAAGTCTCCTAAAATGAATGCATTGCAGTCTATTTCCCTCTTTAGTTCTGTTAGTATTTGTTTCACAAATGCTGGTGCTCCTGTGTTGGGTGCATATATATTTAGAATGGTTATATCCTCTTGTTGGACTGAGCCCTTTATCATTATGTAGTGTCCTTCTTTATCTCTTGTTACTTTCTTTGTTTTGAAGTCTATTTTGTCTGATATTAGTACTGCAACCCCTGCTTTCTTCTCACTGTTGTTTGCCTGAAATATCTTTTTCCATCCCTTGACTTTTAGTCTGTGCACGTCTTTGGGTTTGAGGTGAGTTTCTTATAAGCAGCATATAGATGGGTCTTGCTTTTTTATCCATTCTAGTACTCTGTGTCTTTTGATTGGTGCATTATGTCCATTTACATTTAGGGTGACTATTGAGAGATATGTACTTATTGCCATTGCAGGCTTTAGATTCGTGTTTACCAAAGGTTCAAGGTTAGCTTCTTTAGTATCTTACTGCCTAACTTAGCTCGCTTATTGAGCTGTTATATGCACTGTCTGGAGATTCTTTTCTTCTCTCCCTTCTTATTCCTCCTTCTCCATTCTTCATATGTTGCATGTTTTTTTCTGTGCTCCTTTTAGGAGTGCTCCCATCTAGAGCAGTCCCTGTATGATGCCCTGTAGAGGTGGTTTGTGGGAAGCAAATTCCCTCAGCTTTTGCTTGTCTGGGAATTGTTTAATCCTGCCATCATATTTAAATGATAGTCGTGCTGGATACAGTATCCTTGATTCAAGGCCCTGCTGTTTCTTTTCATTAAATATATCATGCCATTCTCTTCTTATTTGTAGGGTTTCTGTCAAGAAGTCTGATGTTAGCCTGATGGGTTTTCCTTTATAGGTGACCTTTTTCTTTCTAGCTGCCTTTAAAACTCTTTCCTTGTCCTTGATCTTTGCCATTATAATTATTATGTGTCTTGGTGTTGTCCTCCTTGGATCCTTTCTGTTGGGGGTTCTGTGTATTTCCGTGGTCTATTCGATTATTTCCTCCCCCAATTTGCAGAAGTTTTCATCAATTATTTCTTCAAAGAGACTTTCTATCCCTTTTCCTCTTTCTTCTTCTTCTGGTACCCCTATAATACAAATATTATTCCTTTTGGATTGGTCACATAGTTCTCTTAGTTTTGTTTCATTCCTGGAGATCCTTTTATCTCTATGTCAGTTTCTATACGTTCCTCTTCTCTGGTTTCTATTCCTTCAATGGCCTCTTGCATCTTATCCATTCTGCTTATAAATCCTTCCAGGGTTTGTTTCACTTCCGTGCTTTCCTTCCTGACATCTGTGATCTCCCTCCGGACTTCCTCCCATTTCTCTAGCATTTTTCTCTTCATCTCATCCCATTGCTCTTGCATTTTTCTCTGCATCTCTGTCAACATGTTCATGATTTTTATTTTGAATTCTTTTTCAGGAAGACTGGTTAGGTCTTTCTCCTCAGGTGTTGTCTCTTTGATCTTTGTCTCCCTGTAGTTTTGCCTTTTCATGGTAATAGAGATAGCTTGCAGAGCTGGTACGAGTGAGAGCTGGGAGAGCTTTCCTTCTTGTTGGTTTGTGGCCTTCCTCTCCTGGGAAAATAGCGACCTCTAGTGGCTTATGCTTGGCAGCTGTGTGCAGACGGGGCTTCAGTTACCTGCCCCGTTGGTTTGGAGTTTATCTCAGCAGTTGCTGTGGGCGTGGCCTCGCTGGGGCTGTTCTTCCAAAATGGTGGAGCCATGTTGGAGGGGGAGCCACCTGGAGGCTGTTTATCTCTGTGAGGGTCCTCTGTGCTCCCTGTTTTCCCAGGAGGTTAGATTGCCCAGAGATCCCCAGATTCCCTGCCTCTGGGCTAAGTGTCCTGTCCTGCCCCTTTAAGACTTCCAAAAAGCACTCTCCAAACCAAAACAACAACAGCAACAATGAAAGAGAAAAAATAAATAAAAAATAAAGTGAAAAACACATGATTATCTTTGTCCTCAGGTGCCAGACTCAGGCCCCCGCTCACCGGTCTTGCTGCCCTGTTTCCTTAATATTGTGGTCCCTGTTTCTTTAAGGCTTCCAAAAAGCACTCGCCAAAAAAAAAGGGGGGAAAAACACGCAATTTTCTTTGTCCTCAGGCGCCGGTCTCAGGCACCCACTCACTGGTCTTGCTGCCCTGTTTCCTTAGTATTGGGGGTCCCTGTCCCTTTAAGTCTTCCAAAAAGCACTCGCCAAAAAAAAAGGGAAAAACACGTGATTTTCTTTGTCCTCAGGCGTCGGTCTCAGGCACCCGCTCACTGGTCTTGCTGCCCTGTTTCCCTGTTATTGGGGTCCCTGTCCCTTTAAGGCTTACAAAAAGCAATCGCCAAAAAAAAAAAAAAAAACTGCTCCCATTTCTTTGTTCTCCCACGTCAGCCTCAGGCACCCGCTCACTGGTCCTGCCGCCCTGTTTCCCCAGTATCCAGGACCCCATGCATGCACTGTGTCTGCGCTCTGGCCCAGAATCCTGGGGCTGGGTGTTCAGCAGTCCTGGGCTCTCTCTCCCTCCCTGCTGACTCCTCTCCACATGCCAGGGGCCGGGGAGAGGGGTGCTCATGTCCTGCCAGGCTGGGGTTTGTATCTTACCCCCTTCGCGTGGCGCTGGGTTCTCGCAGGTGTGGATGTGGTCTGGATGTTGTCCTGTGTCCTATGGTCTCTATTTTAGGAAGAGTTGTCTTTGTTATATTTTCATAAATATATTTGGTGTTGGGAGGAGATTTCTGCTGCTCTACTCATGCCGCCTTCTTGGCTCCTGTCTCTGAGATTTGTGCATTTTATTGTATGTACATCAATAAATTGGCAGGAACAATAAAAAATACCCAAGATTCAATCAAAAACCGTTGAACCCATAAACTAAGTAAACTCACAGAAATCAAATCTACAGATGAGTGTCCAATGCATTTTGATACATTAATAATTAGCTATCTATAAAGGAAATGAGATTCTCATTTACATTTGCATCTCAAACTTATTTTGAATAAGTTGAACCAAGGAAGTGTATGATCATTACTGAAAACTGTAAAACTTTGTAAAGTATAATACTGATGAAAGAAATTTAAAATATACAAATACATGTAAAATATCCAATGATAATATATTCAAGTAATTCATATTGTTAAAATGTAAATACTACCCAAGGCTAACTATAGATCCTATGCAATTCCTACCAGAATTCCAATGTCACTTTTCCCAGAAATAGAAGCAAAAACTCTGCTCATTGTATGTAATGAAATAGAACCTTAAATTCCAGAATACTGAGAGAAGATCAAAGAGAACATAACTCTTCTTCAACTCAAACTATATCACAAAACTACATTATTATGGTACCAGTTTATGAAAATGTATAACAACAGTCACATAGGCCAATGGAAAGGATCAACATTCCAGATATGAGCATACCTGGATGGACAGCTAATATCTGATAAAACAGCCAAGAAACACGGTGGAGAAAGGATAGTGTCATAACTAGGGGTGATAGATATGTTAGCTCACCTTTTGATGGCAGATATTTCACAGCATGTATGTATATCAAGCTATAATTTTGTATACCTAAGCCTTATACAATGTTACACCAACTATACCTCAGTGACAGGAGGGAAAATAATGCCATTATAAATTATGTGTTTCCATTTATCCACAAAAATTCCTGTATCTAAATGTTCCATTCTCCATCCATTGTAAATTCAAATTACATATTATTCCCAGGAATTTGTTAATTAGTAGCACTTTAATTTGTTTCCAGAGTGCTGGCAGAAATGATGTGGTATGTGTAAAGGATTGCCCTGATGAAGACTTTCTCTCTCAAAAAAATAACTTCTACTGTTGATAGCATTTTATCCTTTCAATTTTATTGTTTATGGGAACAGTATCATATGGAGTGAAAGACAGAGTAAGAAAGAAGCAAGAAAATGCTGAGCAGTAGGAGGTGGAGACGGTAGGAGCAAGTCCAAGGAATGGAGGGAGGAGGGGAAATATGTACCAGCAGGAGAAGAAACAGAAATTTTCACAGTTCTATACTAAATATTTCAACATCAAAGCTGATGCTCTTGGTGATTTTAATGTCTTTCCCTATTAGAATATGGACATGACAAACACCTGTGCTGTTTCTTAACATGAATTCTCTTGGTAACTTAAAAATAAGATAACTTTCTCCCATCAGAATTTTTTATGAATCATTATGTATCCTAGGACTTAACAGAGATAAAACTATGACCACAAAAATATGAACTGAAAAAATTATGTACTAATCATCTTAAAAGCAATAACAAAGGAAATTTTTTAATGAAAACTAAGTAAATTGCATTTAACACTGGAATTTGGAAGAGTAATGGATGTGGACATTCAAATCAGCCAATGCAGCATTCAGGTCATCTCACTTGGGCATAAATGGAGCGGGATGTACAGTCCTACTTGCATTTAGGATGTAGACACTCAACGTCATCCAAAAAAAAAAAAAACAGTGAAGACTTCAGATTCAAAAACAAAATATAAATAGGTAAAAGAATGGGTCTCCAGTTAAGAGACAAAACAGCAAAACAGCAAAGTAACATAGAGAGCTTTATATTGTGAGTGACATTCTTACTGGCAACTCATGATGTATTTCACGTGCCTAAACTGTGACAACTGCTGTCTGTCTTGTCCCCAAACTAAGGTTACTATTCAAAATATAAACCGAAGTATAAAAAGCATATACACTCAAAAGTGCAGGAGTGTATATGTGCGCACGCGCGTGCGCGCACACACACACACACACACACACACACACACACATCAGGGAAGCCGAAAGACAGATTACTCCCATGTAAACACCACTTGATTTTCTTAGTTCCCACTCTCTGCACCTGACTAATTAAAACTCCAGTTTCCTAAATTCCAGATCAGGGTCTCCAGTAGTATTGTTATTTCTCAGTTAAAAATAGCTTTAGATTTCCACAAGTTGGAAAAATTCTATTTAAAGTGGGGAAAATATAGTGGATTACTGATAAATTTTATATTTTGTTCACTTTTGTATTTACAAACTGGATTATCTGAGATTTTACCTAACAAATATGGATCAAAAAGTGAGAAAATTTCTTCTTAACTATCTAAACTCAATCTCACTGGCGATTCCTGGGCAACACCTACAAGTCTCTCAGTTGCTTCACCCAGGGAGCAATGTACTCATTATTAGTCCTATTTGTCGTTGGGAGAAGTATTTTCCTAGGGGCACTGAATCCCCAGTTTGTGCAAACAATGCGACAAGCGTGTTCACAGGATTAGAGGCAACTCTCTGAATGCTACCCACTGGGATTATAGTAAGAGGTCATCATGTTGAAGCAGAATGGGGAACATACGTGCATGTGGGCAAGGGGTCAACAGCTTCAAATTCAGCATCGACCATCATTGTATGTCAGGAATTGCAGATTAAAACCACAATGACAAACCATTACATTTCTACCCAAAATGTCAAATTTAATGACATTTTTGATATGTGATAAATGGTGTGACGGATCTGAAGCAAACTGAACTTTCATATGTCAGTGGTAAGAAATATATTGATAACCAACAACTTTGAATATATGCTTCTCATAAATCAACAATTCCACCCTTGTACTTACCCAACTGAAATACCTGCATGTGGGTAACAAACACATTCCCAAGGATGTTGAGAAACAACGTCACTTGTAAAGGGGAGATGGTAATTATTTTCAATGTTCATCAACATCAGAATGGAGAAATGCACTTTGGCACATTCATACAGGGAAATAACAAACAACAATTAAAATGATAGACATAGACCTAATGAAACAACTTGTATTTGGATTAAAAAGTTTTTATTAGGAACACCTCAATGTGTTTATGCACTTTTCTTTACTTGAATGGTGTTTTATTATTAAAAACGTTGAAGAAATAAAACCATCCTCTACACAGTTCATACAAAAGGATAGATCAAATGACTAAATTTAGTGTCAACTCACTTTGTCAAAGTCATTTACCTCATATTGGAGCTCCAACCTTAACTGTTGAGCATTCAGTGCCCAAAGTTGACTTTCTGGATACCATATATGATATCTTCACTAAGTTCTACTATCAGGTATGCAAATGTCCAAAGCAAACATGGGTATTTTCTGGATTCCATCCATACACTGCAAATTTCCATGATATTAAGGGTCAATTATTGCAGGCAATAGGATAGAGCATATAACCAAATGGGGTTCCCAGGCAGGAAACGTCCATGGTACCACAGTGTTGTCATGCAACACCTGGCGATTGCACTTCATGGTTTAATAAATGTCTCAAAAAGCTGAGAGCAGGTATCAGACTGTTCATCTATCCAGGGCATTCTTCAGATTACATTAGATGAAGGGACAGTAGGAGCAGCCAATGGAATCTTGTAGCACAGCTCAGGTCTTTTCCACTTCAACTGTACCACCTCACAACAGTTGCCATATTGACAGAGTTACAAGTGTGCAAGCACATTCCAGGTTTCTCTTGGAAAAATGCAGCCTTAAGTAAGTAACTATGGAGTGAATGGAGGAGATATTTGATTATTCTGGAAATTAAACAGTAGCAGGGAAATTTTCAGATGTACACCAGAAATTGAACTAACAATGAGAGAGCAGTAAGTTTTGAAATAAGAATGATGATAAAATACAAGAGTTTGAATTTGTCCCATTGGTTTAAAATGGTTGCAAATATAAAAACATAGAAAAAAAACACATAAATAGAGATAATTCAAATGGCTTATCTATTGGTCAAATTCTACGTTCTACTTTAAATTGAAAAATATTGATTCTAGTTTATCTGTGAAAAAAATGAGTATATGTTGTTATGTTAGGAAATATTCCCTTTAGTTTTGCTATATATTGAGATGTATTTGATGTCTGATACATTGATTTCATATGTACAACACAGTGATTTAACACACACACACATATATATATACATATATATTCTTAAATATTCACCACACTATTTAGTTACCTCTCTACATACAAATAAATTAGAACATTATTGACTTTATTTCCCATGCTTTATTTCCATTTTTGTGACTAATTTATTTTTTAACAGGAACGTTGTACTCCTTTATTCTCTTCACCAATTCTCCAGCCTCTATCCCACTGACCGTGACGCCCACACTAACACTGCTGTCCTTCTCCTTTATGTACTGAAAGGCAGATGCTCCCATATGTCATGTGCTCCACTTTGAAATACTGACCTTACTGTGTATTTTGTGGTGTTAGAATCCACAGTCCTGTGATGGAAGTTTAAAATAGTGATTCCGGACTGTAACCCTGAGGTGGGGCAGAGACGTGGGAGAGGCAACACGATGAACTTTTCCTGCCTGTGAGGAAAATTGCTGAGATATAAACAGTATAGTAAGAGTAGGAGGACCTCCATTTTACGAGTAAGGTTCCATGTGAAAAAGCAGAGTTGAGAAGTAAGATCCCTAACATATTCTCTGGTAATCAGACAATAGCCCAACAGCCTATCTCAAGGCAGAGCAGGCAGTCTTAACTGACATGTCCCCACTGCTTGAGGGTAACCACTATCTTGGAGAAGAACAGGACGAATGAATTCCTTGTGTTGACTTTATTTAACAGAATTTGATGAAAGACTAATAACAGAGGAGAGCAGACATGGTGTCTCAGCAGAGATAAGCATTCTGGGACCACTTAGCAAATCTGCACCCCTGGCCCTTTTCCACATTCCTAAAAATCCTCAACTGCCTATAAATTCCCCAGACAGTGCACCACCACAGACTCGCTTGTCCCCTCCTGGTATGCACCAGGAGCTCTGTCCTCTCACTTTATCTCCAAATAAAAGCCTCTCCCTGGCTTTCCTATCCTGCATATTTGCAAAATTCACTCTTCATCTCCGTGAACAAGAACGCTGACATCAGCATCTGGCCACACTCCAGTACATCACCGATCCAAGCAATTTGCTCAGTCACACAGAAATGTCAGGATTTGTACACAGAATGCAAGAGACCCAAATACAAGAGAAGTAACACATCTGCCTGGCCATAGGATGCCATGGCAACTGCACACCCCTGTTCTAGCACTGAGGAAGCAGCGCTCAGCAAGCAGCCACAGCAGCCAACTGAAATCACTGTTTCTTTGAATTTAGAGCTGGTGTCGCCATTTTTGTTGCCATGTCCTACGTACCCCACTGCCACCAGGTTTAGTCCTTCTGGCTTCCTTACAACTTCCTGGTGCCTCTTTCATGTATGATTGCTGTCAGTCTAGTTTTACAGTAAACAACATAAAATGACAAGTTACAGAGACATACTAATTAGCAAAACAAAAAATTCATCCACCTGTCTGGTGTGTTTTGTCATCTACAGGGGGACTATTTTGCACTTGAATATTCATCCACATGGCTGCTCAAGTGCCAGATACATCAAAAGAATTTGTTTAGGAATTTGTCAAGTAATTGGGTCAGGTTTTCTCAGATTATCTTAAATTTTAAAGAAGAGAATATAGGTCAGAATTAGATTCCAGGGTGACTGTTTAACACAGTTATAACAGCAAGATCACAAAGAGTGTTACATTCTAATAAGGGGTGAAACACCAAACAAATATTTGAGTATTTGGAATCTAAAATAAACAAATGATTGTTTTTTCAAGATTTTATTCAATTTTATACAGTAATCTATTTAACAAAATCCTGCATTATTATTTTATCAAATGACGACTGTGTTTTTCATACCACATGAAAACTATATGACAGATAATGAAAAAAAAACACAAAACAAATATAAGATTTATAATACTAAAGTAGTACTATTACTTTATTTCCTTCTTCAGAACTCTATGGATTTTACCACTGTATAAAATCAAATGACAGGGAGAATGGAAAAATCATGAAGGACCCCACAAACACAAAGAATTATTAGAGAATACTATGAAAACGTATATGCTCACAAGCTGAAAAACCTATAACAAATGGACAACATCCTAGAAAAATATAACCTTCCAAGACTGACCAAGGAAGAAACAGAAAATCTAAACAGACCAATTACCAGGAACGAAATTGAAGCGGTAATAAAAAAATTACCCAAGAGCAAAACCCCGTGGCCAGATGAATTTACCACGGAATTTTATCAGACATACAGAGAAGACATAACACCCATTCTCCTTAAAGTTTTCCAAAAAATAAAAGAGGAGTGTACTCCCAAACTCATTCTATGAAGCCAGCATAACCCTAATACCAAAAGCAGGCAAAGACCACACCAAAGAAGAAAATTACAGACCAATATCCCTGATGAATGTAGATGAAAATATACTCAACAAAATATTAGCAAACCAAATTAAAATATAAATCAAGAGGATCATATACCATTACCAAGTGGGATTCATCCCAGGGATGCAAGGATAGTACAACATTCGGAAATCCATCAACATCATCCACAACATAAACAGAAAGAACAAAAACCACATGATCATCTCCATAGACGCTGAAAAAGCAGTCACAAAATTCAATATCCATTCATGATAAAAACTCTCAACAAAATGGGTATATATAGAGGGCAAGTACCTCAGCACAATAAAAGCCATATATGATAAATCCACAGCCAACATCATACTGAACGGCGAGAAGTTGAATGCTTTTCCTTTGAGATTGGGCACAAGACAGGAATGCCCACTCTCTCCACTGTTATTCAACATAGTACTGGAGGTCCTAGCCATGGCAATTAGACAAAACAAAGAAATACAAGGAATCCAGATTGTTAAAGAAGAAGTTAAACTGTAACTATTTGCAGATGACATGATATTGTACATAAAAAACCCTAAAGATTCCACTCCAAAACTACTAGAACTAATATTGGAATTCAGCAAAGTTGCAGGATACAAAATTAACACACAGAAATCTGTGGCTTTCCTATACATGATCTAATAGAAAGAGAAATCAGGAAAATAATTCCATTCAGGATTGCATCAAAAAGAATAAAATACCCAGGAATAAACCTAACCATGGAAGTGAAAGACTTATACCCTGAAAACTATAAGACACTCTTCAGAGAAATTAAAGAGGACACTAACAAATGGAAACTCATCCCATGTTCTTGGCTAGGAAGCATTTTTATTGTCAAAATGGCCATCTGCCTAAAGCAATATACAGATTCAATGCAATCCCTATCAAATTACCAAGAGGATTCTTCAACAAACTGGAACAAATAGTTCAAAAATTCATATGGAACCACCAAAGACCCTGATTAGTCAAAGCAATCCTGAGAAGGAAGAATAAAGTGGGGGGGTGATCTCACACTCCAACATCAAGCTCTACTACAAAGACACAGTAATCAAGACAATTTGGTACTGGCACAAGAACAGAGCCACAGACCAGTGGAACAGAGTAGAGACTCCAGACATTAACCCAAACATATATGGTCAATTAATAAATGATAAAGGAGCCATGAACATACAATGGGGAAATGACAGCCTCTTGAACATTTGGTGTTGGCAATAATGGACAGCTACATGTAAGAGAATGAAACTAGACCATTGTCTAACCCCATACACCAAAGTAAATTCAAAAGGGATCAAAGACCTGAATGTAAATCATGAAACCATAAAACTCTTAGAAAAAACATAGGCAAAAATCTCTTGGACATAAACATGAGTGCCTTCTTCATGAACTTATCTCCTCGGGCAAGGGAAACAAAATCAAAAATGAACAAGTGGGACTATATTATGCTGAAAAGCTCCTGTACAGCAAAAGACACCATCAATATAACAAAAAGGAACCCTACAGTATGGGAGAATATATTTGTAAATGACAGATCCGATAAAGCCTTGAAATCCAAAATATATAAAGAGCTCACATGCCTCAACAAACAAAAAACATATAATCCAATTAAAAAATGGGCAGAGGAGCTGAAGAGACTGTTCTCCAAAAAAGAAATACAGATGGCCAACAGACACATGAAATGATGCTCTACATCGCTGGTCATCAGAAAATGCAAATTGAAACCACAATGAGATATCTCCTCACACTGGTAAGGAACGCCACCATCAAAAAGACAAACAACAACAAATGTTGGTGAGGTTGTGGAGAAAGGGGAACCCTCCTACACTGCTGGTGGGAATGTAAATTAGTTTAACCATTGTGGAAAGCAGTATGGAGGTTCCTCAAAAAGCTCAAAATAGAAATACCATTTGACCCAGGAATTCCATTTCTAGGAATTTACCCTAAGAATGCAGCATCCCAGTTTTAAAAAGACAGATGCACCCCATGTTTATCGCAGCACTATTTATAATGCCCAAGAAATGGAAGCAACCTAAGTGTCCATCAATAGATAAAAAGGATAAAGAAGTAGTGGTACACATACGCAATGGAATATTGTTCAGCCATAAGATGAAAACAAATCCTACCATTTGCAACAACATGGATGGAGCTAGAGGGTATTATTCTCAGTGAAATAAGCCAGGTGGAGAAAGACAAGTACCAAACGATTTCACTCATATGTGGAGTATAAGGACAAAGAAAAAACTGAAGGAACAAAACAGCAGCAGAATCACAGAACCCAAGAATGGACTAACAGTTACCAAAGGGAAAGGAACTGGGCAGGAGGGGTGGGAAGGGAAGGTTAAGAGGGGGTGGAGAAAGAGGGCATTACAATTAGCATGTATAATGTGGGGGGAGGCACAGGGAGGGCCTAATGCAGTAATTACTCTACTGCATCTTACTACGCTGATGGCAGTGACTGTTAGGGCGTTTGTTGGGGGTCTTGGGGAAGGGGAGAGCATAGTAAACATAATATTCCTCATGTAATTGTAGATTAATGATACAAAAAATAATAAAATGATGGGCAGTGGACCTGCCACTTCTGTGAAGAGCCCTGGAATGCTGCAGATGATGTATTTCAGTGCAATGCTGAGCTTTGGAAAATGAAATTGTTTCCAAAGTATGGCAGGAGATGTGCACACAGCCTAGCTGATGTGGTACAAGTATGTATGATAAGGCATTCATTTCATAAATATTTGAAAATGACTTGGAAAATTAATTACAGTCCAGAGACTGAGTTAACAGGATGTCTTTGAATAATGTAAGAACAATTCAGTAGTGATAAAAGAAGGAGAGAATGCAGAAAAGAGGAAGAGAGAACACAGTGAATGCCAAGGAGTGGAAAGAGAATCAGAAATGCAGAGAGAGACCATCTGACTGGGGACGAAAACTGGAAGGTAATTGGGATCCCCAGGTTGGGGGAAACTATGAAGGAAATGATCCATGATTGTAGATAAAGCCAAGAATCACATAAGTATTAGTGAACAGAGAAAATCATCCTATTTCTAGATGTGATAGGAAAAGTAAACAACATAAAATGGAGTGTGCAAGATGCACCATCCCCTCAGAACCAACAGCTCTCTGATCATACTTAGTCTGTGTGGTTGGGGAAAATTGACACCAAAAATTCATGGCAGCTGATAAGAATGTGTGCATGTGTTAAATATGGTGCTTTCAGTTTTGAAAAATGAGAAGTTAAAAAGGCAATAATATAGTGAACTGAATTAGCTTACTAAATAACAGATTGAGAAAGTAAGTCCTCTTTTTGGAGACATAGATAGATCTGAGAGTGGACAGGGTTACCAAAAATGAAGAAAAGCAGAGAAATATACAGTAAGTGGAAGCAAAAACTGAAAGACAGGTTGAGTGAAATGATGTTATAAAAGATTTATTGGTATAGGCAGTCAATCGCAAAAGGCTATTGCCATTTTCAAAAAAAATGAAATAAAACAAGTATCAATGGAAAGAGATTTAGATAGAGATTTAAAGTGTAGATAAAAGAAAGATGATACAGGTATATCTACAGATATGGATATCTATGAATGTGAACAAAAGCCAAAGTTGACTTTGATGATGGGTTCGCATTATACCTCCTAACAGTGTGATTAATGTTCTCTGCTGCTTATGGAAATGTCTATTTGGGACAATACATTTTAAATTCCCCTTTGAGAGAGATAGACATATAACCATACAGATAGGTATGGTTACACTTACCTGTATGTTCACATGTTTATAAATTACAATGTATATGTAAGTATATATTCTGTGTCAATTAAAAATTATTTTATATAAATTCTTCTTATCAATGTGTTCTAAAATGAGTAGGGACTTTTTCTGTTTTAGTCTTACACTCAGTGTAAATATGCTCAGTGACATAGGACCCTGCCGAGTGCCCCTTTCACCTCTGTGTTCCCCAAGCTGTAGATCATAGGGTTTAGCATTGGGGTGATAACCCCATAGAGCATGGCGATGCGTCTGTCCCTGTCTGGGGAGTGGTGACTTGAAGAGGGATGAATGTAGGTGAAGATGGCTGTGCCATAGAACAAACAGACCACCAGGAGGCGGGAGGCACATGTGGAGAAGGCTTTCTGCTTCTCTTCCACAGACTGAATCTTTAGGATGGTGGATATGATGTAAATGTAAGAGATGAAGGTAGTTAGGAAGGCACCAATTCCCGAGACACCTCCTACCACTAAAACAAGCATTTCTGCCATGTAGGTGGATGAGCAGGAGAGGGCCACCACTGGGGGGATGTCACAGTAGTACTGGTTAACCCGATTGGACTTGCAGAAAGACAGTTGGAAGGTGGATACCGTATGGAGGAGGGAATGGAGAAACCCTGCTGCCAGCTGGGCACAGCGAGCCTTGGTCATGATGAGGGTGTAATGGAGGGGGAAGCAGATGGCCATGTACTGGTCATAAGCCATGACAGTGAGAAGGAAGACCTCAGTCCCCACCAGGGCCACCAGGAAATAAAGCTGCAAAGCACAGTCCAGGAAGAAAATGCTGTGATTCCCAGTCAAGAGGTTGTCCAGCATCCAGGGGACAGTAGCTGATGGGCACAATATGTCTAAGAGGGACAGATTGGCCAGGAAGTAATACATGGGTGTGCGCAGCCTCTTCTTCATTCCGATGGCCAAGAGAATGGCCCAATTTCCCACCAAGGTGACCTGGTGGGTGACGGCAAAGACCACAGAGAGAGGATAGCACACCTCGGGGAGGTCAGAGAGCCCCCTGAGGATAAAGTGAGTCACGGGGATGAGATTGTAGCCGTCTATCCCCTCTCTCCACAGGGGTCTTTCTGGAGGGGAGGAAGTCAACAAGCACAAGTTAGAGAAAAAACAAGGGAACTATTTATTAGAGATTTGAAAAATACTGTATGTGGTTGGTGATGAATATGTTATCCATATATTAATTAAAAATTCCGATTATTAGAACTGTTGTTAAAACATCTTCTGATTTCATGTTGTTGCTTGTAATACTCATTCTCACATCCTTACACTAAGGAAGCCCTCTGCATCCCTAAGGAGATGTTAAAAAAAGTATTTTGTATTCACCAGTGTTTGGGATTCCACAATTCAGTGAGAGCTACCTTTGTGTTCTCCACACCTAGTTGGTCATTTACCTTATTTTGCTTTGTAGTATCTCACTGTGTAGAATTTTATTCACTATCTCCAGTTTAATCACATCAATGGCAGAAGCTATGTATTTTTAAGGTATATAACTTCAAGGTAAAAAAAATTTGCAGTATACTTCTTATACAATATTACATTGGTTTTAGCTGCATAACAGAATGACTCAATAATTACATTAATTGTTGCTCACCATAGTAAATGTACCCGTTACCGCTATTATGACATATTATTGGTTATATTCTCTATGTTGTACTTCCACTCTTATGACTAATTCATTTTATCATTTGTAGTTTGTACCTTTTTATCCTCTTCACCTTTTTTCATCCATCCTCCTCCCCCATGATTTCACTTTCATGTACAACAAAAACCCACAAACAATAATAAATAAATACATGGTATATATTTTAATAACTGATAGCAATGAGCAGACATAAAAAGAATAATTATCACGAGTTTTTACATGGAAAAGAATGAATGGTGTGTCTCCTGTTTATACAAATGTGTTGGTGAGAATAAATATGGAAATGGTTTTATAACTTAGAATCATTATCATTGTAGTATGAATTTTAGCAGGTGTTTTCCAGAATTAGTATATTTTTTAAAAATATTTTATCCTATAAGACATAAGCAAACAAATATAACATAAATAGGCTCATAAACAGAGAACAGATACTGGTTACCATTGGTGATCCAGATGCAAAGATGTCTTGAATAAGAGGTATAAACTTGTCATATTAAAATAATTTAATCAGAAAGATGGAGGTACAGCATAGGCAATAGTACTAACAACATTGTAGTATAATTTCGTGGTGACACAGTCACTACCCTTACCGTGTTGAACATTTGGTCATGGCTACAATTTTTGGGTCACTTGGGTGTGAAACCAACATAATATTGTATCTCATCAGTATTTCATTAAAAAACTAAAATAAGAAAGGAAAATAAAACCAGTTCAATAGTGTCTAAATGTAAGTGAAACTAGAAAGTAATATATTGGCATGATATTCAAATCCCATTACCCTTAAAACAAACATGTCGTCATATGTGTAATTATTCAAGGAAGTGTGAGGGTACAAAATTATGTATGACTGAAGCTTTTGACCATAGTAACACATTTAATTATTGAATTGCATTTGTATTTACAATAACTTAAACTGAAGATCTAAATATCATTTCTATAATCTTTTGGTCACTATGAAAACTATGTTTTTAAATACCACATGTGTATGGTAGAAAAAGAGAAAGATGATTAGAAAATATAAACATTTTAAATGGTTCAACCTCAATACGTATTTCATCTACTGGAAATTATTAATGATATATTTGATGGGATTAAATGCATAGTAAAATAATACAAACTACCTGTAAAGATTTATTTATACAAATGAAATGAAATTATTATCTATCAAATTTTTTTAATGTAGTATTTCACTATATTCTTCCTTCTTTTCTTGGTCATTTTCTTTTCCTTCCTATTCTTTCTATCTTTCCTTCTCACTTCCATTCTTTCTGCCAGCCTATCTGTCTGTTTTTTGAAAACTGAAGGAATCATTATGGATGTCAATCTTTAATTTTACTCTTTCTTACATATTCCATAAAATGAATAAACTCTTTAATAGTTACCTGTGGGCAACTACTCCTTAACTTTATTTAGTTGAAATAAAATTAATGTACACTTTATATTGTTTTCAGTGTACAACTTAGTGATTTGACAATAATATCCATTGCTAAATGCTCACCATGACAAATGAAGATACTATCTGCAGATAATATACAACTATTCCACAATATTATTTATTATAGTCCATATACTGTACTTTCATCCCCATGGCTAATTTATTTCATAATGGGAAGCCTGCACCTCTTTATCCCCTTCACCCATTCTGACCACCCTCCCATCCCTCTTCCCCATGTAATATTTAAATAGGAATCTCTGATGTCATTGTGGGATGATTTTATTCTTTCCACTCATAGCCACAGATCTGTACTGTACTTCAGAGAAAAATAGAAGTATTTTCGTGATATTAAAGTCATGAAATTTAGGGAAGAAAATGATTGCACTAACAACAATGTGCTTGGATATCATTATTCAATCAGTGGGTGTTTAGTGAGTGAATTAAAATATGTGAAACAAAAACCATCTACCCTGTCAGTTCACAAAATCAGAAAGAGCAAGGCTCTACAGAAGCACAATTTCAGTTTTCTACATCTTTATATATTTAGTTTAAGAAAATGTAGTAAATTTATAAAATTTGAAAAGGTACTATTACAAGAAAATTAATGTCTTGAGGCATTAAATATTAAATTGGCCAAGAGTAGCTCTCTCATGGATACTATCCAGACAACAGCTTTCTTAATTATATACCTTACTCTTTGCCTGCATTTAAAAAGAAATGAACCTAATCTGAAACTCTGTTCTTTATCAAACGTTTACTTCTTGGATTCACTATATGTAGAAAAAGTAAATTAGTTAATCAAGCAAAAATAATCTCTGATAAATCTTGAATTTTTTAAGATAGTTAAAATATTATCATTTCTTTAGTATAGTAATATCAAATAAAATTACATTAAAAATTATGAACAGGAAGATGCTTCTTATTAAGGCTGTATTGATAAAGAAGAAATGCATATCCTTCCTCTTTAATGCAGTGGATTGATAAGTAATCATTTAAAGCAGTCGAAAATGTCCTAAATTTCATCTGTCTTCCTGCTTGTTGAATCCTTACTGCCTGTTAGGTCTCATGGACCAATAATTTAGGGGACACACATTCAGGTCGTTGGGTCAGAGAAATCCGTTTGATGCAGCAGAACTTCACAGCCAGAGGATCTGGATACACACTTGCGTGTGGATACACAATTTCTAGGGTTGAAATTAATTATAAGCATTTGTTTAAACAAACACTCTGTAATAGTAGAAATTGCACACCCTTCATCTTACCATTTTAGTATTCAACTTAACTGATTTATCCAAGGTATACATGTTCATACCATACTAACATCTTGACCAACATCAAGTTATTGATTTTGGCTTAAACAGTACAGAATTTACTTCACACTTTCATTGTCTTTTCAGAGAGCTCATTCCCAGTAAAAACATTCGAGAGAAAGTAAAATAATCTTCCCAAAGAAAAATAAGAACAAAAATTAAAATAAACCTCACATATACAGTGTGAATATTGCAACTTATTTTAGAGTTTATTATACCCAATTTTCTCTTAGGAAAAAAATACTTCCCTAGAGAGAATATTATCGACTTCTTCAAAAGTACAAATTTCTACTAATAATTGGCACTTATAATAATAAAAGGCACATACTTATTTTATACTTATTCAACTTAATGTAAGTGAAAGAAATCTACATTATAGAAGAGTAAAACTTTTGTTTGTTATAACTTTGTAGATGTAACTCTGGGGGAGGGGGAATGTTTTTCCAGCCTGGGACAAAATACCTTTGAAACTAAAATAAATCAAAAGGAGAAATAAAGTGGGAGAAACCTGTTTATTACTTCCAAGTAGTCATCCACTTCTACTTGCCAGAGGCTCTCCTGACCAGCCTGCAAAGAAGGGCCCTGCCCACCCTCTTTGGTCCAGATATTCCCTCACTCCCCATTGTCATTACCTATTGATATGAAGATGGTCTACTTCTCTCCACCCCTTGGAAACACCTATTTATTTGGAGATGCACTTCAGCCAGGCAAGAGTTACTGGAAATACTGCAATTTGACCCAAAATGGGCATCTATGTTAACCATTTCTCCATTTTTTAATTTCTTTACTCATACATTAGAGGATTTGTAATCTTTCTTTTAGGTCTTTACCTGGTTTCCATTGTACTTTATGAAACAGATTTTAACTTCAGTTGCTTTATCTGTTACCTTCACCTTTTACAACTTCAGACAATAGAAATGGATACCCTATTATAATCAGGAACTGCCTATACATTTCCCCCACCATCAATCCTCATTTCTTCTCCTCTGTTGGAAGTTGCTTGACTAATGTATTCATTGGAAACCATAACTTTGAATCAAAACACACCCATAAAAAAAGTGACTTAAGCAAAATTAGAGATTTTCTTTCACAGTAAAGAAATGGGTGAGATTCCACCATCAAACATGACCGGGCACCTGAGCTCCCATAGGTTTCTCCACAGCATTCTAAGCACGTGGCTCTAATTTTCAGGAGTCAAAGCAAGCCTGGCAGCTGCATCCATCCCTGCACCCATCCACTGTAGCTCCAAATGTTTGCAATCAGTGGACAGCAGCCTGTCATCGCATCCGGGTCCTGTCACCTGCAAAGAGGGAAGGGCATGTGAGCTGCACTGAGACCCTTGGATGAATGGTTTGTGGAAGCAGATCTAAAAGTTTCTACTTATTCTATATTTGAAAGTGTTTTGTTATCTGGACATATTCAGATGTCAAGGTGTCCTGGACATAAGGTTTTTATATGAGTCAAATCTTTGTAAAGTGACCAGCAGTGTCAAGACCTGCATATATTCTAAGTTCTTATTCATATGTTTGTATAAAAAATGTAGCTTGATATGCATATGTATGTGTGTGTGTGTATATATATATATATATATATACATGTATATATAAACATGATTTTTTGTGTATACTCTCTTCTCCAGCCAAGATGTGTAATAATTAAAATGGCAAGATCAAGGACAAGGCTCGATTATTGAAAGCAGTCAGAGAGAGAAAAAAGATCACCTACAAAGAAAAAAACATCAGGCTATCATCGGACTTCTCAATAGAAACCTTACAGGCCAGAGGGGAGTGGCATGATATATTTAAGGCAATGAAGCATAAGGGCCTCAAACAAAGAATACACTACCTGGCAAGATTATCATGTAAAATTGAAGCAGGGATTAAACATTTTTCAAATAAGCAGAAGTTGAGGGAATTTACCTTCCACAACCCATCTCTACAGTGTATTTTAAAGGGAATGCTCTAGATGGAAGTGCTCCTAAGGCTAAATAGCTGTTCTCAGAGAAAATAAAACCACAGTGAGGGAAGTAGACCAATTATTTACTAACCAAATAAAAAATTAAATCAGCTACCCCCAAAGTCAATCAAGAGATACACAAAGAGTACAGAATATGACATGTAATATATGAAGTGTGGAGGATGAAGAAAAAAGAAAGGAGAAAAAAATATCTTTAGATTGTGGTTGTAACAATATAAGAAGCAACTTAAGTTAGACTGTTAGAGAATAAAGAAGCTGCCATTGAACCTTTGGTAATCACAAATCTAAGCATGCAATGGCAATAAGTACCAATCTGTCGATAATCACCTTAAATGTAAATGGACTGAATGCACCAATCAAAAGTCATAGAGTTACAAAATGAATAAAATTCAAGACCCATCTATATGCTGCCTACAAGAGAGTCACACCAAACCCAAAGACATACATAGACTAAGAGTGGAGGGATGGAAAAAGATATTTTAGAAAACAATTGGGAGAATAAAGCAAGATTTGCAATACTTGTACCAGATAAAATTTAATTCAAAAAAAAAGAAATTAACAAGAGACAAAGAAGGGCATTACATAATGATAAAAGGGTCAGAACAACAACAGTATATAACCACTACAAATATCTACGCACCCAACATAGGAGCACCTACATATGTGAAAGAAATACAAACAGAACTAAATGGGGAAATAGAATTCAGTGCATTTATTTTAGGAGACCACTGCTGATGGGAATGTAAATTAGTTTAACCATTGTGGAAAGCAGTATGGAGGTTCCTCAAAAAGCTCAAAATAGAAATACCATTTGACCCAGGAATTCCATTTCTAGGAATTTACCCTAAGCATACAGCAGCCCAGTTTGAAAAAGACAGATGCACCCTTATGTTTATTGCAGCATTATTTACAATAGCCAAGAAATGGAAGCAACCTAAATGTCCATCAGTAGATGAATGGATAAAGAAGATATGGTACATGTACACTATGGAATATTATTCAGCCACAAGAAGAAAACAAATCCTATCATTTGCAACAACATGGATGGAGCTAGAGGGTATTACGCTCAGTGAAATAAGCCAGGTGGAGTAAGAAAAGTAACAAATGATTTCACTCATATGTGGAGTATAAGGACAAAGAAAAAACTGAAGGAACAAAACAGCAGCAGACTCACAGAACCCAAGAATGGACTAACAGTTACCAAAGGGAAAGGGACTGGGGAGGATGGGTGCAAATGGAGGGATAAGGGAGGGGAAAAGAAAGGGGGCATTACCATTAGCATGTATAATGTTGGGGGAGGCACTCGGAGGGCTGTGCAAAACAGAGCAAACAAGTAGTGATTCTACAGCATCTTACAACACTGATTGACAGTGACTGTAATGGGGATTGTGGGGCGGGTGGGACTTGGTGAAGGGGAGAGTCTAGTAAACATAATGTTCCTCATGTAATTGTAGATTAATGAATCCAAAGAAAATATATCAAGAGGAATATACAACATGATCAAGTGGGATTCATCCTAGGGATGCAAGGGTGGTACAACATTTGAAAAGCCATCAACATCATCCACCACATCAACAAAAAGAAGGACAAAAACCACATGATCATCTCCATAGATGCTGAAAAAGCATTTGACAAAGTTCAACATTCATTTATGATAAAAACTCTCAACAAAATAGGTATAGAGGGCAAGTACCTCAACATAATAAAGGCCATATATGATAAACCCACAGCCAACATTATACTTAACAGTGAAAAGCTGAAAGCTTTTCCTCTAAGATTGGGAGCTAGACAAGGATGCCTATTCTCCCCATTTTTACTGGAGGTCCTAGGCATGGAAATCAGAGAACACAAAGAAATAAAAGGCATCCAGATTGTTAAGGAAGAAGTTAAACTGTCACTGTTTGTAGATGACATGACATTGTAGATAAAAACCCTAAAAAATCCACTCCAAAACTACTAGAACTAATAACTGAATTCTGTAAAGTTGCAAGATACAAAATTAATATACAGAAATTTGTGGCTTTCCTATATACTAATGATAAACTTTCATAAAGAGAAATCTGGAAAACAATTCCATTTACAATTGCATCAAAATAGAAAAATCAACCTAGGAATAAACCTAAGCAAGGAAGTGAAAGACCTATATCCTGAAAACTACAAGATACTCATGAGAGAAATTAAAAAGACACCAGTAAATGGAAATACATCCCATACTCACGGATAAGAAGAATCCATATTGCCAAAATGGCCATTCTGCCTAAAGCAATCTACAGATTTAAAATAATCCCTATCAAAATACCAACAGCATTTTTCAATCAACTACATCAAATAACTCTAAAATTCATATGGAACCACAAAGGACACCAAATAGCCAAAAAAGTCCTTAGAAGGAAGAATAAAGTGGGGGGAATTATACTCCCTAACTTCAAGTTCTGCTACAAAGCCACAGTAATGAAGACAATTTGTTACTGGCACAAGAACAGACCCACAGTCCAGTGGAATAGAACAGAGACTGGGTATTGGGGGGAAGAGAAGACAAACATCCCATTTTAACATGACTATGTTCTGATGGTCTAATGTACAGCAATGGTGATTGTAGTTAAATAATACTGCTGTGTATACTTGAAATTTATAAAAAGTAGGTGTCAGTTATCCTTACAAACACACACAGAAAGTTAACTTTGTTAGGTGATTGCTGTGTTACCTTGGTGTTGGTAAAGATATCACAATATATACATACTTAAACATCACATTGTACACCTTAAATTTATACAGTCTTTATCAATCATGCCTCAATATAGCTGTAAAAAATATAGTGTCTATAATCATGATGTGCTGAATACAGACAGTACTCATATCACTATATTCTTGCAGTAACTGCCAAAAAAGAAATTACAATTATCTGGAAGCATCTATACAAAATTTAGGATATATTTTCCTCCTCTTTCATAAAGAGATTTTCTGGACCGCAATCCCACCAACTCTTACAAATGAAAACCATTTTTAAAGGCATGTTGCTTCCTGGAGAGCATGAATTACCTGATGCATAGGGTTTATAATCACTTATTTTAACTGCCAGAGGACAAAACCACCTTGCATTACTTTTATTAACAAAATACCCAGTTACTCTAGGGTCAGAAAATACAGGAACTTTCCTAATGGGAGTGCAAGTCTTAAGAGAGCTAATCATTGACTTATTTATATTCAGTCCAAAAATACAATGCTGAATGAATTTTAAATATATCAATATGTATTAGTAAATCATTAGGAAGGCAAGCACTAGTGTATACAGTATAACAAATACAGGGGGATTAATATATTTTGTGACATATCAACTTAATTTTGGGAAGGTGAAGAAATGAGCTAAAAAATCATTGCAGCATTGCGATGCTTACCTTTTCTTTGAAAATTGTATAGAAATAGTTTAATTTACAGATTAGTTGGGAAGGTAGAATTAATCCCTATGTCTTCCATTATCAGTTTCTTGTATTAGTAACATTACAAATTAATATGAGAATTTGTTGAAATTAATGAACCAATATCGACACATATTATTATTAGCCAAAGTCTGTACTTTATCGAAATGTCCTTAGTTTTTACCTAATGCCCCTTTTCTTTTCAGAATAGTGCATCTATTTGTCATGTCACCAGGGTTACTCTGGCTGTAAAACATCATTGTTATGTCTCCTAGTGCTGTGATTTGATGGTAGTTATGTGACAAGGGTTCTTCAGTTCCTTCAAAGTTCAGATGAGAAAGCTAATAAATACAGATATCAATTATCCACAAATTGATTTATAGGTCTGATACTACTCCAATCAATATGACACCGTAGACATAGACAACCTTATACTAAAATTTTAGTGGAAAGATACATAAATGAGAGTAGGTATAACAATTCTGGAACTAAGAATAATGTAGAAATAAGTACTTCAACAATATTATTCTCTAGATGCCGTAAGACTGGCTTTGTTGTTTACACTGTAGGATAGGCACATGAATCAGTGGAACAGAAGAGAGAATCCAGAAACAGACTAGAATTATGACAGTGTTTTTTGACAAAGTTTAAAGCAATTGGTGGAGGAAAGATTGCTTTTTATGCAATTGGTGCTGGAGAAATTGGGCATAAATAGCTGAAGAAAAAATTGCTACAGTTCACTCTATTGGTTCACATTAACACAAATTAATTCAACATGGATATCATATGAGTTCATTTATTTGTGGAATATAAAAACAAAGCCAAACAGAATGAGCAAAATAGCAGTAGACTCATAGACACTGAGAAATGACTAGTGGTTCCTAAGGGGGAGGGTCTGGGGCGGGCGGGTAGTGAAGGTGAGGGAGATCAAGGGGAACAGATATTCTTTATTGTGACATAAATTGGTCACAGGGATAGAAGTGCAGCACAGAGAATACAGTCATGGTTCTGTAACATCTCTCTGTGTTGACAGATAGTAACCACAACAGTGGGGGTGAGGGTTTAATAACATGGGTAACAGTGGAACCACTGTGTTGTATACTTGAAAGCAACATGAGATTGTGTATCAATGATACCTCAATATAACCAATAAAAAATATTAAACTGGATCTTATCACAATTAAAATAATTTTCTCTGCAAAAGCTAACATGAAGAATTTGAAAAGAGAAGGTACATGAACACAGTGAGATAACACTGGACAATTGTTAGAACTTCCAAAATAAGAATGCCAACAGCACTCAGGGCTCTCAGGGATGCGAAGCGGCAGAAGCTCTCACCTCCGGCCCGTGAGAACGTGACCTGGTGCAGCTGTCACACTGGAAGGCAGTTTGGCCATTTCTTACAGGTCTAAGCAGACCCTTAGCACACAATCCAGCAATTGCCAGTAAGATGATTGTGATATTGTAGTTTAGTTTTGCAGAATGTTACCGTGGTGAGATACTGAGTACAGTGTACACTGTACATTTTTGGTGTTATTTCTTACATGTTAATTTTGTGACCTCAGTACCAGTTTCAATATAAAAAAATAAATTTGAGCACATGGAAAGCCAGCCCATGTTCTAAGTTGGGAAATCTCACTAAGTGGTGAGTTCTGTCATTTTACTAAATTTAAAATGGTATCAAAATTTCCAAGGAGCATTTTTATTGAGCTAGATAAATGACCATAAATTTCCCATGGAAAGAAATGCATAAGAAAAGTTTGGAAAATACTGTTCAGGAAGAGTAATGAAGGGGGTTGTGCTCTAACACACACTAAAAACATTGCAACAACTGTAGTAAGAGAGTGAAGTATTCTTAGCTGCATTAAGAGCATAAGGGAATGGGAGCGCAGTGTCAGGTAAGGAAAGGGAGAGAGAAGGAAAAGGAGGGTCCAGGTGTTCCCGACAGGACGTTGTTCAGGCAGAGGAGCTGGACGTGACTACGGAGGGGTGGGCCATCCTATAAGATTGGTTTGGGGGGCATATCTGACTTTCTCTGGTTGGTCCTGAAATGAAAATGGGGCAAAAAAATTGGAAACAGGTAGTTACTGACCGAGTCCTGGCCCTGCTGCTGATGCTGCAGGGGCTGTGGTCGGACTCCCTGGTCTGGCTGCTTGGGAGGTTGGAGTCAGAGCTCTGTTTTCATCTGCGGTCTGGCCATAGTCTGTTTTTACATTTAGTCTAAAAAATGAATGAGTCTTTGCTCAAATGCAATCATCAATTGACTCTTCATTAAGAAACCTTCATTGAAAAGTGACGCTTTGAAAATTTAGAAGGTTGAACATTATACGTCAGGAATCTGGAGACCCGGGAGATGACAGGACTCTCACAAAGTTTGCTTGATTGGGTAGTAAAGGACCAAAATTATTAATTCATTAACTTAATAAATAAATAACAGTAATTGAGGAGTGAGACAGAATAGTAAGGAATACAAAGAAAAGAAGTTCAAGAGCAATAAATCCTAAATAGTGGGTTTTACAAATTTATTAAACCTAATATGTAGCAACGTCTGAATCACTTATGGACAACCATTATATGTAAAAACTGTCTTCTGGTTCAAAATTGTTAATTTCTTTGGTGTTGTCCAGTTCTTTAAAACGGTAGTCAAGGAACAGCCATGTAAATGTAAACTCGTAACAGCTAACAGTGAGGAACATACGACAAAAGCTCACTTGACGGTCATAGCCTACTATCTAACATGATCTTTGTGAGTCATTACTTTGGTTCTTACTGTTAATAATTAGTTTTAAAGATGAGAAAACTGAAACACAATGAAGCTAGAGTAGCTGTCCCAAGTGGAGCTATGATGATCAATTCAATGTCCAACCCCAGAGGCACGGACTTTGGACTTTCTGCTTTAAGAGACATTTTTTTTCCACAGGTCTCTATGGTACCTGTTTGGTTGGTTCAAGCAAATGGTATTTTAATTAATTTTCAAACTCGTCAAAGCCTTTGCTAAAATATGCTAGTATGAAATAATTCTATCCTAACTTGCGTAAGTAATGTGTATGACTATATATATCATTTCCCAATCTCAATGTTTTAAAATGGATTTGTGAGGACTTAAAAGTGGAGAGTAAATTGTATATCCACTACCAAATTAGGAATGGCATTTTCAGATTTCACGTTCAATTACATTGTTTAATTTGTCAGATGCCATGGACAAACAATATTTGTTTTAAGCATGCAATGATTATGCCCCATATTTGAAAACCTGTATGTATTGCTATACATTTAAGTATTTTCAGTATTAAGTCTAAGATGGTCTATATGGGACTCTATGCATATGACTCAACAAGATTTTTAAAAACTGGAAAAATAATTTGATTTATTGATTTTGGATTAATAACCTTTTAGTTTTACAAATTACCTAATAGGTTGATCTTTATTATAAGAAAGAGTTCAAGTTTTTAACAATCTGCTGACTGGCAGCAGAATAAGAAAAGAATTAGAAAAAGTAAAGACAACTTAAGGGATATTTTGGACAACACCAAGTTGAGTAACATTCATATTATAGGGGTCTTACAGGGTGAAGAGAGAGAAAGGGTTGCAAAAATAATTTCAAGAAACAATGAATGATTCAAGTGGGAAGTATTAAGTTCTGCCCTAATCTGGGGAAGGAATCAGGCACCCAGGTACAGGAAGCCCAGAGAGCTTCAAAAAGGATGATGCCAAAGATATCCACACCAAGATACATTATAATTGAACTGCACAAGTTGAAGACAAAAATAAAATATGGAAAACAACAAGAGAAAACAGCTTGTCACATACAGGGGAAACCCCATAAATCTATAAGCAGATATTTTAGCAGAAACTTTACAGGCCAAAAGGAACAGCATTACATATTCAAAGTGCTGAAAGGAAGCAAACAAACAAACTTCCAATCAAAAATTCTCTACCCAGCAAATTAATATTCAGGATTAAAGAAGGGATTAAGAGCATTTAAAGTTGGCAAAAGTTAAAGAAGTAGATCACTACTAAAAACCCTACTTGAAATTTAGGGGGCCTTCTTTAAGCCAAAAAGAACAGAAATTAGTTAATGATAAGAAAACATACAAAAGTACCAACCTCCCTGTAATAGATAACTAGGGGATAAAGGTAGTGAATTAATCATTTACAAAGTAAGCATGACAGTTAAAAGGCAAAAGTAGGACATTTAACTAAAATTGCAAAAATTAGATAAAGGAGGCATTGATAAAAAGAAAAATGCATCATTAAAATATAAAATGGGAGGAATAGAAAGGTAACATGCTGGAATATGTTTAAATTCAGTGTTTGTAAGTTTAAAACAGACAGTTATTTATATAGAATATATATATCCCACAAAAAACAAAAACTTAACAGCAAATACAGAAATTAAAATTAGAAAGGAGTCTATATGTAACAAGGAAAGTCATCAAACCACAGTGTTTTGCAACAGTGGAAGAGACAGAGATGATCTACAAAAACAACCACAAAAAGGGGGAACAATAGTGACAATATTTGATATCTTGATCTGAGAGATGGTTACATAAGTGTATAAAAACATCAAAATTTATGGAGTTAAACACTAAAATTTGTGTATTTTATAGTATGTACCTTAATATAAATACTTAAAAAATAAATAAAAGCCATTGATTCTGGGGGAAAAAACAGTCACAAAACAATGAACAGTGTGAATAAGTATATACTATTCATTATTGCCTTATTGTTTTAAATGTAAATGGACTAAGTTTGCCAATCAAAAAAACAGGGAGTGCTTGTATGGATAAAAACATAAGACTCATATCTATGTTGACTGCAAGAGACTCACTTGAGAAGTAAGGACATATATGCATCCCTATATTTATTGCTGCATTATTTACAATAGCCAACATATGGGAGCTACCAAAATGCCCTGCAATAGATGAATGGATGAAGAAGAAGTGGTCCATATACACAATGGAATATGAGTCAGCCATAAAAAAGAAAGAAACCCTGTTATTTGCAACAACATGGTTTGATCTAGAGGGTATGATGCTAAATGAAATAAGCCAGGCAGTGAGTGACAAACATCATGTGATTTCACTTACATGTAGGATATAAAAACAAAACAAAATGAAATGAAAACAGAGTAGACTCACACTGAGAAGTGACTGGTGGTTACCAAAGGGGAAGTGTTGGCCTGGGTGCGTGGGTGGGGTGTGTGAGGGGGATAAAGAGGCAGAAAATCTCAATCACAGTATTAGTTGGTATTGGGGATGGAAAAGCAGTATGTAACACCTTTTTATGTTGGCAGATAGTAACTACACTCTTTGGGGTGATAATTTAATAATGTGTAATTGTTCAAACACAAATTTCTATACTTGAAACATAAGATTGTATATTAACTAAACCTCAATGAAATAAAATAAAACATGCATGAAGATTTAAGTACAGCATAGGGAATATAGTCAGTGATATTATAATTTACTTGGTGACACGTGGTAACCACAGTTTTTTTTTGAACATGTGATGTATATGTTGGTCAAATCACTATGTTGTACATCTGAAACCAACACAGCATTGTATACTAGCTAAATTTCAATGAAGAAATGCACTTGTCTGAAGGTTCTGAACCACTCTAAAAGATAGCCAAAAGACATAGACAACCTCTCCCGATATCTGCCAGGATGAGTAGGATGTTACCTGTAGATGGGGTGTAGCTCACATTTCTCTCTGGCCATATAATAAATAAAGCCCCCACTTGACAGCTGTCCTCCTGCACAGACAAGAGACAGCAGCTGGCGTCCGTGGCAGGAGGAAAAGAAAGACAAGTCCTCAAGAGCCACAGGAAAGGTGTGACTGTATATGAAAGAGGAAGGACCTGCAGAGCACGTGGGCCCCCCCGAGTCACAGGGACGGGAGCCACAATGCACAGAACTTTTAAGGCAGAGATCCAGAAGAGCGGACTTGGATAACAGGTGTTAGCCTGTGCCGTCCTCTTCTAGTTTTCCCAGGAGCCTCTCTGCAGACTCTCCAGTGGGGTGTCCCAGCCATTCCTGTTGGGGTTCCGGAAACAGTAGTGGTAGAAAGTGCATTTCCCTCCCCCCTTGAAGTGCTTGACCGGAACCTCTGTAACAAGATGATTTTGTACATATTTATTTAATATAAGTTTTCCTCCATGGGAAAAAAAGACCCAAAGAAATGGTGAAACCTGAGATTCCTTATGCTCGGTTAGATGAAGAGGAGGATACGGTGGAGAGGCGTGATGGGACAAAAGTTTGAGCTGACTGCACACTGGGAAGGACTTTGTGAGGCTGGTTTAACAGTTTCCTCCCCGTCTCTGGGGATAAAGAGGCTGGTGGTTACCAAGGGGGAAGGGTTGGCATGGGTGGGTGGGTGAAGGATGTATATCTCTGGGTGTAGAGAGAGCACCTTCTCATGTAAGTGTTTCATCATCTGCTTCATAGGAAGATCAGAAATTCCTTCCTGCCCTTGTCATTTCCTAAATTCCTTCTGTTTGAAAATACAGAATGCCCAGTCGTCACCGGCACGTGAGAACCTTGTTCCCTCACAGCACTCCCCCTGCCGTCGGGGTGCCCACTGCGGATCACCACTTGGATTAATCATGATATAGATGATTAAACATTATGACTTTTCTAACTGTATCTTTGCTTCTCTATTTACTGGCTGCCACTCTTCTGAAAGAAATATAGTAACTTTTTAATCAGTGTTTTCTCTAGTAATAAAACATATTATAAACAATGAGGGAACTGAAGTATCTCCAAGGATTTTCATAAAGAATTCAAATTCTGAAATATTTAAACCAGTTCTACTTTATCACAACAAATTTAATTGAGGACAACCTAATAATCTTTTCTGTGGTGACAATCTTCCTTGACAGTAACCTTGACACATGGTGAACCTTTACATGAAATTATTTATATTTACATATGTCTTTCTTTAAGGAAAAAGAAAAAAAAATTTGGTGTTTTATTTCCATTGACTATGGAAAATCTTAAGGATAATTTTATATGTAAGAGAAACAAAAATTTTATTTTATCTTATCATATTTTTACAATATCTAGTATTGGTATGGTAAGAATCAAAAGTTATCAGAGGGTGTTTGGGAACATGTTAAATGATGTCGCATGACTGAGAAACAATGCAGAATCATACATTTACGCCAAGTGACAATGAAACAAACACTGGTATCACATTGCAGAAAAACATAACATGATTGAAACAGTGTATTTTTTTATCTTAAGGACAGAACAAAGTCAATGTTAAATCCAAGAAAGTTACTTGATAACACATAAAATACATGGATTACATTTTGTGTAATGAAAAATCTTTCGCATTGTAGGAATAATTAGCGAGTAGCTCATCTTCAATTGAACTACTTCCATAATTTTAACACATATCCTATCTTCTTTCCAGACCTAGGTTAGATTCCTTATCTATCTCAAGTAGAGGTAAAAGGCTTTCTGAATTATAGACAACTAAACGCTCAGGCGCACACACAGCTTCAGACCTCTGCCTGGTGTCTTCCAGGAAATAATATTCACTAGGCAGGGCACTATGTGTCTTTGAGAACTGGATTACCTCCCTCCAGGGTGTTGTCTCTGCTTCAGGTGTCCCTCCAAAGGACTGTTTATTGATAGGGGCACAATCCTAAAATGGCCCTGAGCTCACCATGTTAATTTTGCCTGCTTTTTTTTCTGCTTCAGTGCTAGACAGTCAGATCCTTCAGGAAAGTCAGGAGTAAATTTCACCTTTGTAGATCAAATGCTTCATGTACTGTCGTCATTGAAGCACCCCAATATTTTTTTTTCTTTTCAGTTAATGGAATAGAGAAAATGACTTGAAAGATGACCAAAATCAAAACTTATAAAAAGAGAAACAATTCTTTCAGAGCTGTGCCGCAAAGGGAGGACCAATTTCTTGCAAATGACCAACTGAGCACACGCCCCCCCTTGTGTCAGCCTGATGGGATTCAATTCTCTGAACTTTGCAACAGTCATTCAGGCTTTTGAGTACTTAGGACACTGTGTTCTTTCCTCAGTCTTTCCCAAATTTATGAATAAGTTAAATGATGAGAAAAAACATCCAGCGATTCCTGGGGATGTTTGGATGTATTACATGAAGTGAGAGTTTTGGCCATGTGTCCTATGCAGCAATCTCAGCAGAGCCTGCTTCATGTCCTTGTTCCTGAGGCTGTAGATTACAGGGTTCACTGTTGGAGGTACCACAGTGTAGATCACAGAAAGCAGCCTCTCAGTAACTGATGGTGAGTTTGAAGGTGGTTTGAGATCAACAAAACAGGCAGTTGTCATAAAAAGGGTGAGAACAATGAGATGGGGAAGGCATGTGGAGAAAGCTCTAGACAGAGTTTTCGTGGTAGGAATCTTCAGCACTGTGGAGAAAATAGAAATGTAACAGATCATGATACAGATAAAACAAGACATGCCTAAACACATACCTAGTCCAATACTCACATAAACTATCATTCGTGTTTCAGAGCAGGACATCCTTAGTAATGAGGAGACATCACAAAAAAACTGTGGAATCACATTGGAGCCACAGAAGGGCATGGAAAATGTGCCAACTGTGTACACAGCTCCAAATAACCCCCCAGTAACCCAGGAAACACCAGCCATCAGGGCACAGGTGCCACCACTCCTGAAGACCTCATAGTGCAGAGGACAGTAAATCGCCACATAGCGGTCATAGGACATGGCAGTGAGCACAAATATCTCACCTGCTGAAAAGGAAGTCATTAAGAGTACATGGGAAGCACATCCTAAAATGGAAATAGAAGTGTTGTGAGTTAGGTTGTTGACAATGAATTTTGGGATTGGGACAGACACGAGGAAGACATCCAGTAAGGACAAATTCTTCAGGAAGAGGTACATGGGTGTTTGTAGCTGCAGGTCTAGGGTGATGAGAGTAATGATCAGAAGGTTACTCATTAGGACAGCCAGGTAAACCACTAGGAAGAGCACACCGTGTACAATCTGGAGCTCCCAGACTTCAGAAAACCCCAGAAGAAGAAACCCTATGGCCATTGTGGCATTGACCACATGCTGGATTCTCTTCACTGCCTGTCAAGAGAAGGAGATATGCAAAGAAACATTAATTTACAGGAACCATACTGATATGCAGAATCATTTCATTGAAGAAGAGGCATAGATCCACCTTAAATGCCTCTGAAGAGTACTGAAAAGTTCATTTTTTAAGATAAAAGGATTCCATGAATGATACATGAAGTCCATAATTCCTTATATGAGTTACACCTCACCCTGTAGCCTCTGCCATAACTTCCTACCAGATAAATACAATAAATTATAATTTATTATGATTTAATAAATTTTTCCCAACCCAATTAGTGCTGCAATAATATTGTGCTGTTATTAATGAGAAATTCTTTTGCTTTCAGAAAGCAATCTAAAGGCCTTTAACTGTAGGATTTTTATGTTATCATCCCTAATTGTCTAAAAGGAGTAAATTTTAAATTCTCTATTTTTCATAATAATCATGATCTCTCATTTACAAAGCATTTAGTAATCAAACATAGCCTAATAATTTATTCTTACCTTATACACACAAAGGAATATCAAAAATTAATTATTTGTTAAATGTTTGTATTGGGCATTAAACTGGCAGAGACAAATTTTTTAAAAGGTTGATTTTGGGGAGCTTGCTGTGAATAGGAGGAGAAAATTAATAAGCATACCTATAAAGAAATATTGCAAATAGTTTTTGTGTCATTAAAATAACACAAATGCATTATCTGACAGATTACCTAGGTGGTAGTGGAGACTGGAGGTGGGCAGTGACTCCCTGCTGGGGGACCAAGAATCTGAAACCCATGTAAAGAGAAGAATGCAGGACAAAGGCCATTGAAGGAGACACTCTGGGAAGCACAGTTGAAACAAAAGAGAAAACGCAGCCGGCATCTGAATCACATATGGAGAATCCCTGTGTGGTGAACAGGAAGAATGCATGGTGCAGAAATAAAATAACTTTGAAGAACATGTATCACCCTATTCTAATTTTCTCCAGAAATACCCAGAGAGGGGTCAAAAGAGAAAGAAGAGTGGAGAAATCGGCTACTGCGTTTCACTGCTTTTGGTGCATTCCATAAATTTCCAGAAGATTTAGACATTATTATTTTGTAAGAGTATTTTAACATTTCACCAATAAAACATTGAAATTCATACCTTAAAATAATACCAATTCTTCAACCATTCTTCAACCACTGGACAAAGGATTACTTTATAGATTATTCTAACATGTAAATTAAAAGTGGAAATTCTGAAAAAAGAAATATATAATTTCACCTAAAATTAATCACCTGAAATTAAAACAGACCTATATCTTGTTTGGAATCTCTCTGTCATTATAGGATATAGTTGTATTTCTCTTCTTTTGTGGAAGGGCTAAAAGATGTCTACTAAGATGTGATAGTTTCTTCAGAGAGAAAGATGAATATTTAAGCAACCAGGAAATTCATTTGCCTCTTTTATTTTAAACTTGACATCATTTGAAACATTCTTTAGTCAAAGTGTCTACAACAAATTATTTTGAAAGTATCTGACTGATGCTTAGAATTCCCCAAAGAAGAATGTCTTAGGAGTTCTCTGAGCAGCCTTATTTTGTAATTGTCTCTTATGGCCTTAGAATAATAATTACTGGTATTTTCTGGAAGCAGAACTGTTCACACCCCAGAAAACTTTCTGGAATACACTGTGAAGGATATTATCCAGACTTGGGAAGAATAATAATAGAGTGCTTAAATATTCCCTTAATTCTGCTCATTCATAAACTATATGCTAGTGGTTACCACTTCATAATTGTCAATAATCACTTGGGCACTTGGGTAAAAGCGAAGATTCTTGTCAAACATTGCTAATTACTGACTGAGTGTGTCAAGGTGAAGTTGGAGAAAATAATTGTCAGTCAAATTGTCAAATCAGATGGATATTATGCTTTGAAAATCCTTTCTGTAGACCTAGTCATCTCATTGCCAGGCAGCCGCATCTAGGGAGGTCTCCCCCTGGGCACTCGGTGGGACCTCAGCCTGGAGGTGGGAGTGCTGGTGACTCTGACAGAGCAGGAATTCTCAAGCAGCTCAGAGGTGGGCAGATAAGGAAGGGATTCATTAAAGCAAGAGCAGCAGTGAACGGCAGCTGCCCTGCAGGTAGGAGAGAGCAAGGAGGAGCAGAGGGGAGAAAGGACAGCTTGTTGCCCTCCTGCTTGGCGACGGGTAGATTCCCTTGCCAGCTCCTGAAGCCAGGGCCCCAGGGTGGCCCATTTCCACTTGGATCTGCAAGGCATGGGGACTAGCCCCTACCACCCCAGGATTTGGGGGAGCCACAAAGCACAGGATGGAGGGAGATTATTTTCTGAGAACTTCCCAAAGAAAGGAGATTTTCAGGCAGGCGGCTAAAAGCCGATGGCACAGCTGCAGGTCTGCCTGTGTCACCCCGGCGATGGGAACTTGCAGGCTCAAATCAGAGCTCTCAGGAGCCCCTCCCTGTGTGTCAGGCATACTGTGGAGACAGAATGAAGACTTGGAAATAAAATGAAATAGCAGAGACAACAAAGACACTTGCCACTGGAGGAGGGCAGAGACAAGACACAACAAGCTGGGCAGTGAGAAAGCTTTGTTTGAGCATGCACTTAGAAAGGGGTGTAGGCCACCTCAGAGAGCAGGTGTGCTAATGGGCTGGGGATTCTGGCTTTCAAGGATTTCATGAATGGGGCAAAGGGTGGAGGGGCATTGTGAGACCTAGGCCTGACCTGCGGTCTGATGATGTCCATCTCCAGTGAGGGACAGTGAGTCCTCATGCACAGTCAGTTCTCTAGGTAATTCTGTAAGATAAACTGAACCCAGGGTGTTTACTGATCTGGTTCCCCTCCAAGAGAGTGGCTTCCCTCAAGCACTGGGACCACATCAGCTAACATTTCATGCACCACTTTAAGATAGGGTGGGTTACTGTCTGATTACCAAAGAATATCTTAGGAATCTTACCTCTTCACTCTCTGGTTTTCAAAATGGAATCTTAACCATAAGAAGGGGTCCCTCTTGTTCTTCCTATACTGTTTATATCTTGGCGTTTTCATCAGTCAGGAAAAGTTATTCGTGGTGCTTCTCCCATGCCCCTCAGCTACCTCAGCCTAACATACAAACCAAAAGACATTTTATTGTTCATCTGGTTAAGGCCCTCATTGTAGAGTAAAGGAACTGGAATAAATTTTAAAGATATAGAATATGGAAATGAGATTCTGTTTGTGCATTTATTTATTTTTGCTTTGGCTTTTAATAAGTCTTAAAAGCATTAATCACTTTTAGCTTGTTTCTTTGAAAATAATTTTGACTACTCAAGACATAGTTGTCAATATGCCATTCATCTACTACATAGTTCCAGGAAAATCTTTTAAACAATGAAGCTGATCAATCTTACATGGAGAATTAATAATATCAATTATGCAGTAGAGAATTAAGTGAGATTGTTTAAGAATCATATACACAGCAGTGTATATATTAACATTATTAAAATACTGACTTATTTTTTAATGAGTATTGACCATATTTTCTTTTTGTAACAAAAGCAATATTCAGAATAAAAGTCTGTTTTTGTTTTGTATTAGGACATAGAATTTTAGTATGCAGGATCCATAGGTCAAGACATCAAATTGAAATACTACTTATCTAATTAAGTCATGAGATTATTAACTCTTACTAAATATGTCATTAAATATGAATTTGGAAATTATTAAATAAATGCATTAGTTTATTTGCTATAATCTTGTTTTACACAGATACACCCTAATTGTGTTTTAAATAATTTTAAACTTACAGAAAAGTTGCAAGGATGTTGTAGAAAACTCTGAAGTAAACTTAGCAATAATTCCCCATGTTTCAATACTTTGCCACAGTTCAGTCATCAGAAAAAATAAAGAAAAATACAATAATTGTATTTAATTCTTGTTCATTTTGAAATTAGTTTCAATATCATGTGTTGTGTATAGTTGCATTGTTCATTTAATCATTTAATCTATCACCTGAAACAGTTCTTCAGTCTGTCTTTGTCTCTCCTGATGTTGACACTTGAAAAACAGGATTGTTTGTAATGGAAATGTGCTTTTTGAGGGGTGATATTCTATTTTTTCCTCATTACATTTAGGTTAGTATTTTTTACCAGAGTATTATCTCTGGATCAAACTCGGACATACGCCATATCAACCTATCTTTATTTTAGTCGGTAGGTTTTGAGCCATTACTGTTTGTATATATATCTGTGGGGCACTTGTGGTCTGAGAGGAGGTGCTTGGATGTGGAGGGCTGACAGCATTCCTTGGGAGACCAACAACAGGGAATGAAAAGGAAAGGACGCTGGGATTTAGAAACCGAGGCTTGGGCCTCAGTGTCAGTCACTGCCACTGGGATCCCATTGATTCTGTGTGTTACTAGGGGAACTTACATCACACACTCTCACTGGTGGTTTCTCATTTCAAAGACCTACCAGGGTTTTCCTTTTCTTCACTTCTTCCATTTTTTCCATACTGGAAGCACTGAATCCCCACAAAATATTAAATTATTCACTGATGTGCACAGTCCTAAAATATGCATACATAATCCAAGCTTTCCACATCATACCCTTTGATGACCAGCCTACATTAAATAGTTTTGGAATTTATGTAGTTCTTTTTCTCTTCTAAATTAAGTGTATATATTGCATGTACACTGCTTAAAAGTTGTGGAATGAAGTCTTTTACATGTACTTTCCAACATGCTTAATTTCATTTGAACTGCAGTTATTTCATTTGATTGAGTTTGCATTCAGTTTCAATTTTTGTTCACATTTGGTCACTTCACTTTTTCAATATTTAGAAAAATAGTATGTCTTCTCCAAGAAAAGTGTTTAAAAACAGTATCAACAATAACAACAAAATCTATGCTCAGTGAAATGCCACTCCCTTCCCATCCCTTTCACCCAATCACTCAGCACCGTGTGAGGAAAAACACTCTCAGCATTTCAGGGATTAACTTTAATGTGTTTGTTTTTTAAAAAGAAGAGTTGTGTATGCTTACTTATTGTACAGCATACTATGAAAACTCTCTTGTGTTAGATTTTTCACTTATTGCATGCTGGGAATCACTACTTATCAGCTCTAGAGATTGCCTTCCTTGTATTTTATAGTCAAAGAATAACCGACTATTATATACCATAGTTTTACTAATATCCTGGGTTTTGACATTGAAGTATTTTCCAAATTTTGCAATTGCCCATAATGCTACTAATAAAAAACATGTGGAAAATGCATTACTGAACACAGGAGGTGCACCTTCAAGGTATTATCTTGTCTGGTGATTGTCCCTGTTTATTAGACCCTGTGTTGTTTACTTCTGCACAGCAGTTTACACGTGCACTCGAAGCCCACTGGCACTAAGTTCAAGTTTTAACATCCAATTTTTTTGAATATACCAATGGAAAAAATAAGTGTAAGGTATTATTTTGGCCACATAGAGACTTCCTGCTTCACATACCCCACAGAACTGTATGGAATACCCGCCAGCCCTCAATGTCACCCTCTGGGCCTACAAAATATTCCACCTCAGGGAATCAGCCTGATCATTTGCTTCCAATGCTTTTCTTTTATCCTTTCCATTTCTTTTACTAGGAAATTTTTAGGATATTTTATAGTTATTAGAATTTCTCTTTTAGTTTTGTTACTTTATAGCTATTTTTGTTGCATATGTCTGCCCCAGGAATTACAACACACCTATTTAAATTTATAACAGTTTTATGATTATTAATCTGTACCTTTTTATAAAATATAAAAATTTTGAATTCATATAGAATCACTTAAGCTGTCATATATATTTCCATATGCATTATAAACTCCACATGGCGATGTTAATATTTTAGTTTTTAAACAGTTATATAGAGCTTATGAAGAAATGCAGGGGTCACTGTCCAAAAGGAAAAGAAAATAACTTACATTTATCCACAAACTCACCACTTTTATCCTATTCACAAATTTCTTAGGGATGAAGTCTACATGTAACATTTCCTCCAGTCCGAAGCATTTAATTTCATATTTCTTTTACAGTAAGCTTGCTGTAAACATATTCTTTGTCTTTTATACAATGGTATCTTTGATTTTATTTAACTTCCAATCATATTTTTGAAAGACATAGAAATTTGGCTGATCATTCACATCACTTTCAGTACTGTAAAATTATTTTTCTACCATCTTTTGGCTACCATGGTTTTTAGTGAGAAAATACCCAGTATTTGGGGCACTTTCTCCTTTTAGAAAATGTTTTATTTCTGGGCCCTTTCTTTTTCTTAAGTGTATTTTTTTATTGATGTATAGTGGAAATACAATATTGGTTTGAAGCACACAACACAGGGGTTGAATAGTTACACACTTTGTTAAATCCTCCCTCCTGCTAGTGCCGCTAGTCTTTGTCAACATAGGAAAATGTTACAGAACCACTGACTATATTCTCCATGCTTCACTTCCATCCCCATGACCAACTTATATTATGACTGAGAGTCTGTGCTTCTGTATACCCCTCACCCACCCCACCCCCTATCAGGACCCCGCTCCCATGGTAACCACCAGTCACTTGTTAGGGACAATGGGTGTACTGCTGTTTTGTTCATTTTGTTTTGTATTGTTTTTAAATCCCACACATAAGTGAAAGCATATGGTATTTGTGTTTCTCCACCTGGCTTATCTCACTTAGCATAATACCCTCTAGGTCCACCCATGTTGTCACAAATGGCAGGATTTCTTTGCCTTTTATGGCTGAATAATATTCTTTTGTGTATATGTACCAGCTCTTTTTTATCTATGCATCTCTGTAAGGACTTTGGTTGCTTCCATATCTTGGCTACTGTAAATAATGTGGCAATAAACATAGGGCTACGTATATATTTACAAATCAGAGATGTTGTTTTCTTTGGTTAAATTCTTAAAAGTGGAGTTACTAGGTCTATGGCATATATTTTTTTAAATTTTTTGTGGAACCTCCATTATGTTTTCCATAGTGGCTGCATCAATTTTCATTCCCACCAACAGTGTAAAAGGGTTTCCTCTTCTTCACATCTTCGCCTACCCATGTTCTTTCTGGTCTTTTGCCCAGTGGGATGCTGGGCTCTCTAACCCATTCCTCGGGACTACAGTCTCCTGTCCCGCCCTTGGAGACATCTGGGATGGGAAGAGTTGTGTTTCAGGTGTTGGGACACTAACTTCTAACCCATTTCTTTCTTGCTAGGTGGGCCACGTCACTGGGCTGCATTCTCCCCCAATGAACCCAATTCGACCCTGAGACTCTCAAAAGGAAAAGGTAATATTCTTCTGCAACACATCTTGGCCGCAACACCAACTAGGAGACCAAGAACAATGGCTTAATCCTAACACTTTTACTGAATTGAATCTTTTCTGGAAATGAGCAAACAAAAGGGCAGAAGTGCCTTATGTTGACTTGCTTCTATGTCAGAAGCTGAAAAGGCCACGCCAAGCTTGCCAACTTGCTGCAGCCCTCTCTCCACTCCTCTTCCTACTTTACCTCTGCACCAGTGTCAGCTAAAGCCGACCTTAGGTGAGCAACAGAGAGTTATTAAAGAGGCTTCTAAGTTTTCTAGCAGCCTTGCAATTGTCTAATACTGTTTCCCATTAGAGAGACTGCTGTTCCCTCAGTAGACCCTAACAGGACCCTAAGTGTTCCAAAGATGCTCTGTGGGAAAAAAACCTATTTTCCTTGTGCATAAAGACAGGGCTAAAGAAAGCTAGTATAACAGTTCACAATTGCTTCTTATTTTCACTGAAAATTAAGGTTTCTAAGGGTTTTAATTTCTAATTAAGGCTACTGGAAATAATAAGGGCAACGTCTGCATGCTAGAAAAGATGTGTTTTGATAAGAGAAGGTATGAGGAGTGGAAATGCATTTTTATTGAGGGAAAAGAAGGTAATTTCATCCTAAAATACAGCTGGTTATTTTAAGAGGGAGAACTCTGAATGTAAAAATAAAGTTGTAGAAATTTTGTGGAAGAAGAAATTAATGTCATACTATGTGAGATTGAAGTAAATGAAGCTTAATATAAAGTACACCATGAGATTAGAATTTTGCTTTCCATTAAATGGACAAAGTTTTCTCAAACTATTGTTCTATTCTTAATATTAAGAGATTGCAAAAGTTTTTTCTAATTGTATCAATTTCTCATGTTTAATGTCTAAATAAGGTGTTTGAGTACTTAAGAAAACAAAATCATAATATTAAAAAGCTATGAGCTAAGTTTTGCAACAACTATGTAACATTCTCTATTTGGTATTTAACTACCTACATTTTAAAGTATTTTGTCATGTTTAGATACTGTTTCACTTCAGAACTATTTGAGAACAACTAGATTCAAGCAGAACAAGATTTAATTGCATAAGATTGAGTAAACTAAGGGGGATGATTTTACTTTTTAAGACATTTTTGTTTCATATGTTGTTGATCTTTTAAAGTTAGTGTTTTAAACCTTTCTCTTAGGCTGACTTATAACAGTTTAGGAAATTATACCTTTATAAACAAATTGAAACATCTATTTTTCTCTCTGTACCTGATCCCTCCAGAATTCAGAAACTCTCAGTGAGTATTTTTATATGTTAGGGCAATATTCTTATTTGAATAAGTTCAATAAGAATTTGCTCTCCTTGTGACAGGACACAATTGAAAACACTGGTTATATTATCAAAGCTGTGACTGAAGTAACACATTTGAGAGAGGCACACGTATACTCAGACATGACCAGGCAGCTTGAAGGAGCCAACATTGACTTTATGGGGCCAACAAAGCCCCTCGGAAGAACCGGCCTGGGACCTTGTTTACAGGGGTCCCAGCTGCCTTACAGGGTGAGTAAGAAGGCCACTACCTGGCAAATGTATGAACCTCAGAGTATCTTGGGGACTTTGAGGAGAGAGTAATTCACCCAATTTCTACAGATACTGAAGGCTTGGATTTCCTTTCCTCGAGAGGCCTTTAAATGTTCAATCTGCAATTCCTTACAACAAAGCACACGTAAAAGAGCCTGTGCAATCAACTGCTCTTCTTGCTGCATTTATGTAAATAATCAAGCCAAGTGTTTTGAAGCTAAACTTATTTTAAACTTAAATTTTAAACTAAAATTTTTTTCAATTTTAATTTGAAGCTAAACAAATTAGTCTTACTATGATTGCCTCTAATGAAAATGAAGGTGATTTTGGGAGAAAAGAATTATGTTTCAATAGTGCAGCCTTATCTATACTAGATTTTAATACTTGTGATTGTGAAATAGACTGGATCCTGAAATCTGCTTTCCACAAAATATATGGCTGTGACTCTCCAAATGTTTCCAATTTTCTTCCGTCACTTCAGTTGAAGTCTTCCTGCTCCTAGTCTCATATTTAGCCGTGCATTCTTAATCTCCTGGTCAAGTTTATTCCTTCCAGAATGGAAAATCCAACTCCAGTTATTGCTCAGATAAGGACTTCAACCTCTGTCTCTGACAATCAGTGAAGAAACCAGCTGATCAAGTCTCTCAGATTCTTCAGAGGCTCTCAGAATCATGAATTCAGTCTCACTTTTAGAACTGGGATCCTAGCAACTATCCTTCATTGGACTCCCACTAATTCTTCTACTAGCCCCAATGTGTGAACCATGCTTACTAAACCTCTTAACTAAATTTATGTCTTCCAGACTACAGTCCCTCGAGGTTAAAGCCCTGCTGTCATGAAGATTCAAGCCCTTACCAATTGATGAACCATGCAACTTCCTGAGACCCTCGATGGGAACCCTTATGGTCCCAATCTACACCATCCCGACAGTCAGCTAGCAGAGGGACCCAATGACCACACCATCCCTCACAAGCAGGAAGCAGTCAGATTGGCCATTGCCCCTCACCCCGATGATTTGGATCGCAACTACATGAGGGGGGAATGTTAGGCAGAAGAATAGATATGTGTGCAGTGGAAAGAGAATAAGGCCAGTAAAGTGCACTAGAAGGGACTCAAAGACTTAGCCAGATAGAACTAGAGCCAGAAAGGAGTACAGAGTTAATGGGTTAATTAATTGAAGCTGCAAAGTACAGAAGTAACTTGGAATATCCAGAAATTCCCCAAATAAAGAAAAGTATCTGAGCATGGCCCATGTCTTCATTGTATCAATTAGATGATGTCATTGCAAAATCTACTTAGCCTGATAAAAGGCCCATTTTATTCTTTAACTTAACCTATATGCTGTTTTTTCCTCTCCTCCAGCCCCTAATCAAGTAACTTTGCAACTAGGACAGGAAGCCTACCTCAAAAGTGTAAATAAGCCTATGTGGACAAAGAATGCTGAGGTCCCGAACCAACATAGTCACCTAGATAATCCTATTCTTAAAACAAAGCTTCAAAGGAATTATAAATCACCTGTTCATGCCTTATGCTGACCCTTACCCAAGAAAGCCTTTTAAAGACCAGAGCCCAAACCCTTAAGTGCACCTCCTCTCTGAGGTTGCCCACGCTTGCCTTTCTTTGAGTGTGTCACTCTCTAGGTCCTAATCCATGTAAGTAGGGAGGGGCTGCTGGGAGCTCTGATCTGGGGCTTGCAAGTTCCTGTAGCCTGGGTGATCCAGACAGGATTGCAGCTGTACCATCCTGCACTTTAGTAGCCTGCCATAAAATCTCCTTTATCTTTGGGAGGTTCTCAGAATGTTCTCAGTCATCCAGTGCTCTGCAGCTCCCCCACATCCTAGGTGGGAGGGGACCAGTTCCAAATCTGTTCGGATCCAAGTAATCACTGGACACCAGGTGACCCTGGCTTAAGGAGTTAGGAGGGATCTGTCCCATGCTGAGTAACAATCCAATGAGCATCCCTTTGCTTACTTTTCCCTTTCTCTCTGCTTTAGTCAAGTAAACCTGCCTTTGTCTGCCTTGACTCTGGCCTGCTTCTCTTTTTGGGGTGCATTCAAATAAAACTTTTACTCTGCTTCACTAATGTGTCTCTGCTTTCAATTCTCTGCCATGGTGGGGACAAGAACTGAGGAAAATAAATCAACTCCCACTAACAATAAAAAATACTATGTAGAGAATTAAATGATTTTCCAACCATCATATATACAGCAACATTGGTATGATTATATTTTAATATTCTTAAATATTGGCTTATCTTTTTCATGAATATGAAAGAGACTGTGTTTTTGCCAAAAAGGAAGGCACATTTAAAAATAAAAATCAGGTAGGTGGGTTGTTTCAGATAGACTTTTAGTATGAGGAACAATTATGTCCCCAAATTTTGAATTATAATAGTGCTAATTTTATTAAATTATCACTATATTAACTTATAATAAATATGACTTTAAAGTTTTAAATTATCACAAAATATACGTGGCTTATTTGGTATATATTTTTTACTCTGATGCACCCTAATTTTTTCAAATAATTTTAAACTTACAGAAAAGTTCAGGGATATTGTGAAGAACTCTCAAATAACCTTACCATGTATCCCCAGTTTTCAATCCTTTTTTGCATTAGAGGCATGTGATAAAAGATATTAAATATACTATAATTATATTTGATTGTATTCCCTGTTTTTGTTGATTTGTTTATTTTTGTATTTCAGGATCAGGGTTTTTAGTTGCAGTGCCCCTTTAGTCTTCTATAACCTGAAACAGTTCTTCAGTCTCTGTCTTTCATGACATTGGCATTTTTTGACACACATTACTGTTATTAAAGGAAATGTGCCATCATTTGGATTTCCTTTTTTACCTCATAATTTGTAGGTTAGCATTTTTGACCAGAATATTACATTAGGATCAAACTCAAGGCACACTATGACAACATATCTTTATTTTGTTCAATGGATTTTGAGATGTTACTGTTTTTATTTATTTGTACTCCAGTTGTGATCTCTGAGGCTTGGGAGGTTAACACCTATGAATACAAAGGAAAGAGAGGTTTCTAAATTGGTAATTAGTAACTCAGATATGGGCCTGAGGTTTGGTCACTGCTGCTGAGTTTTCAGCGATTATACATCTTGTTGGGAGAACTTATATCATAGGTTTCCACTGGGAGGTGCTGTTTCAGTACAACGCATGCTGGATTCCTCCTTTCCTTCACTTCTTCCAAATTTCCATACTGGAAAGACAGGATTAAAAAGGTTAAATAATTTATTGTTTTTACAATCTTAAAATATCAATGACACAATGTATTACTTCCATAATAACACCAATACAACGTCCTGCTTATATAATATAGTGAAAATTCATTATAGAGCTTTTTTCCCTTCTAGATTAAGTACATATATTCAGAGTTCACTGTGGAAAAGTAACGTGTAATAGTTTCCTTTTAAAAAAAAATCAACATGTTATGTTTTTCAATTGAAATGCAATTATTTCATTTGAGTCAATATTCATCAATTTTGATTTTTACCTCCACCTCTCATGAATTACTTTTTGCATGCAGAGAATAAATATGCCACCCCAAAGGAAAAAAATACAAATAAATGTTTATATAAATAAATAAATATAAACATATAAATTGTACATGTATAAACAATAAAATCTCTACTCAACAAAATTCCACTCACTTCTGATCTTTTTCACTATTTCTCTCAGCACCTCAGTGTTAGGATCCAGGCTTCCGAGGCTTCTCCAGAGAACAAACTACACAGGCATAGAGATGTAAATTCAAGCAAAGTCTTTATTCAGCCAGCTAGCTGGGGTCCAAGTGTCAGCCCGACGCAGCGGGTCTCAACAAGGACCCCGAGCACTCAGAGCCAAGGGTTTATATAGCATTTTCAAAGCACTTAACTCATAGTAATTTTCCACAACTATACATTATTCTTGCAAGACATACATCCTGGGGTTAAGCAAGGGCAGAATAAGACTACTCCTCAATGGTTAGGGAGGTTCTGCACGATAAGCTTGGTATGTAAGATTAACTGACTGAGGTTAGCTGACCAAGGGTCACAGCTGCCCACCACCTGGTGCTCCTGATTAACTTGTTTTTCAAGGCCTTACCCAGGCCCAGGTTTTTTGTTTTTTGTTTTTTCTTCCTGAGTCACACCCTCAGAAAATGGTTTCTAGGTTTCTAAGATGGCTATGCTTATGCTAATTTACTAATCTTACTAATGATTAGATTCTACATTTCCCCACTTTCTTTTGGCCATTCCAATCATAGAATGTTTGTTTCTTCCTGCTGTGTGAGTGAATGATACTGCGGTCTCAGCATTAGCACCTGAACAGCACTCACTCTTTCCCTAACAAAGGCTATTAGCCGGTTTAAGATACAGGGACCTAAAGTGAGAAGCAGTATGAAAATAAGCAAGGGCCCTGCCAGGGTGGATATAAGGGTTGTAAACCATGGGGATTTAGTAAACCAGGATTCAAATAGCCCTTGGCTGGCTTCTCGCTCTCTCTTCCTTTGATCTGGCCTCTCTCTAAGTTTAGACATTGAATCTCTTACTATTCCAGAATGGTCTGCTGTTAGGGTTTAGCTAAGTTTTATTAGTTCTTTTTCCTGACTCTTGATGCTCTCTGCACTCCTTTACATTTCCCCCCTTTTCTTGATTAGACTATGGAATCTTCCACAGCGGCATCTAGGGCCTGATAACTTTGACGAAGGACCAAGAGTTGGACAGTGTCAATTCTTTCCTGCACAAACTTAACAAGCCTGTTAATTATGCATGGGCCAATCGTAAACAGCAACAGCAGGATGATGAGTGGCCCCACAACAGCCGAGAGAAGGGTAGCAAACCAAGGCTTGTATTTGAACCAAGACTCAAACCAGCCTTCGCTACTTTCATATTCTTTACGCCTCTTCTCTAAATCTTTTTTTAGTTTGGCCAAGGAATCTCTGACTGCACCAGTTTTGTCTACATAGAAACAGCACTCTTCTCTTAAGGCTGCGCATAACCCTCCTTCCTTTAAGAACAAGAGGTCCAGGCCTCTTCGGTTCTGTAGGACCACCTCGGACAAGGAGGTGAGGGATTGCTCTAGGTCTGATATTGTCTGTCAGAGTTGTTCTAGGTCTCTGTTGATTGCCAGCCTCAGGGCTGTGAGCCCCTTTTCTCGAGTTACAAGGGCTGCAACCCCCGTGCTTGCCCCTGCCATCCCTAGGGTGAAGAGGGCCCCAATGGTCAGGGCGGTGACAACCTCTCTCTTTTCCCAGTAAGAGGTCAGCCGGGCTTCCCAATCAGAAAGGAAGGACTCATGAGAATGATACATTAGGCGAGGTAAAATGGCCACAAGCACACAAAACTCATTGTTAGCATTGAGCACAGAGGTGGATAGGGCCGGAGTGAGGCCTGTCTTTGAGCAGAGCCACCAGCCAGAGGAGGGTATAATCCACTTTCCTTGCTCCTACGTAGTATTATTATAGGAGGAGCATAACTGGTGCTGGGTTGTCGGGACTGTGCCTACACACGTACCAATGAATGAGACTTGAGCGATAGTAAGTCCCCACGGCCTCCCATCCCAGTAAGTGGGATGGGAGTTGTTGATAGTGTAGGAGCCATTTATCCTGATTGCTTCATATAAGGGGGGGTGAACCTGGGTAGCATAGCCAACAGGGATCGGTAAGGGAGGAAGTGGTGTGGTTAAGAGTCTCTGCTACGGCCTGCACCATTTCCCACATGGGATTATTTAACCCAGAGGGAGTGTGCTGGGCCCATAACTCAGAGGTCAATGGACCCAGTCCTCTCATAGGCTCTGGAGCAAACGTTCTGGTCGGCATTTTTTCATCCTTTTTACTCAGGCTCTTGTCTTGGATTGAAGGTTTCTGAGGATTTATGACCGGGTTGGGACCTAAGGCTTTCTTGACTATTGGCTCAACTTTTAATTTGACTCGGATAAGGGTTCCAAAGGGAGGGGTCTGATAAAGATATAGGCCCCAGGTTAACCCTGTCTGCCATTGGGTGTCTTTTTTTCCTTGTTCTGTGAACTGGAGCTTGAGCAGATTATAGTCTGGGCTGTACCTAGTTCGGGTGCACGGTTTAACAAATGAGAGAGTGATGAGCTGGGGAGTTACTTGCCACTTCCACTCCCCGTCATTGGTGGTAACACAACTCCAGCGTGCACAGTATCGGGACTCAGCCCCTCCACACTGCTGCTTCTCTGGCCCTGTTCGAAACCCTGGGCACGCATAAAACCCATTTCGACTCACAGAGACTCTGCGTTGCTTTTCTTGCCAGTCTCCTCCTCCCATTCCAACAGGACAGAACTGAGGGGCGCAGGGAAGAGGGAGGCCTGAATGCTGACTCTTGCCCTTTCCGCCTCTCTTTTCTAAGTCCGCTACTCTATCTAGGTTAAAGTACAGGTTAGGGAACCATGTGCCTAAGGGGGTCTTGTGGGAAGTGCGGTTGTATATTTCATGAGTTTCCCAGTTCTCTATTTCCCAGGTGAGCTTATAGTGGACATGGGGGTTAGGGTTCTGGTGGGTTGGAGGTAGCAGGAGCATCAGAATCACCAATAGCCTGGTTCTTTTTATACAAGCAAAGCTTGAGGGGGTTATTAGTCTGAGTTACCCACCAATCTGGGCCCGGCGGGGGTCCCCGTTCTGTGTCATCTCACATAAACAGGGTCTCTCACCCGAAACTGATGAGGTACCAAAAGGTCCTCTGGCCGATAGGCTTCCTGGATGGACTCCTCTCTGCACAACTTCTAGGAGCCAGCCCCATTGTCTCGACGAGATGTGGCTCCTTTTATCTTTGGCTTAGGTGTAGTTTTAAGGGATTGGCAGTATGCTGCTGCACCTTCCACTTTTCCTTATGGGCCCCTGGGTCTTTATGAGGCAAGACCTTCCAAACGTGGGTGTGGTGTACCCAGGGAGCGATACAATCAACCTTGAGAGCAGTGGGGGTGGTAAACAATACAACATAAGGTCTTTTCCACCTGGGCTCGAGAGTCTTCACTTGATGTCTTTTGACCCATACTATATCCCCTGGGACTATGCCATATTCCGGGCTCGGAATTTTCCCACCCTCATAATATGCTCTGATCAGGGGCCGGATTTCTTACTGCACTTTAGCAAGAGCTTGCAACACATTCAGATAGTCAGGGGCCGGGTCCTCTGCATTGGGAAGCTGCACTCGTCAAGTTATAGGTGGAGGGGCCCTATACATTATCTCAAATGGAGTTAAACCATGTACATAGGGGGTGTTCTGAGGGCGGAAGATGGCTAAGGGAAGGAGAGTCACCCAGTCCCCACCAGTCTCCAATACCAATTTAGAAAGGGTCTCTTTCAAGATCCGATTCATTCTCTCTACCTGCCCAGAGCTTTGTGGGTTATAAGCACAATGTAACTTCCAATCTACTCCCAAAGCTAGGGCTAGTCCTTGCAGGACTTTGCTAACGAAAGCCGGGCCGTTATCAGAACCCATTGCTTCAGGGACCCCATATCTGGGGATGATTTCTTCAATTAATTTTTTTGCTACTACCTGGCTAGTCTCATGCTTGGTTGGAAAGGTCTCCACCCACCCAGAGAAAGTATCTACCATAACTAGCAAATACCTGTATCCATACTTCCCTGGTTTTATTTTGGTGAAGTCTATTTCCCAATTCCTCCCTGGAGCCCTCCCCCTTTCCCGGGTACTTGCTGGGTGCAGCCCTCTTGGGGCTGGTCTTAGCATTGCACAACTACTGCATTCTTTCGTGATCTGGCGAGTTACTTCATTCTGGTGGGGAAATACTAACTGCGCAGACTGGAAAAGGCTGAGCAGATTTTTTCCACCTAGATGGGTGGACTTATGCAGATTAGCAAGCAGGTACTGTCCTAATGCTTCTGGCAAGATCAATCTACCCTCCTGGTCCCTACCCCAATGTCCCTCTCCAAACACTTCCCCCGGGACTTGTTTCCTAATCCACTTAAGATCTTGAGGGGAATACTCAGGTTTGGGAGGCAGTGCAGGCAGTTCAGGTATGGGTATTTCGAAGGCCGCAAGCACAAGAGAGTCCGAGAGGGCTGCCCTTTTAGCTTCCGCATCAGCATGGCTGTTGCCGATGGCCTCGGGTGTCTTCTTTGATTGGTGGCCCGGTACATGTATAACTGCTACCGCTTTAGGTTTTTCAACAGCAGCTAATAGTCTTTGGACTTCTTGCAGATTCCTCAGTCCCTTCCCTTCCGTGGAACAGAATCCTCTTTCTCGGTAGATGGCACCGTGGACATGGACAGTGCCAAAGGCGTATCTGCTATCTGTGTAAGCGTTGGCCCGCTTTCCTTCTGCTCTTTCCAGGGCCTCAGAGAAAGCAATAAGTTCTGCCTTCTGTGCTGAGCTGCCAGGGGGCAGCGCTGTGCTCCAGACAACTTCTCTGTCGTGGGTTACTACTGCTGACCCTGCTCTCCTGACCCCCTCCTGCACAAAGCTGCTCCCATCCGTATACCAATTTAGCTCACAGTTTAGTAACGGTGTGTCTTTCAGGTCTGCTAGCACCTGGATAATTTCAAAAAGGATATCTCTACAGTCATGGATGGGGTTCGTCAGATCTGGGTCTGGCAGAAGGGTGGCAGGATTTAGAGTTACCGGGTCAGAGAAGAAGCCATTGATAATGGGTGAGTCTTGCGTTCGTCATCCATTTTCCTGGAGGATGCTTGAGGATCCCCTCCACAGTATGTGGGGCTGTTATTCTCAGATTTTGGCCAAACGTCAGCTTGTCTGCCTCTTTTACCAGTAGAGCGATGGCTGATAGGATACACAGACAAGGTGACCACCCAGAGGCCACTGGGTCTAGCCGCTTGGACAAATAAGCCACAGGTCTCTTCCACGGGCCCAGCTGCTGAGCCAGAACTCCTTTAGCCACTCCCTTCTTTTCATCTACAAATAGGATGAAGAGTTTTTCTGGGTCTGGCAGAGATAGGGCGGGGGCCAGTAGGAGAGCTTCTTTTAGTCTGTCAATAGCCACTTGTTGTTCCTGTGTCCATTGCCAGCCCGGCCCTTCTTTGATTGCTTCATATAGCGGTCGGGCTATTTCTGCGTACCCTGGAATCTAGAGCCTGCAAAACTCAGCTGAGCCAAGAAATTCTCTCACTCCCCGGGGGGAGGAAGGGACGGGGATAGCCAGGACAGTTTGCTTCATGGCCTGTGTTAGCCACCTGGCCCCATTAGATATTTTGTACCCCAAGTAGACTACTGACCTCTGACAGATGTGGGCTTTCTTGGCACTGGCTCGATATCCCAGTTTGCCTAGTTCAGCCAGCAAGTTCCCTGTGGCTTCTTCACACTCTTCATGGGTTTCTGTGGCTAGCAACAGGTCATCTACATACTGCAACAATGTCACGCGGGGGTGGCTTCTGTGAAAGGGCTCCAAGTCCTGGCTTAGGGCTTCATTGAATAAGGTGGGAGAGTTCTTGAAGCCCTGAGCAGTCTAGTCCAGGTAAGCTGCCCTTTTCTTCCTCCCCCTGGCTCTTGCCACTCAAAGGCAAACAAAGGCTGACTAACTTCAGAGAGTGGAATACTAAAGAAGGCATCTTTCAGGCCTAGAGTAGAATACCACACATGCGTGGGTGGCAGGTGGCTGAGTAAGGTGTAAGGGTTGGGCACTGTAGGATGGATGTCTTCTACCCTCTCACTGACTTTCCGCAAGTCTTGCACTGGCCTATAATCTTTACTGCCAGGCTTCCTCACTGGAAGCAGAGGCGTATTCCATGCAGATTGGCAGGTCTTAAGGATTCCTGTCTCTAACAGTCTATGGATATGGGGTGCTATCCCTTTCCTAGCCTCTTCTGGCATTGGATATTGCCAGACCCGGATGGGTAGAACTGCGGCTTTAAGTTGAACAGCGACCAGGGATAGGTGTTCAGCGAGACCAATTCCTCCGGTCTCGGCCCATGTGGAAGGGAACCTCTGTACACAAGAGTCCATCTCTCCCCAGCCCCCCTTTTCTTGATCCACCTGAAACAGACGATGTTTGTCGGCCAGGGACAGAGTTAACACATGCGCTGGTTGTAGGGGCTGCCCTTCTTTGTCCATGATTTTTATCCCTTCGGGTTCAAAATGAATGCGCGCCCCAACCTTGGTTAATAAGTCTCTGCCCAGCAATGGTGCGAGGCTTTCGGGTATGACCAGGAATAAGTGAGAGACCTGATACCTCCTTAGGTCCACTTTTCTGTTAGTAGTCCAGGCATATTTCCTGGACCCTGTTGCTCCCTGGACTATATTTGTGCGTCCTGGGTTTAGAGGGCCATGGGCCTGGTTGAGAACTGAATACTGGGCCCCAGTATCTACCATAAACCCAATGGGAGTCCCCTCCACGCACAGGGTTACCCAGGACTCGGGGAGGGGTGCCAAGCCCCGTCCCCATCAATCCTCCTCTCCTATGTGCAGGGTCTTAACAGGGTTCCCTCTCCCTTGTTCCCTCCTTTGGGGGCACTCCCTCTTCCAATGTCCATATTTCTTACACAGGGTGCATTGATCTTGTCCTAGTTGGGATTGACAGGTTCCTGTTTCTTGAGGTGGCCTAGGGCCCTCCTTCACCCCGGCCAGGAATATCCTGGCCATCTCCTCCCTCTGCTTCTTGTTCTCCCTTTTCTGAAATTCTCTGTCTTCCTTCCTATTTTTCTCTTGCATTACCCATTTCTCTTTCTTCAGCCTTTCTTCTCTATCTTCCGGAGTTTCTCTAGCATTGAAGACTTTCTCCGCCTGCTGCAGCAGTTCCCTAATAGAGATCTCCCCCAGGTCCTCCCGCTTGTGGAGTTTTCTCCGGATATTGGGGGCTGCCTGGTTGATGAATGAGAGGACTACAGCTGACCTATGTTCCTCTGCTTCCGGGTTTATGGGAGTATAGCCGGTAAGCATCAAACAGCCTTTCCAGATACGCGGCTGGGCTTTCCATTTCCCCCTGAACAATAGTTTTTACCTTAGCCAAGTTAGTGGGCCGTCTGGCAGCCGCCCGGAGACTGGTCATCAGAGTCTGGCGGTAGACCCGGAGATGCTCCCTACCTTCTGCAGTTCCGAAGTCCCAATGTGGGCGCATAAGTGGGAATGCCTCATCAATGATGAGCTGGAGGGTAGTGGGTCTTCCATTTTCTCCGAGGACATTTTTCCTGGCTTCATTGACGATACGCTCTAGTTCTTCCATTGTGAAGAGGGTGCGGAGCAATTGCTGGCAGTCGTCCCATGTGGGACGATGGGTAAACATAATGGACTCCACTAAACCTATAAGACTCTTGGGGTCCTCTGAGAAGGGAGGATTCTGAGTCCTCCAATTAGAAAGGTCACTAGATGAAAAGGGCCAATATTGATATTGTTGAGCAATGCCTGTACCGATGGCACGCACAGGCAGAACCGGCACTGCTCCTTCTGAGGTGGAGGAGGGAGCCTCCCCTTTTTGTTCCCTGGCCCCTCGAGACCTTAACTGCATTCCTCCAGTAATACCTAGTGCCCAGCACGGGGCCAGTACGGGGGAGTGTGGGGAAGCTCTTTTCGGCCTCCCGCCTCCCTCTGCTGAAGAGTCTGGGGAAGCTGCAGCCACCTGGTTCCCGCTGGGTTCCCTAGCCGTGTTTTCTATCCCCCCGGCAGCTTCACTCCTCTCCTCTGCATACGGGGGTGGCTGCTCAATCGGCAGGAGGGGGAAAATAGGAGCACTGTTGGGGAGGACAGGTGGCGCACTTGGGCGCACAGGATTTCTGGCCCTGCGATCAGAGGGCTTTAATTTTTCCTGAGCAACTAGGATGGAGGTCTTTAGTGGGTCACTATGAGGTTTATCCACAAAACAGGGCTCCAACCAGGAAGGGGGATTCTCGGCCAAATTTTCCCAGACAAGAATATAGGGAAGTTGGTCAGGGTGGCCCTCAGGACCTGGCCGGGAGATAATGGCTTTGATCTTGCCAATAAGCTCCAAAGAAAGAGACCCCTGGGCTGGCCAGCCTACTCCGAAGGAAGGCCACTCGACTGAGCAAAAGGTGTCGAGCTTACCCTTCTTGATGCCAAGGCTCATACTTAAGGCCTGTTCCTTGACCTTAGGAGTAGCCTGAGTCTGACCCATGGTAAGAAAGAAGAAGGAAAAAGAATATGAGGGAGACAAAGGTGAAGGATGAAGATGCCACTTCAAACAAAATGACTGTTGTATGTACTTGTGAACGGGTGCCTGTCGTTGCAGTTTTTCTTCCATGGGGGACGCGAATTTATCTGGGATTCGTGGCTGTGACCCCCTTATCCTGTCACGAGAGTCTTCTAGTGGCAGGCGCCCTAATGGCTCTTAATTGCCTGACCCGTGCCTGCGGGGAATGATGTAGTGGCAGAAAGGAGGAACGGAGAGAGCAGGAGAACCTTAGAACAAGGAAACTTAAAATGAGAAGCGCAAAAAGAAATATAAACCGAAACCAAAACACAGTAAAACAATCACTGATAACACCAAGCACACACACCACATCTGATTGCACTCATTTGGACCGGTCCTTCTCTCACTCTGGTGCACACCACACTCACCACTTTCAGGATCCTCAAAAACTCTCGTGATTCTCCCAAAGGGCGTCCACTCAGACTGCCGCAGGGTGATGAGCTCGATCTTTTCCTCCTCGGGCGCCAGTTTTCTGCTGATCGGATTTGCCTTCCTAAGGCCGAGTCACACGGACTCTAGGGCCAGGATTGGTTACCTGGGCTTTTACCCAGGGTCGCTAACCTGGGGGCCGGGACTACCAGCCCGGACTTACTCGCTCAGAACCACTAACCTGAGACCATACACGCGATGGCGACTCCCGCTTTATAATGGATTTATGCAGACACAAGGGGGCGACCCTTGAATTACAATGCCCCGTCCGGACAGTTAGCCCTTTCCTCCAGCCATCCTTTGTTCTCAGGGAAGCCGCTCGTATCCAGGACGAGCCCCCAAATGTTAGGGTGCGGGCTTCCGAGGCTTCTCCAGAGAACAAACTACACAGGCATAGAGATGTACATTCAAGCAAAGTATTTATTCAGCCAGCTTGCTGGGGTCCAAGTGTCAGCCCGAAGCAGCGGGTCTCAACAAGGATCCCGAGCACTCAGAGCCAAGGGTTTATATAGCATTTTCAAAGCACTTAACTCATAGTAATTTTCCACAACTATACATTATTCTTGCAAGACATACATCCTGGGGTTAAGCAAGGGCAGGATAAGACTACTCCTCAATGGTTAGGGAGGTTCTGCACGATAAGCTTGGTATGTAAGATTAACTGACTGAGGTTAGCTGACCAAGGGTCACAGCTGCCCACCACACAGTGCTCATGATTAACTAGTTTTTCAAGGCCTTACCCAGGCCCAGATTTTTTTTTTCTTCCTGAGTCACACCCTCATAAAATGGTTTCTAGGTTTCTAAGATGGCTATGCTTATGCTAATTTACTAATCTTACTAATGCTTAGATTCTACACTCAGAAGAAACCACTCTCACAGTTTTAAGGATTATCTTTCCTGTTGTAACTCTGAGAGAAAATATGTTCCTAGCCTGGGGAAAATTACCTTTGAAGCCAAAATCAGTTAAAGGGAGAAATAAAGTGGAAGAAACACATTTATTGCTTACACACAGTTGTCTACTTCTGCTCACCCGTGTCTCTAGTGACCCAGCTTCCAAAAGGGACCCCACCCAACCACTCTGGTCCAGTCATGCCCTCACTCCCCTTGTTATTATCTATTGATATGGAGATAGACTACTTCTCTCCACTCTTTGGAAACACCTATTGATATGGAGATGCACTGAGGACATCTGAGAGCTTCAGGAAATATTACAATTTTATCCGGAGCACACCCCTTCAGAAATCTCACCTCACAATCTACTCACTCCCCATTTTTCACAATGGCACCTGTGTGAGAAAGGTGGAGCACTGTAACCAGACTAATAATATACAACAACAATAGCAATAAAATTGTGATATCCTCAGGCCAGAAGATTCAGCTAGATTCAAAGTCCTATGCAGTTTAAGGCCATAACTCACCCATTCCACAGGTGGTCAGCAGGTGAACAGGTAGGGAGTTCACAGCAATCACCATGAGGAAACTGCAGCCAGGGGTCAGGTCCAGGCCACAGGGACTGTAGAAGCAAATAACTTTAAAGAAGATAAGATGCATGTTTTAATGACACCAGCAAAGTCAAATCTTGTCCATCAGGTAGGATGCATCCAAGAGAGTGGTCCTGTGACAGGACAGTGGCAGGCGAGGGGCGGCGAGGGAGTCCAAGGGAGTCTGAGGGAGGGCGAGGGAGCTCAAGGGAGTCTGAGGGAGTCCTAGGGAGGAGCAGGGATTCCAGGGATTCCAAAGGAGGGAGAGAGATTCCGAGGGAGGGCGAGGGAGTGCGTGGGATTCTGAGAGAATCTGAGTGAGGGTGAGGGATTCTGAGGGAGGGCGAAGGATTCCGAGGGAGGGCGAGGAAATGCGTGGGATTCCAAGAGAGTCCTAGTGAGGGAGAGGGTGTCCAAGGGAATCTGAGGGAGGGTGAGGAATTACAAGGGAGCCCGATGGAGGGCGTGAGAGTCTGAGGGATTCCGAGTGAGGGCGAGGGTGTCTGAGGGAACCCGAGGGAGTCCGAGGGAGGGCGACAGGGTCTGTGGGAGTAGGAGGGATCCCAAGGGAGTCCAGGCCAGACACTTAGATTTTAGTCTGTATCCCACTTTTTTCTAGCTATGATTTTGGCAAGTCACAAAAATCCCTGTGGGACTCAATTTCTTCATTTATGGAAATGGGAGGTATGTGCACAGACCATAAAGATAAAGAAAACTTCCCTGTAAGATGCTCTTACATCCTGAATGTTTTAGGCAAACTACCATGACCATTGGGTGTTATTCTGCTGTTATTCCAGTAACATAGTAACATACAGGAGGCCAGCTCCAGGCATTTTCCCAAGGTGCCAGAAGTGCCAGCCATTGCTGGGCCATGTGTCAGAATGTCCAGGGCCGTGTCCACTCAACAGAGTCTCCAGGGTTTAATGCATTTGGGACTGGCAGCAGGGTGTTGCTCTGCTGGTCATATCCTAACTTAAATAACTCCTCTATGGTTTGCACAAACGCTTGTATAGGAAAGGCAGCCATGTGTGTTACATATCCACAGGGCTCAAGGCTCCTTTTCAGTGCTTCTCATTCAAACGCCATAGAACTGTGCATAAGTGAACTGACCATCCCTGTAGACTATTGGTGTCTGACTTCAGGCCAGATTTCAACAAACTATTGTACCTTTCTATCATGCCTGCCCTGGTAAGTATATATGGTACATGACACTTCCACTTTATCCCTAACTGATGTACAAATTCTTGTAAAATATGTTCAGTAAAGTGGGTGCCTTGGTCTCTCTGTCACCTGTGGCTGGCCATAGGCTGCAAAGAAACACTCTAGACCCCTCTTGGTGTTTTGCTGATTTGCACAATGTGCAGGAAAACCAACTAACAGTCCAGTAGCTGTGTCCACACAAGTCCCGGCATTCTGATATCCTTCTGATATGGGCAGAGGCCCAATAGAGTCGAACTGCCACCTGACAAGTATATCAGACCCTTTACTGTGGTCCATGTTGCTGTAGGATATAGTGTAAGCCCCTCTTAGAGCACACAAGACACTCATTCTGGGTTCTTCTGACTTATTGAAAGGTCTACAGCAAGCCCCACTAATGGGCTACAGCCCCCATTGTCTTTTGTTCTGCACACAACAAATGCTAAGTAACTATTGGGCCATATCAAAGGCAGGCTTTCCTTGTAGCCAACATACCTGGGCCAATGTGTATGCTTCATCATTCCCTGGAGATGCCAAAGGCAAATGGCCAGTCACATGATCTATGATAACTGTCTTAGTTTGACCAGAGGTCCATAGGTCTTGCCACAACTCTTGTCCCCAAAGAGGCCAGTGAAAAACTATCCCATTGGCATGGTGACATAATGGTAGCTGTAGAGTCAAGTGCCAATAGACAGACCAGCTGTCAGGGCAGACAACTATAGGGGAGGTCTCCTGGTTGATCATGAGCCATACCGCCCACATCTCAGCGCATTGCCTGCTCTTCCCTGCTCCATCCTCCATCCATATTGTCTCAGCCTTAGGATGGAAAGCCACAGTCCTCCACTTCGGGGGCTACCAGCAACTGGAGCCATCTGTGTACCAAGCATCTTCAGGTATAGAGGCTTTTCCCTCCTGACAAGGACTCATGGCTACAAATGGCTCAAAACAATTTCTTCCCTCTTTCCACGGGTATATATTACTGGCCCCAATAAGCATTGGAGTTCTCCCTTAAGGGCTATTTGACAGCATGCTATGATGCTGTAAATATGTGACCATTTGGCCAGTTTAGGTCCCTGTGCCATGTGATTTCATGACCTTTGGGTCTAGTCTCACACCCTGTGATGGGATAGGTGGTTATTATGTAGGTCAGAGTTGTTCCGATGATGGGCTCAGTAGCCAGCAAAGAATGGAACTCAGCAGCCAATTTCTACTCTATCAAGGTGTACTGGGCCTCTGCTCCTTTCCATAGTTGTGACCAGAATCCAATAGGTTAGCAGGTCCATTCAAGCTGCTGCCAAAGGCCCCATGCATAACCATCTTCAGTTACATGAACATCTAGCTTATAGGGCCTTGATGAGTCCATTACATTCAAGGACTATACTGCCTTGAATACCCACTTATCAGCAGTAAAATAAGCTGTATATGTTTCATTTCAGTCACACCAGATGCTCTTCCATACTAACTGGTAAAAGGGCTTAAGAATTTGTGTCCAGTGCAGGATAAACACTACAGAGTAGCCCAAAAGACCCCAAAACTCTTGTGATGCTGCCACAGTGGTAGGTGTGGGGAAAGCCTGGACCTTGTCTATGACTGCTTCTGCAAAATGTTTAATTTTACCCAATATGACAACCCCCATGAACTGTGCTAACAAACCAGGTCCCTGAACACTGGTGCTGTTCACAGCCTGTCCTTTCTCCTGTAGATGTTGCAGCAGTCTAGGGCTGTTCCTAGACTGTGACACTTGGTGGGACTGTGGAGGTATGCCTGTGGAAGGACAGTGAATGTACACTGCAAGCTTTCCCAGGTGAAGGCAGACTGTTTCTGACTTCCCTTTGTTATGGCAGTAGAGAAGAAAGCATTAGCAAGGTCCACACCATAATGACACATTCCTTGTTCATGACTGAGGGTGTCCACAAAGGGCTGCAATAGAGGGGACAGCAACATGCAGAGGGGGTGGGACTTTATTCAATACCCTATAATCCATGGTCATATGCTTGGAGTTGTCTGGCTTCTTCACTGGCCACACTGGGGGATTAAAAGGACTATGAGTGGCCTTTATGATGTCCAACTTTTCCAACTCCTAGAGTTTCTCTAATTTCCTTGTGTCCCCAGGGGATATATACTGCTTAGTATTTGCCTCCCACTGAGGTACAGGCAGAGCTACAGGTGGGTGGTTAGCTAGTCCCCTCAGAGCTGCCTTTACCACATGTACCCTCACTCTGAACTCACCTGCAGTGGTCTGTAACCTCAAGTGCTGCAGGATATCTATACCCAAAGTATATTCAGGGATGGGAGAAATATACTCAGTATACTCTATTGGGGTAATGCCCTCTCTCCAGTGGGATTTGGGCTTTATTCAGTCTAATTTTCTCACCCCCATAGCTGCCTTTCACAGCTGGGGTCCCTAGAAAATGCTCAGAGTTTCCATTAATCAGATAACATTCAGCTCCTTTGCCTACCAGTGCCAGGACAATTTGTACATTCATGGGGGATCAATGAATTGGTAATTCTACATGTGGCCTCTGGTCCCCACCACATCCCCTAAGGTGGGGGCCTTGACCCCCACCTCAGTCAAAGCACAATGCCCAAACTTCCTCCTGTGTGGGTGAGGGCCCAGGCAGAGCCTGAGTACTGTCCCCCAGGAAGTCCCATAAGGATACAGGCCAGACATGGGGCTATGTCTCCAGCCTCCATGTCCTGGACCTCAGTGGCTGGAACTACTGCTCTGGCTTTAACTGGTGTCACAGTTCTAACAGGACCCTATTGCACTGCCCATCAATAGGCACTTTCACTACCCCAGCCTTTATTAAATCAACCCACATCTGAGTCCTCGAGACCTTCCCCGGTTCTTTGCACCTCTTCTTTCAGTAATAGCCTGTACTTCCTTCCATTCTCTTATTGTTTCTATCTCCTCCAGAGCTGCTAAACTATGAGTAGCCTCACTTATGGGCTGCTCTAGTGGGGGGTAAGAATAGTCGATAGGGACACAAGGAGAGATACAAAATATCTTCCAGCAGTGAAACCTGTCTTCTCAATAAATGTCTTTTAAGGGTATCCTATAGGTCACCACCCAGCTCCTCCAAGTGAAGACAAATTGTGTGTCTCTCCTCGAAAACACTTTTCCCTCTCTCAACAAACAAACATCCCACAATCCCGGCTTTGGCATGTCTACTCAGGGAATCTGAGCAGTCTTCTTTCTCACAGAGGGCTGATTCCAGAGCTTCTGGTGTCTCCACCCTTCCCCAATTCTGGGAAGGTACCCACCCATTTAGTAGGAGCATTACCCTAGTCTAAATTTCCCACTAGATGCTCCCCAGTTGGGAGCCCCACAGATACGGGTCTCCTGGCGTATGCCACACCCTCCACTGCTGGAGCCACGGGGGAACTCCCCACCATCCACAGGGACATTTCCTGGTATCTCCCCATCGTCTCCAGGGGCAGCCTGCCTAAGTGTCACAACCACAAAGACAGATTTTGGGTTCAGATGTCCTACTGACTCTTGCCACATGTAACCTAGGGGTGGAGTGAGGAATAAGTTCCCAGCCCTGGGCAAATAATCTTTGAAGCCAAAATCAAAGGAAGAAATAAAGTGGGAAACACTTGTTTATTGCCTACAAGCAGTCATCCACTTCTGCTCAACTGTGTCTCTCATGAACAGGCTGCAAACGGAGTCCCACCCCACCTCTCAGGTCTAGTTATGCCCTCGCTCCCCCATGTAATCCCCTGTTGATATGAAGATGGACTACTTCTCTCCACCCCTTGGCAACATCTATTGATATGGCAATGCACTAAGGCCAGGGGAGAGATTCTGGAAATATTGCAATTTTACCCACACTTGTGTTTCATTTTTTAAAGAGAAGACCCAAGTATGTTTCCTTATTTCACAGTATAGTATATAGACTCTCTTGCAATAGCTTTTTCACTTACTACTTGCTGGGAATCATTACTTATCAGTTCTAGAGATTGGCTTTCTTATATATTATAACCAATGAATAACCTACTCTATTATGTATACCATAATTTTACTAATATCCTGTTTTTGACATTCAGGTACTTTACAAAATTTTGCATTTACGAACAATGCAATAAATAAAAAACCTTTCAAATATATTATTGAATATAGGAGGTACATCAGGGTAATACCTAACTGAGCCAATGACTGTTTATCAGCCGCTGTTTTTCACTTCCTCACAGCGTTCTATGACTCTATTCAAAGTCCAGTACCCATAAACTCGTTTTTACATATCCAATTGTTTTGAATATAGCAAAAACAACCCAAAAAAGGATTGTTTTGCCCATGTAGAGATTTCCTGCTTCAGATACCCCCAAAAAACTGCACCAAATATCTATTAGCTCTAAAAAAGAAACACTCTGGAACCACAAAATATTCCAAGATATTGAGTCTTCCATCGTTTTTTCTTTCCACCTCTTTTCTGTTTTTCTGCTCTTTCTTCTTCCCTTGCAATTTTTAGTTATTATTTGAATGTTTTTTAGAATCTATATTTTGTTGGTTTTCTTGCTATTTTTATTGCATACGGCTGCCCTAGGAAATACACTGTATTTTCTATGTCATTTAAAATTAATAACCTACTCCTTCTGTAAAATATGTTTTGCAATTGCATAAAATCAGATACTCCCATTGATTTGTTACCCTTTCATATGTACTATTACTATACGTGCTATAAACCCCAAAAGGAAATGTAATACACATGGTTTCTGAAGTTAAAGGTCTCATGAAGAAATAAACAATCATCAAATAAGAAAAAAATATGTTTGGCATTTATCCATATATTCACCATTTATTTTTCTATTCACTATTTTTCTCAGAAAAGGACTTCTACATCTTGCGTCATCTCCTTCTGTCTGATTAATTTACTTTAGTATGCCTTCTTGAACAATTCTGTCATTGACACATTCTCTTAGTCCTTTATGATTCCATTATTTTTCTTTCTATACCCAATCATATTTTTGATGGGCATTAAAATTTCTATTGACCAGTTTTTCCCTTTCAGTACTTTAAAAATATCTTTCTACCCTCTTTGTGCTACCATTATTTCTAGTGAGAAATCATCCATTATTTGGAGCACTTTTTCCCTTTAACATACTTTTGTTTTTGCTGCTTTCAAGGTTTGCACTTTATACTTCGCTTTCAATAATTTTGCAACTATTTATCTTTGGGTTATCTGTATGTGTGTTTTCTACTTGGTGTTTATTTAGTACCTTTTATCTACAGATTTATATGTCATCAAATTAGAGGAAATGCTGGCTACTGTGTCTACAAATTATTGGTGGAAAATTATCTCTTTTATATCCTTCTCCTTCACTGCATAATTTCTATCATTTTATGTTCAATTTATCTGCTCTTTCTGTAAAATTTTCCTTTCAGAAACTTAAATTTCAAATCTATAATTTCTAATTTTTATGTTTGCATTTCTTTTTGAGATATCTCATTTTTACGCTAAGATCTCACGTGCATTATATGCACTGACTGTGTTATGAGTTGAAATGTGTCCTCAGACATTTCACGTGTTGAATTCCTAATTCACAGGATGTCAGAAAATGACTGTTTTGAGACAGGGCTTTGAAGGCACAACTGGGTTAAAATGAGGCCGTTTAAGAAGAGGAGATTAGCATACACAGGGAGACACATGGGGCACTTTGCACAGAAGGATTCGCCCATATAAATACACAGCCAGAAGGCAGGCTTTTGCAAGTCAAATAGACACAACTTAGAGGAAACCAACTTTGCTCACACTTCACTCTTGGACTTCTAGCTTCACATCAGTGAAGAAATAATTTCTGTTGTTTGACTCACTAAGTCTGTGATTTTTTTTTTAATGACAGCACCTGCAAACACATTTGGACCAGCAAATGAAGTATTAGTGATGGATTTAACAAAATTTGTGCAAGGCTTGTGTACTCAATCTGTACACATTGCTGAGAATTTTAAAGAGCTTTTTTAAAAATATGCAATATCATTGCTTGTTATATTCAGTATTATTACCATGAAAATGTTCCCTACAGTGATTTGGAATCTATTTCAATAAAAATTCTTCTGGGGGATTTGGAAATTGATAACTTAATTCAATTGGGCTAACAGTCTTATGTTTTCTACTAAATGCAATCATGATATCAGGAAATAATGAGGATGAAAACATCATCTAAAAAGCAACTTTAATGAATGTGGGAAAGCAAACAAGGCCTTGCTAGGTGACAGAAAAATAAAATTGTCAACATGGAGGTGTATCATTCAGGATATGTGGAGAGGCAATTATTTGGCACAAACCAATGCACAGATTCATATACATTGGTTTGAAATTTATGTATGTCCTAGAAGATAAGAATATTAGATGACTAGTCTCTGAGAATAGATGCCACTTATCCCAACAATGGAGAGGACACTGCTGCTTCATTAGGATGCTGCTCCAAGAGGGGCCATACATTTTATGTGTTCATAAGAATGCCATTGACATCATTTGAAAACTGTTATAGATGCCAAAAATGAAGACTTCTGGGGAACTTCTACCCTGGCATCTCTGGTTCATTAGTGAGAATCTGAAGGGAAGTTATTCACCCTGGAAGCTGCTTTAAGTCCAATATAAAGGAAAAATCAACGAGGCATTTGGTGGTTCAACTTCTTAAACACCATGCTATCGATCCCAAAGTCAGAGGACTGTGTCTCTCAATGTCCCTCTCCTCTGAAGCTTAACTGAGATCGTCAGACTCAATCTAAAGGTTCCTGGACTCAGACCTACATTTAAATTGTTGGAAGCTTTAGAAGCAAATGAATATCTTAGGATTCAATAGTCATACACATATTAGAAATATTTGAAAGTTTGCAGAAAAGTTTTTCTAATGAAACGCAGTGGAATCTCATCTTTTGTGTCACTGGAGGAAAGGGTGGTGGTGTCAGCCCTCCAATCTGGGTTGGGAGTTAAAGGCAAGTTCTGCAAGGACTTAGAATCTGAGAAATGAAATGTAAGTGCAACTAAATGTCTAAACCATAGAGTCTATGAAGGTCCTCTCATACTTGCTCAAAATCTCTCGTCCTTTCCTGGGGAAATAATTGCCTGAGACACAGGACGTGAAGGACACATATTTCCCCTAGAAGTTGGATTCTTCAAAAAGGAAATAAACGCTGATATGTGGAGGACAGAGAAGCTCAGTCAAAATCATTGTGAATTTGAATGGCACGGGTATAACTTGAAACAGGAATCTGGAAGCACGTGGGAAAATTTTTGCAGTGCTCTAGCTTTTCCTATTTCTTGAAAATAAGAGCTTTCTCTTTAACAAAAATTGATGAGAAGCCCCAAATTATTTAGCTGTTTCATTTTTACCTCCTTGTTTCTTCACTAAAATTATTTGAAATCTGAACATATTTGGGAAAATGTTCCTTCGCGAATTTTCTTTAAGTGTTGTTCTTATTGATCTTACTGGATAATGCAAACATTACCATGATTATAGACCCTAAGCAATTATTTTTTATATATTTTTAAATGAAGCATAGTTAATAATAGTATGGGTTTTAATTATACAACTAGTGATTTGACAGTTACCTCCATTATTAAATGCTCACCGCAACTAGTGCACTTACTGCCAACATAGAAGGATGTTCAGAACTATGAAGCAGGTTTTCTCTTCTGTACTCTCACCCCACCCCCCCGTGACTACTTTACATTATGAGTGTGATTTTGTGCCTTTTGTCTCCTTCATCCATTTCACTTACCCACTCCAAACCCTCCCCATGGTAACCACTTGTCACTTCTCAGTGTGGATCAGTCTATGACTGCTTTTTATTTTGTTTTGCTTTTAGATTCCATATAAAAGTGAACTCATATGGCATTTCTCTTTCTCCACCTGGCATATAAGCAATAGGTTTTCTCCCTCTCCTTTTAATTTTTCCATCCCCACCCTCTGTTTCTGCTCAAGGGGCAGATATGTTGTTCACACGATGTTGAAATGGTGCAGGCACAGCTACACGAGGCCCTCCTTGATCTTTGGGGCTCCTTGGAGAAGGTCAGCTGGGACACAGCCCATAGGCTACTATTCAGGTACGTGGAATTGCTGTGGACAAGTGTCTCAACATGACGTGTCTCGGTGTTTTATGATATTGATATTGTCTTCAGTACAAAGCACTCAAAAGGGAGAGAAAATCCATTATCAAAGGCAGACACTGTGGGGATTAGTGGATCTTTAAAGGATGCTTTCTGCGTGACTTACCCTGTCCATCCCTAAAGCACACAGGCTGAGCCGAAACCATGATGGGTGATCCGCTAGTTTTGGACCAGCTCTCAGGGAAAGCAGACAGTGTTTAAAGATTTATTTCTCCAGCAGGTGAAACAGCAGAGTCTTTAAAAGTTGAGGTGTGTGATCTAGTTCATGTTGACTTATGAATTTTGAGTTAGGCTTTTTAATACTTTCCTAAAAGGAGGTCAATGCTGTCTTTCCATTACAAAGGTATCAAAAGTTTGAAAAAAAAACCCATGAAAATGTCATTTTCTTTTTTTTCTTTTTTATTGAAGTACCATTGATATACAATCTTATATTGGTTTATTGGTTTCAAATATACAACACAGTGGTTCACCAGTTATCCACATTAGTAAATCCTCATCCCCACGAGTGCAGTTACTGTCTGTCAACAAACAAAGATGTTATAGAATCATTAGCTATATTCTCCACACTGTACTACCAGCCCAGCGACCAACTGACATCATGATTGAAAATTTCATGCCCCCTTTTCCCTCCCATCCTCCATACCCACCGACCCCAAACGCTCCCCCACGGTCACCACCAGTCACTTCTCAGTGTCTATGAGTCTACTGCTATTTTGTTCCTTCTGTTTCACTTTGTTTTTATATTCCACAAATAAGTGAAATCATATGGTATTTGTCTTTCTCTGCCTGACTTATGTCATTGCACATATTACTCACTAGATCCATCCATGTTGTTGCAAATGTAAATTGTCATTTTCTTATGAGCCCTTTAAATTTGAAAACACTTGTCATTTTACTCTGGAAATTACCAGTACTGGAGAGGATGGATTCTATGAAAGTGCAAAATAGGTGTGCTCACACAGAAAAGCTCAGTTTGCCCTTGCTGACCCCTCTCAGTGTATGGATACAGGGAAAAAAACGGCAATGTATATTGAAATGATTGTATGTTTGAGAGATTACTATTATTTTCTTCCCTTCTGTTCTGGATGGAAAGTTGCTTTTTCTCCCTAAATGTCTTCTGTGCTTTCCAATGCTTTTTGTTCCTACTCTCCTTTATTCTCTCAAAATATTGTGCTTCTCTCTACCTCCCTCCTAATCATCCATTTTATTACCCTCTTTCACTTTCTTTATTCTCAATCTATTCTTTTATCCTCTCTCTGTCTTTTCCCTTTACAATCTTAATTTGTATCTTTAAATTTATGAGTAGTGTATTCAATTCTCAAGAAAAATAATTGTAATTCCCACTGCTCAGTTATAACTCACCACTCCATTTTTTAAACCACCTTCCTTCTCATACTCTCACCAACGAAATTGTTTCCAAAGTTTGGTGAATACTCTTCAGGTCAGCCATAAATCATAAATTTTATATGTATCTGTATATATAAGATTCTGGAAAGTGGAATTTATCCTGAGAGAAAAACTGGATGCAGAAAATGTACATAAATCTGAGTCATTATATCTGAAATAATGAGGGCTTTTTTCACTTGACTCCATGTCTATGATACCCCGGTCTGATTCACAAGGCATACATTTCTGGAAAGTGCTGAGAGGAACATGTGAAGAGCATGTGTGTGTGTGGAGGGCGCATGTGGTGTTTGTGCATGTTGTGTGCTGTGTGGGTTTGACAGATGCTCTGCATGTCCTGATTAAGTTCTTCATCTTTAACTTCTTATCTATTTTAATCTTCCAGATTTAAATTATATTTAATTTCACTTTCTCATTGCCTTTGTCCTTTGATTTCTCTACCCTCTATTTTACCTAAAAATAAAATAAATCAAATGCCTAATGTTTTGTATCAGATGTTCACTTTCATGTAATTTATTCAACTTTCTGTTACTTATTATCTTTGAAAATAAAACATGAAACCAGAATATTCAAAAAATAAAATTTTATAAATGGTCTTGGGAGAAAAGGCCTCTCCTTGTTTAAAGTCCATGGGGGTGAAAGAAATTTTCAGTCTGTTAGATATTTTTAATCCTTTAAAATTCATATGAACTTATTTTTGCATTAAAATATGACTATTATACTCCACTAGTACACTAGTTATTTAGAATTAGGTATCTTCAATATATTTTCTTATAAGAAGAAAATAGAAAATATTAACTTCCTTTGTTTTTTTTGTGAGAGGGCATCTCTCATATTTATTGATCAAATGTTTGTTAACAACAATAAAATTTGGTATAGGGGAGTCAATGCTCAATGCACAATCATAAATCCACCACAAGCCTGATTCTCATCAGTCTCCAATCTTCTGAAGGATAATGAACAAGTTCTTACATGGTGAACAAATTCTTACATAGTGAAAAAGTTCTTACATGGTGAACAGTATAAGGGCAGTCATCACAGAAACTTTCAGTTTTAATCACGCATTATGAACTATAAACAATCAGGTCAAATATGAATATTCGTTTGATTTTTATACTTGATTTATATGTGGATCCCACATTTCTCCCTTTATTATTATTATTTTTATTTTTAATAAAATGCTGAAGTGGTAGGTAGATGCAAGATAAAGGCAGAAAACATACTTTAGTGTTGTAAGAGAGCAAATGTAGATGACCAGGTGTGTACCTGTAGACTATGTGTTAATCCAAGCTAGACAAGGGCATTAAAGCATCCACAGATGCAGAAGATTTCTCTCAAAACAGGGGTAGTGAGGTTCTAAGCCTCACCGCTGTTGATCCCCGATTTCTCATCTGATGGCCGCCCTGCAACTGTGCCTGTCTTAGGTTGTTCCTCCCTTGAGGAATCTTACCCATCTCTGGCTAACCAGTCATCTTCCATGGCCATACAGGGAGATGTAAAGTTGGTAAGTGAGAGAAAGCCATATTGTTTGAAAAGGTTAGCTTTTTACTTCTTTGCAGATTTATGCCCTGTGGCTTCTATGCCCAGCATTTGTCTTGAAGTATCTTTACCGCTTGGAGGAATTATATTCGGTAAATTCGATATGAGGCACGAATTCTATTTAAGGGTTGTAATTAGAAAGGAAGAAGAAAAGCGATAGAGGTAGCATATGGAAGAAAACATGGGAGGATTGATTATTTTTTGACATATCTTCTTGTAGATTAACTTAAGCATGTATAGGTTTTAAACTACTAATTAAATTGCACACACACATTAACGTAATAGGAATACAGTTACATAACCAAAGCAGATCTATAATTACCAACCATCTTCAGTGAAGCCAAGAAAACCAGTTAGGCACCCTATGTATTTGTGAAAATTTGTCTATGATATGATGGATATTGTCCAACTGTACTTGAACAGTCTGAGAGAAATCAGACAAATTAAAACAACCCATTCCTGGGAACTGTTCACATCCCATATGTTCTTTTAACAGTAGATAATCTGTAGTTGTAAGATTTTGGAGCGCTACAACTTGCACTTCTCCTAATTTTTGGTTGAGTTCCAACAGTATAGATCCAGTCAAATTTGTTGTTTTACTGAAAGCACAGGCCAGCTTAAATATCTCCTTCTTCATTCCAATAGCAAGTCCAGGAACCGGTGGGATGGATGCAGCTACAACTGCAGCATTGCCTGGATCTTTGTTGAGGTTTTATGATGCTCATCTTCTGGTATGACTCTTCAGAGAGTGCTGATGTTGGAAGTTCTTCTTCATATCGTATCTTAGTTCATTTTCTGGGTAGCCAAATTAGGCTTTAATCCTCTGTATAAACACGAACAGACCCTTTGCCCACACTTTGATATGCCCTTTATACCATTGTGTAGAACTCATTGGAGGTCACCACACAGGAACTGCTTTTTTTTATTCAGAGAAACAAATAGTATCAGAAAAGTGTACCTCCATAGCCGATCATCTGACACCCTTTAAGTGATCAAAATTAAGGATATTTAAAGCATGCATTAATCATTGAATTACAGTTAGTTTTATCCTATCATGGAGTAATCCCACTTTCCTATCTTTCTTTCTTTTTTTTCTTTTATCTACACTTACATGAAGAATATTATGTTTACTAGGCTCTCCCCTATACCAGATCCCCCCTAGAATCCACTTTACAGTCACTGTCAATCAGCATGGCAAAATGTTGTAGAATCACTTGTCTTCTCTGTGTTGTACAGCCCTCCCCTTTCTTCCTCCCCCCCATGCATGCTAATCTTAATACCCCATTTCTTCTACCCCCCTTATCCCTCCTTACCCACCCATCATTCCCAGGCCCTTTCCTTTTGGTACCTGTTAGTCAATTTTTGGGATCTGTAATACCGCTGCTGTTTTGTTCCTTCAGTTTTTCCTTTGTTCTTGTACTACACAGAGGAGTGAAATCATTTAGTATTTCTCTTTCTCTGCTTGGCTTATTTCGTTGAGCATAATACCCTCCAGCTCCATCCATGTTGCTGCAAATGGTAGGATTTTCCCGCTTCTTATGGCTGAGCAGTATTCCATTGTGGATATGTACTACATCTTCTTTATCCATTCATCTACCGATGGACATTTAGGTTGCTTCCAATTCTTGGCTATTGTAAATAGTGCTGCGATAAACATAGGGGTGCATCTGTCTTTCTCAAACTTGATTGCTGTGTTCTTAGGGTAAATTCCTAGGAGTGGAATTCCTGGGTCAAATGGTAGGTCTGTTTTGAGCATTTTGATGAACCTCCATGCTGCTTTCCACAATGGTTGAACTAATTTACATTCCCACCAGCAGTGTAGGAGAGTTCCCCTTTCTCTACAGCCTCACCAACATTTGTTGTTGTTTGTATTTTGGATGGCAGACATCCTTAATGCTGTGACGTGATATTTCATTGTAGTTTTAATTTGCATTTCTCTGATAATTAGCGATGTGGAGCATCTTTTCATGTGTCTCTTGGCCATCTGTATTTCTTTTTTGGAGAACACTGTCTTGAGTTCTCCTGCCCATTTTTTAATTGGGTTATTTGTTTTTTGTTTGTTGAGGCATGTGAGCTCTTTATATATTCTGGACGTCAAGCCTTTATCAGATCTGTCATTTACAAATATATTCTCTCGTACTGTAGGGTTCCTTTCTGTTCTATTGATGGTGTCTTTCTCTGTAAGGAGCTTTTCAACTTAATGTAGTCCCACTTGCTCATTTTTGCTGCTGTTTTCCTTGCCTGGGGAGATATGTTCAAGAAGAGGTCACTCATGTTTATGTCTAAGAGGTTTTTGCCTATGATTTTTTCCAAGAGTTTAATGGTTTCATGAATTACATTCAGGTCTTTGATCCATTTTGAGTTTACTTTTGTATATGGGATTAGACAAAGGTCCAGTTTCATTCTCCTACATGTAGCTGTCCAGTTTTGCCAGCACCATCTGTTGAAGAGACTGTCATTTCACCATTGTATGTCCATGGCTCCTTTATCAAATATTAATTGACCATATATGTTTGGGTTAATGTCTGGAGTCTCTAGTCTGTTTCTCTGGTCTGTGGCTCTGTTCTTATGCCAGTACCAAAGTTTCTTGATTACTATGGCTTTGTAGTAGAGCTTGACGTTGGGGAATGAGATCCCCCCTACTTTATTCTTCTTTCTAAGGATTGCTTTGGCTATTCCATATTCCATATGGAATTGGTGGTCATTGGTGATTCCATATGAATTTTTGAACTATTTGTTCCAGTTCATTGAAGAATGTTGCTGGTAATTTGATAGGGATTGCATCAAATCTGTATATTGCTTTGGGCATGATGGCCATTTTGACGATATTAATTCTTCCTAGCCATGAGCATGGGATGAGTTTCCATTTGTTAGTGTCCCCTTTAATTTCTCTTAAGAGTGACTTGTAGTTTTCAGGGTACAGGTATTTCACTTCTTTGGTTACGTTTATTCCTAGGTATTTTATTCTTTTTGATGCAATTGTGAATGGAATTGTTTTCCTGATTTCTCTTTCTATTGGTTCATTGTTAGTGTATAGGAAAGCTAAAGATTTCTGTGTGTTAATTTTGTATCCTGCAACTCTGCTGTATTCCGATATCAGTTATAGTAGTTTTGGAGTGGAGTCTTTAGGGTTTTTTATGCACAATATCATATCATCTGCAAATAGTGACAGTTTAACTTCTTCTTTACCAATCTGGAATTCGTTGTATTTCTTTGTTTTTTCTAATTGCCGAGGCTAGGTCCTCTAGTACTATGTTAATTAACACTGGGGAGAGTGGGCATCCCTGTCTAGTTTCCGATCTCAGAGGAAAAGCTTTCTGCTTCTCGCTGTTCAGTATAATGTTGGCTGTGGGTTTATCATTTATGGCCTTTATTATGTTGAGGTACGTGCCCTCTCTTCTCATTTTGCTGAGAGTTTTTATCATGAATGGATGTTGAATTTTATCAAATGCTTTTTCAGCATCTATGGAGATGATCATGTGGTTTTTGTCTTTCTTTTTTTTGATGTGGTGGATGATGTTGATGGATTTTTGAATGTTGTACCATCCTTGCATCCATGGGATGAATCTCACTTGGTCATGTTGTATGATCCTTTTGATATCTTTTTGAATTAATTTGCTAAAATTTTATTGAGTATTTTTGCATCTACATTCTTCAGGGATATTGGTCTGTAATTTTTTTTTTTTGGTGGGGTCTTTGTCTGCTTTTGGTATTAGGGTGATGTTGGCTTCATATAATGAGTTTAGGAGTATTCCCTCCGCTTCTATTTTATGGAAAACTTTAAAGATAATGGGTTTTTTGTCTTCTCTGTGTGTCTGATAAAATTCCCAGGTAAATCTGTCTGGCCCGGGGTTTTGTTCTTGGGTAGTTTTCTGATTACCATTTCAATTTCTTTGCTCTTAATTGGTTTCTTTAACTTTTGTGTTTCTTCCTTGGTCAGTCTTGGAAGGTTGTATTTTTCTAGGAAGTTGTCCTTTTCTTCTAGGTTTTCCAGCTTGTTGGCATATAAGTTTTCATGGTAGTCTTTAATAATTCTTTGTATTTCTATGGAGTCTGTCATGATTTTTCCCTTCTCATTTCTGATTCTGTTGATTTTTATTGATTCTCTTTTTCTCTTAATAAGTTTGGCTAGAGGCTTATCTATTTTGTTTATTTTCTCAAGGAACCAACTCTTGGTTTCATTGATTTTTGGTGTTGTTTTATTCTTCTGAATTTAGTTTACTTCTTCTCTGATCTTCATTATGTCCCTCCTTCTGCTGACTTTAGGCCTCGTTTGTTCTTCTTTTTCCAGTTTTGATGGTTGTGATGTTAGACTATTCATTTGGGATTGTTCTTCCTTCTTCAGGTGTGCCTGGATCACTGTATACTTTCCTCTTAAGACAGCTTTCGCTGTGTCCCACAGAAGTTGGGGTTTTGTGTGATTGTTGTCATTTGTTTCTATATATTCCTTGATCTCTATTTTGATTTGTTCGTTGATCCATTGATTATTTAGAAGGATGTTGTTAAGCTTCCATGTGTTTGTGAGCCTTTTTATTTTCTTTGTAGAATTTATTTCTAGTTTTATACCTTTGTGGTCTGAAAAATTGATTGGTAGAATTTTAATATTTTGGAATATACTGAGGCTCTTTTTGTTGTCTAGTATGTGGTCTATTCTGGAGAATGTTCCATGTGTACTTGAGAAGAACGTATGTGCTGTTGCTTTTGGATGTAAAGTTCTATAGATGTCTATTAGGTCCATCTGTTCTAGTGTGTTGTTCAGTGCCTCTGTGTCCTTACTTATTTTATGCCCTGTGGATCTATCCTTTGGGGTGTGTGGTGTGTTGAAGTCTCCTAAGATGAGTGAATTACAGTCTATTTCCCTCTTTAGCTCTGTTAGTATTTGTTTCACAAATGCTGGTTCTCCTGTGTTGGGTGCATATGTATTTAGAATGGTTATATCCTCTTGTTGGACTGAGCCCTTTATCATTATGTAGTGTCCTTCTTTATCTCTTGATACTTTCTTTGTTTTCAAGACTATTTTGTCTGATATTAGTACTGCAACCCCTGCTTTCTTCTCACTCTTGTTTGCTTGAAATATGTTTCTCCATCCCTTGACTTTTAGTCTGTGCTTGTCTTTGGGTTTGAGGTGAGTTTCTTGTAAGCAGCATATAGATGGGTCTTGCTTTTTTATCCATTCTATTACTCTGTGTCTTTTGATTGGTGCATTAAGTCCATTTACATTTAGGGTAGCTATTGAGAGATATGTACTTATTGCCATTGCAGACTTTAAATTCATAGTTACCAGAGGTTCAAGGTTAGCCTCTTTAGTATCTTACTGCCTAACTTAGCTTGCTTATTGAGCTGTTATATACACTGTCTGGAGATTCTTTTCTTCTCTCCCTTCTTATTCCTCCTCCTCCATTCTTTATATGTTGTGTGTTTTGTTCTGTGCTCTTTTTAGGAGTGCTCCCATCTAGAGCAGTCCCTGTAAGATGCCCTGTAGAGGTGGTTTGTGAGAAGCAAATTCCCGCACCTTTTGCTTGTCTGGGAATTATTTAATGCTGCCATCATATTTAAATGATAGTCATGCTGGATACAGTATCCTTGATTCAAGGCCCTGCTGTTTCATTGCATTAAATATATCATGCCTTTCTCTTCTGTCCTGTAGGTTTTCTGTCAAGAAGTCTGATGTTAGCCTGATGGGTTTTCCTTTATAGGTGACCTTTTTCTCTCTAGCTGCTTTTAAAACTCTTTCCTTGCCCTTGATCCTTGCCATTTTAATTATTATGTGTCTTGGTGTTGTCCTCCTTGGATCCTTTCTGTTGGAGGTTCTGTGTATTTCCTTTGTCTGTTCGTTTATTTCCTCCCCCAGTTTGGGGAAGTTTTCAGCAATTATTTCTTCAAAGAGACTTTCTATCCCTTTTCCTCTTTCTTCTTCTTCTGGTACCCCTATAATACAAATATTATTCCTTTTGGATTGGTCACATAGTTCTCTTACTGTTGTTTCATTCCTGGAGATCCTTTTATCTCTCTCTATGTCAGCTTCTATATGTTCCTGTTCTCTGGTTTCTATTCCTTCAATGGCCTCTTGCATCTTATCCATTCTGCTTATAAGTCCTTCCAGAGTTTCTTTCACTTCTGTGATCCCCTCCTGACATCTGTGATCTCTCTCCGGACTTCATCCCATTGCTCTTGCATTTTTCTCTGCATCTCCATCAGCATGTTCATGATTTTTATTTTGAATTATTTTTCAGGAATACTGGTTAGGTCTGTCTCCTTCTCAGGTGTTGACTCTGTGATCTTTGTCTGCCTGTAGTTTTGCCTTTTCATGGTGATAGAGATAATTTGCAGAGCTGGTACGAGTGACCGGTGGAAGAGCTTTCCTTCTTGTTGGTTTGTGGCCTTCCTCTCCTGTGAGAATAGTGAACTCTAGTGGCTTGTGCTGGGCCGCTGTGCATAGATAGAGCTTCTGCTTCCTGCCCAGCTGCATTTTATCTCCACTGTTGCTGTGGGCGTGGACTGGCTCCGGCTGCTTCTCCTAAATGGTGGAACCCCATTGGAGGGGGATCAGCCGGGAGGCTATTTATCTCTGTAAGGGGCTTCTGTGCTCCCTGCTGCCCAGGGGGTTAGAGTGCCCAGAGATCCCCAGATTCCCTGCCTCTCTGCCTCTGGACTAAGTGTCCTGCCCTGCCCCTTTAAGACTTCCAAAAAGCACTATCCAAAGCAAAACAACAACAGCAACAAAAAAAAAAAAGAAAAGAAAGAAAAAAATTAAATAAATAATTTTTTTAAAAAAAGAACAGAAAAATGCACGATTTTCTTTGTCCTCAGGCACCAGTCTCAGGCACCCGCTCACGGGTCTTGCTGCCCTGTTTCCCTAGTATTGGGGTCCCTGTCCCTTTAAGACTTCCAAAAGCACTCTCCGGAAAAAAAAGAAAAAAAAATGGCCATTCACGTTTCTTTGTTCTCCAGGCATCGGCCTCAGGCACCCGCTCACCGGTCCTGCCACCATGTTTCCCTAGTATTCAGGGCCCCATGCATGCACGGTGTCTGCACTCTGGTCCGGATGGCTGGGGCTGGGTGTTCAGCAGTCCTGGGCTCCTTCTCCCTCCTGCTCAGACCTCTCTCTCTTCCCGCTGGGAACTGGGTGTGGGGCATTTGGGACCCTCTGGGCCGGGGTTTGTATCTTACCCCCTTCGCAAGGCGCTGGGTTTTCACAGGTGTGGATGTGGTCTGGATGTTGTCTTGTGTCCTCTGGTCTCTATTTTAGGAAGAGTTGTCTTTGTTATATTTTCATAGATATATGTGGTTTTGGGAGATTTCTACTGCTCTACTCATGCTGCCATCTTGGCTCCGACCAAACTTCTTTTGGTTTTGTATATTTAACCTATGCTAGATGACTTGCATTAGACAATATTAAGGGAAAATTTCATTATAAAATGTTAATGATTGTGTTTGATTGCAGAAAATATTAATAATTATTTCTGATTTTGAAACTGGTAAAGGCAGATATTCATGTTAAAGCCATTGATTTTATTAATAAAAAAAGTCCATTGTAAGCAATAAGCTGAACTGATCAGATCACAAGTATATGCTCTAGCTTATAGTTTTGGGAATTTCAGATTAACAGAATATCAACAAAATGGAACTTGCAAAAATTTGAGAAACCATTACTTTGAAAGGTGTAGAAGACAAATAAGGAACCATCCATAGAAAAACACCTAATTTTCCAGGTGTAGAGAAGAAATACCAAGGAAAGCACAATGGAAAATTCAAATTTGACAATCCATCATGTACAGAATCAATAATTGTTGCTTTTGTTCCAGGGGTAAAAACACTGTGTTAGCTGTGGTGTATGCAAATAATAAAGACACTGAAATTAAAGTGAATGAGAATCTTCCCATTGGCAGAAGAATCTAAGTAGGATACTAATTATGAATTCCCACTACCTTTACATTTTAAGAGAAACTGCTTGATGTGGAGGCATGGCGTGCAAACACAGCCACTTGGGAGCTGAGCAGTGAATGCAGAGGAGATGGGCTCAGGGCCAAAGCCTCCTGAGAAGCCTGACCAAGGAAAAGGACAGGCCGCTGGGGACGCTCCTACGGGCAGAGACCGAGGCCGCACAGTGTCTCTCTGTAAAGCCCAGCCAGAGCCTGGGCACCAAAGGTTGGGTTTCATGCACACAGGTTAAGGAGGAATACTTTTTCTTAAACTTACATTGTCCACTGAAAAAGCCACATATATTGGGGAAGAAACGAGGTTGGTAGGGAAATGAATTGTCATTGAAGTGATGCTAAAGTGAAGTCAAAGAGAGTCCCTAAAGACAAGGACGATCTGAAGGAGGAAAGCATGATCCCTGCTCTCCCCCATTTTAGGTTAAGTACATGTTCTTGGATGACAAGCCTGTGTGTCTTTAAGAGAGGAGGACGCTCTGCTTCTCTCATTAAATGCAGGTGACATCCTTAATATTTGGTGGTTCTTGGTGTTAATTAAATGCTTCCCAGTGTTACATGCTAAATACTTGGCTTATAGTCTTAAATTTTGCTCTTTTTAAGAAAACATGGCACTGTATAATCTTAAATCAATTAGTCAAAATGTCAAAAGTATCTTTCTAATTTTTCTGGTACAGTAAATATCTGCACTAAAGGAACACAAATTTCTATAATGACATTTTCATCAGAGAGTTAACATTTTTATGAAAAATGGGGAACAATTTTAATGTTCTTCAGTGGGAAGTAGATAATAAATTGGAGTATCATCTAAATGATTATTTAAACAGATTACAATATGCAGGAAAGAGAAAATTCATTATGACATCTAATACACACCAAAATCTACAACAAATAAGATAACATTGATGCATAACAAATATGTACTCTATTACAACTACTGTTACATAGCTAATCCTGCAATTCCACTAGAAATAAACTTTTAAAATCATTTCAAGTAATAATGAGGGAATTGGAGTTCTTTTCTTCTTCCACAATAAATTAAGCCCAGTTATATTGGGCTATTCTACCCATAATTGTTTTGTGCCTAAGTCTGTTCTGTATATGAATATCTTGGCATTTTAAAACTTTCCATTTAACCCATTGTAGTGAAGTATAGATGCTTCAAAATAAAGAAGCAAATGATTTCTTAATTGGTTATATTAATATAACTTTCTTATTTACTCAAAAGGTGGCTTATAATTTTAAAACATGATGAATCAGACAGTAATGCTGGAATTCGTGCTTGTGACTTTTACTGAGAGCCAGATGCTGTTAAGGCTGCGTGCTGTGCTCTTCTCAGTGATCTACCTGGTGGCCGTGTTGTAGAATTTAATTATCATCATCCTCACAATTCTGGACAAACACCTCCACACACCAATGTACTTTTTTCTCAGGCATTTGTCCTGCTTAGATCTGAGTCTCATTTCTGCCACAGTCCCCAAATCTGTCCTCAACACCCTCACCTTGACTGACTCTGTATCTTTCCTAGGATGTGTGGTACAGCTCTTCCTGGTGGTGCTGATGACTGGGTCAGAGATAGGCATCCTCACTGCAATGTCTTATGACCGCTATGTCGCTATCTGCCGCCCTTTGCATTATGAGTCTGTCATGAACAAAGGAGTTTGTGTACAGTTGATGGCAGTGTCCAGTATCCTGGCTCAATGGACTGGCCTTGGGAATCTTGTATGCAGCTGGGACATTCTCTCTGAATTTCTGTGGGTTCAATAAGATCCATCAGTTTTTCTATGATGTTCCTGCCTTGTTAAAGCTCAGTTGTTCTGAAGAACATGCAACTACTAAGCTCAGCGTGGCCATTGGGGTCTGCTATGCATTTTCATGCATGGTATTCATTGTTGTTTCCTATGTGTATATATTTTCCACTGTGTTAAAGATTCCAGCAAGAGAGAAGCAGTCCAAAGCCTTCTCCACCTGCCTGCCTCACCTCATTGTTGTGAGTGCATTCCTTCTAACAGGCGCTGTGGCGACTTGAAGCCAACCACCAATGAGCCTTCTCTCCTAGACTTGCTGGTGTCTGTATTCTATTCACTTGTACCCCCAACCTTGAACCCTCTTATATACTATCTGAGGAACAAGGACATTAAATCAGCTCTAGGTAAAGTCCTGTGGAATGTGAGAAGCAGTGGAGTAAAGGAAAGCTGACTTAATTTGAAGTTAGGAGATAGGAATTCCTTTTCTGTTTTGCCATTAACTAGCTGTTTTAAATTATTTGTATTAGAGATGAATCTATCACTGAGTCCTGTTGGTGATAGCCTCAGGTGGGCAGTTTTAATAGATATTGTCTTCCCTTATACTTTTTCACTTTATATCTTTTAACTATATAGATATCTGGAGGGCTTCCCTCTTACATCTGACTTTTTTTCTTGTTCTGATCTTTATAAACATGATATTTGTATGAGGTTCTTACTCTTCCCACACTATCATCTTCTTGGCATTTTTCTTATTTAGCTTGCTAGAGAGAATTATGAATACATTATGTATTTCCCAATCTCTAAACCCTTGTACATAGCTGATGAAAATAGTTTAAATATCTCTGCTAGGGAGTCCCATACATGTAGTAACAGAAAACTCCTACAGCTCTTCTAAGGGGCACATTGGTAGAGCCACAGCAAGTGGTGTCTGTGATGCCTGTGTGAGAAGCCCATGCATTAACTCTCTTTCTTCACAGAGCATGTCCTATTTCTGAGCATGTACTAGTCATGTCATAACTCCCTCTTTAACATAGTCCTGATCACGAGTTAAATCATTTCAAATGCATAATAAATATAAGTATACATTTTTCAGGAAAGTAAACATTGCATTAAAGGAATATATCAATTTTCAGTTGAGTGCTTATTACAAAAACATTGAAATATGAAAAAGTTTATCTGAGAATCAAGTAATGTTATAATGACTCAATTTGGGAAGAAATTACAAGTATGTGGTAAATCACACTAATATACCTATACAGACACTGACAAATGCAATCAAAACTTCAAGTGGAGGAGAAAAAGGAGAAGCAGTAGTGTAATGTAGAAGAATCAAGGCGGTTTCATACGTTTGTCCTCACAGGACACAGAACTATGACAAGTCACTGGTCCTCTGTTGGTGCGGGGCGACAGTCGGGCAGAGCATTGCCGTGACAGCCGGACCATGCAGCCCTTTGTCCAGCATCGTGGTCCTCCTTCGCCTGCTTCATGGAGCTTCCACTGTGATAGACTTTCCTGCATCCCCTGGGAACCTGGCTCAGCTGTGGGAGCCCCGCAGACCTGCACAGCACTTCCCCTCCAGGCCTTCCTACTCCGTCTCCCCGAAACATCACAGTCACAGGGAACATTCAGATGAAAATGAGTGGAAATAGTGCGCCCACCTCAGTTCAGGGAGGTCTTTTGAATCTGAAAAAAGAAAGTGTGGTCCTCATAAACTGAAGCAAAATATGCCCAGTGCTTTCAGAAAGCTTCTCCATAGTTCCCATGGGCCTATAGAAAGTTCTGAATTTGTTATGGTGTAAACATATTTGTTTATTATTTTCTGACATAGTAAAACACTTACCTAAAGGGCTCCACAAGCAGGTAATTAAGTCAAATATCCAATACTAGTCATTTGATGGCGTCTTCAAGGAATGTGGGTTCCCACTGACTGTGGTCTAAATTCCAGATGATGATCAATACGATAATATTTAACAAGATTGCAAATATTTGCATTTTTATTTAAATTTGGGAAGCTCATATATGGGAATACTGGTTTGTGATGGCATAACTTGAAGATCATACCAGCAAAAAGGACATGACAGAGACCAAAAATTGCACAAAAGTTTTAAAATAATATTCAATGGAGAATTTTTAAAAAGTGAGTCTTTTAATTAGAGGTAGGAATTCTATCACTAGACATAAGCTTACAAGTCAAAGGTGCCCAGAACTGTACTATCAAATATGTTAATACTCGATATATGTGACTATTAAGGGCTTGAAATGTAGCTAACATGACAGTGACATAATTAGTTTCAGTTCATTTAAATTTAAAATTGGATATTCAATTTGGTTATTGGAACATCTTAAGCTATGCTTGGAACAGCCTTAGCATGAGAATCAAAAATATACATGTATGTATTTCATTGTGTTTCATTTTCTTTTTCTGTGCAACTTATTTCTAGAGACTTTGTCATGTGAAACTACTACAGTAACAACTACAAATAATGATGTGGTAGACAATGCTCTAAGAACTTCTCACATACTTTTCATTTTAAAAGCCCCAAATGTATCATAATGTTAAGGGTTATTTTCTTTATTTTTAAGTGTAGAATGAAATAGATATAATTCTAAATATAAGACATGATTTCATATTATTTATTCTGAAGGGAAAGGAAGATAGATATTTGGATAGACTGAATGGGTTTCTAGATGGTTGATATATTGAATGGAAAAGAATAAGATAAAATAAAATTAGCAATTTTCAAAGTCCATGGTCAAGCCCAGCATTTTGGCTCCCAAGCCCATACTTCCAGCCAACAAATTGGACTATATGAAATATATGTGGCTTCCAGTAACGAACATGACTATAAAATCCATCCTAAACATATATTATAATGGAAAATTTCCCTTTATTAACTTTTTCAGTGTGCTAGTTAAGTAAAGATAAATTGCTCCTATGTGTACCGATTTCATTTGTTTAATGGATAATACAAGGAAAATGAAGTCTCCTTCTTTTACTATGTACATGATTTCAATTATCCATTGTAGTTAACAATAACAGTGTGCCACATTTCTCAACTCTTATTCAATAGAGTTTTACACAGGCATATAAATATATTTACACATATATATATGGAGTAATATATATGTTGAGGGTTAGTTTCACCACACATTTACTCCCACTTTGGAAAGGCAACCTACAGTTCAGGAAAATATATTCACAAATAATTGATCCAATTAAGGGTTAACATCTAAAATACATAAACAAAAAAAAAAACAAATAACCCTTTTAAAAAGTGAGCAGAGATCTGAACAGACATTTTTTCGAAGAGCACATACAGATGGTCAACAGGCACATGAAGAGATGCTCCACATGAGTAATCATCAAAGAAATGCAAGTCAGAACCACAGTGAGATATCACCTCATACCAGTCAGATTGGCCACTATCCAAAGGACAAGAAATACCAAGTGTTGGTGAGTATGAAGAGAAAAGGGAAACCTCAGGCACTGTTAATGGGAATGTAAGTTGGTGCACTGTAGGAAACCAACACTGAGATTCCTCTAAAAAATAGAAAAAAAAACATATGACCCAGCAATTCCACTTCTGGGAATTTATCTGAAGAAAGCAAAATAACTAATTCCAAAATATATATGCTTACCTATGTTCATAGAACCGTTATTTACATACAATAGCCAAGACATGGAAGCAACCGAAATACCAATAGACTGATGAATGGACATAAAAGATTAGCACATATACCCAATGGACTATTACTCAGTCACAAAAAAGAAGGAAATTTGCCATTTGTGACATGGTTGGACCTAGTGGGTAATATGCTATGTGAAAAACGCCAGGCAGAAAATGACAAATACCATATGATTTCACTCATATGTGAAATCTTAAAAAAAGGAAAAAATAGTGCTATAAACATGGAAAACAGATAGCAGTTACCAGAGGGAAGGACTGGAGTGATGGGTGAAATACATGAAGGGGATATAAAGGTATGCACTTTTTTTATGCTAAACGATACTCCATTGTGACAATCAATTCCATACATCATCCACAGTTGCTACATTTTCTTTATTCATCGATTGAAAGACATTTAACTGGCTGTAGTGTCTTCATTTCTTTAATTAATTAAATAATTTAGTTTCATTGACATCAAATCTTTCATTGGTTTCCGCTGTACAGCACAGTGGTCCAGCAGGTACCCGTATCACTGAATCCACACCTGCACTGCTGCAGTCATGTTTCTTTTAGTGAACAATTCTTACAGTAAACATAAAAACACAGGTATAAGCCTGATATTAAACTGTCATAGTATCTGTGTCAATTTATATTCTTACTAACAGTGTACAAGTGTTCCCTATTCTCCATGTCTTCACCAACATTGCTTTTTTATTAATAAAGGTTCCCCTAATAAATGTGAGTTATACCTCATTATGGTTTGATTGGCATGTTTTTGTAGATGATTAGTGATACTGGCTATTTTTTAATTTTCCTGTTCACAACTTGTACATCTTCTTTTGGAAAAAACATCTGTTCAGGTCCTTTGCCATTATTTTAATCATATTTTGTGTTTCTGCTGTGTTGTATGAATCCTTGCATATATTAGTCATTAGCCCCTTGTCAGCTTTATGGTTTTCAAATATTTTTCCCATTCCATAGGTTTCATTTTTATTTTGTTGGTTATTTGCTTTGTTGTGCAAATACTTTTTTATTTTAGGTGTTATTGCTAATTTTTTTCTTTGTTGAATCGAAGCATAGTTGATAGACAATCTTATATTGGTTTCAATTATACAACACAGTGGTTCTACAGTTGCTCATATTATTAAATCCTATCAACTAGTACAGGTACTGTCAACAGAGGAAGACATTACATATTCTCCACGATGTTCTAAAGTTTTGTGACAAACATGGTTGACAGTTTTTGTGTCCCTTTATCACCCTCCCTCCCCCAACCCACCGATTCCAAGCCCTCACCCAAGGTAACCACCAGTCCCTTCTCAGTGTCTATGAGCCTCCTGCTATTTTGTTCATTCTGTTTTGTTTTATATTTATATTCCACACATAAATGAAATTATATGGTATTTGTTTATTTAATTAATGTTCTTTAAATTTCTACTAAAAAATTCTTACTGAATTGAATACCCAAAATAAATGTTGCACATCTACCTAACTAAAGAACAATTTATTTCTAATGATTCCTCTTACTCTTTTTTAAACTTAGATTCCCATAATACAGATCAAGCAATGGACACATATGAAATCAACAGAGTAATATCTACCTCCGGTGTTTTGAGGTGTCTGTGGTTGTTTAATTTAATTATTTAAATACCCTATTCATTTTTACATTAAACAAAAAAAGATTCTGGATTTTCCAAGTTTGGAAAACTTTATGTAATTCCTGTAATATTTTTTAAAATTTATTTTATTGATAGAATTTACATATAGCATTCCATAAGCTTATGGTGTGTTGGTTTGATTCACGTATTGCAGTTTGATTACCACTCTAGTGTTAGCTAACCTCTATCACATCAGATACTTATAATTGCTTTTTTTTGGTGGAAACAGTTAAGATCTTGTGTCTTAGAGACTTTGAAGTTTATAAGACAGCATTGTGTATAATCACTATGTGTGCATTATATCACCAGGGCTTGTTTATCTATTAGTTCCAAGTTTGTACCCTTAAAAAAATCTATCCTAAATACCCCTACCACCACCCATCTGATAATCATCATTCAACTCTGTTTTTATGAGTTTATTAAAAGCAATGATTTAATAGCATAAGAAGGAATATAACTAAATAATGCATTTGGTACCACATTGATAAAAATTTACTTTAAAATACACCACACAAATGAAACTAGTAGCTGCTAGGATACACCAGCACAATAATGATACATTAAATACAACCTCATTTTTCAAACATATTAATACATCTCTTATGGAA